>NC_091486.1:24496675-25096675 GCF_947461875.1 Haliaeetus albicilla
TGTATTTTAAACTCTTCTCACATGCCCTAATGTATCCACAATGGAAAACACAGTGCATACGGAGTTGCGCTGTTTTTCATGCTGGTATTTGCGGTATGAGATACTGAATAACTCTCATCTGATTTTGTTGATTTTTTTTTTCTAGACTGCTATTGAGAAGTTAACCCATGACTACCTAAATCTGTTTCATTTTCCACCATTAATTAAGGCAAGTCTCATTGTTTATATAAGAAGTGCTTCTCGTGTTGGTATGAATATTTTACTGTTCTCGCGTCTCAACTTCCCTACTGTTCGTGGGAGGGCAAAGCAGCAGTTCCTGCAGAGGCTTGTGACAAATGCAGAGGGTCAACAGCAGCAATGGGTCACATCAGAAGAATTAATAGGATAATAAAAGTTGTTTTCAAGGAGGCTCTAAGATTTTATCGTGGAATCGGTAGCATTAAATTAAAAGACTACTGGTTTCAATTCCTTTGCTGTCATTAATCAGAAATTACTCTTAAGAGCCATTCCTCCCAACTGGTGCCACCGACTGCTCACCACTGCTCACCACTGAAGAACAGCAGAGCCCTGGCCCAGAATGAGCCCATCATTCCTCAGCTCGTTAATGTTACAGGAGAGAAGGATGATTTATAATGTCTGGTCACCCTTGTGTTAACCTATTGGTTTTCTGATATCAGTAATGAGAGCCATATAAAAGGGAGAGAGTGTTTGGGAACCTCAGGGCTGCCAGAGCAGATATTTGCCTGATTTAATTCGGTGAGCTAATCAAGCAGTTCTAGACTCCAAACCCTGAAGTAGCTTTTTTAGTCATAATTTATTGCACAGCTATAGAGTGAAATCCACTTGAAGTGAATTTACACACAGCGAAACCCTGTTCCCCGAAGGCGAAAATGAAAGTTGGGGCTTCGCTGCCGTGCCACCTGCAATTCCAATAGCAGTGGCTGCCAGGATGCTTGCAGCGGCACTGTGCCGCACCGGAGCGGCTCGGCCAGGAGCAGAAATTGCACAGCATCTCCCAGGTGCCATCTGTGGCACGCCGAAAACCCGTGCAGAAGCCCTGGCCCCTCTTGGAGCAGCGTGATGGGGGCAGAGTGGTGGGTCCTTCCTGCTGCCTGCCAGACTTGTAGCATCTGAAAGGCAAATCCTTTCTGCCACCAAAGGCCTTGCTCCTGTCTCCCAGGGGGTTGTGGTAGATGTGAATTCTCGCCTTGCCTTTTTTTGGCAGGATTCTGCAGGTGGAGCTGAGGAAAACATAGAGAAAGTAGTGAATCTTGAACTCGTTTTTGGTTATCACTTGAAGCCGGGAAATGGTCCAAAGGTAAGCTGGGAGCGCTGGATCGGTTGGTTTGGTTAACAGTCACTACCCAGAGGGTCCAGTATCTTCTGGACACAAAAAGATAATTTTCTGTGAGAATCCTCTTGTTTTGGAAAGTGCTGACCAAATGTCAAGGTGGCAAATGGGGCTGCATCGGTGATGGGGAGCTGTACCCTAGAGCAGGCGAGGAAGAAAAGAGTGGCACAGAAAGTTTTGACTGAAAGCTTTTGTTTCCTCGTGAACAATTTTTTTAACTGTAATTTTTGTCATTTGGGCTTTTGCTTTGTTCCTTTCATTCCAATGGGTGTGAAATAACAATCCATTTATGCAAAAAACCCCACTCACAGTTGAGCAGTGCCGTACTCCTGATGTTAGTGGACAGGCTATTACTTTTGTCTTAGCAGAAAGTTGGTGTCTTTCTGTGCAACCAAGAGCAGTTTGGAAAATACATGGTATGCATGGCTGCTGGCTGGGGAGGACAGGACTGGCCCTGGTGGTGACTATGTTCACTCACGGTAGTGGGGAAGGAGGGAGGGGTAGGTGCAGCACGTTGCAGATGGCAAAACTACTGTGCAGCGGCTGGTAAAAGGCAATTACCAGCATGCCACATCCTAATCAAACCTCAGCTCCAAGCCGAGCTGGTTCAAGGATCTCTCGTTACACCCTGTGTAACAGGAGCATTGATGACTCCAGATGTTCCAGCAAAGCATTTCCACCATGTTGTCTTTTCTCGAGAGTGAGGTTTGTCCCATGCTTTTTGTTTTCTTTATCCAGCCTGCCATGGGCTCTGAGTTCAAGGGGTTTAGAATTAATCATCTATGTGGAAATGGTGTGCAAAGCATTTCTGAGTTGGAGTCAGGGGTTGTGACAGCAGGATTTGTTTCCTTTTGTATTTGACAAATCTGCATTGTGTGTCCACCCTAAACTTGTGGGTGGCTGACTTTCATCTTGTGTTATCTGGCAGCTTTGCTTTCACGGCATATTGTTTGCAGAAGTCTCTTGATTTCTGTACTTGGTGGTGCTTGCAGGGAAAGCGTTTAGGTTTGTACTTAGTAGGAACTTGGACTCGTACTGAAATCATTTCATCAATTTGAAAAAGCTTTCTGCTTTTTGTCTGGAGATTTCCTTTTTTTGTTTGTTTCTTTTATCCTAAGCACTTTTTTTTTCTATGATAGTCTTTATCACTATGCGAATTACTTTGTCTCAGTGTTCTTGAATGCATGTAGCTTATGATGCTGTACAGCTGCTTTTTTGTAGGTGTGCATCTTTCTCTCCTATGTGCAACTTTACAAGGAACTGAAAGTCCATGAAATAGCTCTTATCTCCCTTCCATTTTCAATATGGGTTGTGAGCTGTAGTGTAAGGAGGTGGGCAACCTCCCCCAGGAAAGTGCAAGAGAAGGAGCGAATAGACCTCTGAGTGCTGGAGAGAAATCCGGGTTGCACTAACGCCTACTAAGTTTGAGGACAAGTAGGTATTTTAGCTTTGATGGCAAAATTTGCAAATGAGACAGTGTGCCAAAGTCTACGGGACAGAAGCTGAATGGTTACAAGAGGACAGGGCTAGTTCAGTGGGCCTGCGTAGTGCCAACATAACCTTTGCAGGTTTCTGATGTGCCAACTGAGAATCCTTTTTTCGGTCCTGCCTTCCCCATGACCTCCTAATGGGTCCTCTCTGCTCTGTGTGCTGTCGGGCCCCTTCCTAAGGAAGCCATTCCCTCTGCAGCCGTGGGCGCATGCCGGGCATGCCTTCCCTGGCATCCGCCCCACCACAGCGCCCGTGTCCCTGATGACATTCTGGGGAATGCGCAATTTGTCACCTGAGTTTCTCTGGGCTGGAAACTTCCGTCCGAGATCTGCTTATTAACTCATACCTGCCTTTAAAGATGTGGCAGCTAAGCTGGTTTTAGAGAGTGGACTGGAAGGAGTAGATCAACTGAGCTTTCAGGCAGGATGCTAGGGCCAATGTGAGCAAGGTAATTTGCATTAAACATAACACTGACAAAGACTGGTGTGGTACATACAATATAGAAAATTTGGCTAGCTTGCTGCTTTGAAAAACCCTGGATACAATCTTCTAGCTCCCCTAGAGGCTGCTTTAAGCCAGCTACTGGTGCCAGCCAGATTTGTTCCAAAATGAATTGGAGATACTGGGCAAACCAGGATTGAAGGGTTTAAACTTCTTTTACTGTCCCATTTTTGTAAAAGAGTGGTGCCTGTTCCTGTAAAACTGGGTCAGCAGAAGCATTTGGGATCATACCTTCCACCATCTTTATAGCTAAAAAGCTGGCCTACATCAGTTTAAAAATAAATTTCTCAAAGGAACTTTACCCTAATCAGTCCCTATAACTGGCTGCCTAGCTAAGAAGCATTTCTCCTGTTTTAGCCATGAGGAGAAAGAGGCAATAAGCTCAAATCTGGGTTACGAGTTGAGAACGTGTGTTCCCTGGGTGATGGGTAGACTGCTAGACCTGTGTACATCAAGGGAGGTTATTAGGCTCAGCTGGGAGCTGGTGCAGCGCAGCAGGAAGGGCTCTCTACAAGGGAACAGGTCATGCTGGGAGGTTTTACCCCAGGCTGGCTCAGTGCTGGTCTCCTGGGCAGAGTTCCCATTAGTTATTGTAGTGCATCTTCTGGTGTCGTTGCACGTGGAAGCAAGCCAGTCCATGCACTTGGAGGTGGCTCTGCCAAAGCGTGGGACAGGACGGACATGTGGGACAAAAGCACGCTCCTGATCCGAACTAAAGCTCTGGTCTGGGCGCAGCCTCAGCGTGCAGCGTGACATGCCGCAATGCCACAGGGCATAAAAGTGCTGGATGAGCTAGTCCACGACGCAGAAACCATTTGAGGGGTGCAGGTTCATTCAGATGCGTTTGACTGGTCAGAGCACAGCACCCTCTCAGGTGTGAAGATGGTTCCTCGGGGCACAGGTGTCCTCTCCCTGGCACTGCACCGAGCCCCGTTGGCACAGCCAGTGCAGCTTCTCTGTAAGCAGGCAGAAACTTAAGGGTCTTGGGAATGGCAGTGCCTTTTAGCAAGGATCCTGATGAATATATTTCAGGATGGCATTCGAATGTTCAGCCTTGTCTGTACACTGAAGGAAACATTGACTTCCCAGCATGCAACTTTACCAGCCTCAGATTTGTTATCTAATTTAAACTGCATCTTCTAGTGGGATTATGTTGGTTTCCACCAGCTGACAGATGCAGTCATTTCATTAAAGTTTCCTTCCCTTTTTAGCTGCATCTTTGGAGGTGATGAAAGCTCAGTTGACCTTTGTGCTCTCTGAATGCATCAGGAGTGAGAGCTGCAAAGCTAACCTGGTTTTTAGAGGTTTCTTTCCAACTCTTGTAGTTTGAGTTATGTGGTTACTTCCATTCACTTCCTTTTAATGACCTTTCTGTACACAATTCCCACTGAGCTGAAAGGTGATAGATTTAGACATTTTATATGAATTTTTTCCACAAATTAAAAAAAAGGGGGGGGGGGGACACACGACACGCCAATTAACTCCAAGATACCAAAGAGGGTAAAAAAACAAACCCTGGCAATTGTGGCTTGAGCTGATTCACAGAACTGCAGAGGGAATTTTCAATGGCTTTCTCATCCTAGGTGGCTCATTAAAATTTCCCAATCAGGGAAAGGTGTCTGAGCTGTGTCGGCTCCGCACTGATGAATCACCTAACCCCTTAAGAAGGATGGTTCACAGCCTTTTTGTCTCCTGTTGATGCATTCTTTAGTTTTGGTCCTCAAAAGGGCAGATTTCACCATGCCTTTGAATGTTTTCATTTTTTACCGTGTGGCACAATCTGACCTATATCCAAACACAAAGCCTTGAAGTTGGCTCACCATTTTGCCTTATTTTTCCCCAGTTAACCTCTCCCTCCATTTGACAAGGTAAGGAGCAGAGGCTCTTCAAAACCTTCTGCTAACTGTGTGAACTATTTTCTAGCCTTGAATATCCAAACTGGGATATATTTTAATGCTACTATTTAAATGTGTAGTGCAAAAGTGAATATAATATTAAGGCTACTTTAGAGAGACATTGCGACCAACTCTTCCTGTGGAGAAACCCAGGCTGGCAAAATGCAGGCAGTATCAGACAAAACAGTACTGAAATAGTTGTTGTAACTGGAATGCAGTTGAGGTTGAGACCGTTTCTGTTGCTTCTTCCTCTCCACCCTCCCACTACATCAACACTCATAAAACCTTTCTTTACCTTCTTAAAAATAATTCCTAGTTCAGACAGACATCATATATCATCACCAGTTTAATTTGCCATGTAAGGTACTCCTCACATTACAAATGTGGGGAAAAATAAAAGCAAGGGCCAATGTCTAAAATGTAAAATTCCAGTTTTGTAGTTTTTCAGTCACATATATTCCCCACACTGTGTAGGTATTTTAACCCACTTCGGTAAGTGAAGCCAGCAGAAGAATTGGCTTTATCTGATCCTTCCTTTGCAAGATACTTTCAAGGACCTTGACTTTCTAATGTGGAGTTATTTAACCTTATCTCAAAACCTCATCTTCTAAAGCCTCTCGCTTTAATTACATCTCAAAGCACAATGCTTTCACTACTAAGGGCTAATAGTTAGTGCAAGAATCAGAGTAGCTGTGTTTGTGTGCCATTTTCATAGATTTGCTCCTATAAGTAGTCAGTAAAGGGGTAAATACTTTGTGAAGGAAAAACAGAAAATCACCTAAGCTGTAAAATAAAACCACAGCCACATTTAAATATAACCAGCACGATTAAGAACTGGTTAATGCAGTCTGCCAAGGAGGTGGATCAGTGGTAGGGTGTTAAGACGTTTAGTGCAGGTGATCTGAGCTCCTTGTATTTTCTTTCAAAAAGGCTTTTCTGGACCACATATTGTTTTCACACGAGGTGGAGTTGGTATAACTCCGTCACCTCCACTGGGATTGTTCCAGCTGTAGCGTCCAAGTGTAACTGAGGTCAAACTCAAGCCAACACCTTTTAAAATCCTTGCGTAGGCAGTGCTGAGCCAGGGATTCCCATCAGAAATGATTCCATAAACCCGAAGAGGCATATAGACTTTTCAGCTAGGTAATTTGCTCACTGGACTTTCTAGACTTTTTTAATCTCAAGCTTTATTTTCATACTTTGGCCACTCTGAATTAACTTGCCGCCTTCCACACGTCGTTTCTCACGTGTACAGCCTCAGTCACGGATACATCTGCAGAAGCACAGACAGGTTCCCAGTGGTCTGTAGGCTTGGCACGTCCTCTCCAGACAAAAGCCTGGAAGAGGAGCCTCTGTCCCCGACACGTGCAGGACATGTCCAGCGGCCCCGCCGTGCCTTTCCCGAGCTCCTGCGCACCCTCGTCCCCACGGCCAACGTGCCGCAGGGCTGCAAGCTCGCCGTGTGCGAGCTGTAGTCTCCCCGCACCGCCCCACCGTCGGTGGGGACATGGTGTCTGCGTGGCTCCGGCGCCTTGTTCCCACGAGTGGTCCGCAGGAAATGCCGCTGGAGGACAGGGCTGGTTCAGGCAGCACAGGAGGGCACCTGCGCCGCCCTCAAGGAAGGGACTCCTGTTTTTCATGCTTCCACCTTTACGGTCCCGCTGTCGCAAGCAGGCTGCTCATGTGGATGATGATGATGCCTGCAACCGCAGCAATCCCCGTTTGCTTCTGATCACATGGCAAGGGCAGCTTTGGGTAAATGCTGTGGCGAGGCTCGGGACCGCTGTTATCGCAGAGCTCTCCGTCTCAGCTGCTGCAACCTGCTTTTCTTGGGGCACCAGCCCCCAGCACATAGCGGTGCCCGGTATTTACCATTTTGTTCCCCTCCGCGGCGGCACAGAGCTTCGCAGCGCTGGATGTTAAAGAAAGGCGCTGCCAGGGGACAGATATTTTTGGTACCGCCGGGTGGTCTGCGTAGGTGTTAAAAAGGCCTTGTGCTTCTCCAGGCGAAGCTCCAGCCAGCCGCTGCCTGTTGCCTCGCGGAGGAGTAAGAGCTCTGGCTTTCAGAGGAGGCACCCAGGCAACTGATAACATAAATATTTCTTTCTCTTGCTTTGTTTCTGTACGTTTTAAGACCATCTCTCTCAGAAGGCCTCCCCTCCGCCCCTGTTTTTTTCTGCCTGCACAGCTGAAACAAAACCGGCGGTGGAGCCACCTTCTCTCGCTGGAGCCTGGCTGGCAACAGCCTGCCCTGACCTGAGACACCAGCCATTGTTAAGGGTATAACACATTTACATATTTTGCAATAAAACATCAGTTATTTGCATTACTGTGTCAAGTTTTATTTGATTCTTTCACCTAAAAATGACTCATTTTCCTTTCTTGTATTTTAAAAACCAACTACTCTAAGCTTGTTTGAGAATAATCAAAAATTGCCCATTTAGCTAGAAGTCATTTTCTTTTCAAAAGGCAAATGTTATTTAATCTTTCAGCTGTTCATTGTGCCATCATAAATACTTTCTTTTCAGCACAGTTGTGGGGACTGAAATGAGCCCACTAATTGCCTCCCATTTCGACTGACATGTGGTGGTTTAGTGGAAAGAGAACACAGCGGGGAGAAGGAAATAGGAGGCTGAGAAAATGAGAGCTAATTATTTTCACTGCCTCATGTCAGGCTCTGTGTCAGCCTTGTTTTTACAAACTGGAAGGTTTAGCACTAAATAAAACAAACTGGCGTCATGTTTTTATATACTGGCAGTGTCATGGAAGCAGCTGCACATCTCAAAGACAATATAATGCCTGCATTCGCATGGACACCATCTGACAGCCACTGTGAGCCACTGCTAATGAGGATATCACAGTGGTGCCAAGTGAAAGGTGCTGAATTATGTATGATTCTTCATCAGTGCAGCAATAGTCCTGTACATCATTATGAGACATTGTTTTGCTGAAGAGATTAAAACATTCTTAGTTCCAGACCCTGCAACCTATACACGCTACAAGAGGTTATTAATGGAATTTTTAGGGAGAGTTTCTTGTGGATTTCTTTTTGGTTAAAAATATCTCATGGGACAAAGCCGTGGTGGGTCATGACACTATATATATAAAGAAGAGAAGCAAATTAACCATAATTGTGTTATCTTCCTTTAAATCCGGAATAATAAAATATAGTGTAGCAGGGTGATACATAATGATAAATAACCCAAGTGCTGTCACTAGATGTTCAACTCTAATGCCTTTAAAACAGCAGGTTTCAGCAGCTGAGATAGATAATAGCTAAGAATGTAAAGGAGCTTCTGGGGACCTAAATCATCAACATGCTACTACTTTTAGTACCAGCATGACCAACATTTTTTTCATACTTGTTTCATCTTGCGTTACATCTTACTTTTCTTCTAATATCCAGTTGCCTGCTACAATGCTGTTTCCATTTTTTCTTCAATCTTAAAAGAAAGAAAAGTTTATTGCAACCACTGATTTTAAAATGAATCCTGGATTTGGGCCTCCTTGAAAAATTAGGTGTCTCCCCAGCAAGAGTTTTAAGCTGTTGTTGCAGGAGACATGTTTGTTGTTTAAAGCCTGTGCCTGATCTTTTTCATTTCCCTTTTGTTTTTTGTTGCAGATGTTAGCACATACGGGGTTAAAGGAGTGTTGTCACCACAGTAAGCTGGAGACTTAATTTTTAAAGTGTTCTCATTTTCTATTTCGAAGCTGAGGATAAGTGGCTCAAAATACATGTGGGATTTGCTTTGCTTTTCTACAATCATTTGCAGAGGCTGCTGATTTATTGGCTTTGTCCAAGTGTTATTTGGAAATGTTTTTCACACAAAGTTTTGCTGGTTGTGCCTCCCAGTTCTGAAACTAGGTTTTTTTTAAAACAAAAAGCTGAAATTCTTTATTTAAATCAAAATCGAGCAGGTAAATATTGGGAGGTATTTTAGTGCTTGAATTACAAGATGTCCAGGGGAATCTCTTTGAAGGACTTGTGTAAGTATATTTATCAACCAGACATTCTAAGCAAGCCATTTCCAAATTATTTTCCCACATACGTCTGGCACTAAATGTCGTCTTGATCCAAGAAATCTTATGGCTCTGATTCATCAAAGAATTGAAATACGTATACTTCATTATTCTAGCCAAATTTTTGCTTAAGGGGCTGAGCATCTCTCTCCTATTCATCACTAAAAAAGAAACTAGAACTTGATTGGAAAACAGGAAAATATGTCCCTTTCTGCAGCACACAAATCTCACATTATTTACTGCGTGGTTGAACAAAATGGTTACCAAGTTTGTAAGACAAGTAGCCACCTACTTATCTTAGATATTTGCCAAGTGCCTTGACTCAAAAGTCACCTAGCTGCTGTCTTTTCTCCTTCCTTTTCCTTCCTTCTCTCTGTCTTTTCTATCTTTTCTCTTTTTCTCCCAGCCTCTTTTTCCCTTTCTCTCCTCTCTTTATTCCCCTGTCTCTCTCTCCCCTTTCCACTGATGATTTTACAATTAAAACCTTTCCAAATAAAACAAGACGCGGATTTTTGAGTGACCAGAGAGGGTATGCTTAGTGTGGTAATTTGCCCTTTTGGTGTCTGCGTGGTGTGGCTGGAGAGGACTCCAAGGAGGACCGAAGGTTTGGGGGCTGGATTTGAAGGACGGGAGAGTGTTTTTCTTTCTCTGAAGCTGCAGTTCGGAGCCGGGGAAGGCGGTGTTTGTGCAGGGCTCGTGCATCCACAGCTGCGTGGGGCAGCCTGATTCGTTACCGCACGGAGAGGGCTCCTGCGTGCGCGGCGGATCCGGTGAGGGGCTGGGCGCTGGCAGGTGCCCACCGCCTGCCAGACCCTGGATTTACACAGCTTGTCAGCCTGTTCTTTAGAGATGGTCATTTGATTTATGCTGTTTATTAAAACAAGCTCACGTTTGTCATATCTGTTCTGTAGGGAGACGTGAGTGAACAGCACAAAATCCTGAGTCGTGAAGACACAGGAGCCCGGGCACAAGGTGCGGCCCTGGCTCTCGGATGCTTGACACTGGTCTCACGGCAGGAGAGGCACTGAATTATAACTGGAGGATAGTATTTTACGTCAATGTTTTGTTCTTTCCTTGGCTCAGGTGTTTTTGTAAAACTTGTAAATGTCATCAAGCATCTTGTCTCTAACCTTGGGTTCAATCTGCAATAGGGAATCCAGGTAGCATGAATTTAGGAAGTCCTGCAAAAAAGTCTGGCAACAAGGACAGTGGGGCAGGGAGAGGAGCACAGTTTGAGAGGTGAGCAGGAGTCAGAGACAACTCGCTTCGCTGTTGCTGTTCAGTTACATAGCACGTACAGTCCTCAGCCGATGTCAGGGCCAGGGCATCGTGCTGTACCTACGTGGGAAGTGACAGGCGTAACCCTGAGTTAGCTCACAACCCAAAAAAGCAGGACAGAAAAAGGACATGCGAAATGATACGGTCCATGATCAGGAAACAGAGGCACAGGGCGACTTCGGCGCCTTATCAGGTTGCGCAGGAAGCCGATGGCAGAACTGGAAACCACTTGGCACCTCCGAGTCTCAGTCCGGTGCTCTGACCACTGGACCGCAGTTCCCATCGCGCAAACTCGCACAGGGCTGATGCGAAAACCAACTCACACGTCCACTCTGCTCGTAAAACACAGAAGCTTTCAATGGGGACAGATGGACACACAGGGCCAAATGCTTTCATAAGCATAATTTGTTGTTGCGGTTCGGAAATGATTATACTCCAGTTTTCTTTTATCTTGGAACTGCCAATTCAATGCCTGATTGAAAGCTTTGAGACTTCTGAGGGCTGAGCTCCTATGTTACATTTATGAGAGATGCACGTGCAAACACTAGCAGATAATCGCATGTGCGAACGGATACTTTTTAGGCTGCTGTACGTTTGTGTGTGCAAATAACTGCTTACGCAAGCCCTTGGCCCTAAGCGGCCATCTGTGTCCCCATTGAAAGTTTTTGCATTTTCTGAGCAGAACTGGGGAGAAGACTGCCTCCTGCAAACACTGAGACCGCACCTGCCCAGCCGGCGGCGTGCGGCAGGCACAGACCCTCCTGAACCCCTGGCATGTCTGGAGGAGCCGCTGTCTCTGTGAAGGGCAGATCTCCTGCCTGCACAGAGATGGAGACACTCTGCTTCACTGCAGCCCTGTTAGCCCTCAGGGGACTGACTTTTGGAGGAGCTCAGTGCACCGGATAGTATCTAATCCCCAAAGCACCTACTGGGCACACCAGCAGATGTTGGCTGGTTTGCACCATGGACAGGCAGTCTCCGGTCCCCAGTGGGAGCCTCCCTGGCCACAGGCACAAACCCTGGTCCCAGCGCTTAGCCCGCGTGGGATGTTCCGCACGATGCTGCCAGAGCTGTCAGCTTCTGCAGGCTCACTCCTGTGCAAAGTGTTGGATGTTGGCCCCGTGTTCGGCTCATGGGATTATTTAAGGATACCTTTCATTGCTTTGGTTTATTAGACTGACTATATGATTAATTTCTAAGCTGAGCTCAGTGCCTCGCTGGGCACCCAGTATCTGAAATGTGAGCTGTAATAACCAGCTCATCCTCTTGCCCATTATTTGAGCGACTGTCTTAACAGTGTTTCACAGAACCTCTGGTTATTTGTTCCCGGGTTCACCGGGAAGATGTCCTTGGAGCTGGCTGTGACCCTGAGTGACAGCTCCCACCGCTGCCCTGTGCCTCCACCGCCATGCGGGCATGCAGAGCTCCCGCACTGCCCACTCAAACAGGCTGTCCGTTCAGGTGGGGATCCACACCTCTGAAGGCATCTAGACCTGTCAGCATGGTGACTGTCTCTCAGGGTGACCTAAGAGGAGAGTGAAGGAGAGAACCCGAGGGTTTGCCGTTATCAACACTTTTACTGGAAAATGTGCATATCCTAAAATATATGTATATTCCTTACCTTTCTTGTTGGGTTATTTTTTTCCCCCATATATTGAGGATTAGGTTTTGGGTTGTTTTGGCTTTCAGTTTTGTTTCATTTTGGTTTTTTTTTATTTGTATTCTAACAATCCAGTATTCTTTTTTTATTATTCATAGGATTGTAAATGGAAAATGTACATGGAGATGGACGGGGATGAAATTGCAATAACCTACATAAAAGATGTGACATTCAACACTAACCTACCTGATGTAGAGATTTTAAAGATGACAAAGGTATTTACAGCCTTAAAGCTTTCACGAATTCACAGATCTCAAACAAAGACATTAAAATACCACAGCAGTCGACTTTTGTGCTTGCAGAAGCTCAATCTCTTGACAGCTTTTAAATAAAATGCACATTTTAAACAGATTTGTATCATAATAGGAGTTAGGTATTTTGGTTCTCTTTTAAGCTGACAATAATGTTAACAATAGAAAAATAAGAGAAGGAACTAATTTATATTTTCTTGTTTTAATTCCATCTTATATCCTCTGAATTTATTACCCCTTTTAAAGAAAAGAATGTTCAAAAATTACTTTCCTTTTCAAGAGAAGAAGGTGATTCAAATGTTCCAGTTTGAAACTTCATGTGATTTGTCTGGGTTGGGGTTTTTTTTTCTCTCTTTCTTTTTTTTTTTTTTTTTTTACATGGTCTTAGAACTTTTACATGGTTCTAAAACTCCCTTTTTCATGCAACGGTGGGTTGCAAAGACTGAAACCCATCAACTGACAGTACAGCACTGAACATCTGCAATTCAGTGTCACTGGGAATTTCACCTTATTTCAGAACCTGCATGTAAATATTTACCAGCCAGCATTCAGACTGCTTTTACCGTAAGAAACAGAAGCTTTGTTAATGCAGAGGGCATTCTGTTTGCTGTTATTTTAATTGTTTGTTTTTATTAATATGCTCCACTTGATAATAGCTAACAAAATAAATTCCTAAATGAAAAAATATACGGCTTGATTACCAATTAGAATGCTGCTCTAATGTGCACTGATAAAACCTCCCAAGCTCCTGAATGCTTTTAACCGTGAATTTTTGGGGCAAAATTTTGGGGGAACCTTTGGTTATTTTTTCTAAAGGAAAAACTGAAAATCAGATTCTCAACAGTCAGAATTTTAAGGAAAATGTGAAAATATGATTAATTGCCAAAAAGGATTCTCATGTTTAATTCATGCTATACTGTTTTTATAGTTAGTGATTTCTGGAACAACACTTATGATTTTTTAAAATGACTGTTATTATTATTTTGTTGCAAAATAGTTTTCTATTTAATTTTCATCTTGGATATTTTAATTTTTTCCTTAAAAAAAAAAAGGCTTACCGTTAAATAAACTAATAACTAGATACAATAACATTAACTTTTCACATACTTCAACATTTTTATATCTGTCAGGGAATATCTCCGAGACTCTCTAGATATTTCTTCTTGCTGGCCTCTGTAAGTCTAGCAGAAAAAAAACTGTACACGCACAAAAATGAAAAAGGTTTATGCCCCCATGAAAACATTCGATGTTGTCTTACCTACTGTCTGTTATTTTGTTATTTATAGAAATCTCTTCTCAGTTTCCTTTTGAAAACAAGGAAGTAAATAATTCCAAAATATATTGCTTCATCTCATAAGAGTTTAAGAAAAGTATTGATGTTAACAGTATGGGAGCAGATGAAAAAAGGCAAATGTTGAAAATATCTTTGGGGTGTTTCAGAAACAAGTCAGGAGATGAAGAGCACCTTATAAAACTCCCACCATGTTTTTTTCAGCCACCATTTGTAATGGAGAAATGGATTGTGGGGATAGAAGAACACCAGTCTGTAGAATGTGTTGTTACGTATGAGGTAAGCTCTAAGAAACAAATTAAAAAATTGTTTATCCAAGATAAAACCCACATGGGAGGTGTGGAAGCAGCATCCTCTGGCTTTGTTATATCCTATAATCAAGTCTCAGCAGCCTGTAATTAATTGTAAAATCTAAAGTTCAGAGCAAAACCTGAATGAGGTTTACAGAGACAATATCCTCAGACTGCTGCCTGGGATGGCTCTTTTTCTCAAGGACAAAAACTCCTTTTGCTTGAAGTGTAATGGTCAGTGTTGTTTGCATTACTTGAAGAGACTGTTTCCTTTTCAATGAAGTGCTAATTAGGAGAGCAGAGTAGCAACAGGAGAAGAAATAAAATGAGAAGTCAAGAGTAAAATAAGACAAAATAAAACCTGGAAGACAATTTAATGTGATAGAAATTAGCCTTTGTAAAAAGAGTTTGCAGTTACTTACAAAAGTGTTTTTATAAAGACCAATGCTGTGCACAAGGAGGCTAATAATTGAGATTGCAGCACTGTCCTGAGCAAGGATTCAAGCAGTGATGGAGAGACAGGGAAATCCTGGACCTTGCTTGCCTGTCTCAGAAGTGAAGAACAGTAGTTTTCTTTCAGCGTGAAGTTTCTCACAGGAGTCATAGGCCCTTAACAGCAGATTGAAGAGCTTGATACTCCAGGAAAGTTTTGTGGAGGGTCCCCCTGCAAAAATACCTGCTTAGTCCTACCTCCTTTAGCAGAAAGCACTGCCCATTTGACGCTCACATTAATAGAACTAGTAAAATATATTTTTGTGTTGTAGAGGAAGGCCTTCAGATCTTTCCACCACATGGTACATGAATTGAAACAGTTATTCACTACCACATTTTTAGCATAATCACAAAATACCAGCCAAAATTATCTAGAGTCTAAAAATACTTGAGAACTGGCTAAGTGGTTTTTCAAAACAGACTCTATATTGAAAATGCTGCTGCCGCCCAGGCACTAGTGGAAGTTCCCTCACAGGAGAGCTTAGTGGGTTGTGTGTTGTTTTGTCCTTATATGCGTTACGTCTTCATGCGTGTTTTGTCCTTCCTGAGCAGAGTGACGTTAGAGCTCCCAAAAGCACCAGGCACATCCAAGCTATCAGCTGGAGCAAGGTGAAAGCGCAGGATGAGGTCGAGACAGTACAGCTCATGATACAGACCTCGCTCCCCAACTCGGAGGGGAATTCACGGAGCAGATCTGACTCAAGTAAGTCAGTACTTTATCGCTGACGTGGGCAAGGCGTATATGGGGAGAACAGCAAAAAGTCAATGCCATTATTCTGTTCCAACAACAGAGCACACCTTGCAGCGTCAGGTGGCATTGTGGTCCCTGTGATGTCTCCGTAGATGCATGCAGGAGCACCCTGGCATGTCTGACAGCTTAAAGGCTAAACTTTGGGTAGTAACGTTCTATATCATGATGTAGTTTAAGGGGGATGACCTGTATGCTCCTATTGGAAGCATGCTGGAAGCAGTCAATGGCGATTAGCTACAAATCTTTCGTCTACTGTGGTCGCTTGCAGCTGCACATCAACAGCAGACATAGAGCTCAGATCCGTCTGCTCCAAAACCCCAAATGCTTCACATCTTCCAGTACTAAGCAGCCTTAAATCCTGACACTTTTTCCACCCCTTCCTTGGGTCAGCTTTGGGTCAACCTTTTGATTCCCTCCGGTGTAGGTCATTGGGAGAGGTGTTTCCGCCTATGGTCCAGGCTTCTTCCCCTCTCTGTTGGCTTATGTGTACACATCCACAGTAGCCTTTCCACAGTGGCAGGCGTGCTCTTCTCCAGAGTCTGCTTGTGGACGCTGGATCAGGGGATCAGCTGGCAAATCTGCCCTTCTCCAGATCCACCCCTCTTCACCAAGACAAGAGAGTGCTCAGCTTTGTGGAGCCAAGTGTATTGGCATAGCAAGAGGATTTGGACTGAATTATAGCACCCACACAAAGTGTGCAGGGCCTGGGGTGAAGATATGTTTCTCAACCAGGATGTCAGCAAGGCATCTGCTTAGAAAGGAGACAATCTCACAGATGTCTACCCTCTATCTGTAGGCAATAATGGAGTTTTCCACAGCTGTTTTGAGGATCTTGGGAGCCAGTGCTTTTAGCAGCTTTTATCCTGGCTTTCTCTCCCTGCAACCCAAACTCAGCAGGAGTGCTTCGGCCAGCTCTTCCCTCCTGCTCTTGGCCACACAGCACACAGGCAGCTTTGCACAGATGTTGTGCTTGGATACAGGGCACCTCCTGGAAGAGATGTGTGGGTGCAGATTGCTCTTGCTCTGGCCAGTGCTGTTGCAGGGGGGGCACACACACCAAGGCTGTAGCCTCAGAAGCTGCATGTGGGGTGGCACAAAAGTCCCCTGTGGGCAATACACTGTTTTGATAGGTACATGCTGCCAACCTGGCAGACCCCATAGGTCCTCCTGATGTCCTGCTTTGCTGTGAGGAAGAGTGGAAATCTTCCCACTGCACTTTTCTTCCACAGCTCAGCCTGCCCGTTTGAGCGAGCCCTGGCTCATCGTTATCTGACTTCTGGAACAGTGTTTGTTCTGGCTTCTGGGGCTTGACTTCTTCAGTGAGATACATTTAATAGTACAGTGGGCTCTACACTGCAGTCTTCATTTCCTAACTAAAGTATGCCACTGACATAGTCAAACTCAATTCAGTTGACTCTAGCACAGTTCTGCCTTTAAGATCTGCTGTTCTTTTTGTAAAGGTGTTTCTTAGCCACAGCTGTTTTTCTCATTGATTTCACAGTAGGGCTGCAGAAATGTTTGGGTTGGGACAGCTGAGGAGCAGCACAGGAGCTGGAACAAGGTACCAGTCAGCAGAGAGTGAATTCTGATTTTGTACACTGCTGCCAAATGTAGAATGGCCTCATGAATTGAGAGGTGCTGGGTTTAGACTACAGACACATCAAAAATGGGTGCTCTTATTCCTAAGCAATTATGATCCTTTTGCAACACAACTGTGTTTTGTAATGCAGATGGGACATAGAGTATGTTCTAAAAGATACATCTTCACTGCAGATAAGCTCTGCTGATGGAGATTACCCTGGTTTCGGGGTGATGAGCCATACAGTCGTACCGAAGTGTAGTGGTGTATCTTCACAGGCTGGCTCTGCCACAGTAAACAGAGCTGCTTTCATTTTTTTGCGGTGAGTGGTGGGAGAGCTTGTCTGTCCCTTTGGCACATGGAGGAGTTACATGAAGGCACAGATGTATGGTCAGCACCCAAGTGAATAGGAACAGTTCAGAGGAGGTGGGTTACCAGACAGCACAAAAGCTGTCCCTCAGTTCTAGTAAACTTTCTGGCCTGTCTTCTTGACCAGACCACCCATCCCAGGTTTAAAACCACCAAATCCAAGCACAAAGGTAAGGGTAATACCTGCCTAAGAGGCTAAAATAACCAGCAGTGAAGGTACTACGTCTGTGGGCTGCCACATAGAGCATTTAATTCAGTGTACAGAGTTGGTGGCTCAGAGACCATATGAGGGAGAAGCCTCCCAGCCCACGAGAGGTGAGAGGCAGCCCCACAGGACACACTGGGAGGTCCCTGCTGGGCAGCTGGTCCCTGGGCTAGCGACTGCAGCTGGCTGTAAGGAGCAGGGACTGAACAGCTTGAAGCTGCTGAAGGGACCCCCTCATTCAGGACAGCATCAGCACTGGTCCCACAGGGCATGTGGTGGCCACCTGAGAGCTGATAACAAATGAAGACCCAGACTTAAGTCCTGAGCCTGCTGCTTCCAAGTTTATGAGGTCTGTGTTTTACATCCACAGCCTTGGTAGGAGGGCACAGGGGAATGGCAGAGGAGAAGGTGTCTAGCAAGTACATTTCAGCATGCATGTTTCTTTTGAAACTGTGACTTTCAAGGAGGTTAAGAAGCAGAGAAGGCAATTCCCATCTGTCTTTCCGTGAAAGGAGGTTCATCTCTCAGTGCAGCCAGAGCTATCTGCTGTGGCGGTGTCACGCTTGCACTTTGACAGGAAAGACAGTTTCCTTTTGACATATTTGACATTAAGTTGAAATGATTAAAATCTCTTGGGATTCAAGCAAACTCTGGGGAAAGGAGGAATGGAAGAGACCATCCATTACGTCTTAACAGCAGCAATCCTAACGAGGACAGAGCCGCTACCCAGCTCCCATAAAACTCCCCACAGCCAATGCAGCATTGCAGCAAGAGGCAGAGGGCCCACAGCATAGGGAGTCTTTCTCTGGAAAACCAGCAAAAGGCAAGAGAGGAGCTGGGGTCCTCTGCTGAAGAGAATAACATTTTGGTCGCATTTATGCTGCTTCAAGCTTGCAGGGTTATGCTTTCCTGTTAGAATGATACTAGCAATCTTTAAGGACAAGTCATTCAAATCTCTCTAGAGCAAAATTATTTAAGCTGCTCCCCATGGGTTTTTGGCCAGAACCGTGGCCTTGGATAAGGGGAGAATTCCTGGTCTCTGCTCTACACATAAAGTAGCAAACCAGGCAGCCCTCGCAGTTCAAATGGAAAATTTACAACTATTGTATTTGCTACAGGCTTTCATGCAAACCACAGGACTGACTTTCAGAAGTGCTTCAGTCTGATCTCTGGGAGCTACAACTTTTGTTACAACCCCAGGGCTGTGACAGTAGGTGAGAGGGAACTGTAATACCCCGAATCACTCACAGTTAAGCACTGTCTGAGCTATCCTGGCTGAAGCCTTCTGCCTCACTAGCTTTTCCACATATAGAATTGATTTTCTGCATGAAACCAGACAGAGCGGTGTAGCTGGAGCTTAGACTCAGTATCTGGAGCATGCAAAGTGGATTGACTTCTGAATTTGTAGTAACAGTAACAACTGAAGTGGCCCTGGTTGTTGTGGAGTGTAGCGGTTTGAAGAGAAAATGGAGCGAGAGGAGGTGAGTCTGGCTGCCGCAGTAGGGATTTGCACTGGTGTCTGCACCACCTCTGTCTCTGTGTTCGTCTGCGAACAGCGTGACCGTGCCGGCTGGGAGAGACGCAGGTGGAGGGTGATGCTGCAGCGGTGCCAGCACCTTGGGGTGCCCACCCCATGCCTGCTCTGGAGGTCTCCAGGCACTTGTGCAATGAAAGCTGTGGAGAAATCTGCCGCGGCTGCCAGAAGCATCACAGGAAATGTTTAAAACCAGGTTGGGTTAAGACCACTGGGAGGCCCTTGGGAGTGGGAACCCACCTGAACAGCCAAATGGATGGTTCAGTAAGTGTCTTCTAGTCTAAGCTCCATAATCTGCACTGGCATCAGAAATATTTGCATCATTTGCTATTTTAAAAGTCCAACATTATGTTCAACCATAAGGTTGAACATAATCAAACCTAGGGCTATTTGCTGCCGGGCTGGGAGGGAAAGGGTGGTTTGAGATATGTTGAGGTTCTTCCAAGACAAACCCTGGTGCCTAACCTCACACCTTTGGTAAACCAGAGGGTGGTTTTCCATCAATTCACAGAAAGCTGACTGTGTTTCCATTTCCCTGCCAGGCATCGACAGCCAGTGGATGCAGACGCTGCGGATGCACCAAATAGCAAAAGCCATTTCCCTCCAGCACGGCCACCCCCACAGCCCGACCACCGTCACCCACTACCTGCCCTACCTTCGAAGCCAGGACTCCTACGCCGCTGCCGTGAGGAGGACACGCGGTCCCGTCAGTTACCAGTTCACGTCCATCAGCCACTCCAGAAACTCCTCTCCCCTCTCGCACAGTTTGGTGAGAAACCTCTCGAATCTGCACCTGAACTCGAAAGGCAGCAGCACCTCCAGCACGGCCTCCGACACCCCTTCGGAGAGGGACAGGTCTGCCGGCAAAGGCAGAAACGCCTCGCACAGCGGGAACTCCCGCAGCTCCTCGGACGGGCGGTGCAGCGGGACCAGCTCCCCGGTGCCCCCCCGGCACTCGGGAAGAGCCTGCAGGACTTCCTCACCAGTGGCCCCCCCGGCCTCCCAGCACCGCAGGTACCCCCGCAGCCCCCCCCAGCTCAAGGCCATCCCGGGCATGCCCCCACAGGGTGAGAGCGAGCCCAGGAGGGGCGAAGGAGAGAGCAGAGTCAGCGAGGGGGGGTGGATAAAGGTGCAGCATGCAAAGAAGCCCCACAGGCAGACCGCTGGCAAGCCGGGGAAGGAGAGGCCCAAGGGGAGCTGGCGGGGCCGGAGGACGTTCTGAGGGAGGAATTTGCCCCTTTATTTGACTGACCAGCGGTTCAACCTAGAGAAGATACGCCCGCTCCTATTTACTTCACCACACGGAAGCTGGGACGCCACCTCCCTCGCTGGCCGGCGCAGCCCAGGGCCTGCCCGTGGAAGGGGAGAGCTGCCCACCTCCCCTCCTGTCACGGTCAGTGCCGAGGGGCTTCATTTGATTTTCTCCCCTCCGTTTGGCTGCTCATGTTCTCAGCTGACTGGATAGCCACTGATTTGCTTAATATTTCAACAATAAAATCAGTAAGGCACAGCTGGGTGCCATAACGAAAGGCTCTCCGTTTCATCCTTAGGGAAGGAGTTGTGCTGCTGCTACATCTTGCCTTGCTTATGTCTCCAGATGCCAAGTCCGGCTCTGAGGGGGTCTCCTCACCCCCTGTTCAGTCTGCTTCTGCCAGGGCTATAGGAAGAAGTACTATTTTTATCAAACCAGCATAGTCTGAAAAAACAGGAATGCAGGGAGATTTTTCTCAAGGTCCATTCCAGTAGCTTCACTTCTCCACTTCCAGCTTGCCATCCCCTCTCAGGAATTTCTCACCTCGCTCTTTACTAACAGCCCCAACACCAGCTACCCGACACCACTGAGCACACTCTGTCACATACACGGTTGTTGTAGTCAGAAGGAAAAACAAAAAATAAGCTTTATTCTTTTGGGGGAAAAAATAAAAATAGAGGGAGAAAAAGGCGTTCCCTTTATCATAGTTACATCTAACCCCACTGAGGTCTATGATAATGTTTATCCCTCAGCAGCAGGCATTTTTTAATTGAATTTTTAAATGTGGCCAGACTGTGTCGCTTTTGTCTTTCAGTCTTCAGGTATTAAAGACAAGGTCAGCAAAGTTTCTGATTAATGTGGTCTTTAGCTCCACCAAGAACAAAGACATAGCTGTAGACTCGCTTGTCGTCAGAAAGTTTCTTCTTGGCCTTTTCACTCTAAGCTGATTTCACACAATTAAAAAGGAAAAAAAAAAAAAAGTTAGGGTTTTCCAAGATGCAAGAGGGGAAAAAAAAAGAAGAAACAGATAAAAGGAGCTGAACCCAAAGCAACGCATGATACCCTCTGAAAGCCAAGAAACTGTAAATTAGAGATGCCTTTGAACAAGGTGCTACATACCATCCATGCCAAGCGGTGCTTGCTGGCACGCAGTTGTGAGCGATGGTGGATGAGCTGCTGGCTTGTCAGCCCCTCGATGACCCCCATCACCATAGTCCTGTCACTGGACATTCAAAAGGACATGTAAATTCCCTGCTCCACACAAAGACCACTCCTGGGGGTACACGCAGCTCTCCTCCCTCTGATTCCCACCAGCCCCAATGAGTGCTGAGCCCCATGGTGGGTTTCCCAATACCTACCAGAGTGAACTGGAACACACATTTCATGAATTCAGGACAGGGTCCACCAAAACCAATGGAGCAGGACACAACTGATACCAAGTGTTGGGAACTGGATCTCTGTCATTTAAGCACCGTTTCCTCTGACAACAGTTAAGAGCAGAAAAGATAGTAAGAAGCTTTACCTGAAAGTGAATGGGGCTGCACATGAAGCTCTGTGATAACAGAGCTTGCCACTTTCTTGTGGCTTCAAACTGGTTGAAAGCTAGCTAGTAACCCAGCTTCTGGTCCTGGTTTACTGAACCTGACAAATAATTTGGGGATGCGGACAATCCACCACTGGATGTTTCTCTGTCACAACTTAGCAGGACACTGGGATTTTGTCTAGGTTGGGGATCCTTCCCTAACATTTCTTGCCATGACCAAAATGGGCTGGAGGATACCAGCTGATAGTAAGCGCACCTGACAGCACTTGCTGGAAATGTGCTTGTGTTATTAAAATTTGGATATGAATCTCAGGAAGCGAGATCTTGTTTCACGGTTGGGCCTGCACAAATCCTAGAAAGAAACTGCAAGAGTTTGGAAAGTTACATTTCTCTTCCAAGGTGATGAGGTTGGTGGTGTAGTTGTACAAGTCTGAAAACAAGGCCCTACTCAGCAGACACTGTGGGCTGGTGGTGGCAATTCAAGATTTATCAGCTGCCTGTGGTTGATTGTCAAGATGTCCAGCAGGATTCCTCTGCTGTTTGTAAGCAATTTAATGCTGTGCCTAATTTTAATCTGCAATGCACTGTCTGTCCACATCTGTTGTATTAAAGCGTTCATTAGCATTTAAAGAAGGAGCGGATGGTATTGATCACACCTATTAAAATTAAACAATCATGCAATAGTGACTGATTAGAAATCCTTTTGCTGCAACAGCATTGCTGGTTAAAGCAACAGTGAGTGAACTTGTCAAAAAAAAAACCCCAAAACGAAAGTCTCAGCAAGATCTAGTTTTCCGTCTCATTTTTATCACTCTTAATGTGGCTGCTCCCTATCTTGGTAATAATTCATTATAAGTCAAAATGTGCTTACATTTTCACCCCCCAGTACTTTATGAAGCCAAGCAATTTATTTCCATGTTTTACCAACACGCAGCTAGAAGATCGTGCACAGCAATGTGGAAAATCAGACTGTCTTGGGCAACTACACTTCAGCAAATGTCTGCGCTTTGGAAAGGAGCCATACTGCGTTACCTTAGGGGTTTTGTAGAAGCCTGTTAAAGCCAATCATATTTAAGTACCAGTAGGTCTAGATTTGCACACTAGGAGCTGGACACGCTGCCCTCCATTCATACACATATCCTCAGCAGTGCTACACCCTCCCCCCGTGTCTGACTTTGCAAGTGGCACAAAATATCACTGCTGTAGAGCTGCCTGTTGTTTTCGTGGCTCTCCTTTCTCTTGGGCTTTGTATCTCCATGTGCTGATGTTCCTGTTTTCTTAATCCCCCAAAGGTACCTGCATTTTCCTTTTCCATAGTTCAAAATGCTCTGAATTATAAGAAGCTAGCTCTAGGATGGCTGCTGGAATGGATGATGAAAAATAGTGGCGAACTCACGAAGGCAAATTCAGAACTGGGCGTCCAAAGTGAGTGGATATTTGCATCCAATGGGGAGAACGTTTACAAAATCAGATTTTTTTTTTCAATTAAAGTGTGAGACTGTGACAGTCAGAGCTTACACAGAATCTGTTTGTTTGTTCGGCAACATTTTATTCTGGCTCTTGAGTTGCCCTGCTCCCTCTGGGTGCCAGACATCGGGAGAAAGGTTTCAAGGTGAACGGCAGTGTCTCCCTCCAGCCATTAGTTCTTAACCCTGCCGGTGGGTTGGAAGGGAAGAAGTGATGCTCAGCTCAGACAGGAAGAGTAGGTTAACCTCAGCATTATGGTCCTTGGTTTTCTGAAACTTTACAGGCTTTCGGCCCACAGCTGATGTCCTCATGGCATGAACAAAAATGATGCTGAGACTTTTTTTGGTTTTCTGCCAACAAAATGTGTGGTTCAATTTTTTTAAGCTTCTTTTTTTGTCTTTCCCATATACCTAAGGATGTCTTTAAAAAAAAAAGAAAAACAGGAGGATGGAGAGCAGGCACTTCACACTGAGGTTAGCAATCATTCTTCTTTAGCTCAGCAAGGTGTCCCAGAACTGGGTCTGACCCTGGTGGATATTGGCTTCCTAAGTACACAGATTTCCCCAGCAGTGCTTGGGTACCTGCAGCTACTGTCAGCAGGACTGCTCATAAGAGGCGAGTGTCCTGGGGACCCGCTCTGCAGAGGGACTGACAGCTAGCCCAGCAGTGTGGTGTGGTGCTGCATGGGGAAGGGGCCAAGCGACGGCACTCTCGGGGCACATTCCTTGTGTCCTGCAGGTCAGAGGCACGTATGCTGCTGTGCTGCAAACCAGCTGGCTGTTCCAGCACCTGTGAAACTCTGCTCCTAAGCATAGCAGGCAGCACATGAATGTGAGACTCCCTGGAGCGAAAATATTGCCCAGTCCTGCAAACACAGACTGCTTTTGTTCACATGCAGCCAGGACTCGAGGGGGCTGCCCACGTGCAGCTTGCTCGACAGAGCCGAAGGCATTTCTGAAAGGGGGAGAGCTGCTCAGAGGGCTTTTGTAGCTGCTCATCTTCTGCCTGGCTGGGGAAAGGATGAAACAGCAAAGTAACCCGTCTCCCAGCTCAACCCCTCACACAAGCCTTTCCTTTTCCTGCAGAGCCTTTGCAAATTCACAGAAGGATGATTGTTGCAGAGGTGACAGCCCACTGAACAGTCCAAGGGGCCCTGAAATCATAAACAACCCCAGGCTGTTCCTCACCCTAACCCCTTGTGACATGAGTAGACTGTCAATCTATCCCAGGGCAGTGGAGTTGCAGTGGTTGCTTCTTATGGCCCGGGCAGGAATTTCACCCAGGTCAGTGTTTGATTTGGGCAGTGCTGTAATCTCTCTCTCTTGCAGGATTTCTAGTTGTTGCTTTGGCCTCATACTGATTTCAAAGCACATACCGAAATGTTATGCCTGCACTGGGCTCATCAGGAAAATAAAAAGTCAGAGAGGGGAGATGGGGTGGCTGTTGGATCCCTTTTCACTGGGGAACATGGCTGTCAGGGTTTCAGCCTGTCCGACTGCTGCCACTGCACTGTACTTCTGTGCTGTGGGGGGATCTAGTCATACTGACTGGGTGGGATGGAACCTGATCATGCTGCACTGATTCTGCTGAGACCTGCCTGCAGCAGGGGGGATGCCAGTGGCCCCTCTGTCTCCCCATCTACACTTGGACCTCAATGATGCCATGCCAGCGGACAAAACACTGCCATGCCCCTGGGAACGGTGGTTTTCAGGGCTGGGGATCATGGGTGTCATTGCTGCTGGTTGATTATTTCTGTGAAATGCTGGAGAAAGCAAGCCCAGTTCCTGTTCAGCTGGGAGGAGAGAGTGCCCATTCACGCCTCCCCCCCCAGTGCTGCCACAGCTCAACTAACACCCTGTGAGAACACCCCGTGAGAACCTGCTTTCTCGCTGGCATCAGTGTGAAACAAGGGGTGGTTTTGGACATTGTTTACTTTTTAAAGAAAATACTTGCTACTGCAGTTTTGCTCTTTCTAACCTGCTCCCACTGATTATTTTCTCGCAATTGGCCATGCCTGACAGCAACGCCACCCTCCCTGGGCACACACCAAAACCCCATACGCTGACCACGATCTGGCAGCTTGCTGAGCTGATTTAAGGAGCAGAAGTTGCCCAGACCCTCTGCAACCCCTCTCCCTCCTCACTCAGAGTGACAGCCCCTGGCCAGGGCACCCCTTACCACTGTCCTCCTCTCCAGCTCAGCTGATGCTGCTTAGGATCAAAATCCAAGTATTTTAAGACATCCTATAAATCTACTGCCAAGAATACTGGACCATGCATCAACGAATAAGCACTTGATTTTTTTGATTGTGCTAGAGAATGCACTTTGACCTAATTATTATTATTATTATTACTTTAGGCTGGGAAAGATGGGCAGTTGCTTTTGTAATTGTAGAAAAACCCCAAACCGAGAGACCTCCTGACATCTCACGTCACTAAAATGGAACCAAATAGCTGTGCTACCTCTGAAAATTACATCTGACAGAATTATTTTCTGTATATGCATCCCCCATAGAAGGGTTTTTACATAATTTTCTTATCTAATGAAGTGCCAAAGCTTAGGAGTTCAAGCCAGTTTGTTGCAAAAAGTTAGAGGTTATGGAGGAGAAGTCTATTACGGCAATAACACTAATAAGGGTCTGCCAAGATCATGTTTGAGTACATGTAAATACAGGGCATCTGAGATTAACATCTCGGAGGACAGAGGAATGGCGCTGGAAGGCAGCGGCAGCCCTGGGTGGCCAAGAGCTGGGGGTAAAGCGTGCGGCCCCTCTCTGTAGCTCCCACCCCAGCACCACCTACGCTCCCCTCAGCCGCATCCCACCGCTCATGCCCCTGCTGCCCACCTGCCCCGAGGGTCAGTGCATCCTCCCAGAAACTTCATGAGGCGGTTTTGCAGGTGGCGACGGACTACAGACACGAACACTGTGCTATGTAGAATGAAGTGGCTTAATATACCTGGGACTCAACATACACATTTATTTTCCTGCCTTAGCAAGAAAGGTGAGGGTTCCCTGCAGCAGAGAGAGGGCATTTCCCTCATGCTGTGAAAAAACACAAGAAGGCCCTGAAACCTTGAGGTGTGCCCTGGGGACCCCCCAGCAGGCAGTAGCGAGCCCTGAAGGAGGCTTTCTACCTGGTGTCCCCCCAATTCCTCCCTCCTGAGGGAGCTGCCAGGAGAGAGGTCCCTGGGGTTAAGCCACCGCCTGTCCCTCCACTCCCATCCTTGCCCAGCAACCGCATCTCGCTGAAGGCTGGTGGAGGCAATGCAAATCAACATTCACAAAGAGGCAGCGGCACAGCTTATATAAAAGAGCAAAAAAACCAGACTGCAGTAAGCATTTTTTATTATTTTCTGATAGCCTCCTGTTTCCCACAGCTATGCATTTGCGGAACATTTTGTAAGCAATTTCTTTATGAGACATGTGACTTAATCTATTTTGTGTTTTCAAAGGGAAATATAAATCAAAGCCCAAGAGTGAAAGGGCTGGGATCTTGAGCTTTTAAAAGTGGCTACTGCATATCAACAACAGCTACTTTTGATCAACATTTTTTGCTATGCATTTTGTGGAATGGCTACAGGATACTCAAATGAGCATTGTAATTACACTCCCATAATGTGCATCACAATGCTCTGGCTCCGAATGATCTGCTACGACGTATACTTGGAATAATCATTAAGATTTCTATCAAAACTGACCATGTGTCAGCCATTCTTTTAGTGCGCTGATGAATATGGGTTCCTAGAGGCATTTATCAACTGCACTTTTTCTCTCTTTGGGCTCTATTTATGCCTTTGGTTTTCCTTCTCTTATTCTTCCCATTTTTATGGTCTCGACAGTTTGTGTCAAAGAAACATGGTATCGAATAGGATCAGACATGACCACCTTCAATTCAACATGCAGGATGCATCTCAACCCAGCCTTTACTAATAAGGAACTTACAGCAACGCACAAGGAGATACAAACCTGTTAAATTAAAAGGAGAAAATCTATTTTTCCTTGGAGAGGGAAAAAAGGAAAAAGATACTAATTGCATTGTGGAGGTATTTTGTGGAGCTGGTACAGTTGGTCTTGGCTATAAACTGATTATACATACTAAATATTTAAATTTACATTTATTTTACAAAATCTGGCTCTACCTATCAGAGCACAATGTCTAAGTATTTACCGTTAAAAAGTACTTCATAAAAATTCATGTGCAGCAAACATGTAGAGGTCTGACTATAATTAAACCTCCAAAAGTGGCCATCCTCCTGCTTCTGTGTAAGAACAAGTGTCCTTTCTGGGTTGCAATCAATAGCAGGTTACCTGATTATACACCTTATTATGTCTTGTAGAGTAGTGTTAGCCACCGGAGGGTGACATGTGAACAAATACATATGCTTGCATCAGATCTTTTACAGAAACACACCTTTCAAGAGAGAGAAAAACTATTAGTGTGTGTTATAGGTTACCGATTTACAATTTACATCATAAATCAATGTCTGATTATTTTACTGTAAAATGTTTTTAGCTTCATTTTGTTGCACTAACCGTTTCAATAACACACTATAATTTGCTCAGATGAAGAGGTGATTGGACAGCTCTTACAGAAATTTTTAATTACTGTCATTAGTGGCTGCAATCTTATTCTTTTCTATGGAGCTAAGATATGTTATTGCATTGTGCTACAGGTACTCTGCAGTCGTGAGAATCCAAACTCTCCCTTTCCTCTGAAATACATGCATCTATAAATCTGTGTCACTGTGCAAGTCCCATCAGAATAATTACTAGCATCACACAAACACTAATTAATGTATCCACATGCTATTTTAGGCAGGCAGAAATGTATTGCTCCAATTTAAAAAAAAAAAAAAAAAGGGAAACTAGAGCATAAAGTGTGTTTTCCATAGTTAAGATAGGAAGAGCGTAGGAAAGCCAGGGATGGGGCAGCAGGGGTCCTGCCTCCAGAGAGAAAAGCTGTGGTGCAATGCCGACAGCCGAGATCTGCAGGGTGACATGGAGGACGGCGCTTATCCTTTGTCCCAGCAGAGCAAAGGTCACATTTACTGTTTCTGACAATGCAGCTATTGTTGTTGGAGGTCCATGTTCTTGCTACTGCTTGAAGCTCCTAACAAGTAAACAACTTTCATCCCCCCAGATGGATGCAGAAAGCGTTGCATGCTCAATCTACTGCACGTCCCTCTGTAATTTCAGCCAATTCCCTTAGCAGGTCTTCCAAAGCCCACTACCATGTACTGACAACTAATTTCAGGGACAGATGAGAATTTAAGTGTCCTGGTTTCAGCTGGGATGTAGTTAGCTGTCTTCCTAGTAGCTGGTACAGTGCTATATTTTGAGTTCAGTATGTGAAGAATGTTGATAACACTGATGTTTTCGGTTGTTGCTCAGTAGTGTTTAGACTACAGTCAAGGATTTTTCAGCTTCTCATGCCCAGCCAGGGCACCTGACCCAAACTGGCCAACAGTGTATTCCAGACCATGGGACGTCCCATCTAGTTTAGGAACTGGGAAGTGGGGGGCAGGGATTTGCCGCTCAGGGACTGGCTGGGTGTCGGTCGGCGGGTGGTGAGCAATTGCCCTGCGCATCATTTGTACATTTCAATCCTTTTATTACTACTGTTGTCATTTTATTAGTGTTATCATTATCATTATTAGTTTCTTCTTTTCTGTTCTATTAAATCGTTCTTATCTCAACCCAGGAGTTTTACTTCTTTTCCTGATTTTCTCCCCCATCCCACTGGATGGGGGGGGAGTGAGTGAGCGGCTGCGTGGTGCTTAGTTGCTGGCTGGGGTTAAACCACGACATTAAGATACTATTTTCTTGGAAACACCTGATAAAATACTCAAGATAATCTTTGCTGACGTGAGCCCTGAGGGGTGAGCTTGCCCCACAGCTGGGCAGCAGGGGAGACGGAGGGGCTGGTAGCACTGGACAGGCCATGCAGGACCTGCACGGAGGGACCAAATGGGCAGGGATGTTTTCTTCCACTCACATTAGCCTAATACGAGTTAAATGTGGCTGAAAATGCAGTGTTAACCCAGGTTCAGTTTTGCATGTCCTCAGCTATTGTAAATAGCTGGATGTAGGACAGTGGTGCTGCCTAAGTCTCGACAAACATTAAGAAACTTCTGCCATCACAGTAAAGCCAGTTGGTTCAGTTTGTTCTGCCCATCCACTGAGGGCATCTGGGCCCTGCAGGGTACAACAGGGGTGTGAAGGGCATGAAAATGAAAACAGAGGAATGACAACGGCACAGGTCACAACAGCCATCTCCTGAGTTACAGACCTTCATTTTCTGGTACCCTGCACTGTACTGCAGGAAGGGAATCCCCTGCCCTTCACATACTTCCCATTTTTCTTCTCCCTTTCCTGCCCCTTCTACCTAATCCTCTGTAAAATATGTGATCTGACATACACAATTTTCAATAAATTAATTCTTTTTCACATGTTAACAAAAAAAAAAAGCTGAAAATACAGTTCACAAAATGTCCTGCCTCGTTCCCCCATGAAATCCTTGCTCTGGCCTATTAATTTTAAAGCCATTTGACTACATGTGTTGTTTGAAGAACGATGTTTCCATTAAGTGTTAAATGGAAGTATGGATTCAGCTAGCCCCATCAGTACTCCATAACATTTCATATGATGCTCTTAAAAGCTGTGAAGGTTGGCTACTTTTCTAGTAAAATCCTGATAATAATGATTCAAGATGTTAAGGGCTGTTACTGTTGAGAAACTGGATCTCTTAACTACATCAAAATTCAAGAAACATCCCCCCTTCCCAGCTGAGCTGTCTTGGTTGGAAACCATCTGGGTGGCAATCCTCCACTAATGTGGATTTAGAGGAATCGAGTGTGGTCTGGTCTCCAGAGAACCAGGTTTAGTTCATCTGCTTTTGTGCGAGCACTGAGAAGCCAGCAGTGCAGGTAAGTATGTAATTATGGGCTTATTTAAAATGGAGATTCTTTTACACAACAGATTGCAGCGTGCGCAGGAAGAATAATGCCGACAGAAAATAGAAAACCTCTGCGAGGGCTCTTGTACTCTATTGTGCTGTAGCCTATTTACAGGCTTTGGCTTAGAGATGATTCGTGGTTTGCTTTACAGAGGCGCAGGTTTGCGTACGGCTTGCACGTGCATGGGGCCTCCTTCCCTTGCGCCGATTGCAATGGGACTCGCCTGCTGTCGGGAAGGCACCTGGAAATGCTGAGTAGCTACAGTTGCACTGATATTGAGCCCTGCTCAAACCACAGGATAAACGGAGGATTATAGCAAACACTGGGGTCACAAATCCCATGCAGCTTCTTCAGGGCTTCTCCCGTTACTATTGCTGCCAAATACTGGTTGCGTGGCAGTTATTTGCTGTGTTTAACGGCTGGATTTGATTTAATGCAATATTACAAATGTTACATAAAACGGTTTACAATGACCAATGATCTATTTTCTTCCAGCCTGTCTTCAAGTAATGTTTTGTTTGCAAAGAGCAACGCGGCCAACTTCTTCGTAAAATCCTGCTGCACCGCTGTACTCCCGAGGGAGCAGAGGCAATGGCCGTCACCCAGAACCTCACTCCTAACGCTGAACCGTGCTCGTGGTGCAGCAGCAAATAACACTTCGTTTACTGTGGCAACACAGGAAATCACGCGTGTTGCTGGTTGGGTTTTTTTTAACGCAGTGCACTTTCACTATCCCGCTTGGCAGGCACTGCTGAACGCCGGCCCACTGCAGCCTCACGCTCCTCAGGGCCCCAAGGGGTGCTGGGTGCCCAGGGGGTACGCGGAGGCTGCCCCAGGCCTGGGGGCAGCCAGGACACCAGCCCCTGCCTTTACTTCGTGGAGAAACCCCCTCTGCCCCTCAAAGCTGGCAGGTTTGGGGGTTCTATTTCAGAGCGCTAGGCACAAATCCAGGTTTGGCACATAAAATTAAACATTTTTAAAAAGAGAGAGAGTTAGAGACTACGTGGGCTCCCCGGCCGGGGGGCCCGGGCCCCTCATCCCGCCGGGGCGGCTCGGCGCGGGGCGGGGCGGGGCAGGCCTGGCCCCCGCGCGCGCCCCTCCCCTCCGGCACGCGAGTCCCGCGGCGCTCCGACCGGGAGCTTTTCGCGCCACAGGGCCAGGCCCTTGCAGCTCCACAAACCCCGCAGCGCGAAAAGAAAAAAAAATGGGGTCCCCGCAGTAACCCCTCCGTGGGCGCCCCGGGAGAGGAGACAAGTCCCTCAGCAGGGGTGGGCGGGCGGGCGCGGGGCGAGCACGCCGGGTGCCCGATTCCCAGGGGGTGTCAGCTGCATCTGCCAGGACGCGGGCGCCAACGCGGGAAAGGCGCCGCCGGGCCCCGCCCCCCGCGGTCCTAGCCGCTTTGGCGCGAACCTTCAGTTCCCCGCTGCTCGCCCCGCCGTCGCCAGCATGGGTCCGTCGCGCCCGCAGGTGAGCGCTGCCCGCGGCGGGGGGCTGCCCGCCGGGTTCGCGGCACGGCTGCGGATCGCCGCTGCTTGCTGCTGCTGCTGCTGGTGGCGGGCGGGTGGGGGAGAGGACGGTTGGCAGCGGCGCTTTCGCGGGGCCCTGCGGCGTCTCACGGCCGGGGCACGCCGAGCTGCGGGGAGGCTGGTGGGGTCGGGCGGGGCGAGTGTTTGGGCTGGGGCTCGCCGGGCACCCTGGCGGAGCGGCGTGGGGGCAGCCCCGTGTCTCCTGCCCCGCCGCGGTGCTGGGACTCCCCGTGCCCCGCGCGCGGCGGTGCCCTCGCCCGCCTGACCGGGACGGGGACGGGGGGCGGCTTCGGAGCCGCGCTCGGCGGGGGGCAGGCGGCCCGGCGCCAGCCCCCCTCCCCAGCGCCCTCGCCTTCTCCTTCTCGCCTGGCGGCTGCTCCGGGCGCCGCTACGACGCGGGGCGCGAGGGCGGCCGTTGGGCGGCGGCGCGTGGGGGGCTGCCGCGGGGCGGGGGGGGTGGGGGTGCGGGTGGTGGGGGAAGGTACCTCACGGCAGCGGGGAGGGCGGCTCCGCTGTGCGGGCGTGGAGCCCGCGGTCTCGGGGGAGCGGGGCGGAGGGGGTCGCTGTGGGGCGCGGAGGCGGGCGGCCCCGCGATGTGGGGCGGCCCCGTCGTAGCGGGAGGCGGGGAGAGCGGCCCTGGCCGGCGTGAGGGGCCGCGCCCGAGGGGGGAAGGCGTATGTGCGTGCCGATGGCGGTCCCGGGTCTCCCGGCCTGGGTGTCGCGGTGCTGGAGGCCCGCCGGTGCAGCCCGGCCCGCCGCGGCGGGGTTTCTCCGTCTGGGCGCTCCCTTAGCCGCGGCGAGCGACGCCAGAAACGGCCCCTTTTGTGTCTGGGGCCGCGTCCGTGCCGGGCCGGGCCGGGAGGGTTTTCTGTTCCTCGTCGGCACCGGCAAAACTGTGAAGCGTGGGCAAGCCTCAGGGGTCCTGCGAAAAGCAGCCTGCTGAACGGTGCTGGGGAGAAGACGGAGGTCTTTAAGTTGCCCTGGCTAGTTACTGTTTAAGCTGTATTTATAAAATATTTGGCCCGGTCGGCTGTGCCCGTGAGCTGGTATCGGTTAAAGCGCTGGACTTGGGTGGCGTCTAAGTGTGGTTGCAGCAGGCTTGGCCTTACCCTGGGGAGGTAAAAGGAGACATTGCCCGTAGAAACAGTCCCTGGGAAATGAAAACCTGAAGCTCATCAAAAAAAGGTGTTTCAGCCTGGTAATAAAATTAACAAAACATCAAGCTGTTGTGTCTAGAACAGCTGTTTCAGTGCTCCTCTTTTCTGTTGATATGATCCTTAGTCCCTTCCTTAACAGCTGCAGTGTATTTAGTGTGTGCCTCAAACTAAAAGCAATTAGTAAATCAGAGGAGATTTCTAGGTACTATTTGTGTACTTGTATTTTTTTCCCAGCATTGTCTATAATGAGTGCAGAAGGATATGATTTTTGTGTATATTTCCACGTGGCTGTTTGCATAAAAGAAGTATGTCTAAATACTGAAAAAAACTCTTCTATAGCAATGATCAGAAATGTATCAGAGCAGAAACTATTCCCGTTTCTAACTTTGGCAATTCTTTTGAAGCTGCTGATAATTTTGCTGACTTGAATACAAGACTGTTAAACGTCCTGAAATGTTCAGACCTCCTAAACTTCAGTTTTAAGGATCTTCTTAAAAGCTAGTGTGCTACAGTAGGTCTGTTCTATTAATGGTGTTGATATTGTGTCCTTTTGCAGCGCCGAGCTTGTTCAGGAAGGAAAAACTTCATGGTATTCCGAAATACGAAACTGATTCCCATGGAAACATCCTCATCCTCCGATGACAGTTGTGACAGTTTTGGTTCTGATAATTTTGCAAACACGGTAAGTACAGTATAAGAACAAATAAAACTGAGTGTGCAGTGCTAGTAAAGCTTGCAAAAATGTAAAGCTAGTAAATGTTTTGTGCAGGATTAAAAGCACTTGTTCTGCTTATGTTTTTGTATAGTAGTTACAAATCTATGCTATATGCTGTAATTTCGTTTCAGTCTTCACCTGTGCTTCTAGGTGGTAATTGTTGGAAACAAATTAGCTATTTATTCTAGCCTTTGAAATGTCACCTAACCTAACATGCCTGATAATTTGCAACTGCGGTTCTGAAACCCTTTGTTAAATGCCTTAACTATTTTTTTCTTTATTAAAAAAGATATTTGCTTATAGTGCACTTGTAAATGTGAATCATTTTTTGTACAGCTTCAGTTAAAGGATATTTTATTCTTCGTAGAAACGCAAGTTTAGGTCTGATATTAGAGAAGAACTGGCGAAAATTTTTCATGAAGCCTCTGATGATGAATCCTTCCCTGGTTTTTCAGAAAACGAGATTCAAGATGCATTGGTAAGACAGTTGATTTTAGGTGGCAATTTTAAATTTAAATTCTTACACATTCTTAATTGAAAAATAATGACAGCTTCAGCGTGAAAGTTGAATGTTGTCAGAAAGAAGCATCATTTTATTTAATTTAATGTACGGTCTAAGTAGTCATGGTTTCATTTTCTTTTTGCCTCAGTAAAAAGCCCCCAAGCTTTGCAAGTTCAGAATAAAATCTGCCATATGGATTTTGAAATATAATACCTCTTAAAACTGTCCTTGCTGGATGTTATTTTTTTAGACTCTTAATGTTTCTGGTTTCCTCAATGTGAAATAATTATGCTATCCCATGGACTCTGGCAAACCTGAGAAAAATTTCTGTGTATATTGACATGCAGTCAGACCTGCACTCTGACAGCATAACAGGAAATGCTGTGCTGCTTTAGCAGTAGAGAAATAGTGATAGGTGGTGAAATCTGCCTTCCTGCTTTTCCTTGACATCAGTGCAAGAGCAGTTTTATTGCTTAAAAAGACCAGTAGTTGGTATTTAGTAGTGAAGATAGAAGTAGTACCATGTTTGGCACAAAATAGGTTTGTCGGAACTTCAGAACATGCTGAGGAATGACTAGAAAAGAATGTCTTACTGGAAGAGGACGTGTCTGAGTTAAATAATAGACAACAGTAAAGAGAATAAGTAGGAGACAAAGCTGGAATAGGTATGTAAGAAAAAGGAATCAGAACCATATACCTGGTTTAATAAAAACCCTGTACAAATAAGGATTGCCATTTGAGACTGATGGTCTATGCATATGAAGCAGGAAGCCTGTTGTTACCTATGACCAAAATAAGACTGTCTTACTGAGTCGAAACGTAAAAGTCAAAGCCTATTGCAAAAATGGGCTTTTGACTAAAGGAATGAATTTCTGTCCTTGCTGAACCCTTGGTTCTTGCAAAAGTTTTAAGCAAAGCATCAGAATTCAAAGATAAGAAAATACTGGGATTTTATTCATAATTATTTCATTGACTGGCTCTAGAAGAAAGTTTTCACTTCATAGCATTGACACTGCGAGATGGCTATTCTTGACAGCTTACAAACTTGGGTTTGACCCTGTGCTAAGAACTGTGTAGTGGCTTTTTTTACAGCCAAATACAATATGTTGCAAAATAGAGCCTTTTAAAGGCAATTCTCTTTCTCGCACTCGCACACAAACTATCTTTGCTATTAGACCTGCAAGTGACAGTTAAGACTGCTGTAACTGAAACCAAGCTTTTTCTGATGTGTTGCGGCAGTAAAGTGTGGTTCTCCCTGAGAATTTTTTATCCCCGTGTCCCCTTCTCCTCCTGCCCTCTTCCCTGCCTCCCCCTTAAAATATACTAGAACAATAGGACTGGAGATTTAAACATCTAGATTTCAGCCAGATAGCCACTTCAACCACCCCCAAACAAAGTATTGTTGAACTGTATTTAATTGCAGAGCAACTCACTTGGGTTTATATGCTTCCATTCTGGTTTGTTAACAGAAATTGGAATCAGATTCAGAGGAGAATGATACAAGTGCTGAAAGTGAAGTAGCTCAGAGAAGGCAGAAATGCCCTATTCCTCTAAAAGTAGCCATGAAGTTTCCACCTCGAAGATCGGAGAGGAGGAAGGGTGTGATGGAACCTCTTCCTGAAAAGCTGATGCCTGCTCCAGATTCAGACTCTGACTCTGAAGAAAAGGGTGCCATGTTTTTAGAAAGAAGAGCTTTAAACATAAAGGAAAACAAAGCAATGGCAAGTATTCAGTGTCTCCCTGGGGACCACCCCTTCTCCCCTGCCTTTCCTCCCCTTTGGCTCATTACATTCCTAGTATTTAAATCTGATAGTTTATGTCCACTGGCATGTGAAAGTCCATAGGCTAAGTACTTCAGTAAAAATCTGCTGGCTGCAAGCCTAAAGAATAGGGCATCAACATAATACGTTTGAGCTTTTTTCAAATTACTTGCAGTCACTATAACATAAATAAGACATAGAAGTAAAAGTTGAAGAGTAACTGCATTTTCTGTAAGTAATTGTACATCTAGCCAATTGCCCTAATCTAATAGTCTGTAATAGCATATAAACACCCTTTTAAGGCTCTGCTTCCTTTTTCTTTCCCTTGTTAGCTTGCCAAACTAATGGCCGAGTTGCAGAATGTTTCTGGTATCTTTGGTGGGAGAAAATCATTGCCAACTGTCAGTCATGTAAGTATAAACTTAGTTTATAAGTAGTTTATAAGTAAGCCTTCAGACTTCTGAGGGTCAAATTCTGACATTACAAAACAGGACTCTCAATTAAAAAACTTAACAAACGATATAAATCTAAGTTCAGTTGAGAATTTTATTGCTTCCTAAAACGGGCATTGTGCAATTCTCTTTTGATTTACCACTGTATAAAGCAGAATAGATTAATTCATAAAGGTTAGGTGTCTCCACAGGCCAATAAAACTAAAGAAGGTGCTGTGTAAATATGTATTTATGCAAAGGCTGGAGATAAGGGGGGCAGTTCAGACTTTGAAGCTCAAGCATGAATTTTCTCTGAGTTCGGAGCCTTGAAGAAAACCTGACATTTGGCTTAACTAGGTCCTTAAAGAAGGTTGTGTTGTGAATCAGCAGTGTAACAAATTTCACTGCTAATTTACCTGTAAGCTGTGTGGAGGTGGGAACAACGCTCACAACTCATAGGCACGGGTTCTACTGCTGTGTGGGGGAATTATTGTATCTTATACCCGCATGGACATGAACTTGCTTTTGACTATTTCTCTGCAGCTAGCAGAATGCCCAGGATGAATTTGCCGAGAATGTTTTTACCTTGTGTTTTCTGATTTGGGACGGGGGGGAGACTTCATCTTTGGGAAAGACAGAAGGAAGGCATGGCTTTTGGGGGAGGAATTCATAGTAGGGACAGGAGCTGTCTGGGTTTTCACCTGTTTCATTAGGGGCTTTTAAATTTCTCCAGGGACCAAAGCGACTTCCAAGGCGTTCATTGCCCAGAAGTGCTTTGAGGAGGAACCCAGACCGAAGTTCTCGACCTCACACAAGATCCAGGTCCCTGATTGAAGGTCCTCCTACTCCTTTACCAGAAGAGGAAGATGATGACCGGTACATCTTGGTGAGAAGAAGAAAAATGTCTGATGAAGACCTGGAGGTATGTTGAGGTTCTAGTTCTCCTGTTGAAAGTTGATCATGAAGGTGGTTTTGTATCCCTTCAAAAAAATAGCAATTCATACAGAGTTGGTCGAGATTATGAGTATGCCATGGCCTGGGAAGAAGTACAGAAAATAGCGTGTTGTATGTGTTCTCCATTTCCCTCCACCTTGTCCTTGAAAAATCACTTCCTGTTGCACTCCAGCAGGAATTAAGCAAGATCCAGTAGCATTTCTGCACCCTGAAAGTGAAAGATCAAGTGAAGGTGCTAAAGCCGCATCTGTATCATATGTCTTTGCAAAGATCTATTATTGCTTTTTTAAATATATGATGGGTATTTGAGACTTTGGCATTGCTTTGAAGATCCCCACCTTGTTTCTGTAGAGTTTTTGCTGAAACTAATACTAAAAGTATTGTGTCTTCACTATTCAGCATGAAGCCCGAACTCCCAGGAGAGGTCACCGTGGTGCCATGGCTTTTCCACACATTGTGCGCCCAGTTGAAGAGATAACAGAGGAAGAGCTGAATAATATTTGTGGCTCTGCAAGAGAGAAAGTATATAACAGGGCCATGGTAAGTATATTCCAGCTTTATGAAATGCATACTTTGTGAAGTCATTTTCTTGTTATTCCCTGCTTGTGGTTTAGCATTAAATAAAGCAGACTCCCTCTCACTGAGAGGAAGGATGTGATTTTTGGGAGAAGTATGCCTGAGATCTTGAAACATCATCTCGTACCTTTCCCTGAATTTATAGAATGGCCTTTGCCAAGCCAGTTGGCTTGCTTTCCCTCTGTAACTGTAGTATCTAGGTGGTACTAGCTGAGGAGAATGATTAACAGACGCTGAAGATGCAATGTTAAAACAGTCTTGGTTCAAACTTGCAAGGTGGCTTTCTGCTTCAGGATAAGCACTGCTAGCTGCCAAAGAGATTGCTTGTTAAATGCTCTATTCCCCTAACTAACGAGCCATCTTTAATGTCTTGTTTCCTGAACTAATTTCCCTGTGTTCTAGGGATCCACCTGTCATCAGTGTCGCCAAAAAACCATAGACACCAAGACAAATTGTCGTAACCCTGATTGTGTAGGTGTACGGGGCCAATTCTGCGGGCCATGCCTCCGCAATAGGTATGGTGAAGATGTCAGAACAGCATTGCTGGATCCGGTAAGACAGTTTTGAATATTGGCTTTATTGTGCTTAACTTGAGCAGAGAGGTGCATTGGTTATTCATAGTGAAAGAGTTTTAGCAGGGGAACTGCTTACGGTGCTGTAGTACATAATGCAGTCCTGTTTTGATTCAAACTGAATCACAGAACCTTGTGTTGTATAGAACTCATTGTAGTTACTACTTCTGTAGCTTTATTTGCAGGAGTAAACTATGAGAGCAGAGCAGCTGCCAAAATATTCTTGTATTTGAGCATCAGAATAGTGTTTTCTTTTGCCTTGCATTAGTGCTTAATGCCCTATGGAAAGGAACTGTATTGTGGACAAAGTGCTGCTGTTGTGGGCTGTGGAAGTGGTGCAGGGGTTGAGAGTAGAATGCTTCCTGTGGTTATGTGCAAGGCAGGCAAAGGAGAGTTTAATCCCTTAGACTGAAGAATTTGTACTCTTGCACTGGTTTAGACAACTTCTGCAGCGCTGATGTTCACTTGCAAACCTGGTGCAGAGCAGGGCCCTCTTTTAAGTTGTGAGTGTGAATCATGTCTGGCATTCCTGTTCATTTAAAAAGGCTTGTTGTCTGTCTTGTCTAGACCTGGAGGTGCCCACCATGTCGTGGAATCTGCAACTGTAGCTTCTGCAGACAGCGAGATGGCCGATGTGCTACAGGTGTCCTGGTCTATCTGGCCAAGTACCATGGCTATGACAATGTCCATGCCTACTTGAAAAGGTAAGTATGCCATTGTGTCAGTGGCATGGCTCTGCTCTAAGTGGGATAAGCAGCTCAAAACTGGGTGAGGGGAGCTCTCCACATCCCAGTTTGTCAGGTAGATCTCAAGATCAGTCCATGTTGCCTTTAGAATCTGAGATTTTGCCATATGATTTTTCTGACATGTTGGTTCTTACCCAAAACAAGTGGTGTATCCACTCTGTCTTTTGGCTCTCAACTTCAGCTGTGTTTATTGTCAGGGCTTCCATTAATTTGTCTGAAGAGTTTCCAAACAGAGTTTTGGTATGAGCTAACTCATGTTTCTACTTGTATTTCAGTCTGAAACAAGAACTTGGAATGGAAGACTGAAGCTGTGACTGCCTTTAAATTATGTACTTTTTCACCAATGTCATGCTATTGCCTACAGTGAATTGTTTAATCAGATGAGATTACAAAGCCAGTGCCTGCCTTCCCTCCCCTTTTGGGTAAAAAAGGCTAAAGAACTTTCACCTATCTCAGTGCAAATCAGACTTGGGAAAACTGTTTAATGAAGGTCTCTGCCCACAGGCCATTGTTTTCTTTTTAAACAACTTTGCAAATTGGATAGCATCAGTCCTTGCTTTCATGCCAATAACTTTTTTTTTTTCCTGAAAGGAGATGGGGCTTTAAGCCATTAGGGTTTTATTCATGCAGTGATCTGTGATGCAGGTTAATTTATGCTTTTAAGTTGATCACAGAAAGATACAGATGTTCTGAAAATTCAGGGCACTGTTCCCCACAGAACCAAGTGCAGAAAGGTATGTGCTTAACTCCAGGCCAACTTCTGCTGCAATACAGACTTAATGAACATAAATGATCAAATAGAAGCTAGGAATTCTCTAAAACAACAATGCATTCTTAAGTACAAAAAGGAAGCCCTAAAAGTTGCAGGTGAGCAGTCTCCAAGCACTAATATTTGGTTTTATAGAGTACTCAAAGTGCACGTTGGCCATTTTAAGGGAGATTCTCCAAGTCACTTAAAAAATGCAGCAGCAGCAGTTGGGGGTGGCACTTTGTATTTTTGCTCAGATGAGAGGCCGCTGCTGAAAACTTCCACGGCACTAGACTATTGCCTATTGTTGAGTGATGTGAACGTAGTGGTATACCTTGTGGAGTGACCGCTCTGTCTAAAACAAAATGTACCCTTCGTTAAATTACTGGGTTCTCTTCTCTCTGCTCTTGCTGCAACTGCAGAACTGCATCTTTGCAGAATCAGCACTGGTCCTGGGGAAGAGGGATGCCTCCAGACCAGGGTTTGGTTAAGTAGAGGGGTAGTGGTTCATGTGACTGTTGGCCAACTACAAGTGGATGAAAGATGGTAATTTGTTGAATTTGGTTATCATGAAAAGGAGCAATGATAAACAATGACTGGAATAAGAAGCCTGATTTGTTTTACCTCTGAAAAAAATTAAAAGCAAGGACTTTCTAAGCTACAGCCCAGCTTAAAGCTACTCTTCCAGTTGCATGGAGCAGCATAAACGTAAATAGATAAATGTTCTCAAGAGACACCCTAGTTGTAGTAACAGATGAGGAAGAATGATTGCCTCACCAAAAAGGCTTTTAAAAATAAATAAAGGGAGATGTAATGGGTTGCATACAGTTTGTGAGCACTTACAAATGTGGTTAGTGCTGTGGTCTCTTTCTTAACAGTCCAGCTGTATTTCTGTATCTGGCTCTGCATGATTATAGTATAGATGAAGCCACGAGTACAGCAAAAATGGAAGTGAGGAATTCTAATGTGCTGTGTGGATGGGGTCTTGTGTACCCAGTGCTCTAGAAAAGAAGGTGCCATGAAAATTGCATCTGGAGAACCACAAAAGTGTATAAATGCGCTTAGTTTGGTTATGGAAACTACTGTATTAGCTTTGTATAACATTAGAATGCAATGTTATAAATAATGTACAGTTGAATAGTAGAAGAATCAACTTGCTTTTATTGAGCACTAGAACAAAACATGGGTTTAGGCTTCTCTGCTTGCACAGTATTTGCACTGTGTGTATACATAATGATCCACAGTTTTTGTACCTTTCTGGGAATTACATCAGTGTGTGTGGGAGGGGAGGAGAGAGGAATTTAGAAACAAAAGCTATTTATGTCTCAGACTTGCAGTTCTGTTTCATAAATCATTTGTCCTATTGAAAATCTCTTGTCCTCTCTTTGTCTGTTTTTATAGTGTGAGTAGCTGTGCAATCTGAGGTGGAGAGTGCTCTACCCTCTAGGTACATTTCCTGAAGAAGGAACTCTAGAAATACATGTTCTGACAGATGAGTGTGTGGTTTTTTTGGTTTGGTTTTTTTTTTTCCTCCTAATGGCTGGGATTGCCTTCTGATTGCTAGAGTGTGAAAGGACTGTGCTAAAAGCAAACCCTTGTGTCATATCACAGAGACTGCTGTATTTCTTAAGATCTACAATGTTCTGTACAAAGTTTTTTATTTTGAAAATAAAAAATTTCTGCATTAGAACTTTTGCCTCTTAACTGTTTTTAAGAAGTCCATTAAAGGTGTACTTAGACTTTACCACCTTTCAGGTAAACTTTTGTTGCAAAGTAAAGAAGTTGGTTGCTCCCATCATTCCTGCGGGAGCAGTGGGACTAGGACATCTTTCTTTCCCCAGCCCTGTGTCCCTGAACCAGGCTTGCTCTGATATTCATGCTGCTTGGGTTGAATTGTTTGGTACCTGATGACTAGCTTGTGATGGTAGAAATACATAGGTGCTGAATTCAGGCCAGATATAGACTTTAGGCACAGTGCTATATGCTTACTCTTCTGCTTTTTTTTCCCTACTTTTTTTTTTTAAACTGGATGCCTACATACTGAGCTCAGGAGGGTGAGGAGGATATTATAATTTTGGACACAAGTTGAAGTCAGGTGCCTGCCACTATATAGATATCTAATCTATGTTTTTTTATTATTATCCCCCTCTGCCAAAAAAATTTAAGTAACTTCTCTTGGGAGCTCTGCTGGAGCAGAGTATTACCTGGGAGGCCTTGATTGCAGGCTGACAGTGCTGAAGACTTTCTGATAGTTGTACTGCTTGCTTTTGCATCAGTGTAGCTGGGTCTAGAGAGAAGAGTTAACATGAGTCTGTGACAGAAGATGGCACGAAGCTGACCTGTAGTGAGAAAGGAAACAGGAAAGAAGTGATCAGAGTGACTGAGCTGTCCCCAGGTACTCTACTGGTAAAATCCTCATGTTGTTCCTCTCGCCTAAAAGCTTTGTTTAGATGCGTTACTTTTCATCACACTGCTGGTGATGCGACAGTAAATTTGTACGTGATTGTGTCATATGTTAGTTTCCAGTTCATGCGATGGTTTTGAGGTGTCTCAATACACCTTTTCCCCCAAGCCTCTGTACCACAGCTGCTTAAGTATTGTTGATATTAACTTGACAAATAGTTAAAGAGCTCATGGTTTATATCTGCAGCAAATGGGCAGCAATTTAAGAAACTTCATGGGGAAAAGATCCTAACTCTGTCAACTTTAAAAACAAAGATGAATGGAAATGGAGTATCACTGTTAAAGGAAGAACAGAAGAACGAACCTCATGTGTGAGGTAGAATGACTGCTAATTTATTGAAAAAGGCTGTATGAGTTGATACTCCCTCACTACTCTCAGCTTTAGGGCCAGGTGACCTTGTGCCTAGGTCTGATATAACTTCTAGAGTTTTTTTGACTGGTATAATTATTTATAACTGCTAGTAATACAATACTGAGAAGACTAATAAGCAAATTACACTCTTAAATTCCTCGGACCTTTGTTCCCTATATGGGAGGTGGATGGGCAGGGCATTTGTGGCTATGTGATAGTCTGAGAGAAGTGGCTATGCTGGAAGGGTGAGTGATAACTTTTTTTTTTTTAAGTCAAATATGTAAATAAAACCCCAAGCTTACTTATGAGCAAACTTTTCATTACAGTGATACAGTACCTACTGATGGAATTAGCCAAAACTTCCTTACTATCTGAAGATTCTCTTAGACTAGTATGTAGTAATATATATGTTACTTGCTTCTTCCCTCTATCAGTTGCTTTTTAATTAACCCAAATGGTGAAGCATTAGGTCTCTTCAGATCTTGAGAGAAGAGTTTTTTTGTCTTCCTTACTTATTTAGCAAACTTTTTTTTCATTATATGCAAGTTACAAAAATAGCATTGAAGTGTTGCTTCACAGGGTGGTGAAGCAGCATACACTGTACATTCCAGAGCAACACACTCAGCTGCTTAACCGGTTACATTAGTGTAGGGAGCTGCAATGGAAATTTTAAAAATAGGCATTAGCTTTGGAAACTAGCCCCTTTCCCTTCCTAGCCTCATGGGCTAATATACCTTTATTTTGTCTGCCAGAAACCTAAAAACATATTTTGAAGAGGAAAGCAAGGAGATGGTAACATAACAAAGCATCATCATCATTTGCTTGGGTGGGCTAACAAGATCAATAAGGGCAAAATGTTTGCATCTGGTCAAAGAATGTCTTTTCAGTGTTCCAGGGTGAGGGAACATGGCTGACTTTGAAACCTTATTTGTAATACACAATGTGCGTTTCAAACATTTGGCAAGAGTCACCCACTGACCTCTGCTGGCATAAACCAGTTTGTTCTCTCATAGTTTTTTGGTAGTGCAGCACTTACACGGCTAATGGCGTAAGATAGTGTGGAGATTTTGGAAGCACCGCCTGCTGTTCTTTCATGTTCTTGGCCTCACAACTAAAAGTGAGTAAGAAGATGCAGCTTTCCCTGTCAAGTACAGGCTGGCCAGCCTATGAGGTCCTAAATGCCAGCACCCAGGTAATGCTGTGCTGTGTCGTAGATATACATGAGTGTATTGGCTCCAGATGTTAAGAGAGGACAGCATCACACTTTTATGCTTGGGTCTCGCCCTTCTTCCAAATAATAAGCCTGGCACTAATAGATAGGTGTCAAAAAAACCCACAAACCCTTTGGTGTAGGAGTGGCAAATGGGAGGGCAATTGTATGTTTGAACCCAAAAATGTAATGATCAGTGCTAGTGGTAGGAGTCCTGAAACCAGGAGGAAGGGGGGGGTAATTGGGAATCCTATTGTGACTGATACTTATATGAAGTTGCAGATATTCAATTTGTATGAAAACATGTATAGAGCATAGAGATACAGTTATATTAAACAAGATCTGCTTGCTGCTGCTTGGTACAGGCTTTCTTCCAGCTAGAATTGATCAGGCTCTGGTCACAAGGATGGCAGACAGTTCTGTTATGTGAAAAAAATAAACTAGAAGTCATGGTATGGTCAGGATGGTGTAAGAAGGCATTGCATCTGTCTTTATTAGTAGTACTTTAGTAGTATTTGTGCTGATCACTTGAACTAGAAAAAAAATCAGCTGAACTGTAGATCCTGCTGCATTGAGCCTTACTCATACAATCTTTCCCCTGGAGTATGTCTGCACGTAAAACTTAGATCTAGTCCTGAAAATGGAAACAAAACATTACTGAAATTATAGATTTGTGTTTGGGCTCAAGTTAGCTTTATATCCTTACCTGTCTGTTAATATCATTGCAGGCAGGAAGAATGAAATTGTGTGCTAGGTTGTGTCAAGAGGTGTAAGTAACAGAAGCCTATGGCAAGCATCCTCATTTTCTTTTAATCATGTACACAGTAACAAAGCAATCCTACCAGCACTCCTTCTTTTGGCCTTGCTTTACCTCCTTTTAGCTTGAATCCTCATGTAAAAGTGGTATGTTTGTGAATTGCTACATGAACTGTGTATTCACGATTGACCGCCACCAGGGCTGAGGGTGTGAGGGCTCCCACAAATACAAAAATTTGTATTGTTCATGTTTTCAGAGAATTAGCAGTTATGTATCTCCTCCCTGAATATCCAAACAAACTCCTGTTTGAAAATAAAAATCCTGGAAAGACTATACTGAACATTTAAACATTTTAGAGTTCAGAGATATTTAGATGTTTTCTATTTTACTATATAGCTGAAGTAAAACAAGAAGTTCAATCAGTGTCTACCGTTTTGTTTAATACTTTGGAGATTCACCATCTTTAGATGTGCTCTAAAGTTCCGGATCTAGAGGCTTAGCTATGTTACTACTCAAATGTGAATGAACATAGGCACTCTTATCTTGCGTGATTCTCTTCTTATATAGCTTATTAGCAGAATTTAGCAGTAGGAAAGATCCTATTTCTTACTGCTTTTGTGCTATGGGTTTTTTGTTGTTGGGTGTAGGGGGGAGTTGGTTTCGGTTTTGGGTATTTCTTTTTGAGGCTGGTTGTAATGTGAATACAAGTGATAACAGTGAATCATCAGGAAAAAAAAACCTTTGGAAGTAAGCCAGAGTCAAATTCTTTTCTCGTGCTCTGTTCAATCTGCTTCCTCTTTAAAAGAAAACTTTCACATTAGCAGAAAAATAAATGCTTAGCCAGAGTTCTTTTTGTGTCCCTTTCAGCAGGGAGAAGGGGATGAGTGTGCCGAGCTCAATGCCCATGCTGGCTTCCTCCTGCCGTGGAGAGTTAACACTCTAAAAGCTTTTTCTTCCCCCTTTATTTCTGTTTCCATTTAATTCTTATGAAGAAGTTGCGATGTTACAATTTTGGTATTGGAAACCAAGCACAGAGTTTTGTTGCGAGGAACTGAACTGCTTTGATATAATCCCAGTTTTCTCTGGGAGAAGTAACTTCTAGTTTTTAAATGGTTGCTGTGGCTAGAAAACAGCATCTGCACTACAAAGCTCTGAAGAGTACCTCCAGTAAATAAAAATATACCAGTATATATGGTATCTATGTGCCCATTACAGCATACAGATAGAGTGTTGTGTGAAAGCCACCTGGTATGATCTTAAACAAGTTGCTTTTTCTGCAGCTGTAAGACCAAAACCCCATTCATCCCCATGTAGCTACAGCCTGCTTTAGAAAAAATTAACAATTGAATGTTCTTAACATGATTACAATTGACTTTCATCAAGATGTGCAGATTTAATCAGAGCAAGAAATAATGCTTTTTTTTTTTCTGTGTACTTTCTAAGCACAGACTGGAGATACACACCCTTTCTCCTTGCAAACAGAGTTAGTCTATTTCTTAGACATACTTGCTATTAAGTATATTATGCATTATAGCTGAAACAAAGGAGTTGAGCGTATTGCAATCTATTGGGTACCATTTTCTTTCTTCCTACCTGTTTTTCCAGTTTCCAAAAGCTCATGTCTAGCATCTGATTTTATTTTTCAGTTCTGAGGAAAAGTTATGAATGAGATGAACAGTTTGGCTAGTATCAGGCTTAGCTAACTTGGTAATTAAGCCTGGCTGCTGAAATCTAGCTTCTGTTTTTCCCCTGTACAGACACCACATTATACTTTTAACATGTTGGGATCCACAAGGAGATGTGATTCTTGCCAGATCTTAGGGTTCCCTGCTACCTAGTGAAACAGCCAGCTTTGCTGGACCGCCCTTGCTCCTCCTGCAAGAAGACATGGATTTTTGTAAAAGGGATTCTCGGAAGTCCCCATGATAAATGGCTTAGTTTGTACAAAACACTCAACTTCTTCCCACAGTTAAAAACACCTAAACCTCTTTCTGCCTCAGTCTCTTGAGCAATGTTTTCCTGGTGTTTGCCTGGCACCTAGACCGTGTTGACTTTATCCCTCAGAAAATAAAGTCATTGGAGGAGAAGAAGAGAGGTACTGGAGGCATCAGACCACAGTAGGGCAGGGCACTGTTACTATTACTTTTACCTGTAGTTGTACTGAGCTCTGCAGTGCTGTGGTTAGCATGTTTTTGGGACATGGAACACCAGAAATACAAAGGAGGAAGAGAAGCTGTCTTGTAGTTGCTTTTTGTGCAAGGAGCATTCGGCAAGTGCCACCAAGCCCTACCACTAGTGAGATGAGGGGAATTAGGTTTGTTCGACAGCCTATCTGGAAGCACAGATACTCATCAGCCAGTGTTGGTGAGACTGAGGTTCCTCCATATCTGTCACAACAGAAACCTGGGTACTAAAGGGACTTTATGAGAGCAAATGTTAAGTGTCATGAAATACAGATGCTGTGGAGTGAAGCAGCAACTGGATGTAGTTGTAAGGTCCAATGTGGAGTTAACTGCCTACAGTTTACTTGGAGGTAATGTGTAAGGGGAGAAAGTCACATGTTGGTGAAAGTCAAAGGGGCTGTTCTGATGACATACGGTTACAAATCAGTAACTGCACTGTACTCGTTCCAGTGAAGTTTGGTGGGGGCCAGATCACAGTTTGGCCACAGCAAGGAGACTGAGTGGGAGATACTGAGCTGACAATCTCAAGACTCCTCAGGTTTCCTTAAACTGAACAATCAAGGGAGAAAATGCAGCTCATTCAAAAATGTCCATTAAATAGGAAAAAATCCTTTTAGGCATATGAATTGCCCTCAGTGACCCTGGGTTTACCCACACACGTTTTTATCTTGCCTTAAATGAAATATCTGCTTAAGCAAAAAAACCTGATGGCACAGGCCAGTGGTGCTCTTTGTTGATGTAGATAATTTACTTAAAAATTATTTAAGTAGTGCTCGAGCTATGGAATTGGATCATCTATGTGGTACTATATAGCTGGAGGTGCAGGAAACATTCTTAGATGACAGAAATTTGAAGGGTTTTCTCCTGATGCTGAGCTCCTCTGATGTATATCCTAAGACATTGCCAATGCATGCCTTTTGTTACAGTTCAAAGGGGTTTGTATGCTGAAGACTGCAATTGCTGAAAAAGGTGTAAATAATGCTGGAAAGTAAATATAATTTGCAGCCTTGGTTTGAACTACAGGTTCACATTCAGCATATTACATATTTCTGTATTTTTCTTAAACCTGTTAGAAGAATTTTTTATCTGATCAATTGACCTAAAAGCAAATGAAACATAAGGCATTGTTGTTTGTTCATGTGTTAGTTCTCTGAGATAAAATGCTTTGTTGTATCCTGCTAATACATCCTAAATTTTTTGCTATCATTGACTTATAAATCAGAGACAGCAGACTAAAGCAGGCTTCTTTCTTGAGGGCTAGGAGAGAGGGTCACATCGGAGCACTCCTCCTTGACCTCCAGACAAATCCTTTATCTTTACTAATGTGCGTTATTTTACTTTTTGCAACAGATACCCCAATTTCTGTGTTGCCATCTGCTCCATGGCAATTGACACTTCAGAGGGCTGGCTATTTATTACTTACTAGCCATGGATAGGTATACAGTAAATTCTTTACAAAATAAAAATCAATACTCACTGACATACTGCGTATTGAAGAAAATAATTGTTTATGGCACTCAGCTTAAGCTGTTCTGGTAATCACGTTGAAAAATACAATATTTATTCATTAGATCAAATTTAATGAGGCCTCCTGGCAGTAATTATAAAAATTACTGTAGCAGTAAATTACTAATGAGTTGTGATGTGCTTCCTACCTGTGAGGAAGGACTGGGGATTGAAAAACCTGATATCCAGACAACACTAGGGAGGGTGAGATCTTGAGGCTAGGAGTCAAGCTCACAGCAGCGCGGAAGTTGTTCACTGCACCTGAATGGTAAAAAAAAAAAAAAAAAAGCAGAGACTCATAATCAGGAGTTTCACTTTAAATAGACAGTAACTCTAGGTTCGTTTCCAAACAAACAAGTATAGGCGAGGGAACAATGTTATCAATGGGAGGAAGAGACTTCTTTGCCGTACGTACATCAGCTTGTCTACAAAAGCAACTGAGTTGGCCTAATTTACTGTAGTAGATCTTAGGCTAGGAACAACTTCTTGCTTTCTAGTTGTGGCATGCAAAACACAGCAATGTTTTCTTAGTGCCCTTAAATCTTCAGAATAGTCACCTAAGACGCGGAGCTAAGACAAATGTTGAAATCCCCTCCAGCTTGCTTTGATGCAGAGAGTTTGACCTGGATTTCTTCTTCTGAGACAAAGCTTTAAGGAATGTAGAGCCTTTTGGTAGCAAATGGTACACAGTATGAATAATACCAAGGCATAAAGGTGTAAAAATGGTGCCACTTCTGTCAAAAGTCCAGGTTTCTGCTGAGTACACATTGTTGCTGTGGTAGCAGAGGCTGGCTAGAGAAAGGGGTTCTGCTGCATGCTAAAATTGATGCACAAGTGAATTGGTGTATAATTATGTTTCTTTCCGTAGCTTGCAAAGGTGCCATAGATTTGACAGGTGGCCTTTGGTATTGTGGAACAGTGAATAAGCTAGCTTTTAGCAAATATTTGCTGCAAAAGATTGATCCTAGCTTCAAACATCTACCCAAAATCGAATAGAAAACAGGTGTGAATTTTAATCTCTTGCATCACAGAACTGCTCTTAAATATACTGTTGAGGCTTAAAAAGGAGTGGGGAAGTCTAGCACAATTTATCTTCTCCTTATGCTGGTATGTTGCACTAAAAGGGACCACCAGGCAGGGATACTTCCACACACTCATACACGTTGTGAAGTCAAAGGGGAGAGAAATGTGTCCATCCACCCTTGAGTCATCTTCCAAACCCCTTGAAAGAAGCAGAAATGTAGGTCTCTTGCACACAACCTACTTCTGTGCAGACGTGGTGTGCAGAGATGTTCCTTTTGTGGAGCTATGGGTTTCTTAAGCTGAAAGAGCCCCTAAGAGTCAAGCATTGCAGTACTGAGCCCAAGACCCTTTGTGGCTTTAGCCTTGTGCCTAAATAAATGTATACACTGAAAAAGATATACAATTGGGTCTTGCAAAACCTTGGGCGAGCTAGTAAATGAACAGCAGCAACAGGTCAGCATCCAGCAGGACTATTTTGCAGTTTCCATAGTTTCAAGAAAAAGGGTACACCTTTGTTACCCGCTGTAAAAAGCAGCGGTTTGCAGTGATTTAGCCAATTCACATTACCTAGCTTCTTGTTATTGAAATAAAGCAAGAAGAGCTTTTGCCATGATGCAATTACAAAAAGGCAACATCTCTCTGCCAACCAGAAATTAACCTTATCTAACTTCATTGCCACAAAATCCACAGAGCCTGCTCTGTCTGTGCTGTTATGTCACCACAACAGAGCTAATGCAGTCACGCTGCAGAGAAAAGCCATCCATTTTTGGCTGTGAAGATGGTATCTCGGCTGCAAGTGCTGAGTTCTTTTCCTAGCGCTGCCACACGTTTCCTCAGTGACCTTAGGAAATTCAGTCTCTCCCTGTTTCCCTTTTTAAAGCATGGAAATCCTCTCCAGGCTTTCCCTTGCAGTCTGGTCCTGTCTGGAAGAGAAAATAAAGTGTGGTTTTTTTATTATTAGCTAAACTGAATTTGGCAATGGACAGATGTTCACTTTGCATACAGCTGTGCTGGCTGAAGATGCATTTTGCTGTCTTTCTGGAGCTGTTGTAAGGCTAAATTAACACTGATAGAAAATTCTGTGGTCTTCAGATAGAAAACACTTTAGAAATAGGAGTATTGTGGGTTGGATTTTCAGAACTGCTGTCAGCCACAGCTGAAATCAGTGGAAGCTGTGGGCTGAAAAAGCTGGAGCCCTGAACTACAATAGTTCACATGAATGTAGCAGTAGTTTGTGGCTGGCACAGGGATTTGGATCAATCTACCTTAAAAGCTCTCAGGTAAATACAAAAGGTAGACTTGGTGGAATGACCTTTTTTTTTGCTTGGGCTTTTTTTTTTTTTTTTTTTTTTTTCCCAAACTGCAGCATGCAGGGCTGAGGACTTAAGCCCAGAAGGCTACAAGCTTTCACCACAGGCTGGCTGACTATTGTCTCATGATGCAAAATAGGTTTTCAGTTAGTATTGTGAATTCTTATGGAATCTTACAGTGGCAAAATAGAAGCAATTTGCCTAATGTTTCTTCTTCTACACCTATGAAATTAATTTAATGTGTGTGAAGGGGGGATACTGTGGAACCAAACCTAAAAACTAAATAATAATGATGAAGCTTTTAGGAGAGAATGTCTCACAATCTGGCATAAGTAGTAAGATTGTTGCTGTGCACTATTACTATAATTAAATTACATTATGCTATTGCATTAAACTAATCCGTCAGTAATACTGTACTTAGCAGTAAGATTTTGTCACATAAACATTATGAGCCTTTAAACTTCTGCATTTTGTCTTGCAAAATGCAGGGAAAATACAGAAATTGGAGCAGCAGAATATAACATGAAAAGCTATAGCAATGGAAAAAGGCCAGCTGGTTCAACATGCCAGTCCTTTTAAAGCAGGTAAGTTAAGAGTGTTAGAATACATTTACCAAAAGGGTGGAACATGAGATATATGCGTGAGGTGCCTGCTATTACTTTGAAAATATTAGGTTCCTATCTAAAAATTCTTTTTTTAGTATTTTCCTGAACTTCAACCACGTGTAAGGTTAAATCAGAAGCTGCTGAGAGTAAACTGTTAAGAAAAACATGGAAATAACAACTGAAATGAAGCTGCAATCTTTTCTCTGAACAGAGGCAGAAAAAGAAGGAGCCTACAGATCACTTAGACTATGATCAGTGAAACAGGGCAGCTGATCAGAGGGATGCAGCCTTTAGAGCAATGTTAGCTCTTGCAGACCCAGGAAGCAGAATAATATTTTTTCAAACTGAAGACTTCACTCCCATCGTAACAGATCAAACCATCATTCAGACCAGCAGACCCCGTCCTCTCAGCCGGGTAAGCTGTTGTACATTTATTCTGGTGCTAGATCTTTTCCAAATGGGTTACTGGAGCTTTCATCCACATCCTTTGAGAGCTCTCCCTTTTCTCACCTTTGCAAAATACAGACTGTCTTAATTGTTCCTTTTGTTATCATGCACAAACAGTTACTTGGATTTTAGCAAAAATTATCAAGCAAAATGACAAACAGATTTCCGTCCCTTTGCTTACCTCTTCCACAGATAGCATACAAACACACACTGTAAACTTACAAACACACACTGTAAACTTAATGTATGCCACACTGCTGTGACTGGAACTACAGCATTTGCTGTACTTTCTATATTTGCCTCTGCCTTGAAGTGTTCACTGAACAATTTTGGTCTGCAGTCCTTGTGATCTAATTGTGCACGCAATATGCTGGGATGGCCATGCTATTCATTAAGGATTCAGAATGTATACAGGGCCCTCTTCTAGGTCCTGGGGGTAGGAATAGGATGAAAACATTATGAGACTTTATTAAGTCTTATAAGAACACCCCCCCTTGCCTCAGGAGTTGGAATTAGCCTTTACAGGGAGGTTATCATTCATAGTACATATTTATGCTGTGTCCATCGTGTATAAGAATGCTCTCAGTAAAACTTAGGCTAGGCTATAATAATACTTTGCACTTCTTTGTTGCCTTTCATCTGAGGATTGTATTGTGCCTTTAAAAGCTTTCATTAACTGAAATTCACAACCCCATTGTGCAGTAACTGTGCATTAACACCTCCACCATATGCAAAATACAGTTCAGAGAAGCAAGGACTGGTTGGTGTAAGTGGTTTAAAAAGCTGGAAAGAATGGGGGGGTGGGGCAGGACTCGAATTGATTATTGCCACATCTATGTGCTAGCCCTGTATTTTCTATGGAAAATATCTTAGACTCGGATTGATGCTCTGACGTGCACTTTGCTGCATTTTTAAATGCTGGTGTGTGTCGAATTTAGCATTGTTTCAAAATTCTCAAGACATTCATTTCCAGGTTCACTTATTATCTGCTGGAAGTCTATCCTTTGATAACTGGATGCAGATGTAGCAATGAGAGTGATATAATTGCCTGTGGAGCTAGGTATGCATTTTCACTATTGTTAAGCTACAGGGTCTAGTTTCCCCAGGATGTGTATGACTCTTGTGAATGCCAGTTACACACATTCCCAAGAAGAGAATATGCCCCTAAAGCTACAATGTCCTTCGTGCATAGCCTCCAATCCTCTACAAAGCTTACATTTCATAGGATTCAACAGTATTGGTTCTTTTGGGATCAATGAGAAACTCACCACCCATCTCCAGTATCTCTGAATTACAGAGCAGAACCAGATCAAACACAGAAGAGTTCCCTCATTTATCCTGCCTCTGTAATACATCAGAGTGTGTGCTGCATTCATTTTGTGTAGGCGGGCTGGTGTCTAATGTACTCTGTGAACATATTTATAAAGGATTAACCTGTGCCTGGTATTCCTAAAAACTGATTTAGTTAAAATACGTATTTTATTCTACTTGTCTCAACCATACAAATCATTCCTGTTTAGCTTTGATATTAGTCATTTTTGCTGGAGTGTAATATACTGCACATTATCGGTAGTCCTGCTATGTATGACAGGCTTTTTTTCCCCCAGCCAATACTTCTCAGCACATTGTATGATCTGCATCTGAGAATTTTAACCTGCAGTGAAAGTGTTCGTTAATAGCATGTACTGCTTAGCAAACGCTGAAACACTGAGGATTTGAACAGGGTGCTTTTGCTTTAAAAGTGTTTAGAAGCAAACCAGGAGTAGGAGGTCAGGAATCGCACAAGGTCAGGAATCGCAGGCGCTGGGAAGGACCTGGAAGCACTGTGTACCTGGGATGCTGTGTTTGAGCACGCACACTTGGACCCGGCACCTGCCACACTGGGAAGGATCCAGTAATATGATGTTCCTGGACTGCAAATAATTGCAGCCCACCCCTCCCACCAGCCCCAAGTTAAGTATATATGTTTTAAAATATTTACTCAGACACAGGCAATATTTAGATATTCATTTTGTGTAGGAGAAGGATTAAAAGGAAATACAAATTAATAGCGTAGCAATGGGGAGTTCTGACCCTCATCTGCAACATGTGAAGAAAGCTCCAAAACGTTAATGGTGATTTGAGAAGTTGCCGACTAGGAACTTGGGATAAAACTGAAGAAGGGCAGACTTCTGATGAAGGATTAGGGGTAATTTGCTAAAGATCACAGCCACAGGGAAAATGATCAAAGCAAACACTGGAAAACCTATTACTTAACATGTGTGACAGCCAGATTTAAGGTTTCTTCTCACCTTGATCTTCAACTTGGGATTCAGGGCTTGATTTGGTTTTGGTTTTGGTGTTTTATTTTGGCTTTTTACTTTGTATCAGCCTATACTCAGATAGCGACAGTGTGAAAAAGCTTATGGAGTTTAGTTTTCAGTATCTAACATCTTCTGGTAGAAAGGAATAGTGGTAGTTGATTATATTTTTGCCACTTATCTGATTGCCTTTGAATTCAAGGAGTTCAGCCCATTTTGAATTCTGTTCTTGATACCATGTTTTTTGTATAGCTTGTGTGTCAGATATTATTTGTGGTACCATCAGTCCTTCTTATCCGGGTATAAGAAAACACAAAAATCAGTGTGTGTAGGGGGGAGGAGGATTCTTCTCAGCAGCCCATCAAGCAGTTTTTCTAGTTCATTTTCTTCCTCATTGTTCGAATACCAACCCAGAAGCTTGCAAATGTTTCTTTTTCTTGCCAAGACAGTGGTACTTTTGCCCTGGCACACATTAATGTTTTTTTCCCTTTTCTTGTGTTTTGAGTGCAGCTGAACAACAAATTCCTCTCTGTTTAACAAGCAACTTCCTCATATTAAGTTTTTTTCCATACCAAAGTATCTTTTCTGATTTCAGCATAGCTCTGCGTTTGTATTTGTTAATTAGGTACTGACAAGCAAATAGCAGCAAGTGCAGCAATATTGTGTGCTTGCGGGCTTTCAGAACAGCCCCTCTGGAATCTGAGCCCATCTGTCTCAAGGAGCCACGGCTGCAGCCGCGCTTCGAGAGGTAGCCAGTTAGACAGTAAGTCGGTATTCAGGAAATGAGAGTGGCTCCTTCAAAAGAAATCTAACCTCTTTTCTGCTATTCCACATGCATTAGACTTAACAGTACTCAGAAATTTTCACGCAAGTTACACCCATTTCACACTCCTCCCTGAAACCTAGATCATTTCAAGTTATACAGCAGCAAAGTAATTTGCTGCCTGTTTTCTCACCAATGTAAGAGGCATTCTTTAAGTGGAAGTTGGCTTATCGGAGGCCATAGGAGGCCATGGACAGATGGATGGATGTGTGTGTACAAGCATCTGGAGTTCTTTTGTTCTCTCTCAGTTAGCTTTGATTGTTAAAACAACCATTTCAGTAATTTCTTGGCTGGCTTTGCAGGGAGAAAAATCTTGGTCTTTGCTGCTCCTGGAAGAGAGGTTGTCATAACGTTGCTCCCCCACTTGACTGACAGGCACCTTTGCAAACACACAGCATGTTTCATCTCAGAGCACTCGATGAATATCCTTACCCCCCCCCCCCCCCCCCCGGACTAGCCCGCCTCTACTTGCGATGCTTCTTGCTTTTTCTAGCAGGATTGCAATCCCTGCCTTTTGTTCCTCCTTCTCATGAGTTAATACCTCCCCACCTTACAAGTCAGCAGCGGATTCTGTCAGTTAAAAACCCCAAATAACAAACCCTCCTACCCTGAAGGCCTTTTGCTTTCAAGCATGTATTTTTCTAGCCTGCAAGGGAGTCAGTGCCATAACCCTGAGCTTTCATGGAACAGTTTCTAAGCCTGTATCTGTGTATTATGAATATCTTCCAAAGAGGGAACGAACATCCTCTCTTCTGGCAGCTCCTACGTTTTGTGACTTCCTGCCCCCTCTGCTACCCTCCGCTCCTTACAAGCCCCTGCACTTCATCCCCTCTGCATGTTATGTCTCCTTTCAAATCCTTCCACACTGCTGCTCTCACCTCAGCCTGCTCCAAGCATTGCCTGCCAATGTAGTCACAGCCCAGAACCCAAACATATTTGCCTCTGTTAAGATGTCCCACTGTTGGTCTTTTGCAGATTTCCAGAAAGCTGGATGACCTGTGACACCAACTTCCAATCTTTCTCTTCCATCCACACTCTTTTCCCCTATCTGTTGGACTTTTCTCTGAATTTCTGTGGTCTGAAAAAGAAAGCATCAGCTTGTTTTTTTTTCCTTTTACCCCATTTAACATCAGTGGCATCACGTCCCCACCTTTCTAGCTGAGGTCGTCTTTTTTTGGTGCTATTCAGTGTTACTTCTTGCTTCCTAACAAGCTGCTATTAAGAAATGCTAGACACATCTTCTGCCCTGGGGATAGTTGACTGTCTCTAACCCAGAGACAGGAGACTGCTGGCTCAGGGGCAAGAGGCGACTCCTACACAGAAATGTGAAACACTAGGCGACATATAAGGCCAGCTTATAAAGGGAAGCATTAACAGAATTCATGTTCATTTCAGGGATGTAGAAAAGGATTCTGAAGACAAACTGAAGAACTGAGATTATTAGGTGATCTGACATCATCTCCATTTAATCACTTGCATTTGCTATTTCTGACACATTTGCTGAGCCCACGATGCTTAAACTGTGCATGTATTCAGATTTTTTCCCTTCACCTCCTCACCCCATCTCACCGTACTTTGAAATGGCATCTGCTTAGAAATCAAAGGTTTTTATCTGATGTCTCAGATGGTGGCATGTCAGGTAGGTATATAAGAGACAGAGGGATTTAAAAAACAGGGAGGATAAAACTAGCAGTATGATTGAGGCCTTCTCGTGCTTTGCAGTGTGCATAACAGGGTGGTATAGAGAGGACGTCCTTCCCTGCAGGAAGCTCACGGCTCCTGCTACTGACACCAATTACTAAGGGCTTTTTAGATGTGACAGTGATTCAAGTTTTGTTTTCAGTCTCTTGTTTTTTTTTTCATCTCCCCAGACCCAAGGCACTGATGGCCAAGCAGAACTGGCCGCTCCACTAGTCACGTCCATGCATAACGTCTCTGGTGCTCATGACAGACCTCCCTTTCACCTGCTCCCCAGTTCCAACCCATACATGCTCTGTTCCAGCAGGGAGGTTGTCTTGGAGCCCAGCTGGATAACACAGCATCTCCTGGCGATGCTTTTGCTCCCAGTGACTCACTGCATTTTGCACCTGGTGGCAAAAGATAATCCGTCACCTCAAGTCCTACTAGTTCTGCAAGACAGCTTATATATAATCACTGGGAACATTTACCCTCTTTTCTCCAAACATGAATATAAGGTCCAGCTTGACTCCCCCATACATTTTTTTGAAGAAAGCAGCTGTGTTGTCCTTCAGGAAAGCAGCTAGTAATTTAGCATTACTGCATTATATCCCCTAGGCAACGCTTTCTGTCTTCAGGACATATATTTATCACAGACATCACAGTGTCTCTATGGTGCTTTAGTTTTCCATCAAGGGAAGCTAAAAGAGCGTTTAATTCCGTAAAGCTCTGACTGATCTTCACCACGAGGTACTTCTGGTGCTTCTCTCAATGTCTTCTCTGCTGAACAAGATTTCTTCATCCTTTCTTGAGCTCTCAGAAGTCTGAACTGATCTCAGAAGTGTGGGCTTGCTTTGCCTTCTAGCGCTACCTGTCTTTGTGCTAGGCAGAGCTTTCCTGTCCTTTGGTCAGCTCTCCAGTCTGTCAGCCAGTGGGTCTTTGCCTTACTCAGGAGGGTACCAAGGAGAGTTGAATGTATGTCAGCAAATAAATAATTTGCCAGCATTGGATGGCTTTTCACTTTTTGTTTTCAGTTTCACTTTTGGTATTACAAGACAGCCATGGAGAGTAGGTAGATGGACACATCTTAAAATGAGTTCAACTAAGATGAACAGAAACATGATGGCCCCACTACTTGCTCTGAAACTTTTCTCTAAGTTCTTAATGCAAGCTGCTTTGTTAATTGCTGCTCCTTCTGGTGACCATTTCACCCTTGAACTCAGAGCAGCACCCTTCTATTTTTACAAATTCCGATCCCAAAAGACACAAGAAACCAAGCTTAGTCTTCTGAGGAGGAGATACTATGTGCTACAGCACTTGCCAAACCTATTTGATCAGCACACACAGCTGGAGAAAAAAAGCAAGCAAGCAAGGAAGAAGCGGGAATGCAAATTTTAGAGAAATCTTTCAAAAGTCTGCAGTAATTGGCAAGGTAAATGCAAGGCTCTTTCTGCTTTTCATAACACTGGTAATATCAGCTTATGATAAAAAGCTATTCTGAGTTACACAAGAAGGTAAGATATTTGCCAAAAAATTTCTTTAGTTTCTATTCTATTTTTTATGATGGGCGAGAAGCACCATCCATACTGATTGACTGTTGGCATGCGACTTACCACTGAGCAACTGTATGTTGATGGATAAGCCAGTCTCATCCAAGTGTCAGGAAGATTATCAAAAAAAAGAGCTGTCTGTAGTTGCTCCATCTCTGAGGAGATTGCCAACTCACCCTAACAAAAGAAAACATTAGTGTGCTATTTGTGTCTCACAAAGAGACTGTGATAAGATGACATGATAAATGATAGAGGGCTTTTTTTTCCCCAGTAAAAACACATAAGGTAGCTAAATCGTCAAGTGTAAAGAATATCTTGGCTCTTGCAACTGGGATGAGTCATTTATTTTTTAAAAAGGGGAAGTGGTCAGAAAAACAAGAATGTAGGTTCTGGGTTTTCTGTATTTCTTAAATTCACTCTAATTGCATTAAGTAATTATATGATATAGTAATTCATATACATACGCACAGAAGCACCCACCTACGCATATGTACAGGGAGAAAATGGTAAAGGGCCAAATTACTAACTTGCTTTCAGATATCCCACAGAAAATTGTACATGCAATCAAGCTACCATTCTGCTGGCTTGCTTGCACTAATGGCGATTTGAGTGCCCATGTTTTGTTACTCTGAATTAAAGATCGAAAGGAAGGTAATTCTAGGTGGCGAAAAAGGAGGTCCCTTTAAAAAACTAGCCCTATGAATTAGGTTTTCAGTACCTAGTCTTGGAGTGGTATGCATTAACTACAGCTGTGCTTCCATATACCAGGATTGTCCGTGTAAATTGCTAGCGATGCCTAAGAAGCTACTTGGTTGCCCAATTCTGTGATTTGAACATATATTAAATGTTAGTACAGCAGCTACATCGCTGTTTGAGATTGCTGGATATTATGAAAATTTGGCCTTGCATGGTTAAGAACATTATATGTTGCTATTCAGCACTTTCTTGGCATTGAGAGACATATTATTACAAAAAAATGCCAAAGATGTGTGATGAGTTACTCGTGTCCTTTTTACCTAGCCTCATTGCACTTACTAGACGTGCAGTGAGATCAGGACTTGGGTGTTATTGTTAGGGCACCTTTACTCACAGTTAATGGCCATCTCCTAATGATGGTCAAATGCCACATACTGACCTCTTTGAATATGTTGATCATTTAACACGATCTGAACCATGTACCTTATGTAATAGCGGGGCTCTGTATGAAGTAGAGTTCGTTTTTGGCATCAGAGGGTCTCTGAGGTACCAAACGGCTGCCTTCCTTCTCTCCTATGGATTGCGTAAAACACATGTGAATACACACCATAACTAGCAACCAGATCTGTTAGCAGTTATAACAGAGAAGCCGAATTTCTGCAATGGCGGAAGAGAAGAATGTCCCTATCTTACCTCCAGGTCTGCACTGAAACAGAAGACAGACCTGAATCAGAGGCCTTGCGTTTTGCTTCCTAGTATCTAGAGAGAATTTCAATCTCCTGAGCAGTTTCATGATCATTTTTTCCACACAAACAAATTAAAACAAATTATTTGATAGACGGAGACGAGTTACACTTTTGGCATAGGCAGTTTACGAAAGCACAATTTTTTAATCAATGACATCAGATAAAAGGTCCCCAAGTATCACTCACAACTGCCTGTTACTGGCATCTACACTGATGCTATGTTTGAACCTGTGCATCCCCTGAGATTAGTAAAGCAAAGCACACATATCTTCAGACCTAAATTAAGTTCTTGAAGAGAATGCCTTACCTCATATATCAGCAGATCCAGTCTCCCATATTCTGGAATACAAATCAGTTTATGTGAGGAGCATTCTGCTGGTGTTTGGATGAAATACCTGATCTTACTTTCTTCTGAGAGTTTTTTTTCTGTACGTCACCTAGCTCTGCCTTCACCTTCAAGAGATACCATGTTGTCATGAGACAAGTGTCTTGTGAACCCACTTCTGCGATAATGTAAAGGAAATGATAAACTTTGTGTATCTTAACTTTATGCAATGAAAACAGTTCTACTGCCTTCGTGTCATAGTACGAAGGATATGGAGGATTTATCCTGTGAAATGGAGAAGGAGTGTGCAGAAGACCTGTGCAGCAACATTTCATGCTGTTAGGAAGAAAAGCAAATTCTGCCTTGTAGTTTGCAAATAATGGCATTTTGCAACCTGATAAAGGATCCTAAATGTCCCAACCCTATTAATATATTGTAAACGCTCCAGCAAGATCTTTTTTTCTGTGTGGTGCAAAATAATGCATATATTTATGTCTCACATATACTAGAGATCCCTCATTACAAATTTCAGTTTGAATCCTTGTAAAAAAACAAGTATGAAAATATCTAGTTCTGTTGAAATTGGTGGCCACAGGAGAAAAAACCCCATAAACCCAGAGACATCACACCATCTTGTGACAAATTTGCAGCCTGCTCTGTGTTTTGACTGACCTTGTCTTCCACAGCTTGGGAGACTCCTTCCCCAGTGACTGAGCATTTGAATTGCAGCTCTAATAGCATATGGAGCACGTTGTCTGCAGTTATTATTACAAAAGCAATCTCCACATTGGGGTGCGGGCCATAACGGATGGGGCCTTGCAGAGGTGGCATTTCATCCGTATTTTTATGGTAACCTTCATAATCCAGGTTTGAAGAGACTGCAAACCCAGAAGCAAGCACTGACTTCCTATCAAACTGTCAAAGAAATAATAAAAACCCTGTCACCAAGACACTGGTGGCAATCCTCGCTAGACAGAATAAGGAACCTGCTTAGGCATAAATGAAATTGTTCTGTTATGGAGTCATTGTTGAGAACAAGACTTTTATAACACTTTTATATTCATGGAAATTAATCTAATTTGTTCCCCATTTTAATTAGCCTCCTTATGTCACACCCAAGTTCTGATGCTTACAAGAAAAAAAATTTATGAATTTTCTAATAATCAGATTATTCTTCAGCTAGAAAACAGCAGAGAGATAATTTTAATTTAAAAATAAAGAGACAGAAATATTTTAAAAGAAAAATGTTATTTCTTCCAAATTACAAAGTGCTGCTCTCTGGTGTAACATTATTATTCCGTGTAGCAACTTATTAAATGAAGCAATTTATGGTAGCATCTCTGAAAAATGCCATCCTTTATTGAAATGAAAGCAAGTAATAGCATAAGGACTGTAAAATAAAAAGGCAGAATATCTTCTTTTAGACCATTAGAAAAATACATGTATTGTCTATTTGATGATCAATACACTACCATAAAACAAAATGAAGCTGTGGTATATCATCGTAATTTCTATTTCAAATGGTTTGCTGAGAGCCAAATTGTGTCTTTTATGGAAAAGAATGAGAAACGGTTTAATTCAATATCACATGCATGTGTGTATACGAGCTAAAATTCTGTTGCAACTCAAAGCTGTTAGGCAAATATTTTAGTATCATCCCAAGTTTAAAAACAACAGACATGTGGGAGTACATCCATTTATTTACACTTGTACTGACTTAAAATTCAAAATGTTATTGGATGCTTTTGAAGTGCTGCTGTGGGATGTTAAATTACTGCTGAATTCTTACTGTTCTGAGATACCTTTCAACCTGCCAAGATGCGTGATGATGATGATGGTAATAATAACAACAGCGGTAGCGCAGGGATCTTTAAAAGAATGCGGGGCTCATTCCTGTAAGATAAATACCATTTTCACTAACCCCCGTTTTATGATTCAGCATTTCTGGTGCAAGAAAGTAAAATAACAACAGGTTTGTGTGGGATGGGAAAGGGAAAATGAGCACGTGCATTGTCAGGATTTCCGCAGAAATTGTAGGGGAAAAAAAGCTCTTGTAAATGGCACTCCCCCCCCACCCCGGGAAAATTCCTCCTGTTGTTTTTCCTGTTGACTACATTTCCTTCTTTTATTCCTTCTCCTGATCTCATCCTTTTGTTCCCCTTCCCTCCTCAGATGCTTCTCCTTCCTCCTCGCAGCGGGCGGCTGCTGGCAGCCGGGGACGGAGAGCCACGGCCGCGGGATGGCGGGGGGCCTGCCGGCAGGTGAGCTGCTGCGGGCTGGGGGCACCAGCGCCCGAGGAGGAGGAGGAGGAGGAAGGCGGGAGAGCCCGCGGCTCGCTGCCCCGTGGGCACAGGGCCTGCCTCACGCCCGTCCTCCTCCTCGACGCGCCCCTCTGCCGGGGACGGGCTGGGTGCGAAGCCCCCACGCGTGGCGCTGGAGCTTTCTACGCCTGACTTGGTCGGGGCCGGGGGGAGGAGGAGGAGGAGGAGAGGCGGCAGGTGTGTTGGCAGGTGAGGATGGGGGCCGGGAGCCAGCCCTCTGGGCCGCACTCGGCGCGGGCTGCGAAGCGGAGACGTGGGTGCTGCCCGCTACCTGCCTCCCGTCTGCGTCCGACCAAACGCCGGGTTCGGCGAGGGTCCCTCCGGCCGCCAGGCACGGCCGGCCGCTGCTGCAGGCAGTGACGGGCGCCAACCGCCCCACAGAGACGGAAGGCGGAGGGCTCTTTTGCCTCCTTCTTACCAAAATAGTTTCGTCGCCCACGGACGCTTCGTAAGCACCGCCGCTCGGCCGCAGCCTTGCTGGCACAGCGTTACAGGAGCCTGTGCTTTGATGAGGGATCAGAGGTCACCGCTGCAGGGGAGCGGGGGCTGATTTACCCAACAGCTAAATCTACTTAGGACGCAATTCCTCGAGAAGGGGTAGTGTACCTGCGGCCGTTTAACCGGGTAAGAAAGTGTGCCGGTTCATGCCAGCATGTACTTTCCCCAGGCACAAGACCCCGGCTCGGCGGGCGGGCGCAGGTGGTTGCGGCCGGCCGCGTCGTCGCCTCCAGCCCCGCAGGTCTGTCCCTTCTCCAGGGCTGGTTTCTGCTCGTGTCACACCCCCGTCCTCCGCGTGGGAGCTATGGAGGAAAGCGCGGTACGTGCCCCGACTGCGCTGACGTTGCTCCAACGACGCTTGATGGCTCGTGTCTTGGCCGGAGCAGGGCTTCCATCGGAGCCCAAGCAGGAGCTCTGGGATGGGGGGCGGGTGAGGAAGTTTCCCCGTGGGCACCTGGGTGTGTGGCGGGGCTGGGGCTGACACCCAGCGCGGGGAACCTCGTACGCCTTGTCTCCGGCGTTAACGCAAACGCGCGCGAGAGGAAAAACCTCCCCAACAGACCGGCCGGCAGCCCCGGCCGGGGTCAAAACCGGAGGGTACGCGCCTCTCCCCCGCGGCCTCCCTCCCTCTTTCCCGGGGCAGCCCCGCGGCTCCGAGCACTCCGCCGGCAGCGGCGGCCGAGTCACCTCCAGCCGCGGGCCCGGCGGGGCGGGCTGCCGGGCCGGCCGCTCCCCGCCGCCACCCCGCCGATCCGCGGCGTCCGCAACGGGCGGCGCCCGCCCGCGCCCCCGCCACGGCCCGCTGCGCCGCCAGGGCGGCGGCGGGGGCAGCAGCCGGCAGGGGGCGCTCTGGCTCCGGGAACGCGCCGCCGCGGCTCCGGCCGCGTCCCGCTCCCCGCGCGCCCCCCCGCCTCCGCCGCGCGCGGCGTGTCACGGCGCGGCCCGCTGCCGCCGCCTCACGGGGACGGGGACGGGGACGGGCGGCTGCCCCGGGCGCCCCGGCAGGTACCGCGGGTTCGCACCGCAGCGCGGGCTGCCGCGGGGGAGCGAAGAGGTTACGACCTCCAGGGCAGAGCCCGGCCGCCGAGCCTGAGAGGCCCGGCCCGTGGCGCCGCCCCGCAGCCGCCCGGCCCGGCCCGGCCCGGCAGGCCGCGACACCCCGAGCGCACCTGCCGCCAGCGGCGCCGGGCGGCCGCGGGGAAGCGCAGGCGCCCCGCGGGGCGGAGAGGCTGCCCGGCCCCGGCCCCGGCCCCGGCCCCGGGCCGTTGGGGCCGTTGGAGGAGGCGGGCGGCGGGGAGCGGGCCCGGCGGAGCGAGCCGCCGGCAGAAGTTACTGAGAAACGTGTTTTGGCCGTGCCTGCAGCCGGCGGCTTTCTTTGTGCGTTTGTCAGCACTTGGGGTGACATGCCTTCCTCTCTGCAGTTGGCTGGCAATTTTTCCCCTTTTCGTTGCTGGAGGAGATTTTTCTAACCCAGAGGAAAAGAAGAAAGGCCTCTGTAATTTTTACAAAGGTTTTTTTAGAACATACTGTTTAAATGTCAGTCGGAAAACAGTTGTGGTTTTTTGTTGGTTTTTTTTTGTTTGTAATTGGTGAGTTTCTTAGCATTCAGGTTGATGCTCTTTCTTTAGTACAAATATGTATGCCAAAGAGATACTTGATTTCTTTGACCATGTCTTTGATCATAGCTTGCAATTACTACCTATGTGCACCTATGTTTGTGTGTATCTTTTGAGAGTCAGTAACAAAACCTGTTTTTATGAAAAGCCTTCCAAAACAAAGATTAAAAAGGACAGAGGAAAATAAGATAGCCTGGCAGCCAAAGCACTCTTTTCTCTTACGTACGATCCAAACATTTTGGACCAAATCATTAGCAATATGAATTGGCACAGTGAACCTCACTGATTTACTTCAGCTGAAGACCTAATTCCAGTGCGTGACATACTCAGAATATGTAACAGATATTCCAGAGGCACAAAAAAGCATGATCTCACATTTCAAGAAAAATCAGACTAAGCTAGACTAAACCAAAAATAAATGCTTACTCTGTACTACAGTAGTTATCTGTAGCAACTGCAAATTCGTTGTTTCCTGTGCACACAGGCATGTTTTTAACCAAGAGCTGTATGTGATGCTTTAAACCGAAAAGAAGTAATTTCTTCTTTGATTTTTTTTTTTTTTGGTGATAGATGTGCAGTTATTTCACTCTAGGGTATGTGAACAAATCCTTAAGAAATGAAATGCATTCTGCTCTATTATTGCATATCCTGTAAAGGCTTTTAGTGACTTCACCATTTCAAGTGGCTTTAAAATGAGAAGTTTAATAGTCACATTTTTAAAGTTTTATTTCTGTGGTGTTTTACTTGCCTGGTCAAATTTATCCAGTGCAGCATGGTGATCAGGCAGCATTTCAGGTAGTGGCTTATCAGTTGTTTTAATACGAGGTTTCCCAAATCCCCCCCTGGAATGAGATGTTCTTTAGGAGAAGGGGCAGGTTCCCCACACTCACAACCGATCGCCCTGCTGACTTCTGTCCCTGGGTTTCCTCAGTAATTTCTCTAATGTGTCAAGCCACTTTGCTACAAAAATAAATATTCAGAGATGGGGAGGGAGGGGGGAAGAAGGGAAGAAAAAATAGACCTCCCAGTGAGCTATTGATTTGAAATATGAAACATTTTATTGATACAAGAAAAACCCAGACATAAGGAAGCAGTTTGATATTGCACAATATTTGAAAAAATTCGTGTGCATCTGTTTAGCACAATATACTGCATAATGACAGCAATCTTCCATGTTTGTATCTATTCATCTGATTATATAGCGTAACAATTCTTTTTGCTACACATTTATTTAATAAAGGATTTTTTTTAATGGGTAATAAATTAGTAAATCAGATATCATGTGCTTGGGAAAATAAGTTAGTTGACTCCCCACACACAAGATAGTTGCAATTCATATTTTGTGTGATATTCAGTGATACTTGCATATACAGATGAAGTTACGTGCTTCCCTTGTGGCAAAGACAAAGGAAGTTTTAAATTACTATTTAGTACTCTTTCATCTAGGCACACCTTATTTTGAAAAGCTTCAGTTTTTAACACTGCAGTGCAGCACTGATGTAATGAAGGGCTTTGACTTACTTGAAGTATAACCCAGTGGCCTTCTTTTGATGTTTTTCCATAGCTATTTCTGCTACAGCTTCCTGTCCTTGACCCAACGATACATTGTGAAGTTCTACTGAGTCAATGGTAAATTCAAACTTGTTCCCTAAACAGAACAATATACTGTACTACTTTGAGCCAAATAATGAAGTGTTCAAACAAGCATGTGTTCTACACACAGTGTTTAAATGGCACCATATCGCATGAGTCACCAAAGTGAAAAAAACAGTCCTCAAAAATATAGTTTCAATAAATCAGCTGAGCTAGGATATTGTATTGCTTTTTGGCTAGGTATTCTATATTAGCAAAATACTGCCGTGTCTGAAAAGCAACCCATAAGTGGAACAATTGATTCCTGCTAATGGATTCCCTACCTATTGCCTATATAAATATTTCAATGGACACAGAAGTGGATATGTTAGAGGTGTATCTGAAGAAAAAATAAGAAATTAAATTAATGCCTCGGTAAAGGTAACATTACACACAGGCAATAGAAGGAGCTGAACAGAAGTCCTTAACACTGGCACTAGGAGGTAGTTTGGTCAGAGGAGGATTAGCAAGTTTTCAGCATATCTAGGCAGTGCGGTCAAATCTGTTGCTCAAGCATACTTCTGCAAAGTTGATGACTTGCGCTAGTAAAATGCAGAAGAACAGACAGCTACCTCTTATTTCAGAAAGCAGCCAGCATTCACCCAGGCAGCTGTCTAGGTCAAGCACCGTAACTTTCATCAGATAGTATGTGTTCCAGATGTAATGCCGTCTGTGCGTTAACATGTGACAGCACTCGGCAGTAATGGAAAGGCCTCATTTATTTCTCTGGTTGTGGTAGTTAGAATATCTAAGACTGATGGTATTGCTAACTAATTTGGTAGAAATGCCTTTTATTTCATGGTAAATGCTGTGTTTTCTTATGTTTGTTAGTAATAGGGTCTAGTCCAGACTAATCTAATGGTTCAGAATTGATAAGGGGACCAGTCCAGGAGATAAACATTACTGGGAAACAGCACTACCTTCTTTGAAAGTTTTTGCGAACACTGGACACATTTTGTTCCAAGTTACATTCGGGCAAAGTTCCCATAAATTAAGAATTACGGTTGACAGAGGCTCGGGGAAAACAACAGTTAAGGTGTAAGACCCATCTATGGGGCATAATATTTTATTATGACTTCTATTTGGTAGAGATCCAAGTACAACACACATTAGGGTCACTCACAGTGCAAAATCTGTCCTTCAAAGGGCTGAGGCTAGTAATGCAAACTGACAGCACAAGTCATCCTGGCTGGTCTGCTGTCTCACATAATTATTGGGTTCAGAAGAGAACTTTTTGCTTTTAATTCCTTTAGAAATTTCTCTTTTCTGGACATTCCAACTCCATCGCTTCTGCTTGTCCTTTCCAGGAGCCTTCAGTATCTCTGTTCAGGTAACAAAATTTATTCATCGTTGTCCACACTTGAAAAAATACTATGTAGAGCTAGTATATTTGAGCACAAGCATATGGATTTTGAAAATCAATGTAAATGGAGTTTTTGATTTTTAAAAAACAGTGTGTAGGATCGTTATTATAGACACACTGTACCCTGATTTCTCTCCATGCAGAGTTAGAGAGAAAATCAAGTAACCGTTGAAACAGTGGTCAATGTACATTCAGAGACTTCACAAAGCATCAGTTTCTTTTTCTGTAACTAAAAGCTTTAGGACAGAACAGCTGTGAAATTAATAGCAAAGATTTGTAATATTCATCAGTGTTTATTTTCGCAAAAGCTTTGGATTTTATTTGTGGCCAAATTCCCCATTTAAAACATTTCTAAGTTTTTAAAACCATGCAAGACAGACTCTGGGTATTGTAAGCTTAAATCATACACATACAGAAACATTCCTCATAGTACATGAATCCATTCACAGATGATGATTAAGTGTGTCAGCTTGCAAGACCAGCTAAGCCTTCACCAAAATATGGACAAAATATTAAATGTAAGGCTTTTCTGAAATGTATCCCTTCACAAATTAAATGTGGACTTTTGTGTGTAAGCCTTTTAGTATGTCAACAAGGCTATAAACACTGAATTGTGCTGAGAAAGAGTATTAATACCATATTCCAAGGTAGTGGAACTCAGTTTTCTCTAGAAGAGAATTTCTATTAAGGAATTGCCAGATCAAAGATATATGGTGAAATGCTTAATATTTTAGAAGTCTGTAAGAACTAGATCTAAATTTTCCACTGTTGTAAAAAACAAAAAGGGAGCTCCACACCATTTGTCGCATTGTACAGGGATGTGCTGTGTTCTGTTACTTGGTATTTAATCCAGAAGTGCATTCAGCTATGTATTAGTAGTGAGCACTGAGTTATAAGCCATCGGAGCAGCAAAAGATAGGACAGAAATAAGCTGTTGACTGCAATTGCCCCTTTGAAAAAGAACAGGAATTTTGAGAGGGGAGGGAAGGAGTTTCCTTGTCCCTGGTGGAGTTTATTATTCTCTGGAAACAGGTAAACCAACCCTGGCTCACGAAGATACTTGGGAATAGGAAATGTTTTGCCTTTGAAATGTACCAGATTACGTGTCATTTCAAATAGTGTTCATGGCAAAAATATCCCTGGGACCACCTTACAAGAGCTTTATTTCTTGCCTGCAAATTAGTCAGTTCAAAACACTTCTCCTCTCATCTCTGTCTTCAGCTCTTAATACCACACATGCCATTCGTAAAATAGGGGATAAGAATGAAAAGACCCTGAAAACAATAGTATAATTAAAAAAATAAAACAAAAGAGTTTAAAGGCAAGAACAAGACAGGTTTCAGCTGGCAAGGAAAAGAATGAAATTTTGGTGCATTTTTGGAGCCATTTCAATAAACCCTCTTTTTCCTGTTTCAGCAGGGGCTCATTGAAACAGCTATGTTTTCCAAGTGCCAGACAGACAATAGCATCTAAATTATTTTTAAGAAAGCACTCATAGTACTAAGCACTCACTACTACTAAACCTGTCTTTAGAGGAGAAGGGTGGAGGAAGAAGAAAGGTCAACAAATGTATCAAGTTCTTTGTGTAATGCCTCACTGACATTTTCCAACCCCTTCAGCTTTTTTTTTTTTTTTTTCAGAATCCTAGTAAAATGCAGTAAAGGATTTAAGGTTATCGTCTGCCTCTCTCTAACTTCTGACATCTCTTTATAACAAGAAAGAGTCACAGCCAACTGTAACAGGAGGGCAACACAATGAATCCTGGTAAGACAGGGAAGGGGGGAGGTTCAACTTTGCTGCCCCTTTGCCCCCATTTCTTCCTCACAGAACAGAAGTGCCATCTGTTCCTAGTCCTAACATGCATGCATTTGATTTCCATTCAGTAATAACTAACACAGGAAAAAGATTATCAAGTGATCTAAAGCACTATCAGCATTAGCAAGTCTTCCCCATCCAGTGTTTTGTTTGCACCTCCAAAGACCTGCAGATGAAATGGATATGGGCAAGTGCCTTAATTGCCTAGAATTATTCTGTTCTCTGGTAGAGGACCATATGGTCAAGGTGTAGAACATGACCAGACTAAGGATATTTAGGTGCTTGGGTCAGAAAGAGATTTAGGAAAATCAAACGAGAGGACGGATGTTTAGATTCTCCAACCTGAATTCAGTACACCAGTCTTTATTACTTGGTGCTGTAATACATCACATCATACAAAATCAAGTCACAGCATGTTGTATGAGGCTAGACAGTCAGTATTGAAATACGAGCCTGTTTCAGAAGAATCTGTAAAAATGTTTCCTAGGCTTCACAGTCAAATTTGTCACATTTACAAGTAAAAAGCCCAACACCACCAAAACCACCAAACACCTTCCAGTCCAGCAAACTCAGTTTAAGATCCAAAAAAACAGTGAGAACATCTTTTCTTCCTAACTCGCTGCAGCTGCTGAAGACCCTGTGGATCCCTCAGTTATGCTTAGTTATGCCTGATGCCTTATTGTTGAAAGTAATGGGGTGCAGCCACAGATGTCAGCGAAGGAAAGGTGCCTACAATGTGCTGTTTGCAAAGCAAGGTAACAATTAAACAATAGGTGCAGTGGGATTTCTCTGTCCTAGCCCTTCAGGCATTTCAGTGCTCTTTCCTCTCATTGTCTATACCTGATTATTTTAGCATTCTGTCATTTCTTCATCTTCTCATCTTTTCCCCCTTTGCTGCTGCTGCCTGCCCACCTTGTCACTTACTTGAAGCGCTTCTATGGCCAGAAATTGACCATGTTGTCAGACGCCAGCTTTCTTCCCAAGGACTGGGGAAGGAGGACCTCAAGCGTGGGAGATGCATGGCCAGAGCCATTACAATGTGAATAAACCTGTAAAATGGTTCAAGAGGGCAAAGCCAAGAAAATGGCTAGCAAGTAGCTTGTGCTTTAGACTAGCTTATTTTGCGCTAGTCAAATATTGCTTAAGCTCTAGCTGAAATCTAAAGCTGATCTGTCTGGCAAACCTACTGATGTCTACGTTGTCAAAATACATGAGACAACATTTCATTTCTCCAAATTTCCATTAATTTCATTGCCTTATTTTCTTTCTTTTCCTCCTACACCAGGATGACATTTTTGAAGCATACTTTTAAGAGCATAATTCGATCAAATGATCCAAGGGAACTCCCTACAGACATCCATGATTTAATGCTAGATCTGTTCTAAAGGTTGGCATACCTGACAACGGCAATTGGTTTAACACCAGTTAATTTTTAGATAAAAAATATAGTGTGTTTTTTCCAAGTCAGGGCTGTATTTTGTTTACACAGCTCAATCAGAGATGTATGAAATAAAATCAGGGCCCAGCCATGTGTGGTGGTGAGCATTCTGAGCATCTCAACCTCGACCGGAGCAGAAGGTGCTCAACACCTTGCTGGAGTCAGCCATTGTGCATGTCCTCATGCGAGATGCTTGTAGGTGACTTCCAGATGACCCCGAGGAGACTGGGCAGGAATTCACTGGTTGGCTGATTTATGGTTCAGTACAGTAGATACTCTGTGCTCTGAAAACAAGTAGGGTCAGCAGCTGAATCTGAATTTCTTTGCCCTCCCTTTCCCTTCTCCATTTGGGATTTCACTTTCCAGCTCACAGCACATGCACTGGAAGCCAAAGAAGCCTCTTTTATTAGGTTAGTATTTTCATCCTAGTCCTGACTCACATCCGTGCAGGCTTTGGGCTCCTCTGCTCTGTACCCATTTATCGCTCTTTTCAAAGGAAAGAAGGAAACTCTTGGTATGGGTGCAAAACTTAGAAGAGATCTGTGCCAAATAAGAGCAAGAACACAGCTGCACAAGACTCAGCATACTTCTTACAGACAAAATGCAGTGAAGGAAAAGATGGCACTTTAAGCTAAATCAGAGATCATTATACAATACTCTTTCCATTCAGCTCGTTCTAGGAGGAATATATACATGCAGCAGCAGCACTCAGGCCATGAACAGCTACTTTGAAAGTAGACCCGGTTCCCAGTGTTTGAGATGAGGATGGATAGTGGAGAGTGAGAAAATTGGCAAAATCGGCTGTCTCTGCAGAGGTGACCCCCAGCCACAGCAACGTTTGTGAAATCGTGCTTTTCTGTCCTTAACGAGAAAGCAGCCTGGACTGGCTGAGAACAAACTCACTTCTAGTAGGAAGCATTTCAGACTGACATTCGTTGCCTGAGAAGGAGGTTTCCAGGGGCCTGGCAGAGCTGGTTAGCAGCACGAACAGTTCAAGCTACAGCAAGGAGACCCGAGCAGATGTACACGAACCTGTCTGTATTCCCTCCTACTGTGGTGAAGCAGGAAGGCACACAAGGGAGGCCTGAAAATCATTAGGCAAAGGACTGTTCTGTGGGCTGCATGGCCACACGTACAGGTATATGCACACAGAGTCATAAATGGGAGCTCGTGCAGGGTTTGTGCTGTATCAGGAGAGCTAACTGGGCTGTGAAAGCAAGCTTTTCTCTTTCAAACAGACCAATGTAAATAATAGTTGAGGGTGTAACGCAGGCGGTTGGGTTCTTTACACTCAGCCTCACGTTGTCAGGGGGTTTTGCTCACGGCACTGCCCTGTGAAGTACAACAGTAAAAGCCTGTGACAGGAGGGAAAGAAAGTTGTAAGCTGGTGGTAGCACTAGATTAAAACAGCAGCACGCAAACACACTGACCTCTTCCTGAGTGGTAACCTTGAGTGAGAGCTAATTCGCTGGATTGATTTTATTCAGCTTGTCCATGAGAAAATAGAGCACAGCAGCATTGACTGCAACTGGCCAAAATTGCTTGCGAGCTTCAGTGATCTTTATGGTGTTTATTTCAGCTTCCAGGTCCTTAAAGATATTGGCGATGTTAAGATGTAGTATTACACTCAAAGTCTTCTTATTGGCAAAAGGGTATTGGCAAAAGGCACAATATATATGGATCTAAGAATTTATTGTTAGTCCAATTAATGTTTTAAACAGTCTAATAGTCAAAATTAATGAATACAGGAAGGCCTCATCAAAAATAGAGTTAAAATTGCCACACAAAAATTTCCCTATTCTCTAGTGTTGTGCTTACTCCTCCAGTGCTCCTTTGGGTCTTAAGATTGACACTTTGGTATTTCTCAAAAGGAATGGGGGAGTATTGCGATGAGTCATCACCAGGAGGAGTGTGATATTCATGGGAGGGGGATGTCTTTCTTCTCAGTCTTGTGTCTGCTTAGATTTAGTTTTATATGTTTTCTTAACACTATCAGTTTACTGTGATTAAATGACTGATTTGTGTCATCTGCGTCTCCACTCTTCCCCGCGACTTATTCTAGAGCTACAGCCAGTTCAGTCCACAATGAATAACCATTTTTTATTACTATAAACTGAACTAAAATCTAGTCAAGAGTACCTCACAGCTGGACAATCGCTATCACAGCTAAAACAAGTTAAAATCTATTTAGGCCCAGACAAATGCAGGGAATTGCTGAGATCCTACGCTGTCATGTCAATACAAACCTTGTTGCTTTTTACTAGTAATGGCAAAATCACATTTACTGGGCTATAAAGTCCCTTTGGACAGTCTGCAAACCCTCCTATGACTGCGGAATTTGTGACTAAGCAGCAGATCTTGGAAACATTCATACTTTCCTATCTTCTTTTGAATCAGGATAATGTATATGGGTCTGATTGACCTGTATTTCTTCATTGCCATCAGGAGACTACCTAACAAAAAGTGTTTGATTTTCATCGCCAATATAACTTGCACAATCAGCAGGAACACTGTGGTTATTAAAATGAGAGCTATAGGTTGTAGAGCTAAGTTAAAAATTCCTGTAGCTGTAGGAGACCATAGTGTAACCTATAAGGGCACAGGATAATTAAGATCACATTCTCGAATCTAAGATACATCACACACACACACACACACACACACACACACACGCAGTCAGGCAGGTTTTACAAGAGGTAATTCACAACAATTTCTGGAATTGGGTCTGTACACAAACACAACTAGATCCCATATATATGATTAGAGATTGATTAGAAACAGAAGGAGAAATGTCAGTCACATCTGGTTAACTTTTGAGCTAAGCAATCATCTGAAGACTGGAAACTAATATCTTCACATATCTATTGCATATTTCAATGCTATTTGCTGGCATTCTTCTGAAAAGACTCACTGGAATATTCCATTTTCTTTGACAGTCTGTGTTCACAGATGCACATCTTTAATATCAGAAACACTTGCTATACATTTCCAAAATTATCTGATCAGCTTCTTGGTAATAAAAAGAACTTTTCCATCAACTTGATACATGACTACATATCTTACGTATATGCAGTGTTTCCACCATGTGCTAAATTCAAGATGTTTTAAAATACCTCCAATACAATAGTACACAAATGGTGCATTTATTTTAAAAATATGATTTTCCATGGCAAAAAAAAAGTTACACCTTGTTGATTCATCTTTGCCTCTATGTTTTATAAGCACTCAAAGTTTCAGCCATACTTGCAAACATATGTATATTTTAATGTTACAAGTACAGACATTCATATCTTGGTCATCTAAGTGTGGTCACTCTCAATGAGTGGATGTACAGTCCTCCTCATCCAGAGGAACCTCACCTTGAGACTGCCACAACCTCCCAGGGCCCCTCCACCAATATTTCACCAACCTCATGGTAAAGAATTTTTTCCTAATCCCTGGTGAGAATTTCCCATGCTCTGACTTCTGCTGGTTGCCTCTTTCCTGCCCTGGTGCACCTCTGAGAAAGTCCTGGCTCTGTCTTCTCTGTAGCTTGCTACAAAGTGTTTTTAGACAGCAATAAATCCCCTTCCCCTCTTGGCCTTTTCAAGGCTGAAGAATCGCAGCTCTCTCACTCAGCCTTTCCTTGCACGTTACCTGCTCCAGCCTCCAGTGGATTAGTGCCAGTAGTCTGTCTTTCTTGTACTGTAGGAGATACAGTAATTAAATTCATACTTTTCATTTATGACACCTATTTTTTGTTCATGTACTTACTGGTAGTGTAGCACGCACTTTTAACTTGCTCTACAGCTGTAGCCTCTTTTCGAGTTTTATCCTGTTCAGTTTAGTTGGATGTGCTCCCGCTTCAACTTTTAGTTTCCCTCTTCTGAAGTCCAAATTTCTCCCTTCACTGCCAGTTTGACAGTTACCTCTCTTGTCACTAACCAGGCAGCCCATTATACGCTTTTAAAGAGAAAAATTTAGAATTTTTTTTTTTTTTTTAAATTTTGCAAAATCTTGTTCTGCTTCCTGGATACATCTGCAAGAAGCTGGAACCCAAAGGTGTGGTCCCCTCTGAAGAGCTGAATAACACACTGGCCTTGGACCAACAAAGTTCAGTAAAGAGAATACTTCTAAAGACGATCTGGGATTTGAAAATCAGAAGAGTAGCAGAGTTCTTCCAAGTTTGCCTTTGCAAAATTTCTGGCAGCACTTGGCTCTGCCATATCCCAGTATGGAGTGCTCCTGAGTTTCCTCTGCAGTCAATGAGAACAGGAATACTTAGGACTTAGCAGAAAGTATTCTCCGTTTTGGAGGATCAAGCTCTTGAAGAACCCTCTCCCTGCTGTTAGGAATATGACCTCTTCAGGTACTTAGAATTATTTAATTAGCATTATAAACATTAGAAGGAACACAGTTGACAAATCATTCTAGCAAACGCAATGGAGCTGTAATTGCAGGTGGCACAGAATTTAGTACAAAAAGATGATGTTTCCAAAATTTGTTTTTAAGTGGTTTAGGAGGTTGTATAAAGAAGGGAAGCAAGCAAGCTATCAGGCAGTGGGTTTTTTTTTTTTCCCCTCTGTGGTTTTTGTGGACTAAGAATAGAGGGAACACATAGCAAGCATCTTACTATTAAATTTGCCTATGACAAACAGTGCAGCTGCATGTACTGTGCAAGAACATCTGTAGAATCATGACACATGTGGACCCCCCCACACAAAGAGCGTGACATTATACTGAAAACAATTCAGTTGTAAAAGAAATATAAATCTATTTTATATAATCTTTCTCTACCTTCTCCTCCCCCTTCTCTTTTGAATTAACTAAAAGATTCTGTCACTCCTTCATGGCATCAGTAAAAATCACAATATTAATGTGACAAAGTATTTCAGGATTGTCCTCTTCTTTCATAAACAGCTAGAATGCAAGTATGTCTTTCCTGAAGAAACAGAAATTTTAAGAAAGAACCAGCGACAGAATTGCACTAGACACCAGTGCTTACTCCTTGTGGAACCTGACACAGTTTGCAGATGCAATTTAACTCTTCAGAAATCAGGGGGTGATTTTCTGTGTCTCTGTATCTTGTGCAGTTTTTCAGTTCAAAGTGAGCAGTGGGATTGCTACCAGTCTTTACTTCACCCATGTAAATGACAGCACAAAGTACAGTGATATGGAAAAATGTGTCTAAAATGCATAGGTGTCTGAAGTAAGGGCAGTCTCCTTGCCTGGGATTTTGTGAGTGTCCACAGTTTACTGTTCAAATGCAGCTATTGTGGAAGTAGTTCCAGTAAAAGTTCCTTTAAGCTCCACATGGTCACAAGAAGGACAGTGCCTTTTTCAAAATCCTTGAAGGCTTCTATTTTCCCTAAAACGATTTTAACAAAATGTTTGCTTTCTTCTTCTAAATATTCTACTGTTTGCTCTCTGAAATAGTTTGTGATCTTTAGATTTTTAAAGTAAGAAATTTTATAATGGCAAAACACACACTGATTTTTGTAAAGTCTGAGGTTGTCTGAAGACTATGTTATGATAACATCATGACAAGGCAGATACATGCATGCTATTAATGCCTGGATCATCATTAACTTGTTTCTTTGGAAACATCTTACTTCTTTCAGTTGTTAGGGCAGCTCAGGCATGATAACTACATGAAGCTTCATGAACATTTCCACATCCTTTATGCAGACTGCAGGGCAAGCCTGAAGCTAGAAGAGTCAGTCAGCTGGGTCATAATTTTCAGCTCTATGCCCATTAAATTCCTGTAACCTAACTGCAGAAACACAACCCTTGTGAAAAATTTCCTTAATGATTTTATTGATAGTATACATTTTGAGTTTACTGCCTTGCTGATACTCTTTGGTCAAGTCCTTTGAACTCTGCTTCATTCACCATCTGAACAAAGCCTTTTTTTCCTATTTCAGAGACATACTGTGTGTAAATGAGAAGGTTTTTAAAGCACTCTGGTGATGGAAAAGATATGCAAGTACAACTGATATCACCTGACAACATTTGCTTACTATTAAGGGTATATTTATCTCAATTAGATATGATTCCTCATTTAATAATACAATGATTTTTAACATCCACTTCCTGGTTTGCATGTTCAGTAACTGCTTGCACAAGATGCATAATCATGTACATCACCATAGCAGAAAGGAATATCATATGCCCTGCAAAGCAGTTATGGAGTTGGAAAATGCTTTTATTAACTTTTCAGTATCCCTGACTTCCTCATGGAGAAGTGCACATCCAGTGGCCAGATGTTACAGCAGTCAACTGTGGCCACTCCAAGCTAGAACCGAGCGTCCGAGTGATGCATCCTAGCTCACTAATCCTTCCATTGGTGGTGCTTGTGTTTTAGCTGGTCTCTTGGGTAAGTGGTCCAAGAGGTGCAAACAGCTTCACGTAGTCCTGGGCTCCAGTTAATAATATAAACAGTGATACAATTTTTAACATGTTAGCACTATAAGGAGTTGTGGAAAAATGTACCAGATAAAATTACATTTATATGGTATGTAAAATGGAACACTAAAATTCCCCTCTTGCAGCTTTTACTTTAAATAACGAGTTTTATTGTGATTTAAAAAGTTTTGTTTTATTTTTCTCGTGATGAAGACACAGTGATTCTTGGAGAGTAGACACATACACATGGATACCTTCACCGTAGATAAGTAAGTGATTTGAAAAATACAAATTATGAAATAAATACAATTCTAAAAATTAAACATATTTGTTTTAGACCCAAAGGAGCCAAATTCAGCATCAAAATGATTATTATTGTAGCTGATCTAATTCTTTTAGGTTTTTGTCTTCATTTCTATTGCTGCTGCTGAGACTTGTTGTTTACAGCTTCTCAGCCAGAAGAATATCCCAAAGGAAATTACTGTCAGCAGCCAAAAAAAGTATCCGTAATTCATCCTAAAGCACTGTCAACTTAATTTTAAAGTAATTTTTCTGCTTTATGAGTTCAGGCTGAAGTGGTAAGTTTGCAGATCCATAAATCAAACCATAGTAATAAAGGAAATACATATATCTTTTTCAAATATTCTGTTTTCCTAAAACTTCATTGTAAGCATAGATTTTAGTAATTAAATCTTCAATTACTAGAAACAGGAGAAAGAAATTTGTGAACTGTATTCTGTATATCATAGGAAGGTTTAAAACAGAAGAGCTAGCTCACTATTCAACCCTAATAAATGCACAGCGAACATCCAGATTTATGACTGACAGTTTCCTACAGTTACGTCTGGGAGGAGCCATGTCAGCCTCCTTCACTGAAGAAAAATTTGGGGATGCTAATCCCAGTTGGTGGAGCTAGCTGTTGAGCAGAAATTCCAGGATGGCACCCAAAGTATCGTATCTCAAAATGTTCCCAAATGCAGGTCATACCTGCAGAGCATCATGTTAACATGGACGTGTTGTGCCATCTGCATGTGGAGGTTTTTAAAAGCCTCACTGTACTTTGATGAAGTTGCTGTTTGATTTACGGTTATTAACACTCATATTCTGGCATTCAGGCAGGGAAGCTGTGTGTTGCTGAAGACACCGAAAAGCCAACAAAAAGTAACAAGTACGTGTAGGGCCTTGAACCTTAGTGAAAGCCCTACTGGATGCTTATGCTCCACTGGAAGATTTTTTGTCAATGGTAGCATGAAATGGTACCTACCTTTACTGTGCCATTTGATTTGTTTAACTACACACAGCAGCTTGTCAGCCTGCCACTGTGTCTGTGCAAGGCAGCTCGTCCCTGAAGGCAATGCCCTGCAGGCAGCGGACTTGGTGCTCTTCACTTCGCCTTGCCTGCAGAACCTTTGATGCAAGAGGCCTAGGGCCAAAGAAAAGAATTAATTTTGCAGTGCTTCAAATACCTTAGAATTCAATGGTTTCAGGCATGGGGTTTTGCTGAAATCGGTTGTAATGATGAAGGTCATTTATGAATTCAAAAGCTGAATCCAAGCTGGTGTTCTGGTGTCCTCTGAAGCCTGAAACTGTTCTGCAAAAGTCTTGGATGCCTGTCGTGGGTATGTTAACATCTCTGTGTCTGCAGTTCAGCTGTGTGTATCTACTGTCCATAAGCAGATTTAATAGATTCAAAATGGAAAGCAGATTTGCATACAAGCATTACTTGTAGGCTAAAGAATGGTATCTGGGAACATTGATATAATTCTGTTCCTAGCTATGTTTGTGACTCCAGAGCCATTTCTTGGGTTGTAGCAAAGTTCTTCTAGATTTATAATAGCAGGAATGAGTTTAGATTGTGTGGTCCTCTGAGCACAGTGAGGAGCATGTATGTGCATTTGTGTATCAGCCTCAGCCTACTGAGGCCAGTAAAAGGGATGCTGTGCTGTGAGGTCTCCAGCACGTGCAAGTGCTGTTCCGCGGGCCTGTGACAGATGTGAGAGTAATGCAAACACTCATGAAATGTCCTCAGTCTGGGCTTTCCAAATGGTTCCAAACTGACCTCATGCATCCCGAATAACAATGAAGCTGATTCAAGTTCTTTAGGTCTAAAAGTCTCCTTTAGAGAGCAGATGTGGAAGCTTTCTGTGGAGAATCAGTGAAAAACCTGGTGAAACCTACTATCCCAAGTGCAAGAACAGCAGCCTGGCAGTCAGCGTGAGCACAGCTTCTGCTCTTCTGCACACTGGGGGAAAACATGCAGAATTCATTGTCCCAGGACACAGCTTATTGCCACAGAAAGAGCGAAACCTCAGCATGCATTCAGACTCAGAACTGTAACCAACATTTACTGAATAACAGCCACTTTCTGAGTCTCGACACACTATGAAAATCCTCCTTGAATCAAATGTTCCCCGGGGGAGCAAGAAATTCAGGATGCTTTTCCACCCTGGGCTGGTACATACCACTAGATCAATACTCAGCATAAAGAGGTTTCTGTTCGTCAGTGCAGTATGGGGGAGGCAGTCGGGGGGACACTCCTAACAAGCAAAACCAACAGGCAACATGTAAGGTAACAGGAGAAAATGAAGGTAGCAATAAAGAAGAGGTGGAAGGTACAGTACTGAGTGGGGCACTGTGATGGCTGAATCTGAAAGCGTTTTGCTTCTCAGCTTGAACTTTTTAATTAAGGAATTTCACAGTAATTTTGACTAAGCTTAAAGAGTAATAATTTCAGTGCTCTGGCTCACTACATACTTTCTTGCAGTCTAACTAAGCAGCAAAGATTGGAGCCGGAGGAATTCAGTGCATTAACAGCACTTTCTCTCCAGCCTGCGCTGTAGTAAGTGCTGTCCTGTGGCAACCTTCCTGGGGTCAAGTGATTTAGAGAGCTCAGGCAAGGCAGGGTTCAGCATCCCTATATACTCAGACACAATCCTGAGTAGCAGAGGCTGTGAGGAAATATTTTCTGTCATTTACTAGAGGGGCAGGGGAGGGAAGGGAGGACTCCTGGTAGCTGTAGGAGGGGCAGTAGGTACAGCTAAACTAGAAGGAGGGGAAGGGCTCAGGAATATAATGAGGAGGTGGGGGAAATGGCACTGGAATAAAAGGGTGAGTGAGTATATAAGATACCCACTCACCCCGGCCTTCCTCTGTTCAAAGTATTCCCTCAAAGGGTGGGTAAAAGACTTGAATAGAAGGGATGGATGTCAAAATATTTCCATAAGGAATACAGTGTAATAAATCAGAGAAAGAGGGCAGAATGGAGGCAAGGAGCAAACGGTAGGAGAATTATTTTTATTCTAAGTGAATGATTATGTCATCTCCTGCGTGATTACACATCAGGATGATGGTGCGTTGGGGAGGACTATTCAGCTAGATAGAAAGGAGTGTTCAAATTGCAATCATTGAACTACAGTGCATGCATGGGTGTAAATAAGATAAGAAAGGGTCAAATGGACAAGTAAAAATCCAGCTAGAGTCAATGTGTCCATGGCACTGCAATCCTTGGGAGTTAAGATAACTATCATACAGATGTAGGAAGACGGCTTTCAGAGGAAGATGCTTTGAATACTTGCAGAACGTAATCAGAGAGCTAGCTGGTGGAGAAAATAGCAGACTATTAAAAAATACTTTGAAAAATAAATAACTTGCAAGTACTGGGTCAAATATGAGTTTGATCATTTCTTTCAAGTTGTCTACCAAAATAGGGCCTCCAGCAAAAAATACCTGCTGTATAACACACACCTGTAAAAATCATACCAGTATAGGGCTGGTGAAAGACCAGGGATACAGTGTCACTGTACTGTAATGTCAGTGTACTGTATGCCATTCATTACACCTCGATAAGCTTAAAGTAGGAAAGAGATTTAGCAGAGTTGTTATGGTTCCTGGGGCATTAAGAAAACACCTTGTGCAACACCAGGAGTTCAGAAAAACATAGTTGCCATGTTTCCTCCATAGCTCAGCAGCTGTTTTTACTCTCACTAGTACTTGTAGTTGCCAACTAGCTCTTTCTCTTTTTGACTCAAATAGGTAACTTTTAAATCTGAACCAGGTTCAACTTTTATCCATTTGATCCCTGGCGCTGAGGGTTGATCAGTATATGACAATGATGACTATATATATTTAAGACCAGGGGCTTTTTATGTGGCCATGGTATTGCTAGGTACTGCCGCCACTTTTCTATTTAGCAATTGTTGTATCGTCCATCCACACAGTGACTGAATCAAGACCTTTTGTTCCTGGAATGGGGACCTGGAATAATAAAGGTTAAGTTTTAAATTCCTAGTTACAGAAACTGGTATGTCTCAGCATTCACTCACTTGTTTTTTCTAAGAATAAGCAGCATCACTGGGAAAAACATATCATTTCTCCTTACTTCACTCAAAAGTCAGGGAAGAAACAGATGAGGATTCCTGCCCTGAATCCAACAGTCTTTATTCTGCCCCCAAGAGGTTACTGGGAACTTAGTGCTGGGGAATTGCTGAACTCATCTTTGCTCCATGCGGAGCCAGGTCAGCAATTACTATGGGAACCTTTGCCAGTTATGCTTTCAGATGTTTAAAATTACAGTTATATTGCTTTATTTACATGCTTGTATTTTATTTCCAGGTGTTTTATGAGAACACAGAAGGTTACATCACAGCACCTTTTTTCCATGGGTTAAGGGAGACTGTTCTAACATTCCTAGCTTCTGCTGCCCACTTACCCTCTGCTGAAGCAATCCTTTGGTACTGTGGAGAGTCACACAGTGCTGACCAGATTATGTGCAGCATTTTATGTCCACTAGTATATGGGAATATAGCAAGGAAAAGAGAATACCAAGGCTTTAGTGGTTTTGTGTCCCTGACAGTCAGTGTAGTAAGTTGGAACAAACTGCAAAAACTCTGAGTTATTTTCTGTAGCAGCCCGGCATTCAGAGAGACCCAGGACACAGAGACAGTAACTGCCACTACACACTGTTTCCTGCCCCCCTTCCTGTCCCCAGACTAGTTTTCTGGCCAAAGTTAATGATTCATAAGATTCTGCACTGATTTCACTGCGAGCTTCCACATTTGCATAAGTAAAAGCTTATGCAGCTTCTGTAGGGAGATTCTTAGTGAAATTGCAGCACAAAACACTGATATTATGTAATTATAGTAGTTCATCATAACTTCAATGAAATTGTTACTTTAAACTTGCTCTAAGTGGCTCACAATGGAACTTTTGTATGACACACCTACAAAACAAATGAGTTAATCACAATATGTGTCATTTTTAATTTTTCTCTTTCATTTTTCTTTCAGTCATTCTCTCTTTGTAATTAGCATGAAGACTATCCTTCAGTCAAAACTAGCCACCTGGAAAGTTTCAGCTTGTAATATGCAGCTTTTTTTGTGAATTATGAATGTGCAAAAAAAGAGACCTTTCTCCCCACACCCCCTTCCTTGCATAATTCAAATATGAATGAATGAATTTTATTCAGGCTTGCCAAAAAAAAATCATATTTCAGCTGATAACAAGCATGAAAAATTTCAGATGAAAGGGATTTTTTTTTAAAAAAGAATATTATGAGCATGGGAGAACAGCAGGTTAAGACGGAAGTCTCAGTGCAGCCTTAACTATAACAATTGCGAGCAAGCAAATACTATATCCAAGCACTAAATCTTGCTTTGTGCTGCCCTGGTGCACAGTAGTGGGGAGAGAATAGAATAATAAAAGCTGGTCCCCTTATGCAAACAGCAGGGCATAGCACTCAACAGAATACAAGAAGGTGAGCCTGCCTACTGTTCTGGCTTGCTAACCATATTCCCAAGGTCTGTGGGTTAGTTGTCACCTCTAGCTCCAGTCAGCTAGCAAATGTACTTCAAACACTAGCAAGGGGCACATTTTGGTCCTTTCCAGAAGAACATTTTACCAATTCATTGCCTCCAAATATACTGTTCTATTAAATAAAGTATTTGAAGGAAGTTCATATAAGCAACATGGTGGTTTAACAGGTCAAAAAGGGGATGGAATAGCTGCTAGATTTTTTTCTGATTAACTGTGTATTTTAAAAAATATAGAGCTGTGAAGGAGGTATATGCAAGACCTCACTTACCTTATTGCTTTTCAAGCAATGCAGGCAGAGATTTTGGCTCACACCAGTACCACTTTGAAAATGAACTATCACAAGAATGAAAGATTGCAATCCGGAACACATTTCTGCATCACATTTTCTCTTGTTCCTAACATGGCTCTGTTGATAAACCCAGCTCTCCTTTCCTACCTAGAAAACAGGATTAAAGAAACATTCATTTACTAACTGTTTATCAAAAAACTTCCCACTACTGTGTCTAAACAGTGGTGAGTACTTCAGTATTACCCTGCGGATTCACATTGATTAGAGGATCAACAGACAGGATTTGCAAGTGGCAAGCCTGGACATGAAAAATCCTTTTCTAGTCTGACATGAGTTGACTGTTGCAAGTTGAGTTTGGCAGTAAGTGACCAAAATTGAGTTGTCAGCATCCTCTTGCATAGTGGAAAAAGTTGTTGCTTTCTTGTGCAGATGCAAGAGTTTCTGTGGGAAAACAGAACATAATCACGGTTCTGAATGTCTCTGTGGATTGGTAATGTCCCTAATACATAGATCACTTGTGCAAATTCAGTCCCAGCTGGATGGGAAATTATTGAAAATGGTTGTTGTTTGATTGATATCAAATGAGTTGTCAGCTTGATTCAATGCCTCCAGGGCAGATGTCCACAGCATAATTGGCACCTGTCAGAAGCAAAGAATTCCTTGGTACAGAGTAACAACTACTCATGCAACCACCCAAAATAGTCCTTGCATGCCAGGGCTCAGAGAAGAAGGCAGGAAAAAACGGTTTCTACTTTTGGGCAGGATCTTTTATGCCATAAAGTCAGTAAGAGATTTGACATGACACTTGGTGCAAGCTTTTCCCTGGGATCCTGGCTAGATGCTATCAGCTGTCCTGCTGTTTGGTCAACTCTTTCCCTAAGAATTAGAAGAAAACGCACACATTTGGTTATTTGTTATTGTTGTCATGGTAAAAATATACTTATAAAGAATGGTTAAGAAAGAAATTTTTACGTATTTGCTTATTATAATGTGTTGTGAACAATTTTATTTTCCTATTCCTTGAGCAATTCTCCTCACAGCAATAACTTAACCATACAACTAGGGAATTAAGAGAGTGTCTTCTCAGCAAAAAAATAAGGCAAAGAAACAGCCAGGACCGACAGTACAACAGTGTCAGTATTACATTGTTTGCTAATAGTAAACAGTGACCTATTGTTTACCACATCCTGGATTAAAATGGATTTTTCCCTATAAGTCACCAAATAGCTGTCATATGGTTATTACTGCCTTTGACCGAGTGTGGTACAGCTAACGACAGGAATGAATTCAATTTCCCATCACCAATCTGTCAAGCTGGCCACCTTCTTCATGGAGCTGGTGCTTTGGGAGGTACCAGCTGAAGGGTTTTCCATTAAAATTCATTTTACTGTCTTCATCTAGTGCATGGCTCAACTTTCCTTCTTTCTTTTCATCTCTGTTTCTTCCTTTAGCTTATTTTTCATTATGCCTCCCTCCCCAATATACACACACTTTGCCTTTCATCTCTGTATGTATGCTATTCCAGCACTTGTCAGGCCCAGCAGGAGGGACATGGTAGCACCAAACAATATGATATGTTAGGTGGAAGAAAATATTATTATCAGTCACCTTAGAACAGTCATTTATTGTCAACCTTTAAAGAGGTCTGCTATGTTATTTATTTTATTATTCTGTATTAGGTACATGGTTTAATTTTACAGGCATTATTAATCACTAAAATATATTACACTTTCAGCCATGATGTTGACATTTTAAATGCATTCATCTTGCTTCTTTAAACAGAAACAATGGGCCTTCTGCACTGCCCTCCCTCCCCTCTAGTCAATAAATCCTTTCTATTGATTCAGGAAGTAACTCTAAGCCCTGTTTTATATTTTAAGTTCCACTAGACACATTCAGCCATATAATTTTGCTTAATAACAAATGAATCTTCTATTTTTGCTGGTTACTACATGTTTGGTTATCAAACTCAGCTTGAAAGTACTGGTTAGAAGAGCACAAAACCTATAATGGCAATGAGGCACCACGAGAGATTTCCTAAATGAATGTTACAATAAAATAAAGTATCTGTAAAAAGTGTGTGTGTGTGCACATGTATGTGTATAAAAAGCAGCCTCATCAGTAGATGAATGATAAATGAAAAATCCATCAGTGAGTATGGATTCCCTTGAGCCAGCCTGGATCAACAGACAATATGGATTTTTGATAATTCATAGCTTTGCCATTATTTATTCTCTCCTGAAATACCCATTGCAAATCTCAGAGAGATAATTAGAGAATTATCATATTGCTTAACTAAGTAGTGCAAATTGTATTATATTCTGTGTATCCCAACCCAGGGCAGTATCATTAGCGTTGTTTAATTGTTACAAATATAGTCATTGCATTTTAATAAGTTGCCTTCATAGTCAATATCTACCATCGACTATTTCTCTTCTCTTAATGTTCGTGGATAGGTTAGTTACCAGGTAATCTTACAGTTAATATATACCACAATGAGGCAAAATGTAAGAAAATGCAAAGGTCAAAACCATGTTTCTATTATGAAAAAAATGAATGATAATGACATAATTTTTTCAGCTCATCAGGTTCTTTGCTAAGTGCCTCTGTTATTGCCAGATCAGTAGTGTATAACAAAGAAGTGCTTTCTGTAGGCTGCTTCATTAGCCTGCCCTGTAGGACCTCACCTCAGACCTTTCACTAATCTGTTGGCCAGCTCAATAGCCTTGTTAGTTCTATTCACTTCTTCCTGGCAGCGGATTTTCTCAGCTGTAGCTCTCTCAAAGGCAGTGGTTAAGGCAGCCAGGATTGTGTCTAGTTCCTTCAAATAAAAACAGTAAGAAACAACTTTGGACATTGTAAGAACACATAAAAATATTTCTGCTGTCCCATTTTATATTTCAGAAAGTTAAATTACACAGTGCAAGAAAGGTGTAAACATTAACCATGCTCAGAATGTTGTCTAGGTCACGCTCCAAAGGTGGATTCAGGAAAACCTGGGGAAAAGATGTGACTGCTCTTCTGATTTCCCCCGCTTGTTCATAACAGCCTTCAAAATGAAATTACAAACTTGATCTTATATCAGTAAAAAAGGAATGTCGCCTTCTCCCAGAGGATTCTGAAATGAAGTGAAATATAATATATTTCTTATTATAGCTGTATATCCTCTACAGGAGATAAAAAACTTGCAATGATGGTTGTTTGGAAACTGAAGAGAACAGAAAGGTTTAAAGATGATAGATAAAATATTTGAAAATGCACAAGTCAGTGTCCTTTGCTGACTTTCAGTTAGACTATGCTTCCGAGTGCACAAACGGTTTCTGAAAATACAGCCTGACATCCCCAGCCACCTTAGATTTGGGAGCAAGCAGCTCAGTGTCTGGTCCATCAAAGCATTTAAGCACACAAACAGTCCCACTGGGTCAAAGCCTTAGTTATTCCCAGAGGGAGGAGTGGAAGATAATTCAGCATGGATGACTGAGCACGAGGACAAGGCAAGAATGACATGCACCTCAGGAGAGTTGCAAGCAAAGCACCCAAATGACTCTGAGCACAGAAGATGAACTGGCTGGGGAGCTGGTAAATGAAAGATCAGAAAGATGCTGTATTAGACCCCAACATGGTGAGGAGCTTGAGAAGAGGTGTCGTTGGGTGCATGTGGATAGAGTCAGCGGCTGGAGCCCGGGGCTGTCTGGGCAGCCAGCGAAACACACGTGGAAGAGGCGTGATCCCACCAGCAGCAAAGTCGACTTGGCAAATAGGTGTCCATGCAGCTCGACTGAACTCAGTGGTACTCCCCAGGGAAAGTCAGAGCTGAGCATGGCTTCTGGGAGAGGGCTGTGTTTTATCCCAGCTGTGCTGCTGCCGAGCTCTGTGCACCTTGAGGACGACCAAGGGATGTCACTGGGAATCTCCCTAGAGTAATGCTGAATGAGCGCCTCAAAGCCCCTTCTTGCTTCCTGCCTCGAGGACAGCATGAAGCAGTACTTGGTGCATTGTAGGACATAAAAAGGCACTGGATGATGGGACAGATAGATATTTCATTGGGAAGGTTTGGGAAAACAGAGTAAATTACAGAACAAACATTTCTAAACGGGGCCCAAAGATACCCTTTAAAGAAGGGCCCAGTAGGAGTTCTGCAGCACCCACCCAGCCTACAGGGATTCAGAAGCGAGCGGAGTGTGGGCACGTTACCTCCCGCCTTCGTGTGCCTCTGTGCAGGGTGAGAGCAGGCAGCACCTGTGTTAGAAACGTGTGCTGTCAGCAAGGCTGCGTGAGGCATGCCGACCGAATCCTGGCTCTCCTTCCTGCACAGGGAAGATCCAGGCACTGACTGGGAACTCGCCATGCATGAAGACAAGCATCTGCTATGGTCCCAAGGCATGTCATGTGGCTGCAGAGGCTGGGGATGTGGCCCAATTGTTTACCTGAAACTTAAAGGTGTTAGTGAGTGATAAATCATACTGGCAAATACCTTTGCTCTGTACAATGAATCATGCTGGAAATACCTCAGACAGAAAAAGATATTATAAATAATTGAATTTTAGAGGCCTCTGAAGTGACCAAAAAAAATTTAAAAAAATACATCTAGTGGTCCTGACTTTAAAGTTCTGGTCGTTGGGCCAACCAGGATTCCAGCTTTCCCCGAGATTTCTGTCTCCCACTGCAGTGCACTCCCACAAAGCTTGTTGCATGATATGTATATACATTGCCTACACACAAATGACAGCTGACAAATGGGTAGCAATAGGTCTGCAAGTGAGATCAAGGGCCAGCAGTTAGGCACTGAACCTAAGGGGAAGGAGAGAGAAGAAAGCGGAAAAGCTACCTGCTGTGCTGAGCATGGATGCTGCAGCTCTCATGGCGGGGAGCAGAACTTGCTTGAAGCTGGTTTTAGCAGGTTGTTCAGGAACTAGGAATGATTTTTTACTGCAGTTTTGGCTCTACTGAGCCAGACTGAAACACATTGTGCGCTACCCTACCCTCAGACCATTCAATGTTCAGCGAATCTTCTTGTAAAATAATAAAATAAAAAGGAGGTACCTGAAGCAAAAATGTAAATAGACAACAGAGACATAAAAGATATAGATATATAGAGATATATATGTGTGGTTAAACAATGGAAGAACAATCCCAGTTCATGCAGCTCAAACCCAGGACTTGTGAAAGGTGCCAGAGGCAGTGAAAGTGGTGGTGTGTGGACGGACATGAGCCACATGGGGAACTGGAAGTTGCCAGCTCCTCCACAAATTTTTTTCAAGGTTTTTATCATATGAAAGATTGCGTGCCAGGAAAGGTACATAGCTCACTATTGGGTACCACTTCTTCCCTCTCGTCTTTTTCTACCTCACTTACTTACGATATGAGCACCCCTTCTCAGTAGCCCTACTCAGCTGGCAAGTTATCTGGGATGTGGAACAGATTTGGGCAAGGACAGAGAGGCCAAACTGCAGGTGAAGAGGGAGCCACACAGCACTACTGCCTATTCAAATGGAAGCCCAGAACAATCAGGCCCTTAATGTGTTACAATCCATTTGACTATTCACATTTTTGACTTTCTGTAAATAATGTGCTAAATGGATAAAAGAAGATACCATTTTTCCTTCTTTCCCCTGAGTTACTGATAACAAGACAAGTTCCTTCCCTTACAGTTTGTGCATATAAATGTGATTAATGTAAAAAAAAAAAATTAAAGTGCCAAAATCTCTTTCTCTCTCTCCCTTTTTTTTAAAGCATTGCCCTTTTCAAAACAAGGGGAAATTCAGTATAGTTTCAGTGCCACAGTGATCAAACAGTGTCACATCACTATGGCAATTGCTGCCCAGGCCAGGAATACAGATCAGCTTTAATTGTGCAACGCCTTATTGCTGGTGCATGTCAATCAGAACCTATGAATTGAGAAAAATTTGCTCTGTTCATTCTGTTAAATGATGTATCCAATTAAACCTGTTAGAATTCATGATCTTCAGTCAAGGTTAAATGAAAGTAGTTACTCCTGTCAGCTAGGTGATTAAATGCTGCCTACATCAGGCACATTTATGTGCAAAATTAAAATTTTGGTATAAAGCATGAATCTTTATGCATGCCAGTTAATTATCTTGCGGTTCCTCCATTTATTAAATGCCCACTGCATTTCTTCTTAATCATCAGCTTCCTTTCAAAACTTATTTCATACTCTACATTATACCAAATTTCAATGTTTAAAATGAAATGCTTTCTCAATGAAAACTTCCTCTTTTCAAGGGTTTGGCTGTTGCTATGTTACTAAAGATGGTCATTAACAGTTTTTTGAGTCATTATGCAGAAGGTCTATTTGTGTTGTTTTGTTCGATTCTGAGAGAGCGTGATAGGAATCCCTCGAGTTGCTGCTGTCGGGCAGTTCCTCCTTCCCAGAACTATTTGACTTCTGCTGCACATCAGCCAACTTCAGCACACGACAAGGCAGCAGCCAAACTAACCGTGGTTGTGCTGCTTCTGCTTCCTCGCACAGGAAGGGAAGGGCAACGGGGCAGCGTACCACCACGGGGCGTGCGTGCCTGCAGCCGCCAGGCCCCTACTCCCCACTGTCCGCAGCAGCGGGGCCAGCAAATCCAGGCTGGACCTGGAGGTACCGGAGACATCACAGCCTCCAGGCAGGGCACCACCGATGCCCTACGCGGGGGGCTCAGAGCATCAGCCCCCTTCCTCCCGCCAGCCTTCAGAGCTGTATCTGTATTCCCTCTGGTTTGGCAATGTGATGTGTCCTGTCTGCCCCAGGCAGCTACCATGTTGCAATATCATATTTTAATTAGAAGAAAAATTATGTGTTGCATGCTTGAATTAAATTAAATTGCATATTTATATTTATAAGACACAGTATTGGCAGGATTTAAATGCTATATGAATTGAAGAACCAGAACACAGGTGTATTATAGTGATTTGTAGCTGAAACGTTTGCTAGAAATACATACAAAGCAGAGCAGTACCAAATGCTAATTTAGTACCCTAAGACAACACTCCGTGCGCTTGCAAGCACAATTTCACGTATTCCATGTGAGCATTTATTCCCTTTCATTATGAAAAGGTATTAAGAACCTTTGTTACAAACAAGCAACATAAAAAATATGTCATACCACTTCACGACTACTAATGAATAATATCATTTAAAACAGACTGGGAAATAAACTAGTATAACACATTCTACTAAACTAGTACTATAAATATGCACAAGGTTGTTATTAAAGATAAATGCACACAGTAATTTTCTACTTGTAGGTTTTACAGGTATAATTTTGAATCATACAGTATTTTTTCAAACACATCACAAGGATGGAAACTAACAGAAAGACTGACTGGCAGCGATTCCTTGCGACCAATATGTGATGTCTCCATCTATCTTTGAGGGCCCACATAAATTATATCGCGGTCGTGTAAACCTTCAAGATGGGTGATGCGATTAACTTGTTCAGGGTCACAACAGGGAGTGTCTCATCATAAGGGTTTTACACCTGTGGCATTGCCGTACAGCGGCCGCACTTTGCAGAGATCCCGCACGTGCCGGCGGGTGCCCTGGTGCTCTGCCAGCGCGGGCAGGAGGGCTGTGGGCAGGTCAACCTCAGCTTCACGTTTCTGAGGGGCAGCTCCTTTTCTCTTTACTGTCTGTACCTTTCAGGGTGTCCAAAGTTGAGAGATCTGTTCCGCAGCGTGCGAAGGCACAACTGTCACGCACACAACTGTGGCTAAGCCTGTGAGCCTCCCTGGGAAATGACGGCACAGTAAGCAGCGGTGACTGCTCCAGCCTTCCCTTCCCAGCCGGCAGCGGGCTCTGCTCCAGGCCCCGGGGAAGCGGCAGCAGACAAAAGACCCGTCCTCTCCTGCTCCCCTATCAGCTGCAAATAATGGACTTCTCTTTCCTGGCAGCTGCGGAGAAAAACACAGATATTTTTTCCTTTTTTGTTCAGCAAATATAAGCTGTAAGTTAAAGTCCAATATCTTTAGCTACCTCAACAAAAGAGGAAAGAAGGGAATCCTCGCGCTCACAGAGAATAATTCCTTGGGGGCTCTGGCAGGAGACGGCGACGCACCAGGGAAGGTAGTTGGAGAATAAGCCTCTTTTTGCAGGTTTCTGGGATGTGTATTGCTGAACCGCTTCAACTCGCTTGGACCATCTAGAACTTGTATTTAATTTCTATTCTTCTTTCTCTACATGTTTGTACTTTCACTCCAGTCCTCCAAAACCAGATATTATAAGCTGTGAACCCCAGGCCCAATGTGCCTTAATGTTACCCCATGAAACAATACTGTCAGGACAATTTATTTCTGCTCAAAACAATTTCCCCACCTTAAAATTGTGATTGTTAGGTTAACATCCCATTGAGATGAGAGAAGAAAAGAGCTGCAGTTTCAGGTTGCGTCTAAAATTTTGAGGAAGGCAAGCTGCTCTGATTTATCCTTGGCATACTGTTTTACATCCGTAAGAGCAAAAAACTTCTTTTTAGTGGCAGATTAAATTGTGCAGAAACTGACTGACACTGATAAGGCAAACACTGCAGTCCACTTAAACAGGCTGAGAGTTGCACATCAAAGACTGCTTGGCCACAAGAATATAAGTGTGTACACACACGCTCTCTGGTGTATTTGATTTCATAAGCAATTTTATCTTTGATATGCATATAAAGCAATATAAAAAATAAAATTGGCATGGAATTACATATTTTTAGTAGATAGATTTACAAAGAACTTGTGGTTTAGATTATAGTCATTTTCAGGAAACTTACTGAGAAAGTAATTAAGTGTATTTTATCCATTAATTCATATTTTTTTGTTTTGCATTGTGCTACTGAAACAAATCTAAAAACTGTGGAATAGAAGGAATTTTTTTTTTTTACTGAATATTATAAATGAATAGAACAAGGGTTGTTAATGTTTGTCATTTTCCTTATCTGTACACATGAATATGTTATATGCTCATTTCCATTGCAAATGGAACATCAGAATGATCATTGCAAACTGAAATATACTGTACATTTCCTTTCTTCATTTCTTTGAAAATACCACTGACAAAAATAATCAATTGCTAGTATTCTTGTACTAAAGCTTTGCAACTCAATGAAAATTGAATGAATTAATGGTGTCCATCCAGAATAAAGCAGGCAACATACTCTGGAGGGTCATTATTATTCACTGCTGAAACAAAGTCAGCTTATGGAGCCCTGAACCATGACTGGGCAACTGTGCAAGACAAACATGCAGTCACCCTGTTTCTTGCACAATTTTCCTCCACCTTCCTCACATTTAATAAAACTAATTGAAGGCTGAGAGGAGATGTGACATCAGTGAGTAAATACTGAAGAAGGAAAAGAACTATTTGAGGTAAAGGACAAGGTTGTCACAAGAACAAACCTGTATAAAATGGCTGTGAATATATTTAGAGTGACAGTTAGGAGGTTTCTATTCATCTAACAGTGAGGTTCTGGAGTAGCATTCCTATAGGAGACATGGGGCACAAGAAACCTCCCAGGGTTTAAGGAGAGACTCAGTCTGTTTGGGAAAGAGCTTATAGGCTTTAGCTTTCTATCTACTACTCTGTGTTTACTTTGCAAAGTACAGTAAAGTCTCCTTCTTGTTTGGCCCTATAGTCTTCCAAAGTGTATTAATTAATGAAAAAAATACAGTGAGAGATAGTGCCTAGCCCAAAGTATTTTTTTTCCATCATAGAAAACAGAACCAAAGGAAGAAAGAGCTGTAAGAGCAGACATCAACTCTAAGCTTAGAATGACATTTGAAGATACAGTAAAAAAACTACTCAAGATGGAAGGAGGACTGGTACTCTTCACATAAAATGAGGCTCTGTTGGCCAGAAAACGAAAAATATGTAGAATAAATACACAGGAATAAAACCACATGATGAATATATAACAGGAAGGTAAACCACACCCTTCTGAAGTGAGGGGAACCAATATCCATGTATGCTTGGTCTTACTGCTAATGGGACACCGGGGTCATACCCTGAAAACCCTTACTTATGCAAGTAATCCCACTAAAATCAATGGGAACCCATGACTGTAATGACTGCTTCCTTGTCTCCGCTAGGGATTGCAAGGTCAGGTCCATTTTCTGTGCAATATTGGATGAATGCTGGAAAATCAATATCTCTATTGAGACTTCTTCTTTTGGAGTAAAAATAAACCTGGATCATTTTGAGTTCAAATGTTCATTGTTCCTGGGTGTTTTTATAAATTCCTTTTGAAAGCAAAATGGTCAAATCAAAATGGAGTGAAATGCTCACCTTTTTGGTGTGTTTTACAGCTTATTGTTATAACTAGCTTTGTAATGCCATAAAGGTTAAAGGCATCTTCGTAGTTTCTTTGTATTTATTCTCTATCAGTTAAAATAGACATAAGCTCAAGGTCACTGTTTTATAATATTTTGGTTTTAGCAATTCCCTCTATTCAAATAACTCAGGGCTGAGGGATGGGTGGGGGGAAAGAGAACACCACAGTCTGTTGTTTCAGGAATTTTGCTATATTATGGAAAATTTGTTGGTCTTTTTGCCATAGAAAATTCAAAGGAAGGAGTTTCTTTATAATAAAAAGATTTCAGTGCAGTCATAGAGATATAACTCGTTGTGGAGCATTGCTTTGGTACCATGGGAAAAAAATTACTCAGTTCTGTTCACATTACAGGTTATTACTGTACTTCAATCCCTATGGAGCACCTTAAACTATTATTTTGTTTAAAATGCCTAAACCTAGCTTGGTATTTTTATTCTTAGCTTACTACTAATCTACAATTACATCTACTTGTAATTGTGTCCAAATTGAATTTTCATACTGAAATATGTTAAATCCTTGTGTTTGGTTGCCTTATACTTCAATTGTGGTGGGTCAAAAGGAAACTATGATTAATCCAAGGCATACAAACAAACTATTTTAAGGATTTTCTAATAGCTTCAGGCTGTTCTGCAGCAATGGCAAGCCCTTGTTGGCTTGAATGAAAGTTTAAGACCCACTTCATTATGTTGGAGATGTGAAGTGATCAGCTTCATGTCTGGCATGAACAGTAGACTGGGGTAGAATTCAAACAGTGGTTACAAAAGAGATCATCTCACGGAAAATAACAGCTAATTCCTTTGACCTTGGTTATTATCAAAATACCTTAGAAATGTAAAGTCCACCTGTTAAGAAGCCAATGAATAGGAATTGGTGTGCTTTCTCTCAGAGAGAGTTCCTTAAAATTTTGAGGAAATACATCCCAAATCCATTCTGCATCCACAGAACCCTAGACCTGACACATTTGGTTGACCCAGCTCAAATATTTTTCCCAAGGAATTTTATTTACCAAGTATTAATGGAAGGATCGGTTCTCTTTCAGTCCAGCTTAATGGGAATTTTGGATGATCAAGAAATAAAACTGTTTTGATGCCCAGGGTTCAGCTAAGGCAATCATGTTGTTCCTGGGACCAATACAAAAGTATGGACTTATCCTAGAATTCCAGCTCAGCTGGATTTATTGGCATGCTGGGGAGCAAATCCGAGGATGTGTTCAGTGCTCACTCCCTTTTACCCACCTCTGCACAGCTTGTTTCCCACCCGCTGTGTGACACATTAGCCATAACTTCTTCCACTCTTGCACCACTGAACAAGTGACTAGTTTGGCTCTATGACTGCTAACAACATTATTGAAAAAGCAATGCTCCGCAATGTATAACAATAAGCTGTTGTAACACATATTTACCGCATAACGTGTGCTTTTCAGATACACCACGCTTGTGGTTTTTTTCGGACCCGTATTACTCACACGTATTTATTAGCACTAACATTCTTAATAGTACAAAAAAATGTAATTGAAGATCCAGGAGAACAATTAGGACAGTAAAATCCTCGCACGAGCACAGCACAATGCTACAGCAAGTGATCACCAGTGTCTTCATTGTGTGCCCTGCTTTACTTCATTACCTGGTTGTTGTATTATTAATGCAAAAAAGGCTAACCCAGAACCCAAAGCAGTGGCAACATTATACAGTCTGTTTTTTAACTAACTGTGCTGGCTACTGTATAAGAATAAAAATACTCCAGTTCTTGGAAAACTATAAAAATTAGGCATCAAAACAGGTCAGATGCTTACATATATCTTTTTGATGTGCTCATATGATAGGAGAGTAGATTGATAAAGGACAGAAGAAATGCTAAATATGCACCCTGACAAACAGTGAAAAATTAAGTATTGTAACTAACATTAATTACACTCTAGTAAGATGAATAGGCTGCTCATCGTTAATGAGAATGTACACCTTTGTCTAAGTTTCACATCTACCTGTGATGAATGTGCTAATGGTGATAAAATACATCATAGTAACATTTGAATTAACAGCACACTAATAGATTGACATACAAGTATGAATAAAGCATTTAATCATAAACATTGTACCACACCCAACAGCAAATTTTCTTTTTTGCATATATATCAAGCAAAATGGATAAACATTACAATCTTATTTTAGTTTATGCTGAGATAATCTAATAGTATTACCTCATACTATCCCAATATTTGTAATCCAGATTATTAGATACTTACACGGTGGGTTTTGGGAGGTATTCAGGCAGTGTAATTAAACAGTAAGGGGGACTTCTGAATAGAAAGGGTGGGGCTTCATCTCAGTGCAGACTACCCACTGACTCTTGCCCATGTGGCAGGGATGGACTATTCAAGCAATCTTCATGATGGGTTGACTCCAATGCCTGTTGAAGGGTTGACTTTAATTCACGCTTCATGGAAATCAAAGCAAGCCCACTAGTCTACAATGCTTATCTCTATCTTTGGTAGCCTTTCTTTCCTGCGTTTCCAGTGCCTTTTTCGTGGCAGAGAGGCACAGCGGTGATTGAGCCGGGCATACAGTGCGGATGGCCGACGCTGCCTTCTGTGCCTGCAGAGCACAGAGCCGCAGGCAGTCGCGGCCTCCCCGTTTCGGAGGAGCTGGGATGGGCGGCTGCCAGGCCGTGCCCTGTGCCTCCACGGGAGCCCTGTGGTGAAGCCCCAGGCGGCCATGTCAGACCACTCCCACCGGACTGGTGCCCATTGCCCTCTGCGTGGCTCCTGAGGCACCTGGGCCGGGAAACTACTTCTGTTTCTCTGGGAAGGGCCACCTTGCAACACAGCTACGTTACCTAATGCCGCCACTAAGAAAGCACATGGAAATGCTTGTGCTTTGTTATGGGTCTCAGCCAGGCACGAGCAGATACTCCCAGCTGAGGAGCTATTCGAGGCAGCTGGAAGTGAAAATTCGTACGCTGCTCCAGCCAGATTCACAGGACAACATCTCGCTGTTCTCCCCTGGTAGAAGAGACTTTGGTCCTTTGGCTGACAAGTGATTTACGTTGGGCACGGAGCCAGAGCGCACAGGCACTAACTGGCACAAGCTTTCCTCCTTGCCCAGGGCCAAAGCTCCAAGCGCGGCTGGGAAGGAAGAGGGCTGCATTTCAGTGCTCAACTCCTTCTCTCATGCGCCATTCCCAAAGTCTCCACTTCAGTGAAGAGCTTGGCAGGCAATGATGAGAAAGCAAAGGGAAGAAGAAGAGCAGGAGGAACCTGCGGGCTCAGTAGTAGCAAGTACGGCTCTGCCACAGGTAAGACTAACAAACGGTATAAAGACCAGCTGTAATTCACAGAACAAACATTGTGAATTAGTTAAACATTGCCAAGAGGGAATTGCTTTAGCCTAATAGCTTCCTGAAGATCATTCAAACAGTGCAAGCTCATCAGCGGATTTTTAATGCAATTAAGCAGATGGTTTAAAATACTTTAATTACTGCCAGGGCTCACCTAGGCTGCACAGTAGATGACACTGGACCTGTGCACTGCCTGTTATAAAATGCTGTTATAAAATCCTAAGAGACAGTATACAAGCAATGTACACTACTCAAGCACAATTCATCCATCTGCACGGACCACAAAAAGGCTCTGCAGAAGGTCAGCGGGCTTATGGACACAAATGAAAAATCGTGCCTGCTGCCATTCTTGTAAACTGCACTGTGCCAAGACAACCTGCGCTGATTATCAGCTGGGGGAAGCGACCGCAGTATCCCGGGGGAAGGAAGTCCCCACATGCAGAACAAGGCATGCACACGTGGCCAAAGCACTTCAGTCTACCTTTCCTCTTCTCTCTAAACTGACATGTCTCCAGGAAAACTGAAAGTCTTGAAAACTAATGTAGGGATTTCAAACCGTTTATATGTTTTATACTATTCTACTGAGCACAAACAAGCAAGGCAGCAATATAATCCAGTGTGCCTGTTCTGGTAGCTGCCATACTCACATTGAAAACATATGTTTTATTCTTTCTTTGTTGCACTAAATGGTACATTACCCTAGTGCTGTTTTCCTTTGCATTCCAGCTGACCACTTATTGATTAGAGGAACACTTCTGAGCTTCTCCCTCCCATGCAATAATCTTTATAATTTCACATTTCTAAATGCTAAAAGTGCACTAATGCAAGTGGGAAGAGTTTCCTCTGCTATTTCACATACTTAAGGAGAAGATGTTATTGATTCATATGCTCTGCTCTGAAAGTGCTTTGCGAAGGCCATAAGTATTATTATTTTCATTTTAGCAAGCAGGAAAATGGCACACAGATTGCCCAAGGTCACTCTGCAGATCAGTGAGAGAACCAGGATTAAATTCAGATCTTCTGGGTCCCCATGCAGAGACTATTCTGCTGAGCTATTTTTGGAAGGTCAGAACAACCCTCCAAATGAAGCCTGGCCATGATACACAACCCATTCTTACAGTATAAAAATAAGTTATGACATTCAAAACATTTTTTCTCTAGTATCTTTTAATGGCTATAGGCATGAAATGAGTTCTTTGTGTTAACAAAAGAAGAGCTGAAAGAAACGAAATTTTAAAATTTCGAGCTGAAGAAGTTTACACCCATTTAACTCCTACCTCCTGGACTCTAATGATGTTAACAACCGAAGCACTGTGTGTAGCTGCAGCTGAAATTTTGCTCACACAAATTTTGAGTTGAACCCTGGGTCACAGAGATACTCTTCTTTTACAGTTTTAACAATAACTGCAGAAATGTATTCCTTATCAAAATGAATATGCTTTTGCAGAAATCCATCTATATCAGCTTGATAAGTTGTGGATCAGTACCAGCAATGGTAGAAAATGGTTCAAATCTGCTTTTCACATATATTTTGAATGTTAGTTTGGATATTTCTTCTGACACTAAATTTGTTCTTTCCAAAGCTTCCCTGTACTGAAGTTTATTGTGACCTGAAAATACAAGTCTGTCTTTACCAATAAGTTGTCTCCCACTCTTTTTCCATATCTCCCTCATGGTAAGCACAGTATCCTGAGGTTTAGCTAGTGAAACCTAAAAAATGTATTAGTACAGAGAAAATTACATAAGTGACCTCACATACATAGGAAGCAAAATATAGTTCACAAATTTCATTATTTTGTTATGTTTGTTAAAAAGAAAAAAGTAATTACAAATTCTAAAGGACAATTTGGGGGAATATCGCAGTTTTACCTCAGTAAGACTGTCAATATATAGCATGTAACACTCAGTTCTGGCCTTTACTTTGCATGAACAACTCCCACTGACGTCAGTATGTTCAGACTGACTGCAGGATACTATTTTCCCATGGCTCCTATTGCTATTTTCAAATGGATAATGCTGTTTTTCTAAGCCCACAGTTTTGAGTATCTTTAGTATTAGGCATGACCTTTTTATGCAGGCTTGTTCTCTGATCTCAACAAGTCTTCTGGGTAATTTAGCAATTTGCTAACAGCAGCCTCATAAAGAAAAATAACACAAAGCTTTCATTCTACATGCAAACTATGCAAATATTGTATATCTCAATAATGTGTTTTGCATTCACTGTTTTAAATGTCTGTGATCCCGGGGATATTCTAGCTGTTCCAGAATATGGGAAACAATTAATCTCTGGAGACAAAGATTATTTAATTGGACTAATGACTGATTTACTAACACGAACTCCACTTGAAATGTGCAGTAATTTATTTGTTTTATTTACCAGGGACTGTTGTTTTTCTGAAATACATCAGTAAGAAACCAAAGTAACAAAATATTTTAGATTCATTACTTTGCAGAAATGTAACTTTTAAATTTTTAATCTAAATGAGGTATTAACTCCAGTGGGTCAACCATTACCTTAATTTTAAGCAACAACTTGATTTGTCTTGTTTTCTTCATTGATCAATAGATCAAACTGGGTCTTCCAAGTAGTGGCATGAATTATCCCTGGGATAGAAATGATTACAAAACTATTCATGATTAATAACTTAGGATAAACTAAAGCAGTAGTCAAGTATGATCTTCACACATAGGGTTTCCTGACATGCTTTGTATTCTCACATGGGACTTCTGCTGAAGGATGTCTGTGCAGCCCTGCACAGACACTGCCTTAAAGCATACTGGAAGACAGACAGCTAGAAACCCCATACCCCTCTGAAGCTTTCAGCAGTTTTATGATCTGCTAGGATAGTCAATTATTTTACTTTTTAATTTCAGTATGTTGTTACTTTGTATGGCCATCAATAAATTTGCAGTCACTCGTTTTATTGGAAGACTGGGGTTGTACTCTCAAAGATAGGGAGAGTGACATCTGCAGAGGTTGAAACCTAAACACGTGTTCCCCCATATCCCTGTCTCAAACAATTTTAAACCAGTAAGGACCAAGGCCTTTGATTGTCCATCGCACCAATGGGGACAGAGCAATCTGCAAAGTGTGTATCGGTATCTTCTTCACCCCAGAACTGTCAACCATATTTTTGTAATTTCTCTGTCCTTTACAGCACCACCAAATTAAAGAGAGGCATAGGTAGTACACTTACTTCCTAACTCGGAACAGAATTTTGCAGTCTACTATGATGGGAAGTGTGTCTTCTTCCTGACGTGTACTTTGAACATTTTTTACTTACACTTACCAATCATTCAACTTTAGATAACCTGGGCTACGCAGTGCATAACTGGAGAAAAGAGCAGATACTGGAGGCTGGAACATAGCCTTGACGCTGTAAGCCTGCTATACTATGATTGCAGTATTGCTGCTGGGGACTGTCACAACACCACTCACAATAACGGTTACTTCACCCACCTGAAGGCATCTGGTGCGTCATCTAGTCTTGTTCTCAGCCTAACCCGTCGGCAGGGGTTGTGCAATTACACTGCTCGTGGCAATTAGAAAAGAAATCCATAATATTTTTCCTCCCATCAAATCTTCTGAAAATGTTCACACTTTCCCTTTCAGGGATGTGGGGCACAAAGGAAATTCTTTATCTTCTAGGAAATTTAGTATCTATATGTTAAAGATCCATTTAGCGTTAATGAAAAAATTCTTTTTCTCTCCACAATTAACAGCTATTGGTATATAACAACTGTAAGGCTTTGGAACCTTACTCTCTATTCTGTATCTCATCAGAGCTACTACAGAATGACTGAGGATTAGAACCTTACACAGAGTAGGTAGGATTCAATCTACCCCTGCCATCCCATGAAGCAACGCTTCAACTTTAAAATGTGCTGGTGCTTAACTGGGCCTCAGAGCTTGCAAGAGTTGCAAAGGATGCAATGTTGAAACTGAACCTTTGGTGCCTGACACTATCCGGTACATGAAATTCATCAGCATGATAAGTGTTCCCCTCATGCAGTATCAATAGCCATCTTTCTTATGTGGTATGAAATTAATCCTTCACTTGAAGCAACTTTCTCTTGGTCACTATATCTTATTTCTTGGTGACAAATGAACAGGATGTGCCACAGAGGAATCTAGCACAAAGGAGATGAGGCAATGTAAACAGGCATGCTGTAAACCTCCCACTGCCTCTTTGGCATTTCAGCACTGCTGTCACCAGCTGCTCAGCAGAATGATAAAAGTTAGTAGTCCCAAGCCTCAAGCAAAGCAAACAGGAGCTTTTTTCCCTTTTCACACATGGGCATTATTTGGGAATTGCAGGCCTCCAAGGCACAGCAAGAACGTGGTACGCTGTTGGGTAGGTGTTGGCTCCTCTTACAACTGCCTACCTAAAGTACATCGCACCAAGCAAGACTGAACACTCCGAGTTTTCAGCCTGTGGTTGTCTGATGTAGTCCAGTCCAAGCAAGCCTGATAATGACAGCCCTCTCAAGAGCTGTCACAGAGTTGCATTAATAGTACACATTAGACTGAAATTTCTGAAGCTTCTTCAGGGAAAGATTTTCTGTGGCATCCATCTGGGGAATCTGGGTTTTTGACATATATCTTGGAGCCTTTATGTTTCCTAAAAACATACTGACATTTAAGAAGTGTATTCTTTGGCAATGTTTAAATACATCACATTTTGCAGAAATAAGATGGCAAAGGGGCTTGCAATTAACTTGGGAACATTTTTTGGAATTTGACAAGCTCCTGCCATTTCTGTGATCTTTGATATTTTCTTGAAATATCACTAGAAAACCTATGCCTAGCAATAAAATCTCATTTAGTTGGACTGTTCAAATAAATCACATTTCTTAAATGTGCTCACATCACTTTTTCAATTAACTTCTCCAGGTATATCTTTGCAGTTTTCCAGCCTCAGTCCTCTGGACTTTTCCCCGTGGAGATACAAAGCCCTGCAGTGCTGCATCATATTGGTTACAGCTCGAGTAGGTTCAGGAAAGTTGTCAACTCCATCAGGTTTACCTAAGAGCTGACAAGATTACAAAACTCAGTTGTAAGAAATATAGATCCAGAACTTACAACTGGGGGAAAAAAAATACTAATCATTCTACCACAGAGCAAGAAAGAGAGACACATTATTGTATTTAAAATATTTAAGGCAGCATTTTCTGCATTAGGAGAGGGGTCAGCTTTATCAAGGTCTTCTTCAGACTCTTGTTGCTGTTTCATAACTTTTGCCTGACTAGCAACAACCTGGAAAATAGCAGACCTCCATTTTCACACCCACTGTAGTTGTGCTGCATGGCAAACAATGATTAGAAGCAAATGTATTTACAGCCCAATGAAACCAACATATTTACAACCTAGTCCAGCTCAGGAAACCCCTCAACTTCAAATTCAATTGCACAGGTGCAAATGACTGCCTATTTAACACTTGATTTAAATTTCAAGGTTTTACAAATTAAAGAGGCTTATTATATATGCCATACTTCTAGCTCTGAAGGATACCATTTCTATACGAAAGCTACAAGATTTGTGAGTAGTCTATGCAGTTAAATAAAAACATAAGTCTGACATCTTAAAATTTAAGCATTATCATTCTAAGAAAAATTGAGGCATACAAAGTGACACTCATAAATGTGATGAATTTGTATATTTGCAAATGAACAGGTTATTTGTTAATGCAATAAGGCAAGTATGTGAAATCTGTAATGTACTGCCTTCTCTAATATTTTGCATCTCTTATTTCCATTAACACTCAATGAATACGCAATCTGCAACCACAGAGAAGTGCTATGAGGATGACTGTCACCAGCATCAGTAATGCTAACAAATGCCTGGCATTTCAATCGAAAGGAATGCATGCACTGGACAGAATGAACCAATGGGACTTGATTCCCCACCAGATGCTGTGCCAAATCACTTGAATTTATGCCCAGTGACAATTGTGCAGTAGCTGGAAGTTTGGATGCACATGCCTCATTGTGAGTATGGTCATACTAAAAAGGGTGAATTAAATCAATACAAAGCTGCTTTCAGTTGGATGTGAAGGCTAACAGAAATGTGTTCTAGCTCAAAGCAGAGGAGCAGACAGTGACACTTGTTACAAAACACTAGCTGGCAAACATGACATAAAGAAAAGGCCTGAGGCAGCAGTCTCCATGTCGATGGGATGTGTATCACTGATGGAGGAAGTCAAGAAGCTACCCTGTTTTCTAGATTCTTCATCTTTCTTGTCAGCAAAGGTGGAATTGGGGGGAAGAGGGTGGCGAGGGGCAGCACCACAGTTGCAGAGAAGCCATATGCTCTGCTGTCTGCTCTACCTTTAACGTAAAGAGAGAAGACAGTGCTGGGTTATTTGGACAAACGCATAGAAAAGTAATGGGTTCAGAATCTTCTGTAAATCAGCCCAAAGAAATAGGTTTTGATAGTGCAATGTTTCTTTTAAATTGCTTACCAGGTGCTTTGTTTGGGGTACAAAGCTGAGGCCCTCTCCCTGACCTTATACCTTTGATAGAGAGGTGGAGTTGCCATTGTACCCACTTCTATCAGCCATGGAGAAAAAGAACAGATTATCTTGTTCGGAAGTGCAGCCTTAAAAAATAAACATGGATCCTCAGGTATTCAAGCAGTAGAAATTCCGCATAAAATGTGCCTACTCCACACATTGCCTAAACCCTGTAGCCAGGCCAGCTTTGAACTTAGAGCCACTCACTTTTACAGCTGCTCTGAGCAGCCACCACCTCCCAGAGAACAGCTGGGGAACAGGGACAGAGAATGAAAGCATTGGTCCTGCAACTCCCCTCCCAGATGGATACAGCCTGAGCTATACCAGTATGAATGAATAAATCACCACATATACATAAGTATGTATGTGTAGATGTAAATATTACATTTAGATTTATATATGCATTGGTCTATTTATATTATCATCATACAAGACATCAGTTGAGTTCCACTTTATGTGGATGTTAATAGATGTATGCATATTCTGTTCTTCATTATCATCTGCGATGACTTTTCCTTTACCAAGTTTTTCTGTGCACTGTCCTATTTTGTCAATCTGTGCCTTGGTGTCTTTGTTTCTCCGATGAAGTTCTCTCTCTCAAACAGCAAGCTTAGACCTCAGCTCTTCCACCTAAATTATTACAGAAGAGAATTGGTAATTAAGTTTTAACAAGATTTAAATGATATTAAAAACAGACAGTTAAAAGGAGACACTGCCTTGGGCTTTGTTGTAAATTTGTATAATTATTTTTAGTCCTCTGGAGGATGCATGATTATGTTTCTGTATTTATAAAAATAATGCCCTGGAGGGACCAAAATGAATTTTATAGTCCACTGATTTGCACATTAATGTTAGCCTTGTGGTGTCAAATGTATTTTTCAGCAAATAAATGTTCATGACATTATCAAAATTTCCAAAGAATTCTATAATATTTTTGACCTGGATTGATTATTTTTTTATTTTTTAAAGAGGCATGCTGTAGACACAAAATAAGAAAACCAGCACAGCACAGTAATAAACATACAGGAGAGACATGAACCAGATGAACTAAACAAAACATGTACAGATTTTTAACAGTTTTGGATTATAACAGTTTTTGTAAGTAAGTGTTAAGTAAAGACTCAGGGCCTGATCCAAAGCTCTTTGAAGACACTTGGTCTGAAGATTTTTAACAATACAGTTCTGTACATTTGCCTTCCTACAAAAACATAATCACTGTGAAAGATCCTTCTCTGGATCAAGCATCCTTAGATACTTTTCAGAATGAGAATAAAAATCAGGGATAAAAGATATTACTTGCTACAGCCCAGAATCATAATCAGAGGGCGGAAATGTAATGTCCAAAGTTTGTATCACCAGTATAGTGAAGGCTTTGGTTTAATGGTGGAAGATCATGGGTGTAGAGCCATCTTTTCTATGCTGCTACATACAGGAAATAGTAGTTAGGTTAAGATTTGTTGTTCTCACTTATTAATCTACCCTATAAAATCCTAATAGATTCATGGCTGGTTTTATCCCTTATTTGTCTTGCACTTCATAATTTTTAAGAGGCATTTTCAAACAAGTCCTCTTCCTACAGTGCTAAGAAAAGGTATGGACTTTTAGAACTTGTCTAGACAACAGCAGAATAACAATAACAATATCGTACTCGTTCAGGATCCAGTCCTGTTATCTATGTGTAGCAAAACCTCTTACCAGCAGTCAGTCAAAAGACAATGAACTCAATGGGAGATTTCTTTGTGCATGGATGGAAAAATCATAATCATAGTTAATAGTAATCCATTTTGTTATCAAGATAAATCCATTGGTCTGGCAGTTTATCTCCCTATGGAACTAATGTATTGTCAGCTGAAATAATGTGTTATTATCAGCGCAATAATTATCATTGTAATAATCTTAAACAATTATTTGGATTAGAAACTTGTCATATTGTCCAAGTTTATGAAGAGAGCTAAATACAAATTTTGTGATTTTTCTGCACACAGACTGGAGATGAGATGCTTGTTGTGTGCCAAAAATTAAAAGAGAAAGTGCCATCTCAGTGTCTAATAGTAGCAGATAAGGTGAATTTTACAAAAACAGTTGAGTGTCAGTCAACTGCTGGCTCAGGGCAACACTTGCTAGGCCATAAATGAGCTGATTGCATGTTCAGAACTACAATTTCCATGAAGTCTCATTCAAGGAGATATTAATGATCACTATTTAACTGTGACAAAATGGTGTCACAGAGGGAATATATCCCTGACACTCTCCACCAGTCCCTTGCAAGCATAACTCCTGATATGTGAACTTTTGCCCTATGTACACGTTAGCCAGAATGTTTAAAGGAAAAACAAAAATACTTTTAAAAAAAAGGAAAATAAAAAATGAGCAATGAAGGCTGAGTAAAATGTTTCTGTGATGCTTCAAGGTTGATTGCCAATCATGTATATAATCTTAGAGACAAAATGAGGTGGTCTGAAAAAGCAAGCACAGAAAATTCTTGTGTTTCTTTTTTTTTAATCAAGAAATCTTTGGTGGGTTACTGAGATCATTTGCACTTGGAATTTTGTACCTACAATCAACTGCAGGAAATAAATTACAGATATGATTCTATAGAACTTGCCCTTGCAAAGTGCTAAGCATCAGCTTTGAGATGAAAGGCAGGCAGGGGTTGAAAACACCCAGCTCCATGGAGTACCAAAGATGAAGGGAATGAATGACGGTATTGGCAATGGATCAGATCTGAGCATGCAATCACTGTTCTGCAGGGTAAATCACAGCACATGGCACAATATTTATGCTAGCCTTGTGGTGGCTATGAAAGGATAGGCTGTGAAACTACCTGATCCAGTATGAAGTCTGCCAGGCAAAGCTTCTTTTCAAAAATCTTTGACTAAATTTGAGCTAGCAGAGTGAATTGTACTGGTATAGACATTTGTATATATGAGGTTGGACATTTGTATATATGAGGTTGGAATATTTTTGATTCAGAATCAATGCCACAAAACCATATTTAATGTTTTGTAGTCCCATGATTTATAATATCTGCCTACAGACAGAAAAGTATACTTACTGTTAGTAAAATATAATTAGCTTTTGTTTGCAGTGTAAACCTTCCATAAATAAAAAATAAAGCTTGAGGGCAGGACCTATTCACCTTCAAGGGCGTGCCAAAGATCTAATGAGGTTTACACATACAAAGCTATAAACAGTACTGCATTTAACAAACAAGAAGTATTTGAAAGAGCTACCAGTAGAGATGTAGCTCATGATCTTAAAAAATAATTTTCCAGTTTTTCTGTTTTCCCATGCTTGCCCTGGGGTTCAAAGTAAATTCAGAGGCAATATTTTTACACATACACTGTCCCGCTTTATCAAGGAGATAGTGTTTTGCAGGCAAATGTTCAGAATTGCTACCTGCTCTAATAATTTTCTTTTTAATTGATGTTAATCATTGGGGATCGGTTGCTGTTTGGCTTGACTCTGTGTGTGTAGCAGGGGAAAGATGAAAAGAGAAGGGATGAAGAGATGGCCAAAGGAGCCTTCCTTGTCTTCAGTCAACCTGCAGGAGAAGTCAATCACAACTGTAGTGCTCTGGGCCAGCCCGTTGTGCCCCTCTGGGACGCAGTACTCCCATCAAGGGCACAGGGCAAGAGTATTGCCATTGCCACAGATGGGCTCAGTGCACTAAAAGAGTGGCATCTGAGTGGCTCTAAAGGTACTCCAAACTGAGGAGGAATCCCAACTCTTTGAATTTGTTGAGACAATGTAACTCTGCCCTGTCCCTTGTTCTGGGTTGCTTGCATTGTGAACTGCTTAGTTGTAAGAGAAGTGAAGGTAAAACTGCTGCTAGGGTTATCTTTGATCTACAGAAAAGCAGCATCACAAAGAGGCATGGGAAATCAGATCACATACAACAGTGTCTGTGTACCTGTGCAGCCACATTGCTAATGTAATACTATAGAAAGCTGATTTATTACCAACATCTTGTTCCAGGAGTTTGCAGCCCTGTTTCATACTTTGAATGCCTCATTATACAGAATTGGCACCTCTGGACTCTTCCTTTTCTGGGTGGTGTCATTCTGAAGTAATACATTATCAGTTTCCATCATCTGGTGATGCATTACCAGAATACATCAGAAAAACAGCTGGCTCAGTCTCTCAATCCTTGGCGTCCAGCAACAGCTGACTGTGATGATGTATTACATGAACTCTTCAGTCTATCATTGTAATACATCAAAACAAGGCACTGGTCTGAAGGTGTATTACTCAAAGAAAGGCAAAGCTGAGTGAACCTGTCCAGGAGAGCAGTTCTGGTTTAATTACGGAAGAGAAGTTACAGTACAGCGCTCAGAGAAGGTTTGTTAGCTTCAAAATTTTGGTGCATTGGTAAAATACAATTTCCATTCATACAGATGATATTATAGGAGAAGGTCACATTGTTACTCAGTTTGGAGGCAAGCACATCAACAACCAGAGTTCTGTCAGAATGCTACAGTGTGCTGCGTATCAGAGAAGCTGCACATTTTATAACTGAGCCAAGTGGGATTTGAGTTCAACTGGTAAACGTAAGCACCAATTCCTATTCTTTTCACTTCTTTATGGAAAACACACACAAGAACCTGATATTTGAGTGTAGTAACTGAAAGCATCCCACCAGTGGGTTCTCACTGCTGCCTCTTTTGGTGGCACTCTCAGCAGGTTCTGGGTGATGCTGTGAGTGCAGAAAAGCAGCAGCAGAGAAGAGGGCCTGAGGCATTGGCAGGGAAAGAGCTGGAGCTGAAAAAAAGAAAAAATAGAAATTGAGACAATCACCAGTAAATTAATATAAAATATTATTTAAGCAAAGACTTTTCATAAGAGCTTAATTTACTGTAGCTATTTACACCAGACTTCTTGCTGGATGAACAAGAACCTCCCATTGATCAGGCCTTGCCATAGGACTGTCTTGGCTGTTAAACTGATGGCAAATCTATTTCCTCCTCTTGGGTCACAAGGGGTGCAGTAGAGAGAGTGTCTACGTTTCTCTCTCCATATAACCAGGGCTTCCATTCTGTTCAAAAGACAGGAAATGATCCCCAAATGTTCCCTCTGGATTGGATTCACACAAAAACTTCGAGTATGAGCTGCATTTTTAATCTGCAAACCCAGTGATGACAGGCAGGGCATCATATGAAGTACAACCAGTTAGAACTAAGGCAGCAAAAAGTCCACTTGCCTCTAATGCCAGAAGCGTTGTTTCAAAGACTTAGCTGCCTCACCATTTTTCTGCCTATCTCAAGTTCCAGCTTCTTTTTAATGGAGCTTAGGATAGCTCCTTCAGTGTATGCTACTGACTTCACATCCCACTGTTTTCTCTATGTCCCTGCAATATTAGCCTCTGTGATCCCTTCCTTCTCCTGCTTGTCATGCTACAATGCACTCAGCTTTATATGCTTCCAGTAATGCCCTTAGAATTGAACACTTTCCTGATGAAAATTCCTGTAACCTTACTTCAGTCCCTTTCCATCCTTTTGCTCTATCTATATAAAGTAAACTTTGGTTGGTTTGATGCAGATAAACATATGCTAAAATCAGGGCATAGCATGATATTACTTTAATCTGTATCTTTTTTCGTTTCTCTGTTATTCTTCATTGCAATAGAACAGAAGAGAACAGAACAGAATGGAACGGAACGGAACGGAATGGAACGGAATAGAATAGAATAGAATAGAATAGAATAGAATAGAATATTTCAGTTGGGAGGAACCTACAATGATCATCTAGTCCATCTGCTCTCTATCTAAAAGTAGAGAAAACTTTCTGAGTGAGAGCTGCAACATCTGAATTTACACTACTAGCAGAAAAAACCCAGAGATTAAGTTCATCATGAACTGGGAAACTGAGGGACATACGTTTTTCTGCTCCATGTTTCTGTTCAGTAGAAGCAGCCAGTATCTAATGTTCTTCAGCAGGTATTTGAGAACATAAGTTGATCTGAGATAGGGACAATGGGCAGCAGTTAGTTTAGATAGCACAGTATATTATAAGCATCGTGAATCAGACATACCTGAGAATGAACATTTCACCAATGTGTTATATTCATCAGGACAATTTTAGCTCTGTGTTGTTATTTACAAGAAGATCTAAACAGTCCTTTATTTACGAAAGAAATGGCTCACATTGATACGCATGACAAGAGCCCCTGAATAAAATGTGCAGCAAGAACAGATTAAAAGTGTGATCAGTAGTTAATGAGAATGGACTAACATAGGGCTGTTAAACCCACTTTTGTAAGCCTTGAAAATGGTTAAGCGTGTTACAGATTTAGTTGTGAATGTGGCTGATGTCCTTTGCTGCAATATCTTGCTGTACTGGTGGTGTGGGAGGGTGAAAGTGAGAATTAAGGACAACAGAGAAATGGGATGACACATGTAAACACCAGTTACAAAATAGGAGGAAGGAGAGGAATTGATTATTGGATGATATCCCATAAGGATGCCTCTGTTGAGGGGACAGGTGAGACAGCTGCTGAGATAAAGTGTGCCTTGGTGAAAGGATCTTCTGTCACGAGCTTGCCGGTTTTTAAAATATCAGTCCTGCAGAACTCACCTTTTCAGTACAATGTGAAAGACCGGCTCCATAGCAGCATGGCCGCCTGAGGTCTGTGCCCTCTTTGTCACACGACACAGGAACTACTGTGACCTCTCCAGTTTTCCTTACCGACGCAGTGACTCCATCTGTCCCAGTAGATAAGAACTTGGATTTTTCCACAGGAACGTAGAAATGCAAGTACATTATAAGAGTCAGAAATGCGGTGTGGTTAGCCATTTCACAGTATCACCTTCCCGGCACTGAAAGCAGAATAAACAGGAAGTAAGAATAGGGTACTGTTTAAACACATTGTTCAAGGAAAATCAGCAGATTACGAATTTATACTCTGGTTGCACTTGGAGTACGTATCTTTGTTCAATGGGAATACAGCTGAGCCGTATAACTACTTCTGATTTATTGACTGAAAGGGCCAGATTTGTCCACGATGACCTGATCTAGTTGAAGATGTCCCCTCTCATTGCAGGGGAGTTAGACTAGATGACCTTTAAAGGTCCCTTCCAGCCCAAACTATTCAACGATCTATGACTCAGGCCTACCAACGTCAGGCCACACAGTGTCTGGTGGAAACCTCACACAGAGCTACAGAGCAAAGCTGGACTTAACCAGCCTTTGGGCACCTGGTCCTTGTGCTTCACGCTACAAATTCTGAAAGGAATAATCAGGAAAAAACAGCTGCTGAAAAGTGTTATCGCACTTCACAGAGAAAAAAGGCAAAGTATCTATGTTGAGTCACTTCAGCCTTCCTTAGACAAGACAAGAAAGGACAGAAGGAGAGCTTTTGGAAGAAGGAATTCATTGCTCTACTTCTTTCTCTGGTGGATATTACCAAAGTATGACCTGGGACAGGTGTTATTGGGATATATTGAACAAATGATGTTTTGATAAATTCTTACGGTTACACTCAGCAGCATTCTTAACCTGCAAAAAGTGTACCAGTCAGTCTGTGAACTCCATGGAGGACTTAACATATACCAGTGAATTATACAAGAAGCTCCTGTATATTGTGGCAATAGCCAAAGCTAGGGGCCAGTTAAGGATGTCAAGAGATTTGACAAAATCATATTTTTGTTACAATCTTTTCCCTGTTTTCTCTAATTGTCTTATGTGACTTCAGGGTACATGTGGTTAGTTGCCTAAACTGGTACTAATACCGCAAGTTTTCCAGAACATAACTTTTCTGCTTCCAAGCATGGTCCCACCAAAATAGTGATAAAAATAGTGGTTACAGTGTGCAACTGTTTACACATATGTATAAATAAATCCATTTTAATGAGCTGAATGAACCCATTCACTAGCCCAAGGCACACCCATCCTGTGGATCACTTTTAAGAGGCACACAGAGATGATAGACTCAAACCCTAAAAATGTTCATACAGCTGAATTTTGTCTTGACTTTTACTAGCCAGTGAATTCAAGACAAAAATGAACAAATCAAGGTCGACTACCATGCACATCTTCTTTCTTCTAGGAACTCAGAGCAATGAACCCTCCAGAGAAGGTCACTGTTTTTTTAACCTCATCTAGGAATCTCCTTGAAGTTAGTGTGGCACTTGATTCTGGTACTCTCTGCAATATCGGTGCTCCATTGCCATTTAGTATTTGGACAGCTGAGTTGCTATATTGTTCTGTTTCTATGAAAATCATTTCTTGTGTTGACTACACTTATTCTTTTCCTCTTCATTTCTATATTATAAATAATCTTAAGCTCATCAGGGTTATTATTAGTAACTTATTATTACCTTTTTCAATGTACTTTGAAGACCAATATTCCCCAGCCGCAAATGTCAGCATATTAAGTGCCGTTCAGACATTTGAACATAATATACTCTGTTTCTAAGGCTTCCGTTGTATTACTAGTATGATAATTATTACAGCAAATGATAAAATACTGCAAAATTGTTTTCTCCCCCCTTAATAACATAAATAAAAGGAGCAATTAATTTCCTACAATAAAAACAGGCAATACAATAACGTACAAATGTGGAGTTTCTTCATTATTGCATCAAATTGCAAAACGGAAACATATAATTTCAAAAGGCTCATAAGCAAAAATGGAAACACAGCTGATGTTGCGTCAGCATGTAGTACAAAACCATGAAGCTTGCACATCTCACAGCTAGTCTCCTCAAATGAACCAGTTAACACTTCTAAACGAAAATACATAACACAAAGAAGGTTCTCCTTTTTTAAGGCCATACTTCCAGAATTTAAGGCAATTTTCCAGGATGTCACTTCTATATATCCATCTAATACTATAAGCTTATAGCATCACCAGTTATTTTAAAACCTTTCTATCATGTATAGCTACGTCTGTAGCTTCATTGACGCATCTTATGACAGATGGCAATAATGTTTTCAAATGGAATCAATGTACTTCAAAACTGATACACCTCCCTCTACACCCCATATATTTACCAGATCTGTTTTTAAACCCTCTTTCTGCACTGGTATTTTGGTGTGTTTGGTTTTAGGTTGCTGAGAAAAGGTAACACATTTTCTTTGACATCTCATGCAATTTTACAAGTATTCAGGGCACATTCCCTGCTTTGCATGGAAAATGTATTTGCACAGTTGTCAGAATGATGGACAGGGGGAGAATGATAGGAAGGAGCACTGATCTTTGCTTGTTATTACATACAATAGCCCAGTAGGAATCATGATGTGTTGGTGAGACAAACTGTGTCCCATTCTGGAACATATTAAGTTTGTCTCCAGGACACACATGACTTCACTAGGGTGTCTAACCTCATTCATAATAGATGCTAATCTTTTCAGGGCTGACTGATGACAGCACTTCCTGCCCTTCACGGAATTAGAGCTGGGTTTTATCAAAGGACTCAAACTGCCTGCTAATTAGACTAATTCCCTTCATCATGAATTATTTATTTCCATTGGTAACCGACCACTGTGACATTAATGGGTTCTGCTCAACTTAGTTTCATACTAATATACACTATAAGTTAAATGTTTAAAAACTCCTGATACTTCACTCCAGGTCAAGTGTATCTTCACATAACTCTTGATGTTTTCAATAAAGTTTTGATAATTAAAGACTGTTAGAATAAAGTGCTCATTGCTAAGAAAGTAAAAGAAGAAAATGAAGAATAATTTTAAAATTCTGAAATCAAGTTGGTTTTTTTCCCCCAGAAATGTGAGGTAATATATACAAATTTATTTAAGATTAATAATAAGAGCCCTCTACTGCACTAATAGGGTTTCAAGGCAATTCGAACTGAATGCATGCCCTCAGCCAGAACGTGTCGTGCCTGTGTGTTCAAAATTCTCACCCAGTGCAAGAAGTTTTGGGATTATAGTATCAAAAATAAGCTCTGTACTTAGGTGGCAAGTATTAAATATAAAAACACAAAATAAAGAATACCTGGACAGACAGCAGCACAGCAGCCCAGTACTGCAGGGTGGAGAAGGCCAAAGGCAGAGTGTGGGTCATCAGTGAGATGGAACTGGGAAAAACACGAAGCATCACTCTGGGATATCTTAGCAGCAGCATCTGAGCACGACACCAGAGGTCATCTATGCAATACGTACAAGGTCTCAGCAAAAGAATTGATGGCTGGTTTTTGGCATCACTGTTCAAAAGTTATATTGACAACGGAGAAAATCCATGGAAGAGCAACTAAAAATTAGAGCAATTTAAAAAACATGACCAATGGGGAAAGACTGAGAATAACGATTAGAAAAGAGCTGAGAGTATGATGACATTTTCACTTATGCAGAAAGGTGTTATGGTTAGGCTGGTGATCAGTTTCCTCCATGTCCACCACAAGCAGGACAAGAAATAACCATTTCAGTCTGAAGCCATGAAGAAGCTGAGAAATGAGGAAAGGTTTCCTAGCTGTAAGGACAGAGAAGCACAGGTCCAACCTAGATAAGAAGGTGGTGGAATTCTCAATACTAAAGGGATTTTGGCCCAGACTAGATAGGCAGATGATTGTTAGGAAAGGTTTAGGTGTATGTGAACTCAGCTCAGTCACAAACTTATTTTCTATGGCGCAAAGAAATGTCAGCTCAGTCACCATAACATAAATTTCTCATACAAAATTCTTCTTCAGAAATTTGCTGTTTCTAAAGAAAAAACTCCTACTGAAAAGTTGTGATTATTTGAGTATTTCTCAATTATAAGAATGTCTATTTTAGGACCATTTATACAGAATAACATTCCAATTTTCTGTAATTTAACCATTGGTCTTTTCCAATGTCATCACAGACATTAAAATTGACTTTCATGCAATTAATTAATGGAATTTTTGTGACTCATGCACAGGATAGTATAGTTCAGGCTGTGCATTTTACAATGGCACTACTTCCTATTGTAGTGGGTTGGCCTTGGCTGGATGCCAGGTGCCCACCAAGCCGCTCTACCACTCCCCTCCTCAGCAGAACAGGGAGGGAGAAAATAAGATGGAAAAGAATTCACAGGTCAAGAAAAAGGCAGTTTAATAAAGCAAAAGCAAAGTATATGGGGAAGTAAATGAAAACAAAAGATTTATTCTCTACTTCCCATGAGCAGGCGATGTCCAGCCAGTTCCTGGGAAGTAGGGCTTCAGTACGTGTGGTGGTAGCTCTGGAAGACAGATGTTGTAATAATGAATGTTGCCCCTTCCTCCTCCTTTCTCTTAGCTTGTATTACTGTGCAGACATCATATGGTATGGAATATCCCTTTGGTCAGTTTGGGTCAGCTGTCCTGGCTACGTCCCCTCCCAAGATCTTGCCCAGCCTCCAGCCTACTGCATGAGGGGGCGGGGGAACATTGAAAAAACAGCCTTGATGCTGTGCTAGCACTGCTCAGCAGTAGCCAAAACACTGGTGTGTTACCAACACCTTTCTAGCTACCAATACAAAGCACAGCCCTATGAGGGCTGCTATGGGGAAAATTAACTCCATCTCAGCCAGATCGAATACACCTATTTACCTGAACTCTTTGAAGATCAAGAGACAACATACCACTCGGTCATTGAACCTCTTTTCTTTCAGCAAAATTTAAACGCTTTCTACATGTGCCAGAGTTGGGCTCAAAGTTCCAATACATTTTATACATACTCATGACTAAATGGTGCATATTTTCACTCATTTCACAAAATAGATTTTATTCCAGTTTGATTATCCTGTCTGTGAAATATGAGAAAAATATATAGAACATGTCAGAAGGATCAATAAGAGGTCTGTTTGGGGTAATATTTGTAATGATAAGGTGAGTTTAAAATAATAAACAGCAGAATACATCTGGACAGAATAGTTTATATCCCTTAGCCTAATAAAGACTTGGGCTACGGTGTATTTGACAAATAGTCTTTCACGTGATAGCCATAAAAGAACACATATCTTTCTAATCCACAGTGATAACACAGAAGTTAGATAAAAATGAACAGAGATGATATTCAATAAGCCCATGTACATTTCTATCACAGTGTGAGATACTTTGGCTGTGAAAATAAAGGTGTTATTTTTCCACTGTTGAAATAATACAGAATCAATGAGAGGCAACTGTGAGCCTCAATGGCATCAAGGGGTTTCTGTTGACATTCACAAACCAAATGAGCAGAGCTCTGCTGGATTGAGATGTCACCAGAAACCCCAAGATGGCATTACAGCCTTGTTTTTCTAAGTTGTGGGTTTTTGCAATAAACACATTCAACTGCCTTCTTATTTTAATTGAAAAGCCATTTTTTACGTTTCTTTCTGTTTCTCCTCTTCATCTTTTTTTTTTTTTTTTTCCAGTAATCTGCCCTTCTTCCTTTCCTCCACCCCATTCTCCTACTTCCTGCCCCGACCATCCTCTTCTTGCCTTTCTCTCTTTTCTCATTCACCTTCTTTCTTTCCTGGTTCTCTGACTCCCCAAATCAAAACATTTATGGAATGGGTGGCTTTGCTAAGTGTGTTAGCAGCGCTCCCTAATGTCATTTTACCAGCACAAACCGTTCCTTCAGCACTGTGGATAGACTATCCTATTAAGCCAAAAGAAATGTCACTCATGTACCACTTGTTATTTGTATAGAACAAGAGACTTCAAGTAGCTCCTGATGCAGCAATATAAAATAGCTTTCATTTCAGAACTAATAATAACTGACACTTGAACAGAGACTTCCATTCGATGTTCTCAAACCATTTCACAGGCATTAATGAATTATGTCTCACAAGTGTGCTCTGACAAACAGGCTATTCCCATTTCACAGATGGAGATAACTGAGGAGGAAAGAGAGGAGTAATTTGTTATTACAATGTCTCTCAGGGCCCAATTCTTCACTGTTGTATTTAAAGAGTTTCTGTTGCTGGCTTCAAGCCAACAGCGAGTAAATAACATTAAAGAGCCCTCAGATGTTCCAAGCCTCAGTCCTTTAATAAGACATCCTTTCTCTTTATATAGCAGAGTATGTTCTCTTTGCAAACTGGTGTATAGACACCTTTGGGGACATTTTATTTCATAATTCTAATTCATAAGTTACTAAGGAAAAAGATTTTGTGCTAAATTGCTCTACTGTCATAAATTAAACCCAGCTAACCCAGCTTTTAATTCTTTATAAGCCTTTGACAGTGGGGGATTCTTGAGGGGGAGCATTTTTTAAAATGTGACATGAAAAGTGTATTCTGTTGTAAAAAAAATAAAGTGTGACCAGAAATTATCTTTCAGCATCATGAAAAACAGCTAAGATCACAAAATAAGAGGACAGTGGGCAGACAGCCCTTACAAAATACATGTCAAAGAATTTGGATAGACTGGTAACTACAATTTACTTGAATTAACAATTAAAATTATGAGTCCGTGCAGTGTTACTCAAACCGTTCCTGAGTTATGCTTATCAGAATTGAGTGATATAATGAGATGTGACGAAAAGATGTCACTCACATACTCTATAAAGGTCAGTTATTTGTAATTATTTTTAGAAGTTTTTGCTTGTTTGACAAATTAATAGAAGAAAAATTACATGAAAATATATTTAGATATATTTTTACATAGAGTATATAGATACAAAAGGGACACCAAGACTTGGTGTGAAAGCCCAAGGAAAAGCAGAGTAATAGGTGGGGCCACCAAGAACAAAGTCTTTAAAACAAAGAAGTTTTTACTGTGTTCATGTGCACAATTTAAGGCAGGATAAACATACAGGATTCCTTACAGAACAGGAAGAAGAGGTTTGGTCAGAATAAAATTGTTTGTTTGTGACTATAGAAAACATATTTAATTAAAAATTGGTCTTGAGCAGAGACAAAAGAGCTAATAGTTGCTCCAGTTTCTGAAACTAAGCACAGTAGGAAAAAATGAAGAATCTAGCACAGATTTGTTTTGTTTTGTTTTGTTTTAAATCCTGGTCACTGAAGAGTCAAGGAAGCACAAGAAGGTAAGTTTTCAAAGAGGGCTGAGGTAGTCATGGGGTATTGCATAGGACTGAGTGAATAACTGTGTGGGATGTTAGAGCAGTGGAGCAGAACCGACGGACAGGTTATTCTGAGAGGCAAAGAGAGCAGGAGGAAGTTAGTATTGTGGGTCTGGGAAATCAGATGTGAGAGAGAGAGGGACAAGAGTAGCAAAAAAAAAAATAGGTTGAGCAGCCACTCATCCTGATTTGCTACAGGGGAGCAAAGGAGGATCACTGGAGTGAGAACAAGGGGAGCTGCACTGGACTAGGCACTTCTGGCAGTTGAAGAACATAATTTGTTCCTTGATTTTTAACAGTTTCATTATGCTTGTGGCACATAAACCCACCTCATTTAGGAAGGGAATTTATCTCCTCTTGTTTATGGGCAACACCTTGAAGGCAATGCTGACTGAATCACTCCTGTATTATGACACAGTCTACATCTTGTCTTAAACTTAGCTAGAGTAAAGTTCCCTGCGAATATGAGGTGCTATGACACAGTAAGTATAAATCATCCATCAAAATAAAACCATTGTCTCTAGTACCCACCCACAAGCAAACCTCCATATGAAGCACACCTAAGCCAAACACACCCAGCGATAAACAATATAAATAAACATAAACATAAATATAGGGTGCCTCATGCTATTTACAGTGCTTTTGTGTTTCCCATCTATCTAGAGGAACATCCCTATCCAAATTCCAAGCTAGAAGCTGGACAGCAAATATGCTTGCATGTATGTAAGATGCACATGAAAGCCTGAGGGTATCCAAGTCCCCCCTCCTGGTTTCTCCCAAGTCTGGCAGCTAGGTCATCCACCCCCTCAGGGAAACTGCTCTCCTCTTTGGACCTGATGAGCTGGGATTTATAGACACCTGCCTAACTACAACATCCAGCTGCTGTCTTTAAAATAAAAGAACAACTCTGTGATTTGTTACAAGCCACCTACATGCATAAAAGGCACCCCCGCTAATTCTGTCGGTGATGGATTCTTTGCAGAACATTGCTTTGAAATCAGCCTCCATGTTAAAGCGAACAATTAGACAGTTGCCACAAATCCAGCATGGTTTTGGTTCCACATCTGCACATCACCCATCAGAATGGAACCCATGTTTCACTGGACTTTTGGACATCATCAAAACAAGCACTTTGCGCAACAGCAACAGTAAAAGACAGCTGGGATCATAAAGTACATATTCGACTGTACAGAACACTGCCAGCCACAGCCATGATTTGGAGGCAGCAACATGCATTTTCAGAATTGTCTTCATATGTGGTCATACGAGAAACAGAATCAACTGACAGAAAACTTCACAGGGAACTGGTGGAAGATTATAGTGGCCATCTATTAGTATAGCATTTAAGCTCACCAGAAGTCCAGTGCCCATAACACTTACTACTTTAGCCTGGTAATTTACAAGGGCAATAACTTTGAAAATTTTTTAGGGTTTTTTTTTTTTTTGGTGACAAGAGATCCATGCTCAGCCAAAGTTATGCCCATGATAGTCCCGAAGGTAAAGTGAAGGTTAGGCACATAATGAGTACTCTGAACAAATGTCCATGGGTAAATCCAGCAAATAGAAATGAAAATCCTTTTTTCAGTTCCTATAACTTTCCAGTTCCAGGAAGCTAAACTAGAGATATCTGCTTTGTTTCATAACATCCAATTATGCAACTACTACTATTTCTGGAGATACTGGCCTGTGAGAATTACTCTTTCAGTATGAAGAAACCAAACAAAAAATATCCAAACAGTAAAACTTTGATATTTATGCATGAGAAGATTTTTGAACCACTCAGTGAGTCATTTTATGGAGCAATTAACTTTCCTTTTTATGTAGATACTTTTTCTTCGTCTGCCACCTTTTTAATAGTCTTTTGCATAAATTGGTAAAATAATTTCTCATTCCCTCAGAAACAACAGCTGCATTGTGAACTCCTGAATTGGCATGTCTTTGGAATATATTATAATAATTCAGAAACTGCTGCCATTTCTGTCAAGCTTTCATTCATACGAAGGTTGCTTCAAACATCCCATCCTCCCTCCCCCTTTCATTGCTATTGCTGATCTCAGATTGTCCAGCCACTTCCCCTGCTCTCCCAGCTCCCTCTCCTACCTCCAGTCCCAGCCCTCTCTCTCTCAAGCTCTTGACACAAATCTCCTTCCCTTGTCCCTCCCTAGGTCTGGCTCTCTGTAGCCTTCTCAGTCGAATTAGACACAAATGACTTGTCTTGACTTTCAAAGCCCTTTGTGGCCTATCTGCTCACCACTGACCCTCTCATGTTCAATATCAAAAGGTCAGCTCTTGCTTCCAATTAGTCTATGAGCCAAGGTACCTTCCTCTGACTGTGATGCTTTCAAAACAAGCCCAGTCATGCTCTTTCCTCTGTTGCCCCTCACACTTGGGGAAGGAATTGCCTATCAGTATCTGTAAAGCCTTCATGTTCTGCCTTTTTAAATCCCCCCTCAGATCCTCACTTCACTTTCTGAAACCACAGCAAGAGCCAGGCTGTTCATATGCCAGGGCAATGCTAACCAACACCACAGGAGGGCTTCCTAGGGGTCCTCCCTTGTTTGTAGCTCATTGGTGTCAGCTCTCTACACAGAAATGCAATTTTTGTTTGCCCTGTTTTGCACCACCTCGCTGGGGGAGTTGTGGCTGATAACTTCAGCTTGTGGGTCCTGCAAAGGTGCAAAAAAATAATGAACAAGAGAAGCAATAAGGAAAGCACAGATCCTTGGTTTCTAGGGCCCAGACTTGGCCACTGCAAAGCTCACATCAACTGAGAATTGTTACTGAATGGAAAGTCACCTACAACTTCAGGGTGGACCCTTCTCATTTCAGCCAGAGCTGCGAAGTCTGGCAAAACAATACAATACACAGCTCATGTGGTTCTAACTTGGCTAAAGTTAGGTAGAATTCCATGGATTTGGCAAAAAGTTTGTTTTCTTGATCAATTTCAGAGCCCTGCCCCAACTACTAAAAATTTTTACATTCTCAAAAACCCCAGTAATCGGTGTACTTTAACTTGAGCAAATTCATCCACCTTGCCTCAGTGTTTCTGCTGAAAACAGCTGCACTGCTTTGGCTGCAGTTTTCCCAAAATTTCAGACTGAGGTATACATGCAGAAAAAATTCATTCTGATAAAGGTTATAAGTAATTGAAATTCTATTAAGTATCTGAAATTCATTCATATGAATAACTGAAAACACGGCCATTCAATGGGAAGTTCAAGGCAAACTGATAGATGATGCTCCCAGCTCCATTATTATAAACATAGTGGTTTATTATGAAGATAATTGTGGGTTGTTCAAGTGGAGGATGGAGATGTGTGTGTGGGAAGTAGCAGAATGGAGGTAGCCAAGTGAGTAGAGTGTAGGTGAACAGCTGAATGGCTTAACTGTTAATTTCCTTGTTTTTTATGATTTACATTAGTATGCAGAGGAGTGGGATCTAACTCTTAAGAACTTTTCTGAGCAGGGAAAAATCACACATAATGTGTACATAATCATGTGAAATATAGAAACGTTATGTATTGCATTACGTAATTTACTTGAAAGTTGTAGCTTGTTGACAGAAAGGCCCTGCTGGGTTTCACAACCTGGGAATGTGGCTTTCATGAAGCAAATTATTCTTCAAGAAATGAGCAACAATGCCATTTACTTCATACCTCTGACACAATATTTAGCTCTGTCATTTAAATATAATTGCTCTATTTTTACAATGTTAGTGCTATTGATAAATGCAGATTGCAAGGAGTAAGTAAATTCTCTTATAGTGATAAAGTGATTGTTTATTAAAAAAAGTAAGAAAGCTGATATTTATTCCACATTCTAGATTTAAAAAAAAATAATAAATGTTACCATTATTATGGTAGCTTAGTTATGGTAATGGTTCAAGGTTTTTGTGGTCTAGTATTTTTAATACTCCAGTGTAATCTACTCCAGTCATCCTTGACAGAGAATAAAGATGGGTTTTCAAGGATCACAGCTTTCAAGCTGTGTGGAAATGCCCATTTCCCATCTTGAGAGTAATCACATACACACACAGAAAAAGACAATGATATTTTGAGTGGTATTTATAAACTGAATCTAGGACAAAGTGCACGTTTCTGCCAAAACCCAGTTTTTTCATGGCTAAATTAACTGTGTACCCAGAAATCCCATACTGCTAGTAAAATTGCCATCTTTAATGGGCATTTCATCCCTCTGGCAATCACAACCACAGCCTTTAGCGCTGACATGAAGCCATCACTTAAAAACAGCTTGTCATTTTCCAGTGAATGTAAAATTTATACTGTTCTACAAAGTTGGAATAAAAAAAAAAATCCCAAACCCTCTAGCGCCTGCTTCATGAGTAATACATCAATACATGTATATAAACAGATATAAAATGACTTTTGGCTCCACAGTTTACATCCTCTCCTCTGTGGTAAAATTCTTTCCATGCCTGCCTGAGATGTTGGACTTCAAACTTAGTCTTCAAACTGGCAATACAGCCTTGACCTCTGAGTTCAAACAAGAATTCCTGATGGACTAGAAGCAAGAATCTGCATTTATGATATGTCAGCCAACTACACTCTCCAAATTAGTTAAACACGATGTTCATTTTGGTGCAGAGCACAAAGATCTGATGAGATTAGGCAGCAGAGGATTCTGCAGCAGCAGCCAGAGACCCCAAATCTTTTTCCCCAGTCATGCCATGCTCTCCAGAATACTTTCTCTGCTTCTCCCTGAGCTCATGAGGACTCAGTGCCATCTGAGGAGGATGGTTCATTCTGGCATAGGGATACAACTTGGGTCTTACAGATTAGGAAACAGGAAATTCTGAAAAAATAAATTGGCTTTAAAGTAATGAAGTAAGATATGTAAGATAAAGCTTTTTTTTTTTTTACACTTATTCAGAACAAGTTTTCAAGTTTTTCTCTGCAGCCATGGAAGCAATAAAATTATTAAAGACAGAAAAAGAGAGACATACAAAAAGAAAGGAAGGAAGAAAGGAAGGAAAAAACAAAGGAAGGAAATGGAAAAACAAGAAAAAAAGAATGAGAAAAAGCTAAGATTTCCTAGCAATTCTTTGATTTTAGGAATTAAGGCTTTAAGAAGAACCTAGATGACAAATATCACAAAATCCAATAAAGTCGTAAGAATTGACAATCTTGATTCATCTGGGTGTGTTCGAAGGACAGCATGTGGATCATTTTATTCCCATACTGTGCATAATGTGTAAATTTTGCCTTACTCTTTACTCTTAGTTTGGCACCTTTCAGAAGGACTAAGCAGAAATAAAATTGAACAAATCTAAGAGAGATTCTTTTAACCTAGGAATACATTTCACAAAATTGTTTTGCATTGCTGACCTGCATTACATTTAGCAACTATCAAACTATTCACCTTTTGGTTGAATCTCTTATTAACAGATAGTTCCAAATAACACAATATTGGAGGAGGGGGAAAAAATCATATTAACACATGAAAGAAGTAACATAAACTTAATCAAATAACTCTACCCTCTCAATGACAATGCTGCTGACAGTATCCAAGGCTTCCCGATAGCATGCATGAGTCAGTCAATGGCTGTGGAGTTCACCAGGACTGAAAATTTTTTATTTTAAAAATCACACAATCAGGAGAGACTTCTGGCTGTGTTGTGCTTCCCCCCCCACCTTTTCAAGAGTTTATCTTAATTTCACAGAATTTTATCTGAAGGAAAAAACATATTTTCTTAGTCAAAACAATTTAAAATGAAATTGTTTGGGTTTCTGTTTAAAGAAAATTGAAATTAAGTTTAATTGTATTTAACAGTTTAAAAAGCTGAAATATAAGTATTTAATTTTGCTCAACAAAATGTAAGTAAATTTCCTTCAGCCTGGAAATTTACTAAAATACATGGAAAAGCATATATGTAAAAGTATGTATGTATGTAAGTATCTATCTCTATGTAAAAACAGTTATTGCCTTGCCAAAAAGTCCTTTAAAATAAGTCCTTGCTGAATGCTACCACAGAACAGATGAACCCTTACTTTTAAAAAGCAAACCTTGAAAGAAAAGTGTCAGAAGGCAATGTGCTAAAAATTAGCAAATGTGCTCCACTAGAAACTCGCTTTTTGCTTTTATTTGCTGCTTTCTAATGTGAATGTTAAGAAGTTATGCTGACAAAGTCCTTTTAAAATCAAGATCACTTCAGCAGGTCTTACAGACTCTGGTACTATTGTGTCTTGTCAGCTCAATTATTTTAAGTCAAAATTCAGTCATATTTATGACATGCTGCCGGTATGTTTTGTGTTCGTCATAAGATATTGGTGCAATTTTATCCATCTGAGACTAAGATCTAGTCATATATACTTCATGACTCTACTATACAGACCAATCCATGATGCACCCAAGCATGTGCACAGCTGGATAGAAATATACACAATGCACAGTGGAAGGAGAAACAATAGAAAGGGACGGCTCTAAAAATTAAGACAAGTTAAATAGATCTGAAATAAAAAAAAGCACATTTTAAAAGTAATTCAAAATGATATTTTAGACAGTAATCTCAGAGGTGTTGTTGAGGGTTGGTGCTCTTTTAAAATAATTCACTTTTTTTCAGGTTTGTCAGTTCCTCCTGGTTACCAACCTGTGCCTAGGCAATTCCAGCAGCCTCTCTGCTGGAAGCTGGATGCTGCTGCATTCAGATTTAGCATCATCTGGTCAGTGCCCACTCCCTCACAAAATAAGAATTGCTCATTATTTCTCCTTCCTTTAGTTCAAAATAGCACTGTCTGTTGGCCCTAACTTTAAGCACAAGTAGGTATATTCTACCCTCCATTTTAGTATGAATGACATGACTCTGCCTAACTATGTGGCAGGGAACAGATCTGCTTTTCTTTTTCTTGCTTCTTCAGAGTAAAAGGGGGAATCATGAAGCTTTCTGCAGGATTATGAAAAATTCCTCTGAAGACTTCTCTGATCTCTGACCCTGTGAGAGTCAGTTTGGAGCACCAGAAAGCAGCTTCAAGACCTGACTTAGATTCTTTGGGCAGTAAATACCTTATTTTCTCACTTAGGCATCTCCTGTAAATACTTAAACACTCAGTCAGGTGAAACTAACCTGTTGGAAAGGGCTGGATCACACTTAAAACTAGGCCAAGTACAGATTACAGAAACGTAGAAGTAGATCAAATGACACCCAGCTGGTGAAGATTTGTGGAACCCTACAAGAGGTCAGAACTCAAAATGTCTCACTTTTACTATGTATTGCTTTCTCCATTTCAGGAAATCTAAATAAATAACATGAGAACTTACCAGGACTTTCTTTAACCTTTCAGAAACAGGCATGGTTCCTGCATGCCATCTGAAGAATTCCTCTATGAAGGTCAGTGCTTGGAGAATCTGGTGGTGAAAAGGACAGCAAAGATTACAGAGTTATCCAAAGCTATCCATCATCTGAATAAAGGGAAAGCAGCAGGTATTGATCAGTTCTCTGGAGAAATGTTGAAAGGGGGTGGGAAGGTCAAAACATGGAGGTTACACTATCTTGGAAAGGAGTGAAATCAAGATCAAACGACAGAGGCAGAACAACAAATTCTCAATGTACTATGCATGGCACATACATTGTAGCACAGCTGAAGGTAAATTTCACCAAGTTCACAAACACACAAATACACCACGGAAATATATTGTATGTCAAAAAGATGAGGCATAGGAATGCCAAAATATGACCTAGGACAAAGCAGAGGGAAAATAGGGAAAATCTTACAGAGCCATTGGTGTAAAAGCCAGTTGTATATGGGACCTGTTTATTGCAGATCTGCAATTTCTACCAGTTACTGAACAAAATTTGTCAGAGAACAAAACCTGAATATACAAAATATTGTATTTGAAATAGATAAGAATTGTGGAAAGAATTGCTGAAAGACAAAGAAACACACTCCTTAAGGCACACACGCTTCTCATTTTACTTTACAAAACCTTTTCCTCCATTTGTGAACTGTTGCTGAGTAGCTTTTCTTTGGTACCTGAGCTAAAACTGCTGAGGCTGTGAACTTTTGGTTCTAGCTACCTCTATTCAGCCCAGCACAACACAGAGAAGTGTATCAGACATGGGCTGTTATGTAAGTGTGCTCTACCACACAAGTCCTACTGCCATAAATGCTGTAATATCTGGTTCAAGTAGGAACCTATCACTGTAACATGTCACAAATCAAAAGAATGAATCTGAAAGAAAAAGCCCAACCGCAGAGCAGAGATAATCAAACAAATGCTTGAAAAATAGCTTAAACCAGGCTGGAAATCTTGAGGAAGTATTTTGGAAAAATTATGAAGCATGGGGTTATGCTTAAAACCACATGAAACAAGCTATGCTTATGTTCTTTTTTAATTAAACAGTGTTTTAAAGACCACGTTACTCAAAAGCCTGAAAAATTTAATATGAAATTATTTCTAGAAAAATACAGGAAATTCTATGCCTGCAACATTAACTCACATGAATTTTATTTCCTCCTATCTTTAAAGGAAAATGAACCATGAAGAATCCCATTTATTCCCATGACTAATGACATTACAAACATCAAGTTTGGTCCAGTCATCTGTATCTCCACTTAAGCCAACATTATAGGTGAATAAGCATTTGGCAGAGATTCTAGGTTACTCTATGTGTTAAATTACTGTTTTATAACTGAACACCTACTGAGAGAATTCTAACAAATAGGTGAAGCATTTTCCACTGAACACTCTCTTCAGCTTCATCTCACAGTGACTCTCACCATGATTCTAATTGGCAAAATAAATCTGGTTGGTGGAAATAGAGCCACCTGAAACCAAGATAACATTTCTTTTCCTTGGTTTCATTCTCCAGTCCAGGAAAAAAACAAACCTGTTGTGCATGTTTGCTCCATTCTAAAAGCCCAGGAAAGGGCATTCTCACACATGCCCATAAAGGATGTGCAAATACCATGCCAAAAGAGTTTGGATTGCTTTCAGCAGCACAGTAGTATAAATAACATGAGACTGTATATGCTTTAAAAATACTCTGGATTGATTTTTTTTTTCTCCTTTATGCTGCCTTTACACTTGTGTAACTCACTCTAGTTCACTGCATTTACACTAACAAGGTAGAACTAGTCCCATGTATCTGCTCACTTCCTTCATAAAAGTATGTTTTTATTATTGCCAGCAATACAGAGTTAGAGGTGGTTGTGTTCAACTCTCTCCGCTTCGCCCCAAATGTCAAATTTGTCATTCGTAAATCTGCCAAATTATATCCTACAACTTTCAGAAGTATGCTAGGGAATGTGTCAGCACGTGTTACTTCAGAAACAACATTGGAGTTATGTTGGAACTTGGAGATGAAAGAAAAGATAATTTGAATATTTTTCCAGTATCTTTGGGAAGCATAATCAAAAAGATAGAAAACAGCACTCAACTCATATAGCCTTCTGGCATCACTTAGACAAAGTTTAATTCAAGCTTCCAAAACTATCTAACCTCTTTATTTGCCCTGCAGAAGGGTGCCTTGCTCAGGTCTACAGAGCTTTTTGCCATTAGCTAGCCTACTCAGGTGAGCTAGTGCAGAAAGTCAGTGGGAGTTACTGGGGAATTTACAGTGGGAAGTCAGTGACTAAATTTGCTCACACAAACTAGCTGGCTCAGACACATACTTTTTCTTTTTCCCCCAACTTGAAGCTGGGGGAGCTACTCTTAAGTACCCTTCAAAATCAATAAGAACATGATTTTGCCATTTCTGCCATGATTCAAGCTTTTTCTCCAGAAGCAAAAAAAGGATGAAACACTATGATCTGAAGTGGAGTTTCCCTAATTTATCTTGCAGGTAATAAGAGGATTAAAAGGATGATTTTATGAGGCATCCTATAACTGGATTCTGCACATAAAAAGAATAAATCAATACATCGATTTTTCCCCACTAACAAAGATAATTTACCACAAACACTGTGTTTATTACAATTCATTCTGCTGTATTTCTGCCTGGTGAAGTTATTTGTCAATTGTAAAAGGAAAAAAAAGTGCTCTCATCATTCCCATTTATTGTCCTTTCTCACCTTTAACTGTTGACAAATTCAGTCAATAAAAAAATTGCCAGCCATTCTCTCTTGAATCTGCCTGGCCAAACCCTTGTAATTCCATGCCAGTAGAAGAAATGATGCTGTCTACTTTGCCTTAGCTAAACAATGCAGGTATGACCAGAAAGTACACGTATTCTCACCTACAATATAAGATCATTACATAGAACTCACAGCCTACTTTGCAAATTTACATCCCATTGCTTACAGTGATGTTAATTAGTGGGGAAGAGTAACAAGACCCTCCAAAGGTTTTAGCCCTTCTCACTTCGGAATCTCAGAGCACTCTACAAAAATAAGTAAATTCTGCCTTATAAGATCCTTGCAAATTAAATTCTTAGCTGAAAGAAAAAAATAACATCTAGGACAGAAAAAAAACCCCAAACCACCCCGAACCCCAAAACTAAGGGCAATACTATGAATCTGTTCTTGCCTTTGGTAGAAATGATTTGCAGAAATAGACACATTTAAATTAATTGTATTATTTCAGCAAGTAGCTGCATACCCATGGGGATAAGCAGCTCACAATTTGACTGCAATGACACCCGAAGTTCCACATTATTTCCCTTAAAAAACCAGTGTGGTGTAATGAGAAAGATACTGGCTGGCCTGAATCAGAAGACCAGAACTCTTTTTTCCCCAGTCAGAAAATGCTGTGCTAGAAAGAACCTAAAAAGATAATGTAGTCCAGCCACTTCAGCAAAACAGATAATTATGCAAGACATATTTATCTAGTTTCCCGTAAAGCTTTCCCAATGTCCCTAGATAGCCTGGGATACTGTCACATTGCTTTTATCATCAGAATTTTTTTACAATTCCCAGGATAAACTTTTGCTGGAAATTGTATTAACTTCCTTTTCTGTTCTTCCTCCCATCCTTTTACTCCTTCGTGTTTCTAAATTGCAAGTTTTTTAAAGCAGCAACTGCTTCTACTTATGCTTTATATATAAACTCACAGAACCTTCCTGCTTGAAGTTTCCAGACTATATTATAAAACAAATAATCCTGGTGATCTTTATTCTTAGTTTTCTGCTGTAGTCAAACTTTCAGTTTTTAATCATATTGAAAACAATCAGGCCTGGTCTCAGTTTTTACTGTAACAACATTCTAACTGTGAAATACTACTGATTTCCTGCCATACTTTGCACATTATTGCCATCCCTCTCACAAGACACTATCAAGCAAAACTGCAAGACTTCCTTTTATCTGACCAAAACGTCAAGAAAATGAAGAAGGGTTCTTCTTCTTCACTTTTACTTATTTATTTATTGTTAATAGGTGCTTTTGATTCACTAAAAGCTTTCCATCCTCTCATCCTCTTATCTTTTTCCTCATCTTCAGGCTTGTTCTCACCTAGAACAGGCTCTTTCAATGTTCTTTCACTACTTCAATCAGAGTGATGGTGGTACTGACTTGAAGTTACTCACCCTCTTTGGCTTGGATGACAGTTAATTTCATGCTTTTACCCAGAATTTCACCACAGGCACCTCATTTTCTCTGTTCGTCTTCTGTGAACTTCTTTTTCCAGTGATCATCACGAGCACATTTTTACCTCAAATGTGAATGTAAACAATGACCCCTGAACTAGGGAGAGCACAAGAGGGGGTGAGCACGTACAATGGTGAAAAAACATTAATTCTGTTTCTTTCACGACATCTTTATCTCTAACACTTACAATTGAAATGTAAAAGGTCTGGTTATCACCCACAGGCCACAGCTGGAGGCAAAACATCTCCCTCTGCAATGATAGCCATGACTGACACTTGCTTCAGGGTCAGAAAGGGATCCAAAGGTTTCTTTTGTTTTAACATGTCCTTTCAACATTTCCTTTTTAGCTCAGAAATACAAACTAGAAAATGTCTTTGCCTCCTCAATGAAGCTTTTCTGGAAACGTCACTTAATTTTTTTTTTTCATCAGAAAATGTTATTGCATTTATTTTAATCTATATTTGGGTGACTTCCTGCAAAAAACCAGTTCCCTCTTCCTTGTCAAGTGCACTTGTGATATGTTTAAATTTTTCTTCATTTTTGGAAATTTTTAGATTGACAAAATTATGTTTCAGTTGTTTCTTCTAGCACACACTTTTTTTTAAGATGGTGCAGATTTGAGTTTTTAGAATGGGGGAAAGGAAAGAGTGAGGAGGTAGCAAAAAGAAAGAAAGGCAAGAAACAGCAAACTAAAATTTTGAAATTGGAGTAATTTTCTAACACAAATGTAAACTAAAATTTCCATATGTGCTTTATTAGAAATCACTCATTTTTAAAAACCCTATACAATTTTCAAATTTCTACTGGGATGGGAATAGTCTTCTGTAACAAATTACATTGCAGAGCAATAGTTATAACAAGCATATGGCAAATCACTTCCAAATTGTCACCTTTTCTTTTTCAGTCTCTATTTCCAGGTTTCCCTTTCTTATCCTCTCCTATGACTTCCTTCCATGTACTCACTCGCTCCCTTCTTTCCAGAAATAACCACAGGCTTCTCATCTCTGTGAGCTTTTAGAATACCTCTTCCTATATAATTCCTCTCCGTACCTTGGCTCCATCACCTCTAATATTTCCTGCTTCTCTTTGTTTTATTCCTTCTTCCTTGCCCTTGTGTTGATTCTCTAATTCCCTCAACTCAACACTCATTCTTCACTTGAGTCTCCCTAACTACATTCTCAGCAGAAAAAGCTGGTATCTGCTCCTATTGGGACTGACTTTCTTTTGTCACCTGCAATCCAAATCCAAATATTTATACCCTTTGGGGAGAAGGAAAAAGGGAAAAGAAATCTTTCCCTCTGTGTATGCAACTCAATAATCTGTGCCTGCTCTTTTTCAAATTCAAGCTTACCTAACATAGCGGATAGCAAGCAAAACACTGAAGTGCAATGCTGCTGGCAGACACTGGTGACATACTGGCTAGATGTGGTGTTGCAGAAGCACAAGCTACTCAGTTGCATTCTCCTGCTTGGAAATCAGCACAGCCTCCAACAGCAAGGAAATAACTGGAATGATGTGAGTAGGGTTGTTTCTAACCAGAGATGCTTTGCAACACTCTGCGCTTCATCTCCATCCAGGTGAGAAGATCCCACCATTGCTGCTTCTCAGATAGGGTTCCCTTGCAGCAAATCTGAGGTTATAACAACTGATTAGGTAAGAAGTAAATTTCCAAGACCAGGAATAGACTTGACTGAATTACTAAAGGGAACAATATGAAGCCATTCATTTCCATGGTCAGTGTGAATGGGAAAGCAGAATAAATTAGGATGTGAGAGTCTTCATTTTTCATAGTTTTCCTCCCTGTGGAGGATTTTCATTTTATATTTTATTTTAAGTGATAAGAGAGTCAATCTTGATGTCAATGATCTCAGGGTGGCAACATGGGACCCGTCCTAGTCAATGTCTCTAGGTACAGTACAAATAATAAGTAATGATCTTGGCAATATCCAAATTTCTAAGAGAATTTTTGGAAATAGTATCACAGAGATTAAATGCTACTTCTAATTTTTTAATCAGTTTCTCACAGACAGCAATGCACAGGTGCCTTGACCTTAAACTTAGGTAATTATTATAATTAAAGAGCTAATACTCCATTCACAAATGTCTGCTGCACTATCTCTATTGTCTAAATCCCATTATTCTGCATGTAGTTCCTTTTCTGTTCCCTGTTTCTTTGGAACTCTTCCAAGATTTGCTCAGTTATTGTTTAAAGCCTTTCTCAGTATGTTAGTGTGTTGGTATTTTGTGCTCTGCATCCTATGACTTATGGATTATTCCAATTTTGGAGAGATATTTTCTATATCCATTCACAGACATTATTCATCCCATATCCAGCAAATATAATACCCTTCTAATCAATCATTACTGCTGACTCCCCAAATAAAACCATCCTTTCTTTATTATGTTAAGCAAATTAGTCAAATGAATGTTTTGTAAAACTTGCTGCCTTGTTCAGTCCCTTGGCTCCCAGCCTGTCTCACTCCTCCTCCTCTCTTATTTCCTTTATCAGTGAGCACTACCCATATACCTCAGCTATATTTACAGGACTATTTGGTCTTATTAATTTTCTCACCAGAATGAAGTCTACGCAAATGAAAGACTTTGTCATCGTGGCTGCCAAACTGTACCCATTTCCAACCCCAAATTTCTATCCAAATTAATTTTAAATGGTTTTAGCTGGGGGGTGGGAGGAAGGTACACACACTGAAGATAAATATTTAATTTCAATTTTGGACATTTTAAAGAAATCTAATGTATTGATTAAAAGAAAGCAGTATCTCTCTCCTGCTTTACCCTACAGGTCATCTTGGATAGAAGAAAGACTGGTTAAATTCCTTCTTCTGCCTGAGGGGTTTTGAACTGCATCTCCTGGAAGAATGTTTAACTACCATGTGACAGAGTTTTCGTATTCTGGGATAAAGACTCTCTCAATCTCTCCTACTGGTGCTATTCCACTTGGTTTAGTATACTTAAATATTCTCAGAGACAGTGAAAATGACTCAGTAATCTGAGGTTTGGGGTACTCATGTGGAAAATGGGACCTCAGGGTTCAAGTTCTTGCTTCAATAAATATCTAAATATTTTTAAACAAAGCAGAACTTTAACAGGAAAAAATGAATGAACTTAAACCAAAGTATGACACAACACAGTCTCCAAGGCATTCTTATGGGCAGTGACAACTGCTGAGGAGGAGAGAGTATGAAGCCCAGGCCTTCAACAGATGAAGCGCATGACAAAGGATGGGGATTCACTGATTTTCTGAAACTAGTGTGGACAACTGTTTTTCTCAGTTGAGAACGGTTCAGCCACTATATAGCAACTTTGCTGATTATTTTGGCATGACAGAAAATGTATTTTAGTTTAAAAATCTTGCAAAAATGTTCATCGAACCCCAATTATAATTAATTTTTGGTAATCACAATAGTAAAATACATCTCCTTACATAAGAAGCTTTGGGGAAGGAAGGGAGATATTTCTGTCAAACTATATCCTTGGAGGTTAGAGTTCAGCAGATTTCATTATCACAGAAAACTGCTACCAGTGTGGGATGGTAGGCAGGACAAGAAGTGAACAGAAAAGGAGTTGAATCAGATGCCATCCAGAGAAACTTTGACAGGCTCGAGCGGTGGGCCCATGTGAACCTCATGAAGTTCAACAAGGCCAAGTGTAAGGTCCTGCACATGGGTTGGGGCAATTCCAAACACAAATACAGGCTGGGCGATGAGTGGATTGAGAGCAGCCCTGAGGAGAAGGACTTGGGGGTGTTGGTTGGCGAGAAGCTCAACATGACCCGGCAATGTGCACTCGCAGCCCAGAAAGCCAATCGTATCCTGGGCTGCATCAAAAGAAGCATGACCAGCAGGTCGAGGGAGTTGATTCTTCCCCTCTACTCCACTCTCGTGAGACCCCACCTGGAGTACTGTGTTCAGCTCTGGGGACCCCAACATAACAAGGACATGGATCTGTTGGAGCGAGTCCAGAGGAGGGTCATGAAGATGATCAGAGGGCTGGAGCACCTCTCCTATGAAGACAGGCTGAGAGAGTTGGGGTTGTTACCCTGGAGAAGAGAAGGCTCTGAGGAGACCTTATAGCAGCCTTCCAGCACCTAAAGGGGGCCTACAGGAAAGATGGAGGGGGACTTTTTACAAGGGCATGTAGTGATAGGACAAGGACTAATGGCTTTAAACTGAAAGAGGGTAGATTTAGATCAGATGTAAGGAAGCAGTTCTTTACTGTGAGGGTGGTGAGGCACCGGAACAGGTTGCCCAGAGAGGTTGTGGATGCCCCATCCCTGGAAGTGTTCAAGGCCAGGTTGGATGGGGCTTTGAGCAGCCTGGTCTAGTGGAAGGTGTCCCTGCCCATGGCAGGGGGGGTTGGAACTAGATGGTCTTTAAGGTCCCTTCCAACCCAAACCATTCTATGAGTTACAAATATACAACCACCTCTAAAACTTACATTTTTAGTGAAAAATAAGTATTGCTGCTTAACATCTCTGTTGCTGTTCTGTACAGCAGGTGAAGGATGGATACCCACTTTGGAGATATAACCTGAAGTTCCATTTCCTGTGAAGTATAGAACTTAAGGTGAAAACACATAATAATTTTTTTATATAACCATATATAAACAAATTGCAAAATTATATTTTGTATAATTTCTGTGGAAAAATGAAAACCTGCAGAGATCTGCTTCTGCTTCATAACAGCTTAAGGACTTGCTTCTGTCAGACACTTAAGAGCATACCTAACTTAAAACATAAATGCAGTCCACAGAAACACACATTTATAAAGCTTGCCAAAGAACACCACAAATTACATGTACTACTCTGTGGGAGAAAAAGTGTAAGTAGCATCAAATTGATCTGTTAAAAATTTACTTCTGTTGTGTTCCTGAATGTTCCTCCCTCAAAACATGGGTGCCTTTTTTAAAAGAAATCCTGTGTATTTTCAGAAATTATGTTTTCTTTTATTCATAAAGTGTTCATTAATTAAAGCAAGCCAATATTGTCAGCAGAGATGCATCTGTTACTCTTAGGAGTCTCCAGGATAAATCCCATTTTGGTGATGTCTGTCTTACTATTGTCCTAATGGAGCAAATGGCTAAAGATCGAGTTCTTTCTGATGTATATGTGTTATATATGCAATTAAGGCTTGCTATAGTGAAGAATCACTGTCAGCAGAGATTATTTTAATGGATGTACAGTATTACTTTAAACTAAGTCTTCACCATCTGTTCATCTTAATTATAAATGCAAAACCAACATATCTTACATTAGCATCAGAAAATGGGGAAATATCAGTGACTGAAATGTCCATATATACTCTTTGTGCAATACTGCATGCATCTGTGCCATTTTTCATCTCCTCTTCCAAGCAATACAAATTGGGAAGGGGGGAGGAGAGAAGGGGGTAGAAGAGTGCTTATTCCTCACAGATAATTTTCTGGCATGGCTGAATATTTTTTCTGGCAAACAAGGATTCATTATAGAAGATTTCAATTATTATGCTTCAGAATGCTTTCCAAAAGTATGTACTTACTTGCACTCGTACCTCATTCTAGCTCTTTCTGGCTGCCAGATAAGCAGGGAAAATGAAAGAAAGAGCCAACACATGCTAATGCCATCTAATAAATCACCAAAAAGCAGGTAAAAAAAAAAAAAACAGGAATATTTTGAGTTTAACCATAATAAGACATAATGAGGAAGTAAAATTTTAAAAATACAGCTCTAAATTTCTGACATGATATAACTTTTTATGGACCAGGTGGACTTTGAGAAAATAATAAAGTAAGTGAGGGTACAGCCTTGATGATGGAAATCGATGTCAATGATCTGCCGTAGTTTGGTAGCTTGCTAGTAGATGTTTGGTCCTACAAGTGTGCATCACTATGGGAAGCAGCACTACCACAGTTAAGACTGAGTTAAGTTTACTGATTTTTAAATATTTTGCCGTTCCCTTGCTGACTCAGTTTATCTGGAAATTTATTGTGCTTTGTGGGTGCCCCAGTCAAGATCAGTAATCCAAATTTGAGGGTGCTTGACAAAGGGTCCCGACATACATTACTACTTGATATACGGCTTAAGGCAAACTGATGAGCCAGAGAAAGAAAGTGTGCCCACTGGTGTCAGTGTGAGTGGGCTGGCTCAAGAGAATTTACTGCAGTATATAATGAATTTTGCATATAAATTCTTATTCTTGATTTAGCAGATTTTTGCAAAATTCATACACTGTTCTGTAGGTAGTAAAATTGTAATATACACAAATTTAACTTACATTGTAATATAAAAAAAGATCTGAAATAAAACTATATCTGAGTTCTAGGCCAAAACAATCCAACTGAAATCTTCAGCAGCATAACACTGAAGAAAGATAGTGATAAATAATGTCTCAGATTCCTAGTCCTGGCTCGTTAGAGAAATTCCAGCCTTTGCAGTGCTGGAATTCATGACACTATAAATTAGTTTGCTTTTCTGCCAGAGGTCTAACACTGTAAACAAAAATAAGGCCAGAGCTAAAACAGTAGATGCTACTCTCTCCCCTCTGGCTAAGTCTCTAGATACTTTGAGTTCTACCTCTTGCACCCACAGGACCAGATGGCATCCAGACATTTTCACTGAGAAACTCTGGCCTAGTTCCACTTGTAAAACACTTTCCAGACTTATATTGACACTAAGAGTTTGTTTCCTCAGGCAATCTAGACATTGTTCAGGGTGATAGAACAAGAACATGTATCCTCACAGGATTAACAGCCAGAATGAAGAGAAACTCAGGGAAAATTATAAGCTAGTGTCTTGCAAGATACTAATTTGTGCCAAAAACTTATGCAAAAAAACCCTCTGGCAAGATTCCATCACCCTCAAATTTTTAAACTAGTCCTCATCAAACATGAGAGTCAACTTCTAACCCATCTTGCGACCAAGATGTGTCCAAATCCAAAACTCTGATTTGGCACATTCATCCTGAGATAATCCATGGTATTACATAAATATAGGAGAAAGAGGAGTGACGATATAATTCTCAACTTTACATATAAGAAAATATACTTAGAGCAGTCTAACTCCAAACTGAAGAGACAAGATTAGCAGACAATCCTTTTTTGTAGATTCCTATCACTAAATGATAAGCCCTTCAAAGAGACGGCTGGCATTGTGTCGTTAAGAAGGATAATCAAACTCAAACAGAGGTATAGGATGCAGGACTAGTTGATATATAAATACTGTATCAGTTGCAAGTGTCTACAACTACAGTAGACAGAAAAACTTCTATGCAAGTCTTTAAATGCATTAGTGAAAATAGGTTTGGAGAGGTATTTCCCAACAATTTTTTACTTTGCAAGTTGTCCGGAAAAGCTCCACAAATCATTAATGCTGATAATTTGTACTGGGGAAATGTGTATGGCCTTACATTACACCATCTTACATAACAATATCAAATAGGAAAATCAAAAACGTTTTGTAATAAATAGCATTTTTACTGATTGCACATGATTATGTTAAGCAGCTTCTTCTAACAGTGTCACAGAGGTGATATAATAGCTCCTATAACTAATCTTCCTAGATGATCTCTCCCCTCTGCTGATGAAGCCTATTCAAAACCTACTGCCCTTTTCTCATTTTACCATCTTTTATTTCTGAACTGTTTTGATCATAAACACTTTTGGCAAATTTCTTCTTTCCTCTGAGCAAATTTTCTGTGGACATCTCATCTCACCTATGTGAGTGATGTAAAAGGAAACACATCCTTACCATTGTTCTCAGTATTATTATTATTTATCTGAAACCACCATGTCATCAATAAGTATAAGAAATCACTCATCAGGTATCTGACATCTGTGTAAAGTACTGCAGTACAGCAAGAAAGCTTCTTGCTTTCAGCACTGAAGCAAAATGTGGCTCTGAGAAGGAAATTCACACAGCTCATTTTTAACAAGCAATTGAAAAGAAACCCCATCTCCCAGAAATACCAAAAGGAAAACGAATGTTTTAAAACTTTACCATCCCATTCAAATAATGTAGAGAAAACTTCATATATAAAACCAAATATGCATGCACTGAAAATACATAGAATGCTGTAAAACCACCAATATCAATAACAAACTTTAAAAGAAACCCAACAAAACTAACCTGGAAGGAGTTAAAAAGCAACTCATATCATTAGAGCTGGAAAGGAAGAAATTCAAAGTTACTATCAAGGTCAAAAAAGGCTAAGAGGAGAGAAGTAAGAGTTCCCTATGAGAAAAGTAGACGGTAATAATCCATGGATCCCGTAGGAGCTGCAAGCAGGTTGCCACAAGGCAGGCAGGAATCCCTAGGGGGCAGTACATAATTAACTATTTGAAGATGCAGCCATTGTCACAAAGACAGGGACTGCTACCCAAAAACGTGAGCAAGCATTTTGTTTTCAGAGCAGCTTGCTGATTACACTATAAACCCATATTGTTTGCCCTTATACAATAATGAACTACTTTCTAGCACAAACATTTTCCTCTAGGATCATTAGATTTTCTAGTAAAATGCAGGAATTGCAGAATGTATGGACAGCAACCAGACAGAATGAAAGAAAAGCAGTAACACAATCCTGTTTGGGGGAGGGGGGAGGTAGAAAGAAGATGAAATAAGCATCAAAATCGTCTTGATTATAAAGGTAAAGTAAAACTTGATATATATATATATATAATTATTTGTATATAATTTGCAAAAAAGAGCTACTTTTGAGTTTAAAAATCAAATTAAATCATTGCTACAAGATTTTTCTGACTCAGCTCCAGGATTGAATAGTTTTTCATCTGATAGGGTAAACAAGTCAAATCTGGTTTTTTTGCTTCTAGATAAAAAGAATGCAATACTTACAATGTCTGCCTGCTGAAATTACCAAATAGGGAAGTACCTTTATTCTTCAATTTTAAACTCAGAGCTAGTGATCAGAGCAGGCTCAAAGAATACCGAGAGGCTACCTGCACTACACAGGCTTGTCAATCAGTAAAGCTGTGATTTCACATTTTGAATAATGTAGGTGCCAGGATAGGGCCACCTGGTAAGTAAACAGTTTTAATGGCTGCCTCTATATTGTGTATATATCTGCAAGTGTTGATGATGTTTGGTTTTTTTCCCTTGAGAATGCAGATATCATAGGAATTCTGGCTATCCATATCATATAGCAGTATACGCACAAGACACACAAATATGGCCCATTCATATGTAATTTTCAGCTCCTCTTCCTGATCCCAAGTTAGAGCTGATAAATAACGCTAATGTGCTTTTATATTAAAACTGTATTTCGGAAGTGGAAAGCAAATAAGGAAATGACTACAACTGGACAAGATTTTATCTTTTCTATGCCATTTCTTTGTTGTTATTCAGAACTAATGCCTTTCTCTAATAGTTTCAACCACAATCTTCCAATTCTGTCCTCTAAGCATGGGGTTCTGCACAAAGTGCTATCCTGCCATGAAGATTGCCATATTAAAGCCACTTCTGGAAACTTCACATAAATCATCAGCTTTGCAGGCATGTGAATCGAAGTTAAAATTTCTGAGACAGGAGGATAAACATAAATTAATATCAGGACAGAGTCTGTCCATGTTCTTTATTTGAGGATGACCATTACAAAATTCAGCAGGAAACAAAAAAAGGAGGAAGCATGTTTTGATTACAAAGCACAGACAATCCAGTCTCCTTAGATCAAGTCTTCTGGCCCACTGTGGTTGCATGTGAGAATCTTACAGTCCCTTAAAAGGGTACAGTGTCTACCATGCTTAAAGGTCATCTGTAAGGCTACTTCAGATATTTTCATTTTTGCTGTAAGATTTTCACTAACTTTTTTTTTTAAATCGTCTGTGATCAAAGCCCAAATCCAAGGCCTAACATTAAACAGAGGAAGGTCTGATAATACATTTCAACTGTCTGAAAACTTACAAACCTGAATTCTATCACAAGGGCATTACCTTGTATTTAGAGCAGGTTTAAAGCAGGATGGAAAATCAGGGTTGCAGTTTTATGAGAGATTCTATTCTTCAAAAAGAAAAATTTTCCTTACTAACAAAAATTACATGTTTTCAAACTTTCCAAAAGAAGGGGCAGAGGAGTTAGTTTTGAGATAATAAAAATATTTTGAAAATTTCACAATAATATTAAGCCAAGAAGTTGAGTGATTACCAGTTTCAGAGCAAAGAGCCCAGAATCCTTGGAAGCTTAGCTTATGTCTTTTAGAAATTCCTCAAAACCAACACAAGACATTTTGGTTGCCATTAGTCTGGGGGTTTTGAGTGAAAATTTGCTTCATTACTACATATCAAAGCAGCTGTATTTCATATTCAATAGAAACACCATGAATGTAGCTGTTTCTAAAATGAAACTAAGGAATAGACAAATATACTAAGAGGAAAGGAGAATCAGTCTTCAATCAGTATTGCCTTCAGCATGGTGCTGTGAGAAAGACTATCACCCATCAGACATACAGGAGTAAACGTCTCAATTACAGAACTTTGCTGATGAGAACACCAGAAAAATCTTTTTTCTGCAGCTTTCATTTCTGATATTCCAGACTCCATTACATAGTATTCTTTCATCATTGACTACATTTTATTATGCACTGTAAATGTAAAATACTTATTTTACTTTCTATAATTATAGGCATATCCCTAGTAAAAGATCCATCTTTGGAGCCTTTCTATTCGTGTAAAAATAATCATTTAGAAATCTATTAATACCACTATAGTTTTACTGACCATATATTTTGAGAAAGTTGTAATTTTTTTATTTTAAGTTGTCAGTCAAAAATGGGTAAATTTCCCATTATTTTCAATGAATTTCCAAAAGATTAAATAATGTTAGCTACCTGTTACTACATCATCCTTCAGGTTAAATTTCTCTGTAATGCAGATCCCATGGACTCGAAGAATTTGATTCTGATGAACATGCTGAGTTAATTAGAAGCAATGTTCCCTGTCATCTCAGAACAAAAGCTAGTCACAAGTAACCTTGAAATATTGTCTATTTCATGAAACAGTGTAAACAAGGAGCTGACAACTTTTAAAGGGCAATTGGCAAGATTATATGTTTCTTTCCTAAATTACAGGTAAACTGTGATAGTAGGAACTCAGTAGGAGCCAGAAGACATTGTTTCTAAGGCATTTAGGTTTCACCTAGTCAGTTGGCTGGTACCATACCACTTGTCTGTGAGGTGGAGGTTTCCCAGCTTGTGCCGAGCTTCACAGAGCCAAGAACTGGCATCCACTGCCTCTCACAGCACTTCTCTCAGCACCACAGCCTTCATCTCCTGCCTCGGCTGCACGTCATTTGACACGGACCCCTGATCTGTATTGGGAACTTGTGTCATAGCTTGCTTATGCTGGTCTGAACTTGGGATAGGTGGCCAACCTTTTGCAGCCCAAACAACATAAACATGAAAGTCAAATAAGCATTCCTCATAAAGACTAAGAAAAAGAAAAAACAGCAGATGAGAAAATATGTACACATATAGTGAGATTCCTTCTTCGTTTGCTTTCTGACATTGCTTATCAATGGCAAGCACTCAAAAGAACAGCCTACATATGAAACCAGACAACTCACAGAGCAGTATTCCAGGGTCAAAATTTACAGCCTCTGCAATGATGGGGAGAAGAAACTCTGCAATCTGCCTTTGAACTTTAATCCCACTGCCTACACGCAACCTGACTGGGGTCAGTGCTTGTGAAAAGCAAACACTTTCCCATTGCTGCCATTTGGGAGTCAGCAATACTATATGAACTGTAGCAATGTAAGAACAAAATGCTGCTCCAAACCAAAATCCACACCCTGAGCATCTCCTTAAGTCTGGTGACTCGATGAACTTCCAGTGAGTTGTGAAACACTGTTAAATATTATAGACTCTGCTTGACACTACTTCCAGCTCCAGCAAAGAGACAATTGCCATAAGGAGTCTCAAGAATGCAGCTGATAAGATAATTATAACAAGATTAAGTTAGAGAATTTATTTTTGCTTCATAGCAGGCATTCCCAAGATATTTGATCTATCAAAAGTGATGGGCTAGAAAACAGTAGTAAAATCTTCATAGACGGATCCAAGCTGCAAACTACTGATCTGAATTTCTGTCTTTCCAAGAGCAGCCAGTGGGAGTTAGAAGTGTTGACTGAGTCCTGCTCTACATTTTGTGGTAATTCAACTTCTCTAAATGTAGTTTCCTTAGGGAAACTAATTTGCTTCATTCCCATTCTCATTCAATCATACTTCACGCTTGTCTGTTGATTCAAAGTTGGTAATTTTCACTAGCCAGTTGCAATAAAAATTGAGAGGTTGAAAGGTCACAGAGACATTAAGCTCATTCAGATTTCAGAAAAACCCCAAACCCCACACGGCCATGTTTAAAAAAGAAAAGAAACGAAAAGAAAATAACATATCTTCTAATGTCCTGATACAGGAAAGGCTACAGTGTGAAATTACCACTCATTATATATCCTGAACTCAAATGGGAGTGCAGCCCTGGGAAACATATCCATAGAAAACCTGGCTTTGTTTTCATGCTCATAGAACTAATTTGGGTGGGTTTTTTTTCCTCAGTGGCAATCCTTGGTAAAAATGCTGTGAAGGAAGAATGATTCTTGTAATTTATCCACAGAGAACACCTGAAATATCAGAACTGTGCAACTGTAGGCAGCAACACAAAGCTCTACTCTCTACCTTAACACTAACCTGAAGTAAGATACTTAACAGCAGTGTTCTGCCTATAGGCTAACCTACTTAGGTTTTCGCTTTCTCTGTTGATAATCAAGAGGGTTATTCTGCTTTCATCCCCAATAAACAGACTACTTTCAAGATCAGTTAGAGGATGACAGCAGTTTCTGGTTAGCACCAGTGTTGGCTGAATCTCAACAAGAAACACAGTTCTATTGCCCAATTCTCTGCTCCTGTAGTTTTTGAGATGAAAAAATTTGTCATAGGTTGCTAATACAGAATAAACATTTATAACCATGAAAGGATAAATTTTTCTTATGTGACTTACTGAAATACCTATTTGGATAAAATAACAAGTTGTTCTAGCTGTGATTGAGGAAGTTGTCTTCTATTTACAGAGAAGCAGCACAACAAACTTATGCTACCTCAGACTGCATGACATCTGGCCCCAGGCTCAGTGCAGTTTCTACATGCACTGCTTCCTGTCAGAGTAATTAAGTGCATTTTTCTTGATTAACAAAAATCCAAACAAGATAAAGAGCTAATTTGCTTTCTGCTCTGGGTCCCAGTGGATGAAGCCTATACATATTTCTTGGGGGTTCTTTACCATTTTCACTTTAGTACTGAGATAAACCTAATGACTTTCCTGAGAATGCTATAAACAGCTAATTTTTGGATGCACCAAGGTTTTTGTAGTAAGAGGTATTATTTAAATTTACACTAAAGCCAGTTTAGGCTTGAGGATCTGAAAGGAAGGAGCCAATATGAACAGAAATATTTTCTTATTTTATATTCCTGTGAAAAGGGAGAGGTGCAGATTTTGAGTTAACACTTGTCAGCAATTCAAAGCTGCTACCAATTTACATTTGCATAAGAAACAGAGAGTGAAACAATACACAAAAAACAAATCTGACCAAGGCCATTTTACAGTTCAAACTATGTGGAATGCAATAAGTGAACACCCAGCAAAAGCAATGAGTATTTTGTTCTGACAAATGAATGTGGAAAGACTTGCTTATATGAGCAATCCTTAATTAAATAATATAGCGACTGTCTAGCAAATGTTGTGGAAAAAATAATTTAATAAATAATTAAAATAATTGGAACCGAACTGAATTGGTGCTGAAGTTGGCATCCCTGGCACAGAAATAAAGTCTGTATAGGAATGGGAAGTAAACCCACTTTATCGAGTACTTGTCAGATTTAGAAACATGGAAGGTATGCCTCAGAAACTCCCCTAAAAGAAGATTTAGCAAATTTATATGTAAATCCCATTCTATCTCCCCATCTATCCTTTTAATTTTCTTTTCAAACCCCTCCAAATTCTAACGGCATAGGAGTAACTGCTCCTGTATGAGGTGACCCCTTGTAATATACTAAACAGATGATAGCTCATCCATTACGTGACCCCTTTGCAAAATATGGGGCTAGCTTAACAGCATTAAATAAATCTCTTTCCTAGAGCTTTGTGTAGGTTTCTAACATGCAGAGATTTTTTTTTATCAACCTTCATTTCCTATCCACATAAAATGTAAAATGTTTAAAACTGTAATAAGGAGTTTAAAACACTCTGATCGGTCAAACTACAGTCTGCCTCAGGGCTCTATAGTGGATTTGACATGACCAGCAGTAGGCTCATGGGTCACACTGAGAAGGAGCCAACAATTCACAGTGGGTGAAGACTTCGTGGAAGCATTAGAAGTAAAAATGGTTACGTTTCATATTAAAACTGTGCTAAATGCCTGGCTTAGCCTAGTCGTTTGGGGCAATCAGCATATAACTCTAAAGCTGTGAGGTTATTTTTAATACTCTTACAGGTCACCTTTAAATGAATTTGTACTTCAATGATTATCTTTGCTAGAGCACATATTATACCTACCAAAAGTAAGGAAACTTACACATGCTGTATGGCATCCTCACACAGAACATGGTTCATTGCACCATGAAGCTCATTGTAGTGCTCTAACAATTCTGTTAAAATTCTTGTCAGCTTCTCCCAATCAGATACTGGAAAGTAACAAGGTTCTCCAACACCATGGGCAAAGTGGCAGTAAATTAGTGGCTTATGGATAAATATGTGCTCATCAACACCCTGGTGGTAACAATATAGAGATACAAACAAGTATTCACCCAGCATATTAACCCTTTATCACAATTTTCTCCTTTGTGTGTGTGTGTGCACTTATGAAGTGTGAGAATGATGCTGTTAGCTATAGAACCAATATCAGATAATGTTTTAATTTTTTCCATCAGACCCCGGCAGCATGCCATTTCTAGAAGTCTAGCCTCAAGATCTCTTGGACTGTGTCTTCTCTCTGGAGATAGTTGAAAAGAGTATAAAATGTAATGCACATTTTGGTGTTAGCTTTTCATTTCCGCTCCTTTTCTTGAGGGAAATGAGTTCACCCCAAAATTACAAGATTATTTTTCCCAGGCATTTTATGCTATTTATATATAATTTCATGTAGTTTTACCCTGCTTTCCTTGGAGTACACTCTACTTCACTGTATTCTCCTCCATTGATTCCTAATATTCTCCTAGTCTTTACCATGGCATGCAACCATAAGGTGGTAGCATCTGAACAGGAAAAAGGTAAATAGTCTCATTACAAAGACAAAACTTGAATACTTATGCTTCTTCAAGTAAAACAGAGGACAGAATACTTCTTATGACTGCACTGATTTTGTTTTTATCATCTTTTCTATTCTATTGAAATTATGTCCATTCAGACCAGGAACAGAACAAAAAAAAATTTCTATGATAAACAATTAACCTGTGAAGTATATAGTTCCAATATCATGACATCCTTTTCATCTTCCTAATGCTTAGAAAATAGTATGGCATGAAACAGGGCAGAGACAGATACATCTTACCTCATGTTAAGAATCACACCTCAAAGTACCTTCTGTAGCATTGATAAGAATTCTGTTAAAATGTTCAACATCTTTTTTCTCCATCCATTTAACTGAGCAAATACAAGATAATTTCATGGAGCTGTAAAGGACCAAGTCAATAGGAGTCTATATATCACTGAGGTGGTGAAAGTGTTCTCTGCAAAAACATTTTCATTCAAACACTTTTTTTTCCTTATACATGATACAGTCCATACCTCGTTGGAAACGAAAATGTTTCCATTGGTGATATGCATTCTTGGGTCACCAAACATGAATATTTACTTCCCACAGTATGTATGTTTAATGGGCAATTAATGACCTGTTGTAAAAGGAGTTATGTAATGAGGTTGTGTGTTTGCCTGGGGAACCCTTCCCCCTCACCCTCCTTTCTATGACTTTCATCTTTGTTATAATCCCATTTTATTTATCTCTGACACACCTCTTTCTCTTCAGGGAAGCCTGACTGTATCCTATTGGAGCCCCAGCTTCTGTTTAAAACTTTTTTCTAGATTGCCTCTTTTGTTCTGTATTCTTTGCAACTTCACTCCCAATATAGATTACCCTGACATGCTGAATACCAGACTACACCAGCATTATAAACAGCACATCAGACTTGAGATTGCCTAAGACACTTTTTCCCTTGTTTCTGATGTGTTGTTCAGCTTGACTCTTTTGGGTACCCTTCATTAACTACCACTTTGCTACTCCAACTCTCCATTATCTCATTGGTTGTTATTAGTCAACAAATTCTGGCCTTGTTAAAGGCAATGAAAATGTTCTTCTTGAATTCAGGATTTCCCCCAGAGTGCCAGCTCCATCATGGTTTCTTCAAGAACGTTGCATTCATTTTTATGAACTGGCAGATTAAAGTCTCTTTGCCACAAAGTGCTAATACAAATGCGTTCACTAGGGCTTTTGCAATATGGAGTTACCCTGATACTTAAGACTAAATCCAGCAAGCATGTTAATAGGTATTTGGAGAGCAGGTGACTCATGTAACCATACTTCCCTTAATGTCTTCATATTCAAGTACAAGCTGATTCAATGTCATTTATCTATTTTTATGCCTAGCACATATAACTATTGGAAATTTTATTTGGAAATTTTCCATGATCAGGGTATTTCTTGTGAAAATGCTCCTTTTTGCAGTGACCTTTTGATCCAGCTGTATTACGAGATTCTAAAAACTGACATCCTGCTCTTCTTGCTTCTAAACAGATGTTAAATAAGCAGCTCTTAGGAACTATGGGTAGAATTCTGATCTCAATCCGAAGATGAATAATTCCAAATGCATTGGAAAAAGGAAATTGTTTTTAAAACATAGAGATAACATACAAAAGATCAGAAACTGTTGAAGTATAGAAAAACAAATTATGCTCTCAACAGCACATTTGTCCCAGCAATACCTCTTACAACCAGGAAGATTTTTACTATGCTTTTTATAACATTGATTCCCCTTTGCCAACCTCACATGCACTCTTTCAGGCTTTCCAGACTGCTGCTGTCTCCCACGCACCTGCTGATGGTCTCACACTACTGCTCACTTCTTGCCAGCTTGATCCACAGTACTAAAAATGTTCTCACTCATATAGAAAGTGACAACTGAATTTGTTAAGAGCTAACCCAGATAGGAAGGCTAAACAAAAAGCAAACTGGCTTGGAAAAAAAATTAACGCCAGGTTCACTGAGTTGACAAATTTTATGGTATCTTTACAATTATTATTTTTTTTTAAGTGTGTTCAGAGTTGTTGGACGTGTTTTGCTTCCACTTCTTTCTTTCCTCCACCCTCTTCACTTTCTGCCTGCAGCACACAACAGGCAGTACAGGAACTGTGATCAGAGTGCTGCTTCTAGAAAAATCCTGCCAAACTTTGTGGGCACGAGGCAGCAGAATGAAATGGGAGGACCATTCATATTTGAAAAGATAACTGTCATAGCAACGGTTGAATGTGGACTTGCAAAGGGCTGAGGAAGGAAGCATAGTTATCATCTCCAATAGGACTCACTTGGCCCCCTCAGCACCCTGCATGCTCCTCCCTCCCTGCAGTCTGCTCTGCAAGTAAGCATAGGGTAACTTGTCAGTGTACTTGCAATGAGTGAAAGCACAGCACGTGGCTGCAGCATTACAAAACTGGGAGGATGGAGAAGGACATCTCAGGGGTTGTGCTTCAGTTTTTTGGCGAAACAAATGAAACAAATGAAACAAACGAAAGAAAGGAAAGAAAGGAAAGAAAGGAAAGAAGAAGCTGGCAGCTTTAATCCAGAGCCCAAATTTTGTCCTTTGCTGTGTCAGTCTTCATCTATTAGATGTCTCCCTTCACAGACAGTAGCAGAGTGGAAAGATACCATGTAAGCTTTATGTGAGCTGCCTTCAATAAGGAAACAACCTAGTTATGTGGGAACCAGAACTCTGCAGACACGTTTACCTGGCTGTTTCAAGATAAGCGGTAAGTGTGCAGGCACCATGGATCTGCCACATTACGTTGTTTCCGGTACTTGAGTCAGCTTGTTTAAGGTTCTCACTACATGGCACAGTAGCTTGCTGTACAGGAAGGCTCAGAATAAACACATCTGAGAGTAGTACTATTTGCAGGAACTGTTCACATTCAGTTTTTGAGCAGTCTGGAACACAAATCTAATTTCTTAATCATGTGGCAGCTTGTCATGTGCCAAAATTTGGAGCTTTCAAAAAGTTCTTATTGTAGCATGTCCATATTTTGCCCTCTACATTGCTGCAAAGTCATCTATCACATTCATGCTCTTGACTGGATTAGAGGCATGACTCCAATATTCTGAAAAATTGGTCTTACCCTCTTGTTCCTACTACTCCCCTCTCCAGGGAGGATTACCTTGGAAAGGCACAAGAAACAAGACATGTGAGATTTACTAATAGATCTAGTAAATGTATCTAGTAAATACTAAACTTTTAACTATAAGTTTCATACAACAGAAACCTAGGAATAAGATCATGACTTATGTAATGCATTATGGTTTTAAAAATAGTAATTAAAAACAACAAAAACTTTGCTAGGAGTTTCAGACCTGACTGAATCCGGTGCAAAAGTATGTGAAACATGGTCAAATTTACTCTCTTGGTACCTTTACCCTTTAGAGTTTATAAGATAATTTTCAGGCTTATAGGAGAGTTGTACCCTAAGATTTTATAAGCACTTCTATCCTGATAATTCCAACACCCTAGATATCTTATGGCTGAGATCCTCATTGCCTGAGAATGCTGCATTCTTTCTGGTGGCCAGTGGGCCACAGTAAGAAAATGGTAATACAGAATTTAGAAGATGTTCAGGCACGGTAGTTACTCTGAGTATTGACATAGCCTATACATGTATATTTGGGGAACTCCCTTCTGAGTTAGATTAGAGGTGTTAGAAAACAAGTGTTACATAAATCATACAAGAATCTATAATGTTTAGTAAAGAGAAAGAGCAATTTATAAATACAAGAACTACATGGAAGGACCTGTATTGCCTGGAATATACGCATCAAATCTCTTAAATTAAAAACATAATTGAATCCAGTCACTGTGGGTAGAAAGTTCTGGGTCATTTTCTGATGCAGACAGATTGCAGCTTATATGAGTGAGATGATAGATTTCACTACACTGTAACTGCAGCTCCAGTGCTGGAAAATGATATTTATGGTCCTGCTTTATATAGTGGTTAGAGCATCCATCTCTGGGAAGCAGACAGCAAACAGAGAGAAATGTCTCTGAGAGATTAAAAAAATAGTGTGTGGAGAAAAGGATAATTATTTCTTTTAAAATATACCCACATAAATATTTTAATAACACTAAAACCCAGAAATTGAAAGCACAAGTTGAAAAGGTTTTCACAGCCAAAGCACACAGTGTTAAATATCTCATTCACTCCCTGTCTCACTCGATGGAGATCATAATTACTATCAAGTTAGGATGAAACCTGCCAAATGAGCCTGACTTCAGGGCAGTGTGCTCCTTTGCAGCTGTTTTCTTTCCAGAATGCCTAATAATCTGTGTATATTTAATCAAATTGGGATACTTCAGTCTCAATGTTGTTTAAAAAAAAAAAAAAGTAAGGCTGATGATAGCACCTTAGTGGAGGTACCAGGCAAAGGGGAACTCTAATACAGTTGTCAAATTTCTTAGGAAGAGTAGTATATTGATGTTTTATCTTGAATCAATCCAATTATAATTCTATTATTAACATCTTTATGGTCTTTTTAAAACCCACCTAAAAACCAGAGAACTTGGAAAAGTTATCCAATGATGTTTTTTTTTCCCCCCAAGTGCAGCTCAGACAGAACTGGTCAAATCAATTTCTATATGAAAGGAAAAAAAAACCCAAAACCACCTGCAAATCAGAAAGTTAAAACCAACATGTCTTGAAGCTAAACGGAAGTTTATAAAACTCATACACTTTTGTAGAAATTACACTTTTGATCAGTCAGCATTTTCAAATGAAATCACAGAATATTCCTAATCAACCTAATCAACCAAAATGTAAAATATACTAATGCAGTATCAGAACTTTGATTCTCTACAGTGAAACCAAGCTGTATAAGAAGCTATTTCATATGTGTTTCTATTAGCAAAAAAATTGTTGACAAGTACAAATACAATAAAGACAACACCTCAAATGCTGGAAAGACGTTTTCAGGTAAATGCACAGACACAATTTTTTAAAATCTATGTATTTCCAGGTAGGAAAGGATATTAAAATTAGGCAGATAAAATCTCTGCTTAGGAAAGAACTCAATGTAAGGCAAAGAAACCATGCTAAACATATTTCAGAGTGACCAGTTCAAATATAAGCATAAAAGGAATATAACAGTGCAAAATGGTAGCCAGGCACAAGATCTGCTATTGAAGATAAAAGGACTCCTGCACTTCAGGCTAATTTGGTGTCTTAATTTCATCTGTCATTAGTAGGTGAAAAGTAGTGAACCTGACCTTGAACTTCTTATGCAAGGGGATGAATGAATGGTTGAAACACCAACTAAACCTGCCCACTGAAACACTGGCCCTGCAGTCAGGACATTACTCTGTCCTGACTCGCACAAGCAACACTGAATCTCATGATTAGAAGCTAGCTTATAGGAAAATAGTAAGAGTCAATCATTATAAAATGCCATGGTATTACTTACTATTACTATATTAAGGCTATAATCTTACTTTTGATACTTGATCTTCTCCAAAAACCACGATTTAATTTCACAATATAAGTCATAACTGTCTAGATGTGAAAAATTTGCATGTGTAATTACCTGTGATGACACACACACACGCATATGACCAGCCATACCTGTTCAGAGCAAGGGTTCATCCAGACTAGGATGTGGTCAGCAGCAGCCACTTGAGGAGAATAAAAACAACACAAGCACATACAATATTCCCCCCCCGAATACTCTCATAGTCTCCAAATATTTTCATCTCAGGAGATTTTCCGAGTTGGTTGTGCTTTCTCTATATACGTAACGTAGCAGCCTTCCAGATGTAAGCATTGGTCTCCCCTTGAATGTGTGAAAACTTCTGTTCATTACAGCCTTTAGAAAGGAGTTGCAAAAGCCCTTTACCCACTGCATGAACTCCCTCTTCTTGTTTTAAACCTCTCTCTCTGATTCCCTTCACGTGTTCTTGCACTGTAAGAGACAGCAAATAGTCAGTCTGTATCCACCTTCTTGCTAGCAATTGTGACTTTGTAGACCTCTCATTTATCTGCTCAGGTTGCCTCTTTTCAAGGCTATCAAGTCCCAGCCTCTGTAGAGAAGCTGTTCACTGCTTTTGTCATCTTTTTGTCCTTCTCTGTGCTTTTTCCAGTTCTAAAACATCATTTTTGCAATGACATGACTAGAATTGCACATAATTTTCAACGTCCAGGTGAACCATGGCTTTATACAGTGGAATAATTATGTTTTCTGTTTATTCTCTGTTCTTTCCCTCGTAACTCCTATCAATTGATTTGCTTTTTTTTTTGACTGCTGCCAAGCACTGAGCTGATGTTTCCACGGAACTATTTATCATAACCCCCAGGTCTCGCTCTTCAGTGGTAATTGTCAATTCAGAGCCCATCATCTTCTACATGAAATAGGCTTGTTTTTCCAAATGTACATGTTCTTTACATTTATCTACACTGAATTTCATCTGGGTAATTTTATTACCCAATCACTTCAGCAATTCTTCACAGCTGGTCCTCTTTACTACCACCTGGAAGAACTTCACATTATCACCAAACTTTGTCACTTCATTGTTCATCCTTGTTTCCATGTATCTTACATATATTTTTAAACAGCATGGATCTCCCTGTGAAACTCCCCTGGTGACCTCTCCTCCATTGCAAGAATCAGCCAGTTGCACTTATCCTCTGTTTCTCACTTTCTTGGCCAGTTATTAAGCCATGTGGCAACTCATTTCTATGTAGTGGCCATTTAATTTCTGTATGAGCTCTTAGTGTGAGATTTTGTCAAAAGCCTGTTGGAAACGCAAGTAGAGTATATCGGTCAGACCGCTCTCATGCTTGCTGTTCAAACAGATCCAGCTGTTTCAGCCTTCAGAGCTTTTGGGTGAAACTGCTTATTACTGTTTATTACTATTCATTCTGTCTTTTGGTACTGTTAATTTGTTCTGTCTTTTGGTACTGTTATTCCTTCCTCAATTTCTTCAATTTTAAGCAGACCTTTGCTGATGTCTCCACTGTCTCCCCACAAAAAAAGGTTTCTATGTGGGAATAGCCACAGTTTTACTCACAGCAAACATCAGCAGCAAAAATGTGTTAGCTTCCCTGGAAAGCCTTTATCCTCTGAGTAGCCATTTTGTATGCTGGTCATCAGGTGTTTCTGCTGAAGTGATCAAAAAAAGGTTTAGTGGAAATTTTGATCCCTGAAACTAGTTACTCCTTAAACTCTTCTCACTAGACTGATTAGAGTTTTATATTTAGTCTTCAGTTTACAGCCCTTCCTACTTTCTTTGTTTGGACATGACTTCAGTTTTCTGAAAGATCCTTCCTATTTCTAGTAGTGTTCTTTCCTTTGCTGATTAGCCATGCCAGACTCCTTTTAGCCTTTCTGAAGTCTTTCCCAAAAGATGGGGCATGCTCTGCTGCTGTGCCCTTAGCTCAGCGATCTTCTTGTTCCCTGGAAGGATTTAATTCTTTTAGTGGCCCATTTTAGCTTCTTTTTAGTGGGCTTCCCTGTTTTCACAGAGTTGCTCTTTCTGAAGTTAAGCACACTTGTGGTGGATTTTTTGGCCTTTGTTGCTCCTGTGGGGGAACTGAATTGAAGTACATTACAGTTACTGTCACAGAGCAGTGATTCCATTGTGAGATTTTGAACCAGATCCTGCACATCACTCAATACACAAACAAGCTGTCACTCAGCGCTGTCTAGTTGTTTAGGGAGCTGATCTCAGCCCCCCCTCCGCTTTGCTGCTCAGGCAGCTCAGTCACAGGTGCATGGCTCTGTCAGAGGATTTGCACGTGGGTCTGTCAGAAATGGGATTAAGGGAACCGAATTGTTGTTTCCTTTAGTAGACTATGTGTTTAATAAATATGGTGGAGAAACAAGGTTGCAGAAAAGTGTAGTGCCTGTTGAGGTAAACATTTGTCACATGCACAGCTTAGCAGACACGTTTTGCCTGTCTTTGGAATTCAAACCCTAACTGCCTTAAAAATGGAAACCCCTGAGCCTGAGCACAGGTACAGGCAGTGGCAGCCAAGATTTGGCACAAAGCAGGAAAAACATGTCTGCTATGCAACTGCCACAAAAAGCTCCTTTGATCTGGCAGACAAAACATAGCCAACACACCCTCCCCAAAACTCTGAAACAAATTAATCACAAGTCAATTTTAATACAAAATAAAGTTAACCCTTAAAAAAAAAGGCCCCTGCAGGCAGAGTTTTGCTCCCTTCTCTTCATCTCTCATGAAAGAACTATGAAGTTCATTAGAGTCTTCCATATGTTTCTGCATTGTGTGTGGCAGGTTTCCAGGCCCTGCCCAGAAGAGTAGCACCGTAAATCCTTACAACACAAAAGCAGACAAATAGTCCTGCTGGTGTGTGAAGGTTTGGAGACCTCTGTGTACTCTTTCACTGTACTCCTTAGAGAGTCAAAGGACTTTTGAGGAGACCTGGGGTGTTGTACATGATTCTTGTTTTACAATACAGTGCTTATTTGCCTATGTGGGCTCCTGGGGATGCCTTGGCAATGGGTCTAACTGAAGGTTTCCCTATACACCCCATCCCCTCAGCACCTTTTATCTGGTACCTATAACTGTGTTGTTCCTTCTCTGCTCTGTGTGAGACACAGCACCATCTCTCTGCTGTGCAAGGCTGTAACAAAATGTTAGGATGTTCATTCTTTTTAAATTAAGAGCTTGAGTGTTACTGTGAGCAAAAACATTTTGTTAAAATATGGCATTTGACGCACCTACCAAAGATGCTGATTTACTGAAAAACTTCCAGCAGTGGGATTCATGCATGTGACACACTGACAATTGTGCATTTCTTTTAAAATCAGTTTCTGTCTGTCATACCTATGTAGTTACAAAATAACAAAGGGATAATAAAGCTCAATTGTATATTCACAGTTTGAGATTTCTATTGACAGATCTTCACACTGAATGCTTCTGCAAGAAAGTGTGATTATGTAGCTCTCTGTTAAAAGAACTGAAAACCTCTCCTTTGTTACGACTCTCTTACACACCGTTTCTATCATTTGGAATCTTTTAAGGGATGTGTCAAAGTTGACAGGCCCAAATTTGGCCTCCTCTCACCAAATTATATTTGTAGATTTAGAATATCTTCCACATAGGAAAAAATCCCAGCAGTCAGACTCCCCAAGACAAGGACTAACTTCTTTGCCTAACTGCAGGTCAGCCAATAAACCAACAACAATCTACCCTTTCATCCCACAAAATGCAGGTTTCTGCTCATGTTCTACACCACCCCTCCTCTTACGACCTACATATTAAGTTGGTACTGGGCTGAAAAATCACTCTGCTTACTCATTTACCTATGGGTTAGATGGTTTTACTAGTTCAACTTGTTGCCTCTAACTTTCCACTGCACCGTTGAGAGCTCTATTATATCACAGCCATGACAGTGCTCTACCAGGGCTTAACTTAAAACTTACAGAGCCAACCTTCTGGGTTCTCTTCTGTCACACATCATGTTGCATAGGATTAACAATGGCAGCTAGTTTAGTTAGTTTCTTGGATCTTTGTTTTCTAGCCTGCAAGTTAGGTCAATAACATTTTCCCAATCTATGGGAAAGCTGGGTGGTTCATTTTGCCCAAAGGAATCCTGAATCTGTAGCAGCTAAAATTAAAAAAAAAAAAAAGAGAGAGAGAGAGAAGGAGATTTTTTACATATATATATATAAAATTAAAGAATATCTGTTTGGTTTTACTTCACTGAGAATCCGAAAGGATTCCAGGAATAAATTTGTGTGTTCGTAAAAAAAAACTTTAAGATATTAAAATGTGAAATGCAATAGCATAGCACTACAAGTCTGGCTGTTGAGCTGTTCTTGACAAAAGAAAAAGAATAATTTCAGGTCAGAAAAACTGTTAATCTCTTAGATACTTTAAAACAAACAAACAAACAAACAAACAACAAAGGAAAACCTAGATTCACAGAGTTGCAATGCTTGTCTTCTCCTCCTGCTCATGTAACAATCCAGTAGAAATCCAGAAAGGATCCATTTCAATACATATGCCTAGAGTAGGCCATTAGATTATAATCTCCCCTGGTCTAGATTTATTGGAGAACTGTATCCAGAAGACTAACATTTTGATCTAAGCATCCTAAAGTAATTACTCTAAACTCCTAGTCAGTCTTAGCTACTTTTCCTTCAGACACACAGCTGTATTTTGTAAGAAGCAAAATAACTGCAAAGGACAAACTAAGGGCATCTTCCTTGATCCATCTCCTACATCCCCCATCCTTTTGGAAACTTCGAGCACAATGGTGATTTGGAATTCCTGGACATATTATGCTTCAAAGCCTTTCAAGAAAAAAGGTAACAAGTCCAGAAGCTCCCACACCTTAGGAGACCATTGGGCTTTTGGTAAAGAAACAGCAACATCTCTCTTTTCCTTTCATTCAGCCAGCCCCAAAATATTTGACATAACCAAAACTCTGACAAGACAGTAACAGCAAAATACTGCACTGCAGTTAGCAAACAACGTTATGTAATCCTTCTAAACTAGATTGGAAATACATTGCCCTTGACTTGACAAGGGGCATGTTAGAGAAAGTCAGAAGCAATGTCTGAAAACACATTTCCCACCTTGAAGCTCTGCATCTATTGCGTGTTTCCTTTGCTCACCCTGCAGTGACATTGTGTCTTGGCTGCACTAGTTATTGCTTAGTACTTCTTGGAACCTTTCCATACATCAGGGACCCTTTGTAAAGCAGGACTTTAAGTAGAACTTAAATGTTAAAAAAATATTTTGCCCAAACTGTAGGAAAAAGTTGACATTAATCAATTCTTCTGTGTGTTTTTAATTTCCCAGCATCTGCTTAAGTTAAATTTACTTTAGGTCTTCCTTTTTGTTGCCAAAAATTTTATTCTGTAGTGCTGAACTAAACTGCAAAATAATGTGGAAGCCTTAGGAACCTACATTTCCCTTTGAGCCCACGTGTCTAGGTCTGTGCATTTAAACTCCAGTAACAGAAGTTTTTTCCTCAGATATGCTGGCCACTATTTGGACATACAACAATGCATAAGCACCTCTGTGAGTGACCAGAGAACTTATCTCTAGAAGATTTCACTTGTTTTCGATGGCAAGTATGGAAACATCTCCCCTGTGGAGATTCTCCTTCTGCACATAGTTCTCTTTCAAAGAACAAACATAATTTGCCTTCACAGCTTTGTGACTCTATGTCCACATCAGGCAGGAGCTCTCAGTGATCCGAGGACCATGAGGAAAGACCATAACAGAAATCTCCACAGGTAGCAACGGGGAACCCACAGAAATCCTACTAGGCTCTGAGATTGCATTAATTTTCCCACACACTCCTTTTACGCTGAAATTTTCGTTGTGAGGTTTCCTTGTAAAAAAATTTCCACAGGCAGATAGCAGGTGAGGAACCAAAGACCTCAGAGCTAATGCACAAGCTAAAACTCCCACAGCCTACCTCTGACTTACAAAAAAGTAATGGCTTTTTTGGTGAGTTGTTTTCCTTCTGAAGGTTTTTTATTTCTTCTCCCACACTCTGCAGTCCAGGGCAAGGACACATATCCCATGACTCCCTTCCTCTGAACTCTCAGGTACTCAGTTTTACAATGAATACTACAGACTGATTCAAAGGCTGGTTCTTACGCCACTAAAAATCCTAAGCAAATCCTAATAACAAAAGTGGAGACAAACACCATAATGGGATCATCTTAAATAAATAGCATCAACTGAAAACTATTAAAACTTTTACTGATGGCTGTAGTCAAGGCATTGCTGGATTAGAGCATAAAGCTAAATGGAAGAACAGGCATTAGTATCAGGAACATTAAGATCATCAGTGTAATTAATTACCTTTAACAGCCCAAAGGAGCATAATTCTCTCAGTTTTCTCTTCCAAGGGTTTTTGAGAACACCTGCCAACAGAGTAAATGCTGTTAGAGTAAATGTTAAGGCAATGCCTCAGACCTATAAATATCCAAGCAGGTGTTCCACTTTAAGCACAAGTCCTCCCAGGAGACAACCCATGGGATCTACCTGACCCAAACTGCTCCAACACCAACTGCTTCAGTGCGTACATGTCTTTTTTTGGGCAGTAATTTGAATGAATTGCTTCCCCTCTCCCAGACCAAAATTAACATGGTCAGATACAATTAACCGAAATCATATGTGATGCTACTCATTAGTTATCTGTGATATCTCATGATTAATAATCAGAAGAGATTACCACAAACAGCCTAAAAAACTTCTACAGTTTTTAGCATATTTATAGTTTCCATTGTTTCAAACGTTGGCAAAACCAAATATTCCTGGTGTATGTTCGGCACAACAGCCCTTTATTGCTCTGCCTTTAAGCACATTCAGAGAAGACATGCCAGACTACAATGTTAAAAAAGGAAATCTCCTTTTCGGTTTTTCACAATGCTGAATGGTGCAGTACGGGAAGGGGGAGAATAAGTTTCCCCACTAAGATATGGGTACAGAGAGGTTGAAAGTCTAACTCCATCTAGGAAACATCCTTTAATTTTTTGCCTTTTCTGCCATGTTTGCTCTGTGGATGCTGAAGGTCCTCTGAACCTCACAAAGTTAAGTGAGGTCTTCAACTCATTTTTCACTGGTAACAGAGAGAATGTCAAGCCAGGACTTGCAGATACTGGGAGTTACATATTTCTTTGCCGTTGATACTAATCCTCCTTGCCCACTATTTTTCCATTTATTTTTGGTTAATTTTTTGCTTCAGCAAATCTTGTGCAGTAATCTTTGAAATTAATTTTACCTGGCTCAACCATGGCATTGCAGAACCACAGGTTGTACACACATAATAGCTATTATTTTAAAATTTGTCTTTAGCATAAAGGCAGCAAAAATAAACCTGAGTATCACAGTATTCTCTGCTCATGTCCAACAATTAAAAATTGAATAACCAGTGTGCTAAAATCCCTGTAATTGCAATTATCTCTCCCTCCCTCTTGAAATATAGGTTATAGAACTAATAGTTTATACCTGGAAAATAGTCATTTAACTTTTCATAATTTATGACAATGAGTGATTGCTACACTGCATTAAGTAAGTGATTTTCTCTCCTAAAAAACATGTCTAGATTTGATCAAGGATAGGTAAAGAGGATGTCAAAAATTCTATCAGAATTGACAGCATTTCTATTGAAGAGTTACCATTCATCATTGAGTTACTCAGAGGCTGTACATGTGGTATAGGGATTTTTGTTCTGATTTCTTAAATCCTTTTTTTTCCATCAGCACTACTCAGAAGTGATTCCATTGATTCTTCTGCATCTTAAGTGGTGCAAAACAAAGCTACGGCCCATTGAAATGTAGGGAATGTTACAGTTACAGACACTGAAGCACAGGAGATATTGTGTAGTAACTGCAAGGAACTTGGGCCATTGCATGATTTTCTCATAGTTTGATAACCTTGGCAGACAGAAGGACCTCTTTCCCAACTTCAGCCTTTCTAACCAACATAATCAATTCCCCTTTCTCCAGAAAGACAGCTACAAAATATTGCAAGCAAACCATCTCAGCAATATGAAGACAACTTATTTGCAAAGACAAGATGCAGAAATACCCCTACATTAGTAACAACAAAAAAAATTATGTTAAACTGTTAGTAGAGTTCAAACACCAATATAAGTCACTATACTTGTATGTTTTTAATATACCAAGTTAACGTGACAGAAAGTCAATTAATAGGCAAAGTAAAGAAGTGGAAATACACAGCATTTATGAATACACAGATTTGATATTCATCTTAATTTTTTGGCAATACTTAAGGATTATTAACACTGCAAAACTAAAATGCAAACAGGTATTTCAGAAAGATTACATTGTATAGCATTTGTAACTCAGTTTAGTAGAATACTGCATTTTCCTGTCACTGAAAAGGTAGTGAAATGTAATATTAGAATTATTGCAGTATCTGTATGCACATTTTCCAATATGAATGGTATGCCATAAACATAACTCATTCTACTACTGCATGATTATGTTGAAATAATATAACATGGTCATAAATGAAGAGAAATGATGTTGAATTGCTTGCTGTATTGAAATACTATTCAAGAAGATCAGAATTAAAATAGGGACACTTAGTAAATACTGCAGCAATGGTTTTATTCTTTGAAAGTGTCAATTGTATGTGAAAATGAAACTGCAGATACACTTCAATATTTATCGCGCCAGGTACTTCATTCACATTGTGGAAAATAGCCGTATCAATGGCAGAAATGAGGTATGAAGTTAGCTTGTGTAGTGGATAAAATTATAATCTGGTGAGGTGGTGGGGAAAGAAAAAAATTGCTCTCTATAAATCTCCAAATGAAAAATAAAATATAGGGCTTCATAACGCCTTATTTTAGATGAACCTATGAACTGGAGGAGCCAGACAGAAAAATGAATATGCTTTGTATGTCAAATGTGTTTTTTGTATTGGAAAATACTCTACATAATTCAGACACATTACAGTTATCTGGCTGTTTATATAAAACATGTTAAGATAAACCGTGAGTGAAATAGTTGTGGGTGACGAAGCAGAATTGTTTCAGGATTAAAACAGGCTCTGAGAGATAGGGTCAATTGGTTCAATTCTTGTTCTTGCCAGTAATAGTGATTTCTTGGCCAAGTCATTTAACTCTGTTTTATCTCCTCCATCTGTGTAACAGATATGCTATTATTAGGTCCCTCACTGAGATGTTATGTGGTTTAATAGTCTTAATACTGAGGTCCTTGGATGTAGGGTTCTACATACACACAACAATTTCATTCTGACAGGTAGCAGCACCTTTGAGCTAAGACTGCAACCAGCTTCCACTTACAAATTATTTTCCTTTATAGTTCTCACTTGGTAAGTGGCCTGGCTTAAAAATTGCTAGTTGTTTGGTTTGGTTTTGTTTTTTTCCCTGAATGCATGCAACATTGCATCTGTTTCTGTCAATAAAATTGACAAAGAAAGAAAAATGAGGAGGAAAATAAGGTGCTAGAGGGCATGCTTATATCATACAATCGAGTGTGATGCAGAGACTGCAGAATTAATGCTAGCCAAGCTGATTACAGAACTAGGACAACCCAGCTAACCTGACTAGTTAGCCAGTCTTCACAGTGCTGTTCTGAAGGCTCACTGGGCACCATAAGGATTCATTGTTTCATACTGACTCCACTGGTACTACCTTGAGGAATCAAGATACTTATCATGGCATTGGCTTGCCTGGTGCAGATCAGTCTGGAAAATACTAGCAGTAAGCCTTCAAAATTACCAGTGCTACTTCTGAAAAGTGAAAGAAATTTGATGGAAACCTTTTCTACCAAAAGTTACAAAACATAGATACTCACTTGCCAAGTGAGACAACATAGGAATACAGAATGACAATTTGCCAGAGGTCCTCTACCATGATCTCCTTGCAGACCTTTGAGGAGAAAATTATCTTTTCAGATGATAAGGAAATCTCTCTTAGATATCACCAAACAGGAAATATCTGAAAGATGATTAAAACTATTGAATTATTAAACCAAAGCAGCGAAAGGTGCTAAAAGATGACAATACCTCATGTGCAAAACTGACGTACTTCAGCAGCATCAGAAAAAGTATGAGTATCATCAATCTTATACAGCCCATATAATAAACAAACATTTTTATTAAGCATTAAAAATGCCTAGTTAGTCACCACATGGGTGATATAAATGCAGGCCAGGAGCCAGCTGGATCTTTCAGAACAAAGCACTCATCCAGCAACAAGTATATCCTATTCATCAAGCGAAGAGACAAATATAATGTTGCAGCCTAATTTTCCGTGCCAAAGAACTTTGCACTTAACATGCCCCACAATACTGTCATCCTCCTTCAATGGAGCTGTCAGGTCCAGCAACAAGACCATGCAGCCGAGCTGCCTCTAGTTCAAATGAAGGGAAAAAGAGGGTGGGGAACTGGAGAAGTCCATGGTATGTTTAAAAGGAAAGTAAATGAATTCTCACTTCCCCCTTCTATACAGAACCTAAGAATGTGCTGATGAGAGACCTGCAAGGCCATTAGGAAGTTCAGCTTTGGTAAATATGGGCTTAGATTGTAAACTTCTAATCTGGAGCACTGACATTTCCCAGCAAAGTTGTCTAGAAACAAGACCTTGAGCTCTACCTGTTCAGGGGAAATTCTTTCTTGGGAAAGAATAAAATGAAAGAATAAAAGAAACAGAGAAAAACTGCAAGAGAGGGAAATCCTGAGGAAATACTAATTGGAGTAAAATAAAAATGAAAGAAAAGATGGGTATAGGGAGACACACAGTCATGGAAAAGTATTTTGCTGTAAAAGAGTGTGAACTCTTTTGTAAAAAGATGACATGCAATACCTCTCCTAAGAGGCACTAAAGTCTATCATCTGGCCTTGGTTGTAATACATGGGTCTAGGTTGCAGCCTAATGACATCACATGTTCATGTGCAGCAGTGCTTGGATGAGTACTGCAGGAGGAGGGGAAGAGGCAAAGGGAAGGGGAAAAGGTGGGGACTTCTCTCCTCTGCCTTGGGGCTATGCCAGCAGTTTTCTCATTACAAGCATAAACCTAGCAGCGCAGCACACCTGCTCAGCAAGCCCTTTAGTACTTACAGGCCATTTAAGGGGATCAGATTTCATCGAAAAAACTGCATGTATATGCAGTGGCACATATCTGTCTGCATCACACACCCTGCAACACCTGCCATCTAGCACAGTTGGTCCTGGATTTCCTACACGTAAGTTTGGGCCATGGCCCCAAGTAAGGGGAATTTCAGTTTGCTCTGGCACAGCCTCATAGTCTCTCAGCAGAAAGCAAGCAGCTTTGGGAATGACACAAGGAGGACATGGTGGATCAGCGGCAAAGGCTGTAACCAGGTCACGTTGGACAGCATCCTACAGACAGCCTTTGGGTTTGCTGTGCAAGTAATTCAGCTGGTTGATTCCTGCTCACCTCTAGGCCAAGTTTGGCAAGTAGAGCATATGTTTGGGGACAAGAGTGGGCAGGAAAAGCAGAGTGGAGCAGGATGTGGGTGGGTACATGCATACTGCATGCGTGGGCAGCTTGCACACACTCGCCCCTTCCGCTTGTCACATGCATCCCTGCAAGGGATGGGTGTTTCCTGTTTGCTTTTTCTTTCTCCCCTGGGTGAGGAAGGGGAGAGAAAGGGAGCAGCCGTCCTCCAATGCCAACTCAGTCTAGTGTTGAGCTATGACAAAGATCAAAGCACCCAGGAGACAGAGAGCTTTTCCCACAAAAGCACACTTTGCTGACAATCTAGAAAGGATCTAGTCTGAAAAGGACTGAGCAGATGGAAGAGTCTGCTGTCCTTGTCAGTCAGCAAAAAGGATACTAGGAAGAAGGGCAAGTGGAAGGGCAGAGATATCTTGTTTAAAGGGGTTGAGAGGAAAGGTCTGGAGAGTGAACAGAAATCCAGAAGCACAAACCTAAGTTACAGGGTGCCTAAGAGGTAGTGATTTCCCTGGTGCGGGAATAAGCCCATGCTTGCAGAAGCAAACTGTGCCTAGATTATTGCAGAGATTAATGCTGAGATAGCTAAAGGCTCTCTGTCAACTGGTAAAGGTTATCCCTCCTGCAACCCCTGTGTTTGAAAAGGTTCCTCCTGTCCTTACAGAGGGATCCTATGGCAATTTTTCACACTGATGCCAACCTGAGCATTTTTCACACTGATGCCAACCTGAACTCACAAACAGACTTGAGGACAGCCAACATCCAGCAAGAATGCAGAACATGACTGGGTCCTCTACAGGTGTTGTGGTTGTCAGAGTACTTGTCAAAACAGATCCTGCCAAAAAAAACCCTCATGCTTAACAGTTCACAGGAGTCCTTAGACACTGCAGCAATGTCAGGGTAGGGTGGTTTAATTTGCATCGGGTGGGCTCCCAGCTCCAGAGGATGGCACAATGCCAGAAAACTGCACTGAAACCCAAATGCTAAATAAAGTTAATTCCCACTAAGAAACATAAATTTCAAAAATCAGCATCCATTTAAAAAAACAGATATAGTGAAACAGAAAAAGCAGATACAGTGAAAAGGAGCATGTGGAAAGTAATTACAACAGAAGAGCCCCATGATGGAGACAAGGAATACAAGGTTAGATTTGAGCATACACTGCATTGACCATACTGCATTTTGGAAATGTTGCCTTAGAGCCAGAACATCACTGCTGTGAAGCTTCATCTCATTACCATTCTTATCCCAAACCAGGATGTCTGCTTAGATTTCATCTTCCATTGGAATGAATGTGGCATGGCAGCACATGGTAAAAATTAGCAGGGAACCACTAGCAAGGAACCACTAAAGAGAACAAGGGACCCCAGCTACAGCTACTCTGGTAGCAATTTCAAATGTAAATATCTCAGTTTTCTCCCAAAGTATTTGGGGTGGTGTTGCATTTTCCTTTTTTTTTTTTTTATAAGTCAAAACTGTTGCAGAACCTTTGAAATGAAATAGTTTCTTTAGTCAGAAAATAATTTTTCACCAAAAATTGTTAGAAAATCTTGGCCTTAGCAGTCAACATATATTTGGATGAAGAATTAAATTAGGGCTCTAAGGCTTGAGATTCTTGACATATGTTTGAGATTATACATTAGAACTTAGATGCTTTGTGAACTTTTGTCATTGTATTGGTTCACTGATCACTTTGCTTTCTCTTTTTTAAAAGCAACAGCTGTAATTTTACTAGAACACTAACAGTGAGAAAACTGCCAACAGCACTGAGCAGAACTTTAGAAAGGAAAACATCGACAAAATACCAGAGAAAAGAGATGCATCAGACTGTGCAGCATTACCTTAAATAAAACAGTGAAACTTGCTGTTCTGCTTAAAACTAGCACTAGAAAATGTACCTATCCTACTATAACAAAGTCACATGGTCACCAGAAGTAGCTCTTCTCTAATTAGGATTTTCTCTGACCAAAGAGATCAGACACATTAAGCAAAAACAGTGCAGCCTAATATTTGAAAGCACCCTTCAGTCCTAGCCAGTCTGCAAAAACCACATGAGCATGTGGCTCATTGACAGCACTGCAGGGGCTCACACAATGCATGACATAGACTTATCTGTAAGAGGGAGATGAAGTACAGCCAAGTGATATATTCTGCCTTTCTCTTGGAAAAATATCACAAATCAAATTATTTTCCTTTGCTGCACAAATCCTTTCACCTCAGCTGAGTAAGCTAATATTTACTAATGTACAGTATTCACATCAAAGTTTCCATGTGTCCCTGTTCTTGCTGACTGCAAATTGGGTTTGGCTTTCCAGCACTTTCAGCAAGATGTTAAGCTTGTTTCAATTGCAAAAAATGCAAATTTTCCATTTGCCTCCTCCAGTTTGGATTTTAGAGACATATAAATATATCTGAGAGTTTGGGCATGGTGCCGTTTTTCACTGCTCACTTTATGTTAGGAACACAAGTGGTACAGCCAAAATAATGAAAACCAATGATATTATCTTGTAAATTATAGTACTTGGAAAAATAAAATGATAAAGTAAAATGTAAACAAATAAGCAGTGGTAAGTAAGAGACACAGACCATGCAAAACATCAAAAACAACCTAGCGTAAACATTTTGGCCACTGTGCTGTAAACAGTAAAATGCTGATTTTAGAGTGAAAATTTTCTTATTGTATTGCTATTGCCCTAAGTAGTAGAGTGCTGCTTTCCAGACATCCTGAGGTGAAAGATGTGGGGACCAAAGCAGGAGGATACACGCTTGCCCTGAGAAGTGTGGCTTACAGACTTTGGGCACAGGGCTTGGATTGTTCCAAGAATCGTGCCCTTTTCTTTCATCATCTTCCCTCACCTGAAAAAAGCTGGCAAAGCTTAGGCCAAATTTTGTCTTTAATGTTCAATTGCCCATGTGACTTTAGAGGAGAGATGATTAGTCTAGAATTTTATTCTGAAACTATAGATTTGAAAACAGGAACAACGACTTAAAAACACACCTCAGCCTCATGCTGAGAGACTGATGCACAGAAATTTGTAGTAAGAGCAATGACAGGTCTCCAGTATAGATATATCTCTGGGAGTGGTACATACATTAAAGTAACTGTCATGGAAACTTTTACTTCAGAATGTGGAAAAATCTGGCCCACACCGCTTAGGAGGAATAGCGGAAAGATAGGTGTCATCACCTCACTCACGCTGGCATGTGGTTTCCTAGAGGTATATGTAAGTCTATCAACATCAGGCAATGAACTCAAATTTAAGTGTCCTCAGGAGAAAACGTTCATTCATAAATCACATTATGACGAAGCAGCAGGCCAAAGAACTCCATTGCCCTGGGAACTCTGCTGCTCACCAGCAGGAAGGCATGGTAAGAACAGTTAAGCTCTGCTTCACCTGCACAGTATACGCAGCCAGAGCAGCCTGTGCATGCTGGGTCCAGAAACCAAACAACACTGCAACCTTGGGAACATATTATGGTCACTGATGTCTGCTAATATTCACTGCTATCATTACCCATGTTCACTAGATTACCTTGCACGTGCTTCACCTTCATTTAGCTGTGCCTTTAGCCCCAGGATACTGAGCATCCTTTTACAAAGCTGAAGATTAATCCTGTTTGCTCTGTAGGAACATAATCAGACCAATTTACTCATGTAAAATTGTCTTTTTCTTTTCACATGCAGAAGTCCTAGAACAGAATGCCTCATACAGCACAAATGGAATTTAGGTTCTCCTACAGAATTTTAAAAACTGTATCACAGAATTCCTTTCCCCTGAAAAAAGAAAGATGTCCAAATCCCAGAATGTGCCCCATTAAGCACGTGGAAGAGAAAGTTTTTATGCATTAACTACCTCCTATCTTCCTATCTCCAAAATATTCATTTACTTTTTTCCTTTAGCTCCACTTGCCAGCTTCGGATCCTGCGTTATTAACACTGAAGTTGATAATAAATACCTACTGCCTTCCCTGAGAAAAGGCACATAGTATCAAGCTCAGCCTTAGATATCATTCACTATTGTATGTAAGTGTAAAAATGCATGTATGGAAAGGTGTATGTTCCATTCATGCATTATTAGTCTAATTTATGGGAAGAAATTTACACAATAAAATCCTACCCAGTTAATGGCACTTAGAAATTTATCACAAAGCAGCAAGGAAACGTCCAGAGTTCTGCCAGCAATGTAATAATCACATATTTGTAAGGCTGCCACAAAACAACACTATTCAGAGTTCTCCAGAATGTTCAGTATTGCAATGAAAAGCACAAACTGTAGTTCGAACATGTCTTCACTATGAATGCATTGGGTCATTTACCGTAACAATGTGAACGTGCTCTCATTATTATGTTCAACTTGATTAGTGTGTAGTCTAACATTTAAAAGTGCACTTCAGATGGAAGAAGGTATGAATGCATGATTGCTTCCTAATAAATTGAGCAACCCCCTAATGAACTGCAAGGGATCTATAAGAAACTGTTAGACACTAGACATAGACACTCAGAACTAGAAAAAAGTGGTAATAACAAAGAAAAGACAGAGTAGAATTTCCTAAATACATTTATAGACTGTACTGTAATGCTCATTGCTATCTGAAGTAGTAGCAAATAGGAGGGTGTACAGTTCTAGGAGAAAGACATTATTAGAAATTTGCTGGGGAAAGGATCACCGTTATTAAAAGCCAACATGTAAATGAGCACTTTGGCTGATGTGATTTGGAGCAGTGTTACACAACTGTGTCTTATAATGGAGCAGGAGAACAACATTCCCTCTCCATTGGTGTCTAGGAATGTTTTCTTTGAATGACATTGTCGTACAAAAGCAAGTCAGAAGAAAAGTAAAATCTATATTCAGGGGACCAGGCTGATTTAACAGGGAAGATGAAATAAAGAATTTAGCTAAGAAACAATAAAAAGAGAGTACAAGTCCAGAGTCACTTGAAAGGAGTTGACAGAGAATGCCTTTTTATGAAATAGGAATATATGAATACTTAACAATTAACTTAGATTACATACAAGAGTGAATATAAGAAACATTGTTTTATTACTAAAATGTATGAGGCTGCAAAGTTGTTCTTTGTGGAAAAAGTTTCTTCAGTGTGAGACACTACAACTAAAGCTCTATGCTGAATTAAGGAGGGCGGGAGCGGGAATTCACCTCTGAATTCTGCACCTTCATGTTAACAGTGAGAGCCTTACTGCTCCCCTTATCTAGGTATCAGACTGTCTAAGAAATTACATAAGACGCCTCAGCCTTATTCTGTCTCTCTGTGTCCTTAATCTTTGCTGGCTGGACATTTAAGCACAGCAGGTGGTTTAGCTTTTTTCCCCTGCCTTCCCTTGGGGGGAAAAAAGCAATTATGAGAAGACAGGTAAGTCAAAAAAAGCAGAGTTAGGCACTTCCCCCCCCCCCCCCCCCCCCAAAAGGAGTAGTACTCCATACTCCATGTTTAGAAGCCTCTACTTCATCTGAAAATGACTGTTCAGCTGGGTTGTGTTGTTTTACACACCCACGAAACAAATGTTAAGAGTGGACAATAGTGATTGCAGTGAGTTAGCTGCAGTGTGGCAATGCTTATGTATTTATCTGAGGCAGTACTACTTGAATACCTCTGTTCTCTAACCACTTCTTCTGGTTTTGGCTGGGATAGAGTTAGTTTTCTTCATAGCAGCTAGTATGGGGCTGTTTTGGATTTGTACTGAAAACAGTGTTGATAATACAGAGATGTTTCCCTTATTGCTGAGCAGTGCTGACACAGGGTCAAGGCCTTTTCTGCTTCTCACACCATCCCACCAGCAAGCAGGCTGGGGGTACACAAGAAGTTAGGAGGGGACAGAGCTGGGATGGCTGACCCCAACTGACCAAAGGGATATTCCAGACCATATGACATCATGCTCAGTATGTAAAGCTGGGGGAAGAAGAAGGAAGCGGGGAATGTACCAATGAGAAGTAGTGAATTAATTCCTTGTTTTGCTTTGCTTGTGTGCGTGGCTTTTGCTTTATTTATTAAACTGTCTTTATATCAACCCATGAGTTTTCTCACTTCTACTTTTCTAATTCTCTCCCCCATCCCAGTGGGGGGAGTGAGCGAGCAGTTGTGTGGTGCTTAGTTGCCAGCTGGGGTTAAACCATGATTCCTACCTCCCTGTAGCTGACAGCTACATCCTCCTGCCTCTGAATCAGTAGCTATGGAAGAAGAGTTTCAGGATTGTAATTATTTCTTTTTCTATTATATTCTACTGGTTAAAAAAAAAACAAAAAAACTAAAAAAAACCCCCAGAACAACAAACCCCAAACCTAAATCCACATATGCAGAACACACTTCTGCAATAATTTGCTTACTTGAGGGAGATGCATTTCGTTAGAAGGTAACAGCAGGATCATCTACTAGCAGCACTATCTCTCATGAAAGCTTCCAATATCAAACAGGAACAGCATAAACGTAATGACACATCTGCACCTGGCCGAAGCTGTGCTCTTTCCTAGGAAACAAAGAAATAGACCCTGTCAGGCCACCTCAAATTTGCAACAGCAAACCGGCAATAAATGGTATCCCTTTCAGCATCAACAGTGACAACAAAAGTAGTGAGCATAGTTTTAGTACTGATGCTCTTCAGCAGCATCTGCTGGTTACTACTAGTAGAGCCAACATCTTCAAAAAGCAAGAAGGTACCACTGAGTAGAGAGGCATGATTTTCCCCTTGCTGTAATGGCCCACTGGACAGGATGCAGGATTAAGCTTAAGGAAATAAGGGCCTGCAAGCAGGCTTAAAGTATAGTTTTGTGTAAATTGTGCCGTGCCTCAGTTTTTCTGTCTGTAACTTGAAATTTTTTGAGAACGTCAACTGAAAGCACTCTGCATTTTATGGTGCTGTTAAATGTTCACCACTGTCACTGTTACAAAGAAAATGAAAACAGACAGGAAACTATTTCATGCAAGAGGGAAGCCAATATTTGCAGAAGATTCCCAAACAAGGAGAAAATATATTTGTTTGGGCAAGAAACAACTTTCCCTCAATAGGAAAAATAAATAGAAAGCATGAACTGCCTGGATGTTCAGGTAGGTGTATCACGGGCATGTAAAGCTGGAGAATGGGCTACATGGCCACCTTTGCATGGTAGTGAACCAGCACTAGAAAATCCATCCTCTTCATGTTCCAAGCAGCCAGGCTTCTGAGGGTCTAATGACTTTATTTTTTTCCACTCCAAAAAAGCCACAATAGCTATTCTACAATAGTTTCCTATGTGAACAATCTCTTTCTGCCTGAAGAGTAACTTTTTGTTTAGTCCTCTTTGAAGTGGACTAAGTTAGACTGCAGAAAGGCATTCCTTGGGGGGGGGGGGGGGAAGTCCATTGTGAAAGGCAGTGTGGAAGAGCTATTTCAATTCACACCCTCTCCTATTTCACAAAAGCTTCCTCTGCCAGGTGAAACCCTCAGTGTTGGTGGAGCTAACTGAGGATGTCCATACACAGCACAGTGTGGAATCCAAGTGTTTCTGAAGAGCTTAGATTAGATACAACAAACAGTTAAGGTGCAACAGCTCAGTCCTCCCAACCCCTCACGTGGTAATATTCTGCTTCTTCAATATTATCACATTGCTTTCAGTACCTGGCCTAATCTGAGCCATTCCCTTACTGCATGCCACATTTGAAGAAATAGGGCAATGATCTTTCAACAGCCTGGTAACCAAATCTTCTGTTTATATACTGCCCATGTATTTCTGGCTGAATATATCTGCAAACTGCCTAAATAAGTGCAAACATACCCACTTAACAGAAATTGTGGGGGTTTTTTATAGTTGAAAGTAAGCAAAAAATCCTAAACAAAATCATATCATAGCATCCTTTCTGGCACTCCTTATAAATGGGTGTGGCTTTCTCCATTAACAAAAGCCAAATGACTATGGTGCAGGTCTAAAGAGAAGGTGGAAGGGACACTGCAGCAAATTTGGCATATGACTTCAGAGAAATTGTTTGGTGCTTCAGTTTTCCTTTCCACAAAACAAGACTGATGATGCATTTTGGTAATCATAAAGACAAGTTCTCTCTAAGGGGTCAGCGTTATTGCTATTGCTACTTCTCAGATTAGCATAATAGGTTGGATAGGTCATCAGCTCCTTTGGAAAAAAAAAAAAAAAACAAAAAAACCCCAAAACACAAACAAACCAAACAAGTGGGGACACAGGTATTCTGCTTGCCGCACAAGCGGTGGTGTTTTAGGTTGAGTCAATCTTCCTATCTGTTAGGCACAATTAGAGCTTCACTTTTCCTTGTGGCCCTACATTTTTGGATAGTTGTTGGATAGAGGCTGGTCAAGTAACCACAAGTGCTTCATATAACTGTGCTTCCCTGCCCACTACAGCATTGTGGCTCTTGGGATCTTTCAGCTACAATACTCTGGGGGCTGTGGCTGCAGCTACATTGTGTCTGTTCTTACCAAATCCAGTTTTTATGATTCACAGAAACTCATCTGTGTGTGTGAATTACTGGCTTTTCAATTGACAGTGAGGGAGCAAAAAATCATCTACAAAAGAAAAGCTTATCTACTTACATTATAGTCTCACACATTTTACTATGTGTTTACTGTCAGAACGTGTTGCGGTTAATATCTGAATCTCTGCCAGACTCCTGACAGACAGAATATGATCTATCTTAAGATATTTTTTTTGCAAAGTGACAACTGCTAGTCTGTAAATACTGTGTGCAATAATAGAAACACTAATTTGCCATAGCTATATGTTCCAAAAATGTTTGTAGTTTCCTTACATTTTTCATTCTCTTTGTAATTCCAATCAGCAAATGCATGATCATTGATACCTGGAGTTGCTACAGCATATTTTAAGATACACAAATTATAGGAAATACTTCATTCACTGCTATTGTTAAAATGGTGCTTTGTTGTCTAGTAGCTTTAGATTTACCTATAGTTCCTCTTAAAATCAAACACAAACCTGAAATCTCTACACCCATCATGACAAAGGACACCGAGGAAAATCAGAACAAGGGACCACGGTGGAAATCTGATAAACTTTTCCAGCTAATTGCAAGGCTTATCTCTCAATGAGGCAAACAAAAGCAAACAAGGCTGAAGCAAATGGAAGACCTCTAGATTCAAGCCACACTAGAATTCTCCCTAAATTTCACTGCACAGTTTCTTCACTCCCCAGGTCTTACACAGCATGTTTAAATTTAGACATTTTTAAAGTTCAAAATTATCGATATATCGCAGGGGACTTAAATGGCATGTACAAGCATCCAAGGGCAGTCTCTACCCTATTTCTCGTTTGCATCTCCTGGAGCCCAGTTCTTCAAATGGCAACATCAAAATCATTACATTCTACTGCCTTTCATGGCTGTTGCAGTTTTCTCATATTCCCCTGTCTGTTTTAGAGCATACTGTGAGATAGCATTGGATTATGTAATGAACATCCTTAAACCCAAGAAATGCCACTCAAAAAAGCCTCTTTATCTTCATTGTCTCTGCTAGGGTGCCCATCATACATCCATCCCATTTAAAAACAATCAAAATTATTAATTTTTATTGTTTTTAGTAGAGCTGTGTATGGAAGAGTCATTTTCTGCCTTGATTCCTTTAAACTTGCATGTGTTAAAGGAGAATAAATGTACGTTTGCAGGATGGCAAAACACAGCCACCAGAAAATCTTAGACTCTATTCAGCCCTATTCAAATCTTTTTTTTTTTTTCCCCTTCACTGAGCTTTGCATAAAGCTAACCCAAACCCACATGGATTTCTATAATATCCAAAAAGAATGACAATGAGTGATGTGATGTAGGTGGAAACTGCCTGAAGAAACCTAAATTGTAACAGGAAAAAAAAATTGACATTTTAGATTTTAAATGTTACACAGTTTTTATAAAGCTTCAGTCAATTTATTTTATTTATTCTAATGAAGAGCATTACAACTGCTTTACTGCACTGAAGCAAGCATCGATCACACCATTAATCACACCTTGTGAATAGTCACAAATCAAGTTCTAACAGCAAGCACTGAATCAGGAGCAATGAAGCATAAACTCCTTCACAATTTATGATCTCTCCAATTGCATCTTTTCAACCATTAAATTGCAAGATACCATAAATTTTTATCTTCTTCACTTCAGTCACATTATTGATTCTGCCTTGTGAAATATAGAATAGCTGTAAATCTAGGCTATTGAATTAAATTTAAAGTCTTGACTTCAGAAAAGAAACCCAACACACTGCCATGGCTGTTAATTTACACTGAGGAACAAATGATAGAAACATTAAAATTTAAATGGACAACAGGGATTTCAAAGAGCCATAGTTCTGTCAATCCTAGTCCTTGTCAACCTTGAGGGTTTTTCTTTTAGCCAAATTTTAGATCACAAAATATAATAAAACATAAGCTCCAGGTGGATGCAGAACACGTAATTCCTGCAAACAAGAAAATGATGAAGAGGCTAAATCAAAGCTACTGAATAAACGTTTATGCTTAAAATAACTCCACTGAATTCAGCACAATTTACCTAACTACAATGCTGAGGTGCTTTAGTACAAATAAAACTGGCATACTAGTGATAGCACATCTTTAGTCACCAGGTCCCTGGCGAAAAAGCAGTTGCCTTAATGTGTCTGCAAGACTCTCTCTAGGGCAACACAGGCAGGTTCTTCAGAGAACTGTGTGTCCATCAGAAATGAAAAGATCCACCAAGGTGGAAGCCCTTATGGGTGGGTGGGAACAATAAGTGCAGATAGAAATGGAAGCTCCCAAGGAACTGGAGGGATGTTAAAGTAGACCTGGAAAATATCATGTGTTGGAAGAAAACACAGGGTGTGACCTGGATTTCCAGGGTACTGCTAGAGAAGTGGGAGTTTCCTGATGCTGTTGTGGGTTGCCCGTGAGAGCGGTGTCTGGCCAAGGCCAGACACTGGGTGCGGGCTGCTGCTCCACATGCCCTGGCTTTCCAGGTGCCTGGACATAGCTCACAGTCGTCTCCCAGCCTCTGAGGTGTTTCTCCCTACTGCTACAGGGCACAGGGTTGGTGTCCTACAGGCTCCTTGCCTTCAAGGTGAAGGCCTTACGCCAGCAGGGCAGAACACTCTTCCACCATTTCTGTCCCAGCAAAGGAGCACCAGCCTGACAGTGAACGCACTCCTGGGTGCACAGCTCCCTGCCCCACTGGGTGCGCTCCAACTCCCTCCTGCATCGAGTACAAAGTTGCCCTCACCACAAGCTCAGAAAGACATCATCTGTTACTAGTTTGTAGGGTTCAGAGGCTTAAATCAGTTGCTTACATAAATCCCCCTGCCCCTTAGGAAAAGGCCATGTAAATATTTGCTGACAGGAAGAACAGAAGCAGAGCAGACAGTGTCGAGAGGCGGTGACTCACCTCTGTCCAGGCCTCCCGCATCACGCTGCCCAGCCACAGTCCCTGTACCTCAGCCTCCAAACCGCAGAAGCGGAGCAAAGGGATTTTGCCCTTCCAGGGAGTCAGCAGGAGGCAGGCCCCGTGGCCACCCGCCCGCTGTACTGGAGAAAGGGGAACGGACTGGGAGCGTGAGGGAAACATAGCTGAGGGAACAGCCAAGATGAGAGCTGGCAAGGCAGGCAGGCCTCTCCCCTCACCGGGTGTGCAGGGCGTGGAAAGGGGAATTTCATCGCCAGGAGCAGTTCCACGGCAGGACCGCTGCCAGGAGCAAGCTCCTTGAGCTCCCGGCAACGGCTGCCTGCTCCCCTCGCAGCTGTGTGTGGAGGAGGCCGAGGTGGAGACAAGGGTGGAGCAGGCGAGGTGAGACTCTGGCAAACGATTCAACCTCGGGGTGACGGGGAAAGTAGGGCTCCTAGCCCAGACTCTGTTGACATATTCAGAAGTTGCCTACAGGTACTCAGTTGTCTCTTGAGCCCAATCCTAGCTATATTTAATCAGGTAAATCAAATAAACCAAAGGGGTGGTCTGATGTGTTTGTAGGATCAGGCATTGGAACTGAGGGGTGGGGTGGGTCATGCTTATCTGAACAGCATGTACCTTCGCAGCAGTAACCTCCCATTCATTTCCTCCATTAGCTTTTTCAGCCCATCAGTGCACTTATCGCCCAGTTCTTTGCATATAGAAAAATATTGCCAGATGTAGATTTTGCAACTGTTTTTATTGAAGTTTTCACTTCAGCCCACCATTTTCCTATCTGCATATCAACTCAAGAGTCAAGAAGAACACAATCCTTAAGGAACTGAAAAGTAATAATTACAAAAATGCAATTCAAAACTTAACCTCTGTTACTTCTTGCACAACCTACTGGTAGCACCGCATTACTTTCTCAATACAGTATCATACCATAACAGATCATGCTGTCTCAGGCAGAAAGGTTATTTGGCACCACACTTTGCAAAAGTATAAAACCCCAGAATTTGTATCAAAAATACATCATAAATTCCTACAAACCACAGAAAGCAATGTTGGTGACTTAATATTATACTTATATCCCCCAATATGCCAAATGCACTGTGTTCCTGGGCTGCCATTTTTCACCAGGGAAATGAGTACTCACTGCTTGGGATTCACGTGGCCCATACTGAGAAATGAGTAACTGCATGCTGTGTCACCATTTCCGCAGTGCCAGCAGCAAACATATCCATAGTGCTTGTCATCGGAATAGCTATCGCTTTCTAGCCCAAGGAGAAACGCATTTCAGCACTGACTGAGCCAATGCCCAGCAGAATCCTTCTACGTAAAGCCACATACGAATACGATGTATTTTGGAAGTTCAACTCAGATTATTTACAATCAGATTCACAATTCAGTTGTGCCAAATAAACGCAGTTTGTTCTGTGGATTCTGTATCGTGCTAGTACCATTCTATGGGCTTTGCATTCTTACTGATCACAAAGCTGCTTTGTTAATTACTGCCACTTGGACTTCGATGTTATGACTTGCAAGCCTCACTGAATCATGCAGTACCTATCCAAAATATGCTGCTGCTTCTATTACTGTGTTAAACTAGTTCATATCTGGAGAGGAATATCCACTTCCCTTTTAACATCTAGAATTTTTTCAGACCAAAGAGTAAACTTGTATTAGGTCAGGGAAGTAAATGAGAAGGAAATTGTATTGCTCTTTTTTCTTTGCTCCATCAGGTATTAAATTCCACGAGATAATCAATTAGCTAGAAAACAGGGCAAAAGCTGAACACAAGAGACATGCTACTTATGATAAATATTTTTATGGCACACAGAAATAGAAATGACCAAACTTGAAATGACCATAGGCTCAGCCTCATACCCAGAAGTTTAGGTACTGTTGTCACACTTACCTCCAACTTCTTTTACTTGCTTTGGTCTGAAATTCAGTTTTTAAAGCTGGAGAGAAGATATGCATGTCTGAAGCCCCTGTGCATCCTGGTTTTGCTGCTGGCAAAAATTTCCATGATCATAGTTTTTTTCATTTCACTTCCTACTTCACACAAAAAATAAAAAGCACAATCAACCAAGATGTCAAACTTCAACTAATGAATAAGCACAAACCTTCAGGAATGGACACTGCTTGCACATAAAGCCTTTGCTGAAGCTCAACAGGGAGATTAATACGTCTCTTACTAACTCTCAGAAACATTTTGGACCTTAAGATTTGGGTTCCCTGGAGGGCAGGGGGAAAGAGGAAAACCCCCAAAATAAAAAAAAAAAAAAAGGAGGAGAGCAGGGGGAGGAAGAACTGTCTAGCAGCAACACTCTTGTTGGTTACTCAAAACTTCTGCTCAGGAATCTTGAGTATCCCAGAAATAGTATGGCTCATGGAAACCAATAGTTTTTAACAACGAAGAACTGTAAGGTGGCCATAGTGTGTGTGCAGTATAGGGGAAACATAGTGCAAAAGGTGTTGTCAAAGCTGGTGTTCCTGCATGAGGGACAAACTGCAGGGCCTAGGACATTCTGATATTAGGAGAAGGCATGGCAAATGGGAAATCCTTAACCATATCGAGGTTCTTAATTTATAATACAGATGTAATATTTACTATATAGGTGATTCAACTGAACTTAAACATAACAAACCAACACACTTTCTTCTTGTGGAAAAGCACAAATGAGTAATTTTTCTACACACAATACCTGTTATATGATATGCTTCCTGTTAACACATTTAAAGCTCAGACACTTGCATTTGCAAATGAAATATACTTCACAGAGCTGAGAAGACTGGCATCAGCAGACAATCCTGTAATGAACAGAAAGCCTTGAAGAGAAAAACATCAATAACAGAGAAGCTTTAATGAAATCCTCACAAACATTTTACTAACAATACCACCGTGAGTATCCAGCACTGTAGCCCCATTTTTAAACTTTCATAAGTAATAAATTTTACAACACTGAGGTCAGTCAAGATGCTTTACCGAGTGATCAATGGAAAAAAGTTATATTCCCAAGCTCAGAGCTGGGATTTGTGTGCACAAGGACTATGAAACAGTCTTTGAATTAGTCATTTTTCCTAACAGGAGTACATGCAAGCTCATTGTAGCCAAAAAAAAAGGCCTTCCATTAATTATGTGGGTAAATCCATAGCCCTGGTCCTGAGATATTCACCCTTTCTAGGTCTGGACACCATATCAGAATAATGCTTGTGTGCATGCTGTCTCCCTCTGTGCCATGAAAAGTGCTTAATCTGGATGTGGCCTAAACTGTCTGAATAGTGGTGATAACACTTGTTCATTGGTGTAGACACAACATCTACTCTTAGCTTTGGTTTGTCCCATATGACATTCTAAAATAAATAAATATTCAACTTCATATTCTTCTTTTATAAAACAATTATGCTCCTAATTAGGCCTGCATAAAAACTGCTGGAACTATTTTGTGTGCCTAAACCAAAAGCCTGGATGCAAAGAGGACACAACTTTCAGGTATTCAAAAGCTGGACACAGACATGAATTTGCATTTAAAGCCCATGTCTTGTATACTATTCACAAAGCTTTGGTTTTACTTCTGCCTTCTCTTCCTAACAGCTAAACCATTTGATGCAAAAAAATTTCAAAAAAGTCAGTGAGTTGCTCTAAAACTCACTACAAAATGTAATACCAACACCTCTGCACAAAAATTTCTGCTTTAAAAATAATGGCAGTTTTGGTCTAATTATCTATATGTTCCAGAACCTCTCTAGAAAGTAATTCCTACCATTTTCCATGAACATTACTGATCAGGATGGATATGATCAACTGCAGCCTTCCCCACTTCTGAACAGTGCCAGCAAGTCACTTTAAACTCCTGCAGATTTTTTTAGTTTAATGAAAATTTAATAATCAGTACTTTGTTTTGAGAATTCACCTCTGCCCTTCCCTTAAAAAAAAGGAGGGCAGGGTGCAGAAAGGTGGGGTAGCACTCAACATCAGGAACAAATGGCTGCTGTCCTTGGAGTGAACTGAGCTTCTAAGGAGCCAAGAACCATATGACAACCCAAAACATGAAATTATGTGAGTGGCTGCTTTTTCCCCGATTATGTGAGAAGGAAGTACTTGTATACTAGAATGAGCCCTCCAGCATGACAGAGTCCTATAGAGATAGCTCTGACTGTCATTTGGAAGGGTGAATGCTACAGCACCCTTTTAATGTTCTTTCTCCAGGACACAGTGGTATTTGTTTGAAGGGGTGAGGAAGAAGACTGCCAGGCACTGAAAAGGGCAGATCCATTGTGCAACAAGAAAAGTACTCACTGTGCTGTAAAGCAGCAGGTGCCAAGGATACTACAGGGTTTCCAGTAAAGGATGTGATTAGGCCTTCTAGTGGGTATGACCAGAATCAGCAGTCTGTGAAGAGCAGTGCCCTGCTCTCTTCCAGAAAAAATAGGATTCCCCAAAGTTTTGCTTAGTCTTCAGAAGTATTCTGCCTTGCACAAAACTGTTCTCAGAAAGATGGCTGGGGTTGTTCTCCTCTTTGGCCATATGCAGTCCCACCAGATAGCAGTAAGCAACACAAGTATATACTGTTGGTTATATAATTGCTTTCCAAATATTTACTAGATGCATTAAAAAGGTGTTTCTAATGCGACCTGCAAATCACCATTTACTAAGCAACAAATTAATTAGCAAAATTCTGTGGAGAATCTGAAAATCTTGGCACAGCAATATTTTAGTCAAATTTGGGGAGGATCTGTAGCAATCTCCAATAAAATCCTGGCAAATAAAAACATAATTTCTAAGAAGCTGATGCCAGTACAGAGATAGCAATATTTCATGGAGGGAAAATAACCCTGAACATAAAGGAGAAAAATGCATCAGAATAAAGACATAAATATAAATCCCTGGCCCAGAAGCTATACCAGGTCACATAATAACCATCTGTTGTATTTCTTGCTCATAAAGGAGTCCATTTGCACAGGTCTCTCGATTTTCCAGGGTAGACTCTTCAGGATATGACTAACATGAAAAAACAGGCAAAATGTTTTTCTGTTCCAAGGGAAATATCTTGACTCCAAATAATTTGTGGCCTAAGCACTGGCTAGTGATGGCAGCAGAATCTTGGAGACTGAGTGTATAAAGGAATATGGGCAACAGAAATGAGATGGGGTTGATGCTTGTCTTAAAAAAAGCCTATATAAGATAAGCTTGGGGTTGATGAATGGTTTCTGCACATGTGACATTTTAGGGACTGCTGACGGTAGCAACTCTTGGCAGGGTGGTAATGATGAAGTGATGCTGGGAGCCAGAGACAGTGCTGGAAAGCAAGAAATGATGGTATCTGGTCTGCTCTGTATTTTTGGCTGAATACACCAGTGAGTGCATGAGTCACACCCTTCACTTTGTAATTTTTGCCTGGTTGATTGATACGAGAACACCAAAGTATTTCACTGAAGATAGAACTCACACTCAGACATTAAAAAGATTCACCATGAATGTTCATTTTCTTCATTATACAATGTTTGCTGTCTTTGTTCTGGATTGCTTTGAATATCCATTTTGTCATTCAGTAAATGTTTCCTTTTGTGCTCAAAACAAACAGCCTTTCTCTATCATGGCTGAGATAAGATGGCATTTAAAGGTAGAGTCATTAATTAGGTAATCTTAAACTGAATGTGTACATTACAGGAACATTTTACTTCTCAGCAGGGGTATTTCAGAGAGCGCTAAGCAAATTTTGTGAATTTTGTAATGGCTATTTGGTCAATACATATTATCTCAAAACATTTATTGGTCATTGGATGCGACCATTGCAATTCTGAACGATGTTAACATTGGAGAGTCAAGCCTACTAGCTAAATACAGATAGAGCTGGTGTAGAAGAGAAAGCATGGCAAAAGCAGGTGAAAAAACACTAGAAGGCTGAATGTACAGTAAAATTGGAAAACGTGAGGAAATTTGAACTGGACACTCAGCAAAAGTTGAGAAGGGACAGACCTACTGCAATTTTACTCTGTAGCATTTGGCGTGTGAGGCAGGGTCAAGAATGCCTGTACTTTGCCATGAAAGTAAATTAATAAATAATATGATCTATTTAAGATACAGTAACCGTTATTTACTATTCAGATTTTCAGCATAGGTAACAACAATTCTTCTCTGATTATTGGTTAAGATAATACCTTATTACATTTCCTGTTTCTCTACATTTGTTCGCCTGCCTAGACTTTAACAGCTGAGTAGACATAAAGCTTCATTAGTCTAGGGCAGAATTGATAATTGAAAAAAGAATTTTGCTACAGAGTATGCGTGAAGGGCAAGAAAACACTCCTGTCACCGAAGCATGCCCCCAAGTCAGAACCGTGTTAGTAAACTATCCGCCTCACACCCCCTGCACACTACCAGGCTCCAGGCTGTGCTTAGTTTTAGCCAACAGGCAGTGACCTTTCCTGTGTTCCAGAATTAGACTAGCAGTAACTGCAGAATAACATTGCTCTGTTATCTTCTACTATTACTGTTGTGGATTTTAAACCAATTCAGAAATTCTGTTGCAGAACTTTCAAATCCAAACTAAACAAATAAGCTTGAAATCAGACCTTAACATACCTAGTCAAGTTTCAGAAGTTATGTTTCCCTGCAACAAGCTGCATATGTGTTGCAATCCCCCAAGTCTGCAGAAGGGAAATCACAGTGTGCATACTTGATAAAGAATGGGAACGATGCAGATGTTACCATACCGTGACTTTTATGATTTCATACATGAAACGTGCCTGACTGCTGAAGACTACTTTCCTATTCAACAGCATGACAGGCAGATACCATGTTTTCCATGGCACTGTACATTTAGTTTCTTGGGAGCAAACCTGCATCACTGTATAATTAGACAGTTATATTTAAGTGCACCTGCTGTGTCAATGACTCTTCTCCGTGCCTTGACATGTCAAACCTGAAATTAGCCTGTGCCTTCTAGAAATGTCTGTAGTAAAGGGTGAGGAGATGCTTTTCTCCAATGTCAAATCCTGCAGGCATTGCACCTGAAGCAGTGAACTTGCATTTAGATGCACTGACCCAATAATAAATCAACACAGTGCTTCATAGTCTTCAGCAAGGCGTACATGGCGTTCTTTTCTATATCAGCCCAAGTTTAACGACAGTGGAAGGACAAAATGGTGTTGAGTTCATATTGGCAAAGGAAACAACTGCAAATGCTCCACACACAGGCATCCTCTCTTTACCTTTCAGTTCTCTCATCTATAACAAGCACCTTTGAAAATCAGGTTGGACAGTAAGGAGCAGAAGGGAAATTCTGCTCTTCCTGTTACCCACACTGCCATTTTGAGGAATGGGAGTAACGGTTTTAAAGTGGCACTGTCAAAACATAAGGAACATACATGTCAGAGAGGATTTGCTCTTTACAAGTGTCAGTCCAGCTTTGCATAAACCCAGAAAAGTAAAACATTAAAATTAACCACCAACATCTTTGACACAACAACAAAAGTAGTAAAGACAAATAGTGGGAATTTATAGCGATGCTATAACTCTGCTATTGAATTAGATGGTAGAACTTCACCTAGCATATTTACTTACTCAGTCTTTTGGTTTAACATATTTAACTACATATAGCATTCCTGGATTACAGCAAAAAGCTGAAACTGCTGAGTGCTCATAATTCCCATTGACTTCCCAGTGGAATGGAAAGGACATCTAGCACTTTGCAGGGTGAGAGTGCAGCATGTTCCTATGCCTGCTTCTGTTCCTAGCTCTCCTGTAGCAGAATCTCCTAATGTGTATTCCAGATGGCTTCTGTTTGAAGTGTCACTCCTCCCAAGCCCAACTGCTAATAAACTCCCTATAGATTACAATCTGGAGGCTGGGAACTTGTGCTTCAGTCTACAGCAAGGAAATCTGTAGGCACTTTAATCTGTTTATTGATAGTTGTAGTGTTATTACATAGACCCACTTAAGGCTGGACTTTACCAAACAGAATCCTTAAAGATTAGAAAGCCACTGATTCAGCTCTATGTATTTATCACCAGTGAGATGACTTAAATTTACAAGCAGCAACTAGTTCGCTGGCAATGAAACAAACACACCAAAAAGATACAATACAATTTTCATGTCCTATCCGCTGCAAGAACTAGTCTCAAAATCAAGTACAAATGAAACCACCTGACTGTGTTGGCTCACTTTCAACATGCCAGTCTCCCTGACTTTGCCAAAGAAATGTTCCAAGTCTCACACTGTGAAAGACAGAATATATGACTCCAGTGGCCCATAAAAAGAAGCAGAGAAAATGTAAAGCTGGCAGACAATGTCATCTACCGGCAACAACTGTATGACTTGATAAATCTTTTCTGTTGTTTCTGCTCCAAAGGTACAGCTTCGAGACCAGAAATATTTGTAACTGCACACATGCACTGCAGTTAAAATGTGCTCTCATATATTTTATTTTCCTAATGAAAAAAATGGAGGGCAAATTTCATACCTGACACACAGGTATGACTCAACAGAAGTCAATGGAACTGCATCATTTGCTGCAAGAATAAATTTGACCCAGAGTTCTCGTTTCATTTTAACTTATCAAGAGAAACCCAGTGCTAAAATTAGCTTACAGTAGAAGTCACATGGTCACATGAATAAATCTCTTCCTGCTAGTTCTGTGAAGACGCCTCTGGCTGTGAACCATAGCCATCTGTGGGCAATAATCCTGTCTATCTAATAAATATCAGGCAAAGTCATAAATTACATGAGGCTGCACTGTACATTAGAATAAAGGAACAATGACAGATGGCAGAAAGCCCATGAGGTCACTGCAGGGGTGAACAGAAGTGTGCAAAATGTAGTGAAGGAACTGCTGGGAAATGGAGGTACATACAGTCTTCAAAAATATTTTGCAAAGGGTAAATAAATGATATGCAGACTGCAAAATATACAGGTAAAGAAACATCCTGTCTCTGCTTCCATCTCACAGAAAAGGAAATGCACCTATATCTTTATGCCCAGACCATTATAACCATTAAGTCTTTGTCCTACCTTGTGGGAAGTGGAGAGCCACATAGTCTGAAAGACACTGTGGAGGGAAATTTTGTTCAGGAGTTATGCAATGCTCCATGTACTTTCTCCACCTGGAAAGTGAAAGTGTCACAAAATGAAGCAGGACAACGATGTGGATGGAAAACGCCTGTTAGGAACAGCTCTAAAATTCACCTGTCTTTTGGAAGAGGTGCTCTTCTGGGGCTCTTCTCAGGCACTGCAGCAATCAAACTGGAATATGTGAAATTAGATTCTGAAACTATTAGAAAGCCTGATGACAGCTAATTAAACTGGCAAAGAACTTTAGATATTGGAACCTGACCTTCCTACCCTAAGTCTGTCTATAGCTTTAAAAATGGAAAATACCTTTGCATCTAAAATTAAACAGCCCTTTTGTAGCAAGCTAGCCTGATACTCTCATTAATCTGGTAATTTTATTTATGGACTCCAGCCTAAGTCAAGTGTATTCACATAGATAGTGTCACCTCTGGATACTGTAGCTAAAGTTGCTGCTCAAAAATGGCTAATTTCAATCCCTGGAAGTCTTAGTGAAATACCTTTATTACTTGGTAGTGACAGAACTTAACCAAAAAAGCAGGAACTCATTGTCACAGCCCCCTGCTTGTTTTTAAGTAGCTGCAATGTTTGTTTGAACAAGGCTCATGGAATACCCAAATAAAACCTTTTTTTTTTCCTACAAAACACTACAGTGGTTTGTCAACTGAACAAATAAATCCTTATGCCCTGCATATCTTGCACAATATGTGTTAAAAGAAAACATCTTGATGATTTCTCAGGTCTACTACATATCATGGCATCAAGGAAATCAGACATTATTCCATTTTAACCAGATTTTCATCTGCTTCTACCTCCTCTACTTACATAGTTTTCTTTACCCCTAAAGATTTTCTTTGCTAGTCCTATGTTAGAGGATTTTTTTCCCCACCTAAGAACATACAGACAAGCAGGACTGAAAACCATTCTTTTGAAGGTGGAAAAAAAATTCTTTAAACTGTATTTGCTCAACATTAAGCTCTAATCACTTGGTTTAAAGACTTCATATTGTTTCATATACTGATTCTCAAGGAACACGGAAAAATACATCAATGGAAATTTAATCTTGATGGAGCCTTGAGGTTTTTCTATGACTATTATAGACACTACTGGCAGATTTTGTACATCACTGACTTCCCACACTTCTCCCTACAGAACACAGTCCCATTTACACTACTCATAACACTAACCCAAAGCCACTGGAGACTTCATAGGCACTGTCTGAAGTGCAAATCCCAGCATACTTCAACGTTAATGTGTTTATCCCATGGATTCATCAAGCTCTGAGTTGATCTTTATAAATCTGGCAGTATTGCTTGTGTGTAACCATGTTAAACACAAGGTAATTTCTGCAGGACTGGGGTCTCACCTCCACTACAGATTTGAATTACATGTGAAAATCCAGTGTCTGCTTTCCAATAGCACTTACAATAGTGTTGCAAAATATCTGATAATTGAAATCTTTCAAAATCCTTCTGGAAGGCTGAAATATCAACAGTTACCAAGACTGAAGAATGCACTGTTATTATTGCCCAAAAAAGAAATAATACATGGGGGTTTTATCAGCCCTTAAGCAGTAAACAAAACGCGCTGGAACATTCAAGCTAATTTCACTGGTTGGGAGAGTAATCACCACCCAGAAAATTAGGACAAAACTTTCTGACTGAACCACAAATTAACTTCACTGCATTATAGAGCTGAGCAATTACACTTTAGATCACACTTTACAAAATCTGAGACACTCATTAAAGGACAGGTGATGGTTTAAGGCAGTTACAAATCTCCTCCTAGGGCACAGGGATCACGTGGTATGTTTAAGTCATCTGGAGACTGTAAAGGGAAAAGTTGTACCCATCTGCCCCCTATTCACACCAGCCAGCAGGCAGAAGCCAGTCCAAAGTACGCACAGATATATATTAAAAGACATGGTCATGGCTGCTGCTGTTTCCTCCTACTTCTGAGGGAAGAAAGGAGGCAAAAATTTTCCAAGCAAAGCTTTGGAAACTCCCAGAGTTGAGACTTTTACATTGAACAATGCATTAAGAATATCTGGGAGGGAAAATCCTGTGCTGGCAGATGGGAGGACTGGATGATCTACAATGGTCTGTTCCATTTTTAAATTCTATCATCAGATTTGTCCTCAAGTACAAACCCTCTAGGAGTTTCTTGGGGGCGGTGCATCCCTCCACAACCCCTACTGCGGGCTCTGGCTTAAAAGCCACAATAGAGTCCTTAGAATCTAACAACAAGAGCTATTCTAGGCACTGGTTAGGAAAATGGGATTTAAAGGAAGTTTCTACTATTGTGCAAAATTAGGGCAAAAAATCTCCTTTCAGATAAGCAACAAAGTATATCAATTCCAACAGTTTGCTCTCCTGCTGTTGTATCCATCATAAAGAAAGACAGTCTTTCTATGGTGAATAAAGGTGATCGTCTAATCAATTAAGATTTCATAGAAAATACGGAACAATTCAGCTGTCTGCCCCACCCTCTTCCCAGGTTGAAACAGGACCTTTCCACTTTACTCTGCATGTCACTTTTGTTAAAATGACAGGCACCTCACAGAAAACACCAAAATATATGTAGAGAGAGAAGAATTCCCATTTTGAGATCCACCATACAAGTGAATGGTTTTGAGCTATGAATTTGATTGCTCTATTCATTGGACAATTGCTTATATAGCATGATATATATCATTTTTATATATGTAGTTATTCCTGTATTACACTCTGATCATGATTACACTTATTTTGATTACACCAATATAAAGAAAAGGTGTTTGTGAAACTGATGTAAATTGTGCATTGCACAGAAGTACTAGTAATATGATTCACGGACCTCACTATCGTCCATGACTGTTCAGTGATTCAGTTGAATATGGTCAGTATTTCCACCAAGCACAATCTATTTCAGGCTACCATGGACTGTGGCAGAGTATTTTTTTTTACAGTTGTTGAAAACAGGCCTTTCAGCTGAAGTCAGAAACTTGATTCCCTTTAGCCCTAGTCATGTAATTTGTTAGTCATTCATTTATTCAATTTAACTTGAAGATATCTTGGAGACTTCCGACTCCTCCACTGAAGGATGAAGAAACACCAAATGTTCATGTGTTGACAGTCTTAAGGCTGATGTCACTCCACAATAACATTAACTTCGTGTTGGTATAGGCTTTATGCAGCATCTTTAGTCTCTAATGACAAGAACAATGCCAGAGCATAGCTACATTTTCTCTTTATCTGGAAATAAGTTGGAAGTAAGTTCACGACTTGTGACCCTTTCATGTTCAGAAAATTTAAGTAGAAAAAGAGGCATAAAAAAATTAAATTTAGAAGGTTAGCACTGAACTTACAATACTTGAAATGTAGTCTAACATATTTTCTCCGTTGCTAGTATTTGTTTACAAGGGTTTGATTGAATAAACAAAAAAGAAAAGATAGAGAAAACAATAAATTAAACAAAGCATGGACTGGTGCCTACATGAGATGCAGAGAAAATACATGGACAAAAAGAAGGAAAAGATATCCTCTAAAAATAAACTATAAGATAAGACATTACAATACAGGTAACATTACACCTTACTTATCCAATCTATAAAAAACCCCAGCATTTGCATAATATACCAATTTTATTCAACTCACCTAGACTTCACACTGTGATTCATAGAACCTGTTGTTCTACTCTGAGGTTACACTGCTAATGCTTTTTAAGTATTGAACTTGCAACACACATTGTTTTACCAAAATATTTCCCTTAAAAAACCAAAGCAATCAGCAAGCAAAGCAGGTGTTTTTGGAGGGTATTTGAAAATATAATTTATTTTACCTGACTTTTCCCCATTCCAGCATTTCCAACCACAAAGACTGTGTCACAGCCAGAAGCGCTTCTAACTATGAAAACTAAAAGTCACAAGATTTTAAAATTAAAGATTACTGATAACCTGACACAGACAGATGTATATTACAAACAACCCTATAGCATTAAAAACTGTAAAAAACCCCAGATTTGTATTAAGGACTTTTTTTCCTGCCATAGAATTATTCTGGAGATTTTCTTTAAGGGCAGAAGAAGGAATATGTACAAAGGAGGGCTGTCTCCTTCTCAGAGGTTTAAACTAAGCTACTTCAGAATGAACTGACTGACATATTGAAGCCAAAATTCTCAAATGATTGCTTTATTTACCTTGACAAGGTTGGGCTAGTGTTGACACAACATTTTCAGATGTTTTTAACTTAGAGGATTATCATGAAGTATACACAGTCCCTTCAAAGCAGTTACTGCCCAATCCTGCTCTTTGCAACAGTGCTCTTTTTATATAGATCACTTGGGATTTATCTGAGAGAAGAGCTAAAAAGGAATCTAGATGTGTTCTAAACACATGCAAAGAAAGGCAGACCTTAAGTACCCTAATGCTTATACTTTCCTGACATAAGCAGACATTCCTACTGCAATTTCAATAAAATGCTATGATCTTAAAATATATACAGCCATGCACGTTAATAGGATGCAGCATAGTAAACCTATGCAGCAGAGATTCTCTGCAATCATACTGCAAGATCTGGCTTACTAGAACTGATGAATACCCTATGAAGATCAGCTTGCTTCAGACCTCAGTTGAATCACAGAGGTCCCTGATCCTAGGCCAGATGAAAATCCACAAAAACAATCTTTAAAGACATCACCCTTTTTCTCTGGAAGTACTTGCAAAATAGAAAATAGCTTAGAGTTTCCATAACTGGCAGCACGAATAAGCAAGCAAGGATTGCAGACAGAAGGGCAAGCTATATGCCTGGTGGGGAGCAGGTCCAATAAGCCCTTCAGATGTCAGAGTCATGAAACAGTAGTACAAAAGTAAAGAAAGGTAGAGGAAACAGTCAAGAGGGCAAAGAGTATGAAAAACCTAGTAACCATGCTGCAAATTACTATCTTATTCTCTCTCCCCATCTGGCAGTCTGTTACTGGATCATCAGATAACAGGACAATTCAAGCCTAGAATGACCTTGTTCTGGATTTAAGTCAATTTCTGAGAGTTGTGTAGCAAATGGATGATCAGCTGGTCTAGCTACTCAGAACAGCACTTGCTGATGTTTTATTCATATTTGTAGCACTGGCCATCCCTCCTCCAGTACTTTTGACACTCTTCCACTTTGATTACTTTCCATCCCATTGAGAAGCTCCGTTAGCCAAGTCCAATTTGCCAACTACGCAGGATTCTCTGAGTCTCATATAAAGTAATTTGAAACATTAGTAACTCTGCTAATTATCTCAGTCATTGCAGTCACCATGTGAGACAAAACAGTGATGCTTGCGGAAGGCATGACTAGCCAGCACTGTCGACAGACATGGAACAGAAAGACCACTCACCAAGCCACAGATGCTTTATTATGTATTGATTTATACTTTATGTGTCTTGGTGATCACTACAGCAATACATGTATCTCGCATGAAAGTCTGTTTAGGGAGCTTAACATGTTTAGGGAGCTTAACATTGGAATCGGTAGAGTGTTTTTATTTTACTGATGAATGGGCATTTGATACCACTATTACTGTTTCCCTGCAAAGGAAATTAATGTGTCAAACCTTACTTTGTGGATGTTGCTATGAATTTCACTGCATCTGTGAGGGCAGTAAAAGAAAGATAAGTATCATTCCAATATAAAACTTGGTTATACAGAAATTAAATCCATGAGTTGATGTGTACAGGAAAACGACTTGCAACATACATCATAAAAAAACAAAACAAAACAAAACACCACAGTCGAAAAGGAAAAAAATACAAAGGTCAGCAGCTAATAGGAATCACAGTAGTTACACCGATTTTTTAGTTTGTGAACAGCATTGTCCTTTGAACTCCAAGCTCCTGTCAGCATCCTTCTATTCCATCTGATCATATAAATCACTTGCATAGATCCTTAGAGTCTCTCATGGCTGACATTAGGTAGCATTAGTTACAAATACTCTGCCAATTTGAAAAGAATGAAGAAATACAGAAAAACAAGGTTTTTATCTTCTCACATAGTTATTTCAAATGCTTTCTATGTTTGCCAGTCCTTTTCCGTACCTGTCACAGCCATTCTCTTAAGATTTGTATTATAAATAAAACTCTGTGTAAGCACACATTTGTCCTACTATAAGAAAATTCTGAAATTACAAAGCTACAGGAAAAGAAAAATGAAGGCTTTAATTTCATGCAACTTCAGAACTCAGACTTGGCATTAGTTAAAAACTAATTGCAAATTCACTATAAGCAGCATATTCTTCATGAACTTTTCTTCAGGAAAGACGATACAGACTGTAATTAAGGATAATTAATGTGTCAGATTCTGATAGCCTGAATCAGAAGCTTAATGCTTTGACCACTCTTTTTATCAACAGGTACTTTACAAGCCTGGCCTAAAGAATTCATTGTCTAGACCAATGTGGCATAAACCAACAAAGCATCACATCTTCAGGGGCAAAAACCCATGACAAAGTTAAACAGTGACCATCAGACTGCAGTATTTTGAGTGTTTTATTGGTGTTTGGGTCCAAATTCAGCATAATATTTTAAGCCTGTGATTAAGGTTCCATTGAAAACAAAGCATTCAGAGCATGTGCCTAAAGTTTGGTATGTGTTTCCATGGTTTTTTGAATGTAGCTAGGCTGTTAAAAAAAAACCCCAAACAACAACAAAAACCCCACAAACAACAAAAGTATAATGCTGTTAGAGATTTTGGCAATTTTTTTCAAGAATACCAGGCCAAGGTGCTGAATAAGTAAAGTCAATACCATCTGGATTTCTAAAATGAAGCTTCCTAAACTGTCATCATTATCTAGATTGAAGTACAACCAAGCAAAGAAACAGCATAAGTAGAGAAATCACGTTTAAAATTCTCTGTGAAACATTATTTTTCAATCACGATTCCTGTTAACAATATTTCATCAAGTCAATTATAGTGCAGTGACAGAACAGACTAGTGACTCTGGTGATTTTAGTGAATTACATGCTGAAAAGTCAAGTATGACAAAAGTTGTTGTGATGAGGTCCATCACTTTGAAGGAGGTGGTCTTCAGCCTCCCTTACAAAAGCCAGCTCTGTCAGTCTCACTAGTGCTTCCTTCTTGGACCCTATATGAGAAGCAAAGCCATATTGCTAATTTACTTTGGGTTAATGGCTTAGGTCTGTAGGCAAGAGTAGATAAAAGTTGATTTAAAATCATTCCAACAGTTAAAGTAGAAATCAAATTCAAGTAGCGAAAAAAGAAAGCCCAGTGCTGTCATGAAAATGTTATATTATTGTGTAATATTCCATTTCACTGTTGTGCAAATCAGATATTAATATAGACACTGGTTTACACATTGAAAGTGTATATATATATACTTTCACATGCATACAAACTTATGTATTTGTGTGTATATGTACATAGGTATACATATGCTATAATTTATTTAAGGGAAAGAAGCAGAAAACCCTATAGGACCTTTTCTTACTGTTACAGCTAGTAAAGGCATTAGCCAGATGTTGAAACTCACAGGCATCAAACAACAGTGATCATTATAGTCTTCAATCACCCCATTTAGAATTTACAATAAGCTAAGCAGAAAACCATTATTTCCACCTCCAATATAAAGTTTTCCTCAGGCTGCAAACAGAGTTCTGCAATGGACTGGCTCACCATCTGTTCTAACTTCAGAACCCTTTTCCGTGAAACTTCCAGCAAGGGGAACAAGCTATTGATGAGACCCAGGAATATAAGGACATCATTAGTTAGTATCATAGTAAGATTAAAATCCCTTGAGGGCTCTCATCAAAACCTAGATTAAAAAGAAACAAAGAAAGAGAGAAAAGACTGACATTATAATAACAAACCATAATATAAGGCATAAAATTAACAAACATTATGAATTAATCATACTTAGACAATTACAATCCATATGGCTAGTTAAACTCAATCTGCTACCTGTAGTGACATAGTCTGGATACTGTATATTCAATGCCAGTGCATTTCTCCCAGGATGTAATTACTTAATTTTGTGAATGAGAAAATGATGTGTAAAAGCCAATGTTTCCATGGATTCAATGCCCCAAGTCAGATAAAATGCATGAATGCTTATCAAATCTCATGACACTTTTTAACCCTATTTCATCGCACTCGTATTACCTTTAGGTATGTAGAGACAGTAAATTCACACTCACTACTAAGGTTAATATAAAAAATAAACTGGGTTCAAAGTTTAGTTTTCTGCAAATAGGACTCTTAAGATTTAGATGCCAATGAATGGCATAAGATTGATGAAATCAGTAATTCTTCTGAAGTTTTTTCATCAGTTGAAGCATACACATTTGAATCCTGAGAATAACCTTTCCATTCCACCTACATTCAAGACAGGAGATTTCAATCTCTCAAAGGACTTGGCCTTGAGATTCTGTTTCAGTCCCCTCTGTCACATATAACACATCATATCTGGTGACATACATTCTAAAATTTGGGATGTTGAGACGTCCTCAAAAAAACAAACAAACAAAAAACCAACACAAAACCCAAGCCAGTTCTTGAATATTTTAGTCCTATGTGGGCTCTGTAAGGAATTTCAAGCTAATGCTTGGTCCTTCCCAATCCCAGTCTTGAGGTCCAACCTGTTATTCTGGAACATCTTGGAAGATTCTCCTAAACCAGTTTACATTCAACATAAGCAAATCGGTTGGGCAATATAACAATATAGTTCATCACTTTGCTCGTACCCTGAACAGACCTGAACTGAAAACTCAGGAACACTAAAGTAATAACATACACAAAAGGGAGTTGTTATGTGGAAAAAGACCAATAGCTACCTCAGATTTATCTCAAGTTTTCTTCCATCTAGTTATTCAGACCAGGCTGCTAGAATGAGGAAAGATGGTATTCTTAAGATGCCTACCAGAGGATTTGTTTTGGAGGGAGAAGAGGACATCACCTTTCACCTACCTCAGAGTGACTTTCCACAATGTTGACAGAACATGTGATCAATGGTAGATGACATTCCTGGTCTTTTGTTGCGGCTTTAATGCTCAACAACCACGAGCTACTTGAGTTTGCTTTTACTGGCACTCAAGTAAAATGTTAAATGATTATTACAAATAGGTAGGATTAGTAAACCACACAGTGAACAGCAATAAAAATGAAACATTTTATGAAATAGTGAGGAGTTAGCAGAGCTATGACAGCAACATGCTCATAGGTCCAGAAATTACCATCTGCTCTTCCCTATTTAAATATCCACAAAGTAATATCAAAACCCAATACAGCGCTACAAGCTCCAGGTTTACTTCAGTCCTTTCATTTTAGGAACACAATCACAACCAAGATATTTAATTACTTTGAGACCCTGGTCATAGAAATCCACATTACTTTGCATCTATAATTGAAAGTGCAAAAGGAATATGTAATGACTGATTGAAATGAACAGACATTTGTTATCCCCAGCATTTTACTAATTTATATCTTGAGACTGATGCAATCAGATACAAAATAAGTTATACGCAATGCATTTCTGGCTTGGGGTTTTGTGGGGTTTTTTTGTTTTGGTTTTTGGGGGGTTTTGTGGGCATTTTTTTTTTTCTTTTGGTTGGTTGGTTGGTCTTTGGTTTTTTTGGTTGGTTGCTTTGGTTTTTGTTTTTTTTTCTGGTGGGCAAGTACAAAGAAATGCAACATTTTCACTTTCCCAATCTCCGACCGGAGAGCATTATTTAGAAAATATGTACTTTTCTTTGGCTCCATAATCTCATTTATCTTCATTATTTCCGACTTGTGACACCTACTACATTATGCAATTCCAGAGAGGATGTTTGGTTTCTTTCATAGACAGTATGATATGCCCTGAATATATTTAAAAGTTACACTGTCATGAGCAAACTAATCCCAGAGACAGCACAGAAGGCTTAGGAACACAAATGGAGCTTTCTCACTGGCCAAGAGCAAAGTCTTGGCTCCAATGGCTATAACCAGTAAATGCTTCCCTTATTCAGTAATACATATTTTATTAAAGAAACCAAAGGGCACTCTAGTCAGTCTAGAGTGATTATTAATGCACATTTTGAATGATTACAATCATTCAGCTTTCAGCCACATGCTTTATAATACCTTGTGAGGAGTGCTGTACTCACCATGGAATCCTGTGCTTGTCATGTCTTATGCTTAATTAAAATAATGTAATCAAAAACCTCACAGAACAAATGTTGACTGAAAAAATTATGCTAATCTTTTATGTATCTACTATTCACGTATTACTTTGAGCAGAATAAGTTGACTAATGTGTTAATAAAATGAAACATACCCAACTATCTTGTCAAATGCTATTTTTATCTCAGCATTTAAATAGATTTGTCATGAAGGGGGTACATTCTGAGTAAAAGGAATAAACACTGTTATGATTAAACATGTCTGACATGATGTTCTCATCTGAGCATCAGGCAATGCCACATGCATAGGAAACTCACACTCATGCAGTTATAAGGCCAATGGCCTTATATCAAAATCAAACTTACAATGAGCAGGACAGCTTGCTTTAATAAGGAGATGCATCTGATTATATTTGCTCTGAATTTGGCCCTGAGCACTCAGGTGAAGGATGTGGCACAAAGCTTGAACCAAGTACAGCCTGGTAGGCTGAACACTGCATTTCACTAAGACCAGAAGAATACAATTCTTGTTTGGAAGGGAAAAACTGAGCAGAATCTTCTCAGTCTCCACAGCTACTTCAGGAATTTATCAGTGTCAGGAAGCAAGGGGAGCCCAGTCCTCTCACACAAGCAGACATGCTTGACTCTCTGCGCCAGGAAGGACTTTGCACTCATAAAAATTGATAGTTAAGGAAAAGGGGAAGAACAGAAAGACTAGTAAGGAGACAGACTAGAGAAGTGGTGCCATTTGTCCCTTTGGAAGAGGCCAGGTAAACCTATATAATTATGCACCCCAGCTTTCTTAGAAAGGACAGGTCTTTTAGCAGCCTTCTTTCCTCTACTCTCTGAAGGCACTGGAAAGAGATAATCAAGACCTGAGCTTATACAGGAGTGTACACTAATGACTTGCCTACTTTCTCTCTTACTGCTGCTGGCATTCAAGTACAATGCCAAGAGTATTTCTCACATTCTTGCTACTGAATATGCTGGGAATCCTCTATAGTCCATTTCTAATGGATACTGCCCTGCCCCCCAAATTCTTTAGTATGCTTGCCTAGCAGCAGCATTACTAGAAAGTTTAATTTTTTATCTCTGGCACCCATTTAGACACGATACAATACAATGTGTAGAGACAGATTAACTTTCTAACAAGTCTCCTTGAATTTGCAGCTCATCTGATGTCAACACTGTTTCACACAGAAGTCTGAAATCACCATTGTATAAGCTCTGCAGGGTGAAAAGAAAACATGAACATGTGAGACAGAGTTGTACTGCCACCATCCTCTCACTATGTTGTTGATTATGAGAATTTCCTAATCCATAGATCAGTCAAAAGCATCAGTGGCTTAATGACAACACAAAATTAATTAACAAGGTATCTATGAGCAATAGGAATGTTTTATAGTAATCTTTTAACATGGACATTTTCAAACTTAAATATGTACAGGAAACAAATTGTTAATACTAGCAATAAAAAAGACAAGATTAAGAAAACCCCATTAGTAATTCACAGATCAATAAACATTTTCTTGTCTTAGATTAAAAGACCATAAACATCTCAGAATTTGATAAGCACAAAAGACTGATTTTATACTAATCCAATTTTCAAAAAAGGAAGCCTACGGGCTTTTCTAGAATAATGCTACAACAAAAAGAGAAAGGCATTAAAATCTGAATTTAGCATATACACACAAGAAAATTTGTGGTAAATCTCTTTTGGAATAGTCAGAAAAAAATCCTCTAATGAAACAATAATGCTTTAGTACTAGATGCCATCTTTTACCTAAATATTTCAGATAATCAAGGGGGAAGAAACTTTCCAGATTTTTTTTTTTAAGTTAAAGAAAAATTTTGCCTCTCCCACACAGTATCACATAGCTCAAATTCTTATTACTGTTAGCTCCTTCACAGTTTTCTGTAATGTGTTTTGCAATGAAATATGCCATTAGATCTTAAAGTCTTACTTGTCTCAAGTCTTTCTAGCAAACTGCCCTCACGTCAGTTTCTTGATCTTCAGCCCTAGTCTTTGCTTATTTCTTCTTAGTGGTAGTTTTACTTTAAGACCTAATGCTATAATTCAGAAAAAAAAAGGGGGGGGGGAGGTTTTTTTTTATATCCACCAAAATAAGAGCTTTGATATTTTCTGGAAGACCTCTGTTTTCTAGATTTACTGCTATGAAAATCTGCCATTTTCAGTAGTCACCTAAAAATCAGAAAAAGGTTACTGTGCCATAAGATAACACAAAAATAAGCCTGAAAAAATCACTTTATTTCTGATTTAACTTTATTCTTTGGCCAAACACCATCCTGCAGTATCTTAACTTAAAGTAACACAACAGAAAGCATATCCGGAGAGATGCAACTGAGTTCATAAAAGCATTCTTATGCTCCAGTTTGGCATAAACTTTTACAGATACTTCAAACTAGTGACGGTAAAAAAGAAAAAGAGTCAGCTGCAGTGATGAGGGCCCAGAATACCAAGATAGACTTTTTTGTGGAGTGTTCTAAACATAGTTCATTTGATTCACAGAGATCTCTGAAAATATTATAGGTACTTCTGTTGCTACATATGTTAGAAGGATAACCCTGTCAGCAGAAAAACTCTAATGGCACATTGCATTTTTCTGATCGATGACAGACAAAGGGATACTTATTCACTCACTGTGAGCTGATAAGAAGTGCACCTTCAAAAGAGGGCTCCATTGTGCCTTTTAAGGCACTTATTTTGGAAACATGCTATTCTAGAGAGATTTAGAAGTAGCCTGCCTTTAGAAGGCTATCCCCCAGAGATTCACACAAGCATAGAATCATTTAGGTTGGAAAGACCCTTAAGATCATCAAGTCCAACCATTAAAGGGACTCGCAATGCCCAGAACTTTATCATAAAGAGCAAGGGATCACATCATGTATCAGACCTGAAGTAACTTCACACATTGCAGACAGAAGCGTAGAATTATACAACAGTTGAGGTTGGAAGAGACTTCTGAAGATCACCTAGTTCAGCCCCCCTGCTTAAAGCGGATCAGTTAGAGCAGGATGCTCAGGACTATGTCCAGTTGTGTTGTGAATAACTCCAAGCATGGGGACTCTACAACCTTTCTGGTCAACTTGTTCTACTGTTTGACTTCTCTGACAGTAAGGTTTTTTTCTTATATTTAAGTGGAATTTCCTTTATTTCCACTTGTGCTCATTGCCTGTCATCCTGTCACTGGGTACCACTGAGAAGAGTCTGGCTCCATCTTCTTTACTCCCTACTATTAGGTATTTATACACATTGAAAAGACCTGCTCTTAGCCTTCTTTTCTCAAGGCTGAACAATCCCAGCTGTCTCAGCCTCTCCTCGTACGTCAGATGCTCCAATCCCTTAACCATCTCTACGGCCCTTCACCGGACTTGCTCCAATATGTCCAAGTCTTTCTTGTACTGGGGAGCCCACAACAAGAACATGGTCTTGCTGCCTTCACCTCACTTCATTTTGTGGTGTCTTATGCCTCTTGCATACTCCTAGCACTATAAGATTTACCATAAAATGATTCACTCTTATTTTATATCTGATCACATATTCTCTGCTTAAACTAGATCTACATTTTTATTTAATGGATGTAAGACTTCATATATCACAACTTATGACAGTTACTTTTAATCTACTTTGCTAAGAAAAACACAGAATAGTCCAGCAAGAGGGTTGTTTAATTTTGTTCAAGAATTTTTGAAATTAAAACAATTAGAACAAGGTAAACCATCATCTGTCAAAGCAGTTCTAATGTTGTAATGTCTTATATCAAGCCCAGTAAAATCAATTATTGCATTGTATTAGATTCAGAAGTAATACAACTCCCTTCTTACAGTAATACAACATACATAATCTCATCAGCAACAGTGGATATATAAATTTAAGAGTATACAATTAATCAATCAGACTATTCCTGAATTAATTATGTAAAGAAAAATCAGCAGGCAAGGGCAGGATTATATATAACACCACACCTCTCTTTTTGTTAACGACACACTTTATGTAATTTGGTCTGATTTGAAATTTAAAACAAAGAATGCGGTCTCTCTAGGGCAAGACCAGTGATGAGTTTTACCAGCATCTTGGTCCCTGAATTATTTGTGTTTATATGAGACATCACTCTTGTGCCCTTTACTTTCACCTACTGTGTGTACCATGGTGCTCTCCTGTGATCGGTTCCACTTGTCTAGCATATTTCAATATATTACATGTAATAGCCATATCTTCATTGCATAGCACTGTCTACTTACCTCTGAAGATCCTCAGGACCCCATTCTGTGACTGCACACTACATTTGCAGCAGCTCTAGGTAGGTCATAAACACATAAGGAATATCAATCCTCATGCTTCATAATATAAACTGTATGCCTGTGGGATGCTGCAAAGAGTTTTCACAGTTATCATCAATGACTGATGACAACATTTTCCACAACTGGAGAAGTCCTATCCTGTATGTAAATTTTTAAACTTCCTCTAAATATTCAGCTCCAGGGCACTAAAGACAGAAGACTGTCCTTTTGGTCTGACCTATAATCTGTTCTGAATCAGCATTTCCCTTCATTTCAATTCACTACTTTGGTAACTATGCTGTGACTCTCCCATAGGCTGCTGATATTAAGACAGAGTCAGCCCGATACCTACAGTTTGGTAATCGCTACAAAATTTAGTTAGCCAGGCCTTCTGTATATGACATAAATTCTTGTTAATTAAGAAGCAGATAAAAAGACCCGGTTCAGCTGACTTCAGCACTGTGTTGACAACAGCGTCTCCTGTTCAGATCATAACAAACTAAGCACATGGAGGTGTGACTACCTAGCTTTCCAGGTGCACTTACTCTAAACCGACACAAAGCTTCAGGTACATAGGATATGATTTTGTCATTGACCTGAGCAAAGGAATTTGTCTATGTCTTCACTAGAGAATAAAGCACTCCTCCTTTTGCCCCTGCCTACTTATCTGAGGAAATATAGAACAAAAATCAGTGGCATAAAGCCAGGGATACTACGTGAATGCTAGCCAAATAAGCTTCAGCAGAAAAGGTTTCTTCCTGTGTTTCTTTGTGCCACCAGATCCCACTGAATTCTAGGCTTACTGCTAGATTACTAAATAAAGTTACAGCTAAGGGAAATCAGGCTGTCAAAAATATTTCATTTAAAAAATATTACAAGTGAAGATTTTATGAAAATTACTTTGTACTTTGGCTCCTTCCAAAAGCAGTATCATTTCAGTGCAAGACAGTCACAGGTTGCAATATTGCCATCTTTTTTAACAATTCACTAATTGCTAGCAGGTTGCCAGATTTGCACACAATCTTTGTCAAACACATTACTTTGTAGTCTATTCACTCAGAATGGCTGAAAACATAGTTACCAGAAATCACCCTAGATTCTTGGTAATTTCTGTTTTCATGTTTTAGCAGGACTCACAGATAAGTGGTGAGATTTGATATATATTTCATATACCTGCAGAAACAGTCTTTATCACCTTAGTATGAATCAGAACTGAAGTTATATGACACAGCTAACTACTGAAGACTTACATATGCTTTACAAATAACTGATTTGCACAAATTAGAAAATACCAAATGGGCAAATACTGCACTAGATTAACCGCAGCTATGTATCTGTTCTCTAACATGGATCAGCACCAGAATCTTTAGAACAAACGCAGCCTACCAATACAGACTAGAAGGGTACATAACGAGACGAAATTCTCTTATTCATTGTACTGTGAAGCAGAACAATAGTCTCTTTGCTCTTTTCTTCCTTTGTATTCAGTGGAACATTAATAGATTTGAACTCATAGTTCATTTGATGAAATTACTGCAATTTTACATACACTCAGTAGTACTACGAAAAAAAGCAAAATCACTGAAAACATACCAACTATATCAAAAGAGGAAAGGTGATCTTATGGAACAGCTGGTCATAGCCACCTACACTGTTAACTCTCTTAGGTGTTTGCAATTGCCTTGATCTTAAGTCCGTGGTTAATGACCCTGCTACTGCCAATCTAATTGTAATGTGACTGCTCAGAAAGATAGAGGCTTTAACCACCAGTGGGAACATTCTGCTTCCACCAGCCTGGACTGGCTGTTGAACCTTTATGTCTGTTATGGTCAAGACAAAATTTTCAGTAGTAGTGACCTCAGCCATATGTTGCCCCTCAGATGAACTGGGTGCAAGTTTTAAGTAGCAATTCGTTATTCATCTGCTTTTGCTTCTGGTGCTAATGACACCTGGCCAGCTTGTACCAGGTGTGCTTTAGGTTCATTTCCTGTTATAGAATAAAGTTCTTCTTTCTCCAGTTGATTTATAAAAATCAAGGAATGCTAGCTGATGCCCCGCTCTTGAAAAATCCATACCTGTGAATTATTCTGCCCATACATTTTCTTCCTTGCCTCCTGCTGACCACAGACTTCAACGAGATACTCAAGTACTTGCAGGGCCAGTCTACTGACTCTAGAAGGGAAAAAAAATACAACCGACTGACTAAACTAGAGTGGTGTTACATAAAACAATGCATTCGAAGAAAGAAAGTATCTGGTTATTATAGTCATCCTCCCTTTAACGAAATTTCAGAGCACAGTGTAACTTGGAAGTGGAGAAGGTCTCTTTAATGAGTGTGGAATAGCACTCTTTCATCTCAGAAGACAGGTTTATGGAGGAAAGTGCACTGCTACAGTCTGATTTTATGACTTCACTGTCAAAGGATACCAATCATATATTTCCTGAACTATGCCCTCATTGGCTTCACATAGGTCTTGCTACATTGAAAAATAAAATCAAGAGAAAAGAGAAAACTATAAACATTTGTACATATATAGCACATGGATTCTATGTGGTTCTGTCTCACTCTGCTGGTTGCTTAGCTTGAGAAACACAGCAAAAAAGGACAAAAACTACTGAGATATGTCAGTCCCCACGACTCCAGACAAATCATTTATCTGCCACAGCTTAGTCTTTCCTAAGGTTTGTTATTTTAGATCGTAGTTTGGAGTAACAATTATGATTGACAATGTACTAGCAGGAAGCAGCAAAATAACTGATATGCAGTTCATTTTCTTTGGAATTACTCTAGTAAGAGTGACTTCACACAAGCATAGTCAACATTTCAGAGGTTTCCGCAGAACACTACTTTGATCAGCTGAAAAATAAGACCTCAGCCAAAACAGCGTAACATATATATTCTTTGGGAAGTCTAGCACTTAATTGTACTTAATGTGTCTGCAAGTCTACCCATGGGGGGGCAGAATCAAAACAGATATTACTCCTGAAAGACAAAGCATCACTAGGGAAGGGTGAGTGACTGACACTGGCTCATCTTGTGGCTCATCTGGCCCAGCAGGAAACATGAAGGCTTCCTGAGGAAAAGCCCTACACACTCTGGCAGTTTGAACCCAAAGAAGGCACAGGAGCCACTCCCAGAGCAGGCTTCATGCCAAAATAGATGGTTTCCTCAAAAAAAAAAAAAAAAAAAGTTACTCTGGTTGAGTTTTCAAGTTTTTTGTTGATTTTGTTGTTGTTGGGGTGTTTTTTTAGCCTAAGTTGTCATTTCCCAGAGGTAAGCGTGTAAAACTGAACATAGGCTAACACTTTTTGCTAGGTTAAAGTCAGAATGCCACACTTGCAACACTCAGCTCTTAGCCATGCACTGATTAATATCATGCCGGTTTCTGGTTTGATCTGCCATTTCCTTTTATATTGCCTTTAAGAAAAAGAGACGGTCACCAAAACGAGGTTTTTCCTGCTGAACTGGTGAGTACTGGCACATAGACAGACATTTTCCATCCTCAGTACAACAAAAAGCAGAGAATTAATTTAAGCTACGTGTAGATCCATCTGTGAAAAAACGCACTGTGAGTATTCTTTACCACTTTAAAGTTGTCATGTGTTTTTCAAGATTTAATTTTTCAGATGATCACAGATTAAAAAAAAAAACAAAAAACACCACACATTGATTCCTTCATAAATATGAATTTGAGGCAAGAATGTAAGTATCCCTGATGCAGCATGGTTCCTACTGATATCAGCTTAAGATCTGACTGTATATTGAAATCTTGTTTCCCTTTGAAAAATTCTGAACTCCCAAAGTGAGTGCAGAGACTATCCTAGGGGCTTCATTCAATCGGGTATGAGTGAAAATGACTCTCCTCAGTCTATCACCACAAGACAAGAGAATCTGAAACAGGAATAAAAGGAGAGCTTGTTTGAGAAGCTACTGATTAACAGTACAGAAGTATCTGAGCAAAAAAGTGCCTTATCATCTGGTATACCACCTCTCCAACAAAAGAAGATTAAGAAAAAAAAAGGTCCTTTACTGTTATCTCTGGCAGAGAAGCAGATACTTTTGCCTTGATGGCTCTGCATCCACCTGGAGACCTGAGCTGCTTTAAAAACATCTTTTTCCTTTCTCCCCACGTTCCACTTTAGCAGGAGGATGTTGCTTCATATCACTTGCAGTGGATATGTAGAGGGACAACTGTCAAAAATCAAGCCTCCTTGTTTTGATCTACTTAAAAGTATTGACTTCAGGATAGGCAAGAGCATACTCTGAATCATGTTTCCTTCAGTAATTAGGGTTGATAACATTTTTAGTAAAGGTGAGATCATCCAGATAAACTAATGCAAAGAGGTAAGATCTTTTTGTTTGGTTAGAATAACAGAGCAAGTCTCAAGGCAGAAGATGGAAAATGTCTGCTATCAGTTAAATTACTGTTTTATCAGACTTTTGATTTTTTCACTTTAGCTAGTGTACAAGTAGCCTCATCTTTTTAAATAGTACAAGGAGGAGTACAGATCAAAGCCTTAGACAGATGTCATCTCATGCTGGTAGTTTTCCTCTGTATTCTGCACTTGACCTGAGTAAGAGTTACTCTGAAGATCCACAAAAGGACATGGAATATCATGAACAGAATTACAAAATATTTCACACACATAAAATGAAAATGTTCTAAGTGTACTCTTTCTGTATTCAGTTGTAATCACTAAATATGAACCAAAGTTAGAGAAGGGAGAGCAGAAATGGGCTTGGAAAGAACAGCATCATTTTGATTGTGATGCTCCATGAGAAAATTCCACCACACATATACCTTCTGTCATTAGGTGTTTCCATAATTCCATCCACAGTGCTGTTTTTCCCCAACTCTCCAACCACAAAACCATCTTACTCAGGAACAGCATATGCCAGCCTCCCTCCAAATATAATAAAGTGGGAGTTTCTCCTCTTTTCTTACTACATGTAAATGCTCTTGAAGAACTCTCACCTATTCCTCTGTATTCATTTTGCCCCACCAACTTTTTCCGGCCTCAATCAAGGCAGATTTCTTTACTTCCTACCTACTGATATTTTTCACCTGCTTGAAGAAAGCCCTACTCCTATTTATCAATCTGTGTTCTTTCATCTCCCACTCTAGCAGGCACCAGTGGTTCTCCTTGCTTGCTCTAAATCTCCCAGGCTCATTAGTCCTCTTCTCCGCCCTTGATCTTCATCTTCTTCACCTCTGTGATTGTCTTCCATGTGCTTTCTGATATCTGTGACTTTCTGAAAACCTTTTCCCTTAGCACTGCAGTACTTCTGCTTTCTTCTGTGACCATCTCCACATGATCCTCTAACCCTGCAGTATTTCTTGTTATTGCTGTAAACTGCTCACCTTGTACTTTGCTTGCAGGTCTGCCTCCATTGGCTTCTGAGGAATCAGGTTATTTCTTTTGTCCTTTCCTGATCAAGATGCTCTATCTTTCTGCCTTCTGCTCCATGAGTCGTCCTCCTTTGTTTGTTCTTGTACACCTCTCCGACACATTGATCCCAGAGCTTTACTAAGAGATAATTGATTATATCTCCCTCTTCCCATTTGGTGAAATCTAAGCAACCAAACTTCCCTGTCTTTTCTCATCAGCTGTTTTTATCATGTGCAAGGAGGTTATTGTTCTTATAACTACTTCCAAAATTATGAAATTATATTTGGAGAGTGATAGCACTGTATTAAGCTGCCTCCTCTATTAAGTAAGAGGACTAGCATTTTTAAAAAAATTACCCACCACAGTTTCCTCTTCAAGCTCACCAGAAACTTTCAGTAGATAATGGAGAAACATGTTTTACAATTGTATTTCTAATTTCATGTTATATTTGTTCATGCTTTTAGGGTTGTAGCTATTTGGAAAGTACTGCAGAATATGATTTCATTAGGTCATTTCTACTGCCATGGAGAACAAACCTTGCCGTAAGCTTTGGAGACAGACATTTTTGCTATACACACAGTAGTGGTGCAACTTAAGAGCTACCAATGCAATATTGCCCACTCTGTATTTCAGATAGCTTCAACTCATAACTTAGGGCTGAAGGGATGAATCAATCCCCATGTCTGCTCAATACCTTGACCTCTTTCTTTAGACAAAAAAGGCCAGCAATAGGGCTTCTGGAACACAGACACCTATGCACAACCACCTGATTGTCTCCCCACTTAATTTTTTTTTTTATTATTATTATTTTTTTACACTCTGTAACAAGGCCATGACAGTTTACGGAACATAAACTCTTCAAGCTGATATTAACATGACAGAAACACTAACAAGATACAGTGATTCCATGTTTCTGGCTAAAATATTTTTAGTTGAGCTATGTGAAGACACAAACAATAACAAGTACACCCATTCTCAGACAACCTCTTCTACCACCTATGGATGTCAACAAGAGACTTTTCATTGACTTGGAGCAGGTCCTAATTAGTTGGGAACAGCACGTGCATGCTCCAGCACTCAGGGGATGAAATGGTTTGTTAGCAGAGCACATGGTTTTGATTAGTGGTCTAATGAACTAATGCCTCAAATCAACAGGAAATGCAGCATCTGGTCAATGTTTCATTACTTCCTTAAGCCCCAGCCACACCTTACTACCCCCTCCAGCTCTCTTACGCTATATCCCACTACACAAGAATGTTAAGGAAGTAGTTATTTAGAAGAAAAAAGTAGATATTAATGTATTAATTACTACAAGTGAGACACGGGGAAAGAATTGTTGCTGTTTCTGATATTCTGTGAAACAAGTTTCTGCCAACTGAGGCAAAAATCTGAGGTCTTCTCTAGTTTTAACTGTCCAATATTTTCTTCAGCATGTTCTTTAAATAACTGGCCAGAGTTAATGATGTAAAACACATTTATTCATTCATAAACCTATTTGTATCTAGTAGTTGTTGAAATACTCTTTGCTGACATTTACATGCTATAACATATTGAGATGGTTGTATCTGTGGTAAATAATTTTACTTGTTTTTTACAGACCCCCCCCCAATCCCTACCCAAAATTCTAATTAATAAGGATTCCATATTTCCACACAGCTTGTCAGTTTGATTATTTAAGTACTTATTCAGTGTACTAAAGACCCTAATCACCCCTTCAAAGCATGCAGTTCTATATAAGGCCTGTCTGAAATACATAAGGATCATCATCATCATAATAGCATGGCAGCTGTGCTTCCTATAAGCCAGAAAAGTTGGTCCTGTATACAACAGACACACCTCAGCTACTGTGTGCCATCTGCCTAGTTAGCGGTTAGACAGCCACAGCAGATAGAAACAGCTGCTCCTGACAATATGAAAAACATCAGTACTTCCTTAAAGGCTTTGGCAATGTGGATAAACAATTTCAGTGAAAAGAATATTTTAAATTGCTGCAAATTTTCGATGCAACTGCTATTATGCATCACACCACAACAAAGTGATTATGCTCAGTAGAATGGATTTGTTCAGCAACTGTAAGAGTGTTGAGGGGTTTTTTTGTTGGTTTTCCGGTTTTGTTTTTTTCACAGTTTTACAGAATACCAGTTAACAAGGCTAAAAGACCATTGTCCTGGACAAATAGGTTTCATGGCACACTACAATAATTTACAGTGCCTTTTTTTCCCTATTTTATTCTTTCAAGTAAAACAATTTTTTACTTTCATGAGTTTATTGTGGACTACACCTTGAGCTATTTATTTAGGTCATTTATGTAAAGACTGGATTTCTGAGAAACCTCAATACTGTGTGTCTGGCCTACAGCAAAATTATTATTTACAATAAAGCGAAGCATTATTATACTGAACTCCTTAGCATCATGGAGGGGGGGGGTGTTTGGAAATGGGGGGAGGCAGGGCAATCCTTGCTCTTGGCAGCCAGGTGTTGCCAAAAGGTGACTTCTACTATGAGTAAACATGTTAAAATCCAACATGTAGAAGGATGACAGGCTATAGAGGATGGATGAATAGATATACACTACACACACAATTCATACCTACATTTTTTTTTCTCTTCTCCCTTGTTATTCCTCATGAATAAACAATAAAGCTCTAGGTATCTGACTCTAGAATGAAGCTGTCCATTCAAACTGGGGGCTCTGTGCCCCCTTTGGAGGTCAGAACCATCCCTTGCCTGGAGCTGGCTGCAGACAGAAGGAGTGGATGATACAACAGCTATCTCTCACCTGCCTAACCATGCATAAGGGAGCAGACATTGCACGGTGTCCCTCACCACCTCCTTCCCGTCTGAGTGGTCATGGTCTGAAGATGGAGTAGCAAATTACTGTAAATAGGCCTCAGCATTGCTGAAGTCAGGCATGGAAAGAGTTAGCAGTACAGGCTCCACCTCAGAAATTGATGAGGAAATGAAACATATTTATTAAAAAAAAAATAGAACGCTGTCTGAAAACAGAACACAATTGCTGTTTTATATTTTGTATGTATTAAACTTTCAAGCTATCTGCAATAACTGCGAGGTTTTATATTAATTGTGAACAGATCAGTAATTGGAGGCAAATTAATGAGAAACCTGCTGTCACATTACAGCATACATTTTTAATGGATGTCTTTAAACATTTGGACAAAATATCTATATATTTTTAAATGGTAATTCTTTAACTGGTAAACGTAATTATCTAACTCTAAAGCAAAAAATATAAAAGGACAAAAATGGATTGAATCAAAATATTCTGTCATTGCTATACATAAGCCACCAGAATATCTTTTCAACAAATGAAATTATTCTTTATTTTATGCTTTTAAAAATGCATTAGTGTAATTGCTCTGCAACAAATTACCTTCTGTGCTATAAGCGTGGCTACAACATCCCTTGCATGTACATCAATTGTGCATATTGTCATGATGTTCTGATGATCACCAGGGGTGAGTTCCCCTAACAGCATGTTTATAAGGGCATTCAGTTGAGCAATCTGCAAAATAATTATATTTCAATGGAGATATTACACTGTGGGGAAAAAAAAACACTATTATATGTCAAGTGCTAAATGGAGCAGTTATAGAACCAAGACACATTTATTGGTGCTTTTAATCAAAGCAAATAACTTTTGCAAACTAATAATGGTGGTGTTTTCTTACAATTTTAATTTGATTCCTTAATAACAAAAATACACTTTTCAGCTGGTGCCCAGAACTTAATTTCAGAACAGATAAATACTAGTCTGATAGTGCACTTGGAATGCTAGTCTGAAACTGCACATGTGATAAAGCTACTAGATGTTTAAAGTATCACATGTATACTTTTAAACACCGCTTCCAAAATAGTCACAATACGTGTTATGTTTACTACAGGAAATGCAGGGGGAAAGAAAAAAAAATAATTATTTGGGGCCTGATTGCCTTGGACATGATGTCTCCTTTGTGACAGAGGAACATTAAAAGCAGGATGCCTGAATAGCCACCTTCATCAGAATGCTATGTAATTCCCTATCCTGATGGGAATGGTGACACTGAAAAGGTATCCCAGAGTGCCTGGTTTCATGGCCCTGGAAGCCACTGGCAGTCACTATGAATTAGATCTATTCCAAGGCACCCAGACATCTTATTAAAAAAGTGATGCTTCTGAACAAAAACAAAGTATTTGTTGGGTTTTTTTGTGGGAGTGAGGCAGCAGGAGGGAGATGGGGATACTGGAACAGTCCTTCTAAAGTCCAGTTGCTACTAAAATAACAATAAGCACAAATCTGCTTATTAAATGGTTGCAAGACAAATCTTTCTGACAGGGCCTGCCAAAAATATTAAGTCCCTGATTCTGCAAAGCTGATTCACGCAGAATCTCACCTTTGCCAACAGAGGAAAGTTTGCACTGATGCAGGAAACAGGATTTTAAACACACGCATCCTTACTGGATTAATACAGTGACAAGTAGTGTAAAGTCTTCTAGACATCACTAGACTTTGCATTTAAATTTTTGTAAACCACTAAGGTGTCGCAGGTTTGATTTACACTGTTAAGATTTATGTCTTCTCTTAAAATTACTGTTTTTATGCATTTTATGTATAACAGGTTCACATACCTACTTGTGGTTGCAGTCTTTCAGATGATTTCCAACCATTCTTCCAGACTCTTGAAGGAAATTGCAACATCCTCAGCTCACCAAGTCTTAATATCCATGAAAGCATCTGTGTTGAATGGTTAAATAACCACTGATTTTGTAGTTTATCCCCATGTGCTGCTGCAACTTCCATGATTTTTTTGCTGGAAAGTTGCAGAGAGTTCCTTCTAAATACATTAGCCAATATTCTACCTAATGTAAGTACTATTTTCTCTAATATTATATAGAAACGATTTGTATGAAAACATTACAAAATGTTAGTAACATCACAGACTTTGTTGCGTTGCTTCTGAAGATCTATCTTGCCAAACCTGCTTCCTGGCAAAATGCAAAACATACAGACCTGAAACATGTGCGGGCCAGATGACTGCACTTCAGCACCCTGGAGGACAGACCAACCTCTACCCTACCTCCAGGATCCAAGCTTGAGTTACACTGTGAAAGACCTCCATCTTGTAAAATACACTGTGATCCGCCTGCTTAGAACACAGGTTCATTATGAATAAAAACTTTGGTGTTCTGCTCTTTTCACCCAGTCTCCTTTGACTAAAAAGTCCTACTTCACACTTTGGTCCTGTTATTATTGACCTCAGTACCGAGGAAGATAGTGGAACAGTTCGTCTTGAGTGCGCTCACACGGCATGTGCAGGGCAAGCAGGGGATCAGGCCCAGCCAGCCTGGGTTCATGAAAGGCAGCTCCTGCTTGACCAACCTGATCTCCTTCTATGACCAGGTGACCCACCTAGTGGATGAGGGAAAGGCTGTGGATGTTGTCTACCTGGACTTCAGCAAGGCCTATCAGCACTGTCTCTCATGGCATACTCCTTGAGAAGCTGGCGTCCCATGGCCTAGACAAGCGTACTCTTGGCTAGGTGAAAAACTGGCTGGATGGACGAGCCCAGAGGGTTGTGGTGAATGGGGTGAAATCCAGCTGGTGGCAGGTCACAAGTGGTGTTCCCCAGGGCTCGGTGTTGGGCCCTGTTCTGTTTAATATCTTTATCAATGATCTGGATGAAGGAATTGAGGGCACCCTCAGCAAGTTTGCAGATGACACCAAGTTGGGAGGGAGGGTTGATCTGCTCAAGGGTAGGAAGGCTCTACAGAGGGATCTGGACAGGCTGGATCGATGGGCCAAGGCTAATTGTATGAAGTTCAACAAGGCCAAGTGCCGGGTCCTGCACTTGGGTCACAACAACCCCATGCAGCGCTACACAGGCTTGGGGAAAAGTGGCTGGAAAACTGCCCAGCAGAGAAGGACCTGGGGGAGCTGGTCGACAGCCAGCTGAATATGAGCCAGCAGTGTGCCCAGGTGGCCAAGAAGGCCAACGGCATCCTGACCTGCATCAGAAATAGTGTGGCCAGCAGGAACACAGAAGTGATCATTCCCCTGTACTCGGCACTGGTGAGGCCGCACCTCGAGTACTGTGTTCAGTTTTGGGCCCCTCACTACAGGAAAGACATTGAGGTGCTGGAGCATGTCCAGAGAAGGGCAACCAAGTTGTTGAGAGACCTGGAGGACAAGTCTTATGAGGAGCGGCTGAGGGAACTGGGGCTGTTTAGTCTGGAGAAAAGGAGGATCAGGGGAGACCTTATCGCTCTCTGCAACTACCTGAAAGGAGGTTGCAGTGAGGTGGGTGGGTGCTGGTCTCTTCTGTCAGGTGGCTGGAGACAGGACGAGAGGAAATGGCCTCAAGTTGCAGCAAGGGAGGTTTAGGTTGGATATTAGGAAAAACTTCTTTACTGAAAGGGTTGTCAGGTATTGGCACAGGCTGCCCAGGGAAGTGGTTGAATCACCATCCCTGGAGGTATTCAAAAAGTGAGTAGACGGGGTACTCCAGAACATGGTTTAGTGCACATGGTTGATGGTTGCACTTGATGATCTTGAAGGTCTTTTCCAGCCTAAATGATTCTATGATTATGACAAGGGATTTGGGGGTTTTTTTAGACCATAATTTTATCTAGCAGAGATGCAGATCTGTGCTCAGCAAGTCAGACTGCTGACAATAGTTTTGCTTTCTTCATTACCCTTGCAGAGAGGCATGTGAACCTTGTATGAATTTGCAGTGAGCAGGATGAAAATAACTCTTTTTTGGTATGCTTGTCTTGAATCATGCCTCTCTCCCTAAGCTCTAACAATAGACATATAGAAGTTTGAGAACCTGAGATACAGAATTTTATGGAGATTTGTCTTAGATTGGAACTCAGGGAGTTCCCTCAAAGGAGAAAACAGCTATAGAACAAAAAAAATGGGGTAAAAATCCCTAAACTTCACTTTGTCAGTATACTGTTTACAGGGTAACATGGCTTAAGCACTGTGCAATGTACAGCACTGACTGGATTTATAGCCTGTTTCCTACCAGTATGAAAAGAATTATTTTGGTGGCCTATATCCAAAGACAAAGCAGTGGATCACTGTTCATATTACTCAGTGATTGCATAAAATTTGGCATCACTGAAACAATTGCTGCTCTGAAAAGGTTGAGCTCTGGGCTATTACGAAGACTAAATTAACTCTCATCACTGGAGTGAATGATCCATTCACACCAAGGTCAAAAATCACTAGCTGAGCAGCATAGGATAGATGACACTATAGCTGACTGATCTGCAGTTGTGTATGGATAAGACTTTATATTTATTATTCTCTCAGACAACCTGAATTTTACCAAAAACATTAAATTAGCCATTTACTGTAAAAATTAAAAATCTCTGTGGAAAATAGTAAAATCCAACCTATACACCTTCCCCCCTTTCCTACTTGGGTTCAGACAAAAGTACGAGCCCTGTGTGTGAGTAACTGAAGCTGCTGAAGCAGGAATGAAGGTTCAGGAGGGAAAAGAAGTGAGACTTTTCTTGGTTTCCTCTTGCAATCTCTTAAACTAGTCTATAGATCAGACACTTGAGTGCACTGGCAAGACAGGAGAATATGGAATAAAGGAGGCTAGCAGGTGCTTAAGAGAAACAGAGACTCGGGTCTCCCAAAGAATACAAACTCATTTTTCTGGAGAAAGAAGGGCTTTCTTTTTATTAATTCTTCTGTCCTTTTCTATCCCCAAATTGATTGATCAAATATGAAATCTCCATGTGGTAGGATAGTCCGCTACTGTTTTTTCTGAATGGCAATTAATAGTTAACAGAGAAAACTTCTTGCAGAACAAAACCTTTTTTTTTTTTTAATTGCCACCTGAAAAGATCAAATCTTTTAACTTTTAAGTCAATATTAACTTCTGCAACCATCTGCACTGTTCTAAGTTAAGTTCTGATCCTCCATGGCTCACATTCTCTAGGCAGCCCATATTTCAGATTGCACATTGCTGTGTGATTGTGGAGCATCCTGTTATTGGTGACAGTGGCTGAACTACAGGAAGACAGCATGGTATGTTCTGGGATATACAGTCCAGCAGACACACAGATCCCACTGTGGAGGAGATGGAAATAAAAATAACTAACTATACTTTCCAGTATAGGCCTGGGGGTACCAACAGCATGAGCTGCGGAGCTACCTGATCACTGGGACCTCTGCCTCACGCCACTCCACATGAAGTGAAATGTAGCTGCTATTTTTGATCCAACATTATATGGTTGGATTTACTTTTCCTGACAGGAAGTTTACCCAAAACATCATTTTCCCACAGAAAATGTTAATGTCTTTTTTTTTCCCATTAAAAAAAAAAGTTTTTGACTAATTATTTTTGATTGCCCCAAATCTTCCTGCTCCTCTCAGGAGCCTAGGCAGCATGTCAGGCAATTCTGCCTAATCCTCAGTACACACTTGTTCTGGCTCCTAAACCTAGGTGGATTTGGTTATGCTGGCTCCTCAAACTTACCAAGTTATTTAATGTCTAGTGTGTGAGGACACTTTCCATTAGAAAGATGAGTCTTTACATTCTGAGGTTACTAAACTAGCTTCCACAACCTATCTTCCCATCACCTTTGTATACAATTACACTGCAGTGAGCCTCAGGGGGAGAGAGAAAAGAATGCAGGCAAGAGCCATGCTTTGTACAACTAGCAAACAATTCTGGGATAACAGGATGGACAGCAAAGATTCATATTTTCTCTTGAGTTCCCCTCAATGCCGTCTAAGTGGCTGTGACTTCAGGATTGATGGAGCTCCTCCTATTAGAAGTAGCAGATCCTGTGGTCCAGACAGGGAGTCTAAGGTTTCTAGAATTACTTGCTTTGTATCTAATTCAGCAGAGCATTAGGCAAGAAAATACACCACTCAGTAATCTGACCTGTACTTTGCAAAACACAGGGCTTTGAAAAGTATACATAACTGCTGTTCGTGCTGCCAGATTCTTAACCTCATTGAATTTTAGGCAACATTGTCAAATAACTTCAGTACTTTGCAATCTGTTGCTAGACATTGAAGAAAGCTGCAGTTAGAATAATTTTCATTTGGCTAAGCACAGCAATTATAGAACACAATCATCTAGGATGAAAAGTTTCCCCATTTTGAACCATTTCCCTCAAGAAAGATTTTCAGTAAAACTACTGCAGAGAAGAAGCGGCATCACGGAGGAGTGAGACTCCCAGCTTCCACAGAGATTGCAAAGTCCACCTGGTAAAGCCCGAGTAAGGAAAATTAGGATAGCACTTTTTAGAAATATTACAGTTGTAGTGTTAGAAATAGTTAGAAATATTAGTTGTTACTGAAAGGGCCAAATCAGCCTGAGGGTAATGACAAACGAAACCAAAACGAAAACAAGTGAACAGAGCCAAACAGAGCCAAGTCATTCTTCCACTTCCTATACTGCAATCTTTCTATATAGTTTTACTGTCTAAACAGGTGCTTAGATCGTCAGAGGAAAGATGCTGTAAAATTGAAAGTAATTCCATTGTTTTAAGATCCTCTGTGTTTCCAAAGTGTGCATAAACCTTAAGTACTAATCTGCAAAACAGCTCTGGGAACTAGAACAACTCCTGTTTTGCTGCAATACAAGTAAGTTGAACTATTTCAGCACAAAGGCACAGCTGGCCAGTCTTCAAAATAAGAAATAGTTGCTTCTGTCTCTACTGCACATCTGAAGTGTGTATATAACAAAATCATTCTGTTGGTAAACGGTTCACCAGTAAGGACATATTTTCTCCAGATGGATTCATATTATTTTAATCACAATATTTACCAGCTCGTTTCTGCAAAACATTATTGGTCTGTCAATTTCTAAATAAGAAGTTCCTGGAAAATTCCATTGTCTTGATAAGATATTAAGGTTAGCTACAGGATTTGAAATTAACTCTTTGCACTGGTGACATCAGACTTGTAATTAGAAATGGAGTGCTTGTTTCCAAGAAAGACTAGTCCAACATTAAGAGCTCTGGCTCAGGACTTGGGAGATTTTCTCTCTCATAAAAGTTCTGCAGGTGACCTTTGAGGAATCAGAGAACTTTTTAGTTCTCAGCTGTAAAATAGAGATAATAACACTTTCCTATCCACAGGAGCTCTTATGAGGGTAAGTAAATATATTTCTTATATTTAGAAAGAGTAGGAGATAATCGAGATATACGGTAGGAAGGTTTTTCCTATGGAAATCAATAAGGAGTTTGTGTAAAATTCAATAGATAGTTTCTGTTCAAACACTTGGGGCGCCAAGAGTTGCATTCAAATAAAATCATATGATAGACTCCCATTCAGTTTTCTGCCCTAACCAGATCTCAGCCATTGTCTCACCAGCCTTTGGAAAGTGCCCTGACTACTGAGACATCCTTAAATTCCACTTTACTGTTACCCCATGCTGTATAAAATATTTAAATACTCAGTGACCTGATCCTTGTGCCCTAAATCAAAGTGAAATTCTCACCCTAATATGAAAAACAAAGATTTCATTTTGGCCCAACCTAAATCAATTTTTGATCTATTCTCTAAACCTCATATTCATTATTTCTGAGTTTAACTTACTTTTTTGGCAGAGAAACACATGACTTTCTAATATAGACACATAATGACTGTTTACAACATTTTAAATATTTGTTTAGCATTGTTTCAGCAAGCATCTTTTTCCAGAAATTAATATAGCTGAATATTTTCAGAGAGTAAGCACCAGGGGACTCCAACAGAGGCAAAGCAAATGAAATTAATAAGTGAGCAAATATTTTTTGCCACATATCCACTGGCGATATTTAGCTTTCACCACTTACTAAGATTTGTTCTCTACAACTATTTAACAATCAGTTAGACTTCTAATCAGAATGGGAATTCTCTGGAACAAGAATCTAATATAGTTAACACATGAAAATCCAACCACTTAGGACTTCTCTTTTTGAAATGGTTCCATACTGTTTATTATCTTACTTTTGATCTTGTCTTTACCAACTCCAGCCATGGGTTCTTGCTGTGACCAAGCAAGAGAAAGAAGACGAGAGAAACAAAAAGCAATCTTTTTTCTTTTTTTCTCTCTCTTTTTTTTTTAATAATAAAATGTAGAATTTGTAGGTGGAAAGACAAAAATTGCCCATGGAACTGGTCTGGGAAGTTCTGCATAATAAGAGCCTGTAGACAAGAATCCTGAAGAAACTGCAGGTAACAGCATAAGAACCCACTATAGACAAAAAAAAAAGAATTGAATGTTTTCTAGCCGAACCTATGATATTAAAAGTAAATCCAGCAAACAATTTTAATATTATCCTGTATTTCCTTTAAATGCATTAAATTTTGGATCTACATACATAAATTGAAATGTTTGGTTTGGGCTGGAGGTAGTAGAGCTGAGAAATGTAAACTAGACATTATGATGCCGAGTTTCCAAAAGGTAAAGACTAGCTGACGGTGTCATTCTGTTGTTACTTAGAGAAAAGGTGAAGATGTCATATAGACATAATTAATGATACTGAATTTAGAATTTGTTTAAAACTGAATATTTAAATTTGCACAAATATTCATCATTACATTTTGAGGCTACTCAAAGAGAATGCAAAACAGATTAACACAAAGCACATTACTCTCCAAAGTACACTCCACTGAAGAATAAATATGTAAATACAAATTATACTGCAAGCTATTAGTAACAGCCTTAAATTATGGCGATACCTGCTCACATATACAAATAATGAGGGATGCTGAAGTTGGACTGTATCTTTCATCTACATAGACTTACTACTTCTCAATGTTTGAATAATCGCCAATGGTACCTTTAAGTTAATATAAGTACCCAATCCATGCAGAAATTTTTAAGATGGGAAAGGATGAGGATTACTACCCTCTACACTTGTTTCTTCTATGTTTAGCAGTTCTTTCACTGCCTAATCATTCATATTCCCAAAACACTGTGGGGTTTTAGTAGTTCAGTTTTATAAATAGTGTGAGTACAGAGGCATCTAGCAGATTCTGAATTATTGACATGTGTCCAGAGCACCTCCCATTCCTATAAGCCATCCTTGGAACTCAAGTGGGATCAAAATCAAAGTGAAGACAGTTCAAGTCTTACAAAACCAATAAACCTTAAGTTTATTACAGACCTGAGTTACAGCCATCTGAAATCAGTGGAAAAGTACTTCTGTCTGCACATACAGTATTTAGCATACTTTGCTCAGTAACATTAGGAAACAGAGGAAGACATTTTACCATTTGACCTTCCCTTTTCCAACAGTATGCATGAAAAAAGGAAATATGCATATTTTCTTAAAAATTTGGAACAACAAGGAAATAAACCCTTACACATCATCTTCTAGGGTGTCTTGAGATTTTCAGCAGAGGAGCACCTACTCAATAGTGTCCAAGAAAGACTCGTAACTTTGCAGGTTGTTTGATCTCCACAGATTTCTGTGAAATGCCAGAAAGGATGAAGTAGCCTTTTAAGCCTAGTAAGGAGTTAGTTAACATTCATCACTGTCTGCATCCACCTTTTCTACTGCCATTTCTCCTACTGCTTTAGCTACACTGTTCTGTTTATCTTGCAGCTCCTCTGTACAGTTGAAGAATGAAAAAGTCCTCCAATGTGTTATTCACCATTCCTGACAAACTTTGCCTTAGAAATAAGGCACAAACAAGTCAGGAATAAAGGTACCCAAAATTCTGGAAAACCAGAACATAAAGACTATTGTGTTCGTAATTGCTGGGTTCTGAATTATAAGAAGGTTTAATTTCTTAAGCTTCAGCTGTTTTCAGATGCTTAACCATTGATTCAAAAGCAACACACATCCCAGGTCCATAGTGCTTTCACAGGTCTTCATTTCTTATGCAACAGACAGTTGTGAACAAAAAGACAGAAGCAATGAAGGAGTAAGCAGGCAAGTGAATGCATCTTGGAGTTTGACTTCTGAATCTCACACGAAAGCCAGCTGGGTAATTTGCTGGTTACCAAAGAAAAAATAAACTCAGAAGAATATTTTCAGAAGTACTTCGAGATTTGGGACGTCAATCCTGTAACACTTGTTTCCCCAATTTTTGAACTCCTTTGAGTTCAAAAACCCTCTAATGAAGGGAATTTAACAAGCTACAGGCTCCTACATAATGCAGAGTACTCAGAACAGGAGAGATTATTTCAAGTAGCAAAACACCGTTCATTAGCAAAATGATCACATTTGCAGATCTTCTGAACTCTATTTCCATGTGTTCAACATTTATTTGTTTCCATGGAGTTTTCATCCAATCTTTAATACTTGTCTATAAAATTTAAAAAATAAACAAACAGCTCCTACAACATTCTAAGCAAAGCCTGAGGCAACTGAAAATGGAAGGAAGGTTTCCAACTCATCAGCAGGTGAATATTTATAAATATGTATGGTATACAAATGCAACAATATCAGTTTCAAAATTTGAAACCTACTGATGCTGAAATTTAATCTAAGAGGATTTATATTCTTTGTTCTTTGTGCTAGAATTCTGTTTGTTATAGGGAAAGAATGCTGCCTACACTTCATGGTTTTGATTTTTTTGTTTGTTTTCAAAGTTTAAAACACATTTCAAAAGTATTAAAAATCTGGAACCATGAACCAGTTCACTTCCTATACAATGCCTTTTCAGTAGCATTAATTGATGAGAGGGCTGGAATTAACAAAAAAGAATGAACTAAATTTTAAACCTGTGGTAAGCAGGCGTATCCCTCTTACAGTCATAAAATGCATTCCTGCTTTCTCTGGGGATGAATTTGTCTCAGAGAAATTCAGTTGGGGTAAATGTTTGATACTTAGGGAAACTGAAAGCAAAATTATACATTACTTCCCTGCTTTAATATAAGCAACAAGTCCAAAACCCCCTGCATCTTTTAATGGAATTGCTCAACTAGCAATATTAATGCAAAATACAAAGCTCTTGCTTAAACATATTCTCTGGAAAAATCGCCTGGAATATGTATTCAGTACACAATGTTGCAGTACTGCTACGTTAAGTAACTTACTGTGTGGGTACTCTACTCCAATATAAAGTGACTTTATTCCTGAGAAATTACTCCACTATGAAAACAACCATAGTAGACACCTGAACAAGAAGTATAACTACAATTATAAGTATCTCCCACATGTAAATCAGTGGATTAGAATGTAAAAGCCCACCTGACATTCAGAAACATGGTTTTGTTTTGGGACTAAGGATTCACTGAATTCACAACTTCAAGTAAATCTGGAGTATCCCAAATTTCCATTAACCAAAAACAATTAGCTGCAATACTCCTGTGTACTGTCACTGCAATTCTGCTGCAAAATCATTACAGTACAAAATACTAAAACTAATAGAACATATGTAGAAATAAGCTTTACAAAAGATTTGGGTTCTGTTGACAGTGAGTTCAAGCTTAGATCAACTTGTATTTAAATAAACTGAACAATGGTTTGTTCATTTAAAAATAAATAAGTTAAAATCAGGAATATCTCTTGCTTCCTAATCTTGTCAGACACCCTGTTTCATCAGAGCAGAGGGAGCTTTTTCTATTCTTCCACAACAATACCTTCACCTTTGAGGTAACTGTGCACTCATGGACATTAAAATAAATTTTGTCCTCTCCTGGAGACTGAATGGCTTGTGTACAACTGCAATTACCTCTGAGGAAAAGCTGGTGAAAAGAGAAATCTGTGATGACCACTGAAAGGGACTCCTGTCATTCCAAAGAAATACAAGTGAAGCTGGAAGCCAGATTAGTGACTTAGTCATAAACTATAAGTCAATAGACAGGATTCTGTTATAATCCATCCAAGGCCAGGTTTTCATAGCTCTTATGTTATAAAATAGGACTGCTGCAAAGGTTATTCTTCTAGGGGATTATTAAATGGCCATTTTGAAACCTCCTTTCTTTAGCTAAGGAAAATAGAGGAAAACAAGAGACAGTTGTATAATTTCCTGAAAGACACTATGAGAAACTTATCCCCACCAGAAACCATGTTATCCATCTGAATCCATAATAATGTGCATTTAGGTTTGGAACTTCTCCAACTTCAAATTGATTTGCCAAATTTCATTAAAAAATAGTGAAAAAACCACTTTGTTTCCTCTTTGACAACCTCTGAAACACATTTCCGCCTCGGGCACTTTTTACAGCCATGCATAACAATTCCAAATAGAAAAAATGACAGATCCCATACTCCAGCAGTGCCAGTAAATACCATTGCAATAATGTTATCATTCACTGTCAGATACTGAAAAGGTACAAATTGAGGCAGACAGTATGACACTGTGGGTGCACACGGTACTATGTGAGGCTTTTTCTTCTCACTACTCTTCATTGCTTACTTGTGCAGACACCACTAATGCATTTCCATCCAAAGGAGGGTTATGATAAAGAAATACTAGTGCTTATTTTGCAAGGTGAGTTAAACTAAGTCTGAAGTCTAAGCTTGTAAGATGGTATAGTTCACATACAGAATAATTTCAGGTTGTTTCTTAGGCTACTTGAAAACAGAGTTCATAGGTTCAGAATACTTGAGCAAAAACCCAAATCGCATGTTTCAAAGTTCCTTCCTCAACCATTCACTCTGCATATGTGCTAAGCATGAGGCACACCCAGAGCCTGTTCTGTGTCCAAGCCTGTTCTATTTATGAGATATTCCCATACCTCTGTGGTGTTTCCTGATCCTGTCCATTCAAGAACTGAGCTGCAGGCCTGGGAACGAAGCCAGACACTTTCTTGTGGCAACACATGGTAGTAGCATGCCTGTAAAACTGAACGCTCTCTGGTCACTTAAAGCCTTTTTTTCCTACTGCACAATCCTCAGGAAGTCTACTTTGTTTTTTCCCCTGTATCTCGGCTTACATCTGTATTACTTTGTTGCTGATAAGCCATGTTTCTGCAGCTTTAGTGCTCTAAACATCTAAGAGCTCATCTAAAGCTTGCTTAACTAGGTTTGCACTGTCATACAGGCACTGATTGTGTTTATTTCTTTGAAAGGTGCTATAAGATTTGCAGATGAAAAGCGTAGTCAGAGCATTAACTTGATTTCCTCAGTTTGTCCAATCAAAATGATCAGTTCTGCCCTGAAAATTGAACTTCAAAGATATGTCCCTTCCACAAGATTTTTGCACTTTAAGTCAGTGTTAGTGTAAACATGCTACAGTTCTAATCGCACATTTACAAACTTGTGGGAATCCTTCAACAGTCAGGCCATCTCTCCAGGGTCCCACTTTATACCTATGTGCCTCTGGTCAATGCTACCACCTGCGACTCAGGAGAATTGCTGCCCAGTGCCAATGGTCATGGGAAGCAGGGTTCTACACCTGCTGACCCCCAGTCACCATGAAATCACCCTTAACATCATAAAACTTAGAGAGTAATGTATTTGCAGTTAGAGAAGTATACAGCAATTTACGAAGATTTTAGATATGTTCTATTTTTTCTACTACCCAGCTAAAAACCTATTGCATTTTAGAAACTCAAAGAATTTTACACATTCAAACCTTGCGTGGATGTCTATTCAAACTCAAACATCCCCCTCTGCTCCAAGGACTTCCTGTGGTTCCTATAGTCTTAATCTGGATGCTGAAGGAAATACTGGCTCCCCTCACCTTATTTTTAGAAGCGTTAATGTCCTTTAGATAAGGTGAAGCAGAGCCTTTTTGTATTCAAGAGGTAAACAGAAATGTGTTAACAAGTACCCCAACACTTTGCTTAATTATTAAATCCTATGCAACATATGAAGTAAACATATTAAATCCAGCTGTTGGAAGGAGGCAGGAAGGTATTCAACTCACATTTCATCACCTCTCCAAACTTGGGTTTCATATACAGACAAACCTACTTTGCACAAACCAACGAGCAAGAACAATGTATGCAATTGTGTCTTGATCTGGACACAGTGACACCCAGAAAACTTTGACATGAGCATAGCTCTACTTGAGTTTTGAGGTGTAGTATGACACGGACCCAAGGGAACTTGACAGTGCTTCTTATTGCTGACCCTTAGATTGAAATAAGAAACAAATTCTTATGGACAGAGAATTGTCCTAGGAAGAGCAACCAAGCTTTACATGCAAAAATGGTGTAAGACAACAATTAAACACACATTACTTGTCTGTGAAAGGAGTAACACTTTCTGTACTGACCTTCATCTCTCTTCCTGCTGTGCCTTCCCCTAAAATGCCTGTGGAGGTCAGTAATGCATAAAGCTGATAGGGGATTGCGAGTATCAGGTCCATGCAATGTACTGATGATGGATTCTTTCCTCTACAAATAAACAAAGGTTTGCTGTCAACTTTTCACAGGAAACTGCTGGAGTCATCAACCATACTGCTATAAACAAATGTATAAGTATATACATATTTAGACATACACACATACTCTCTTTTTCACACACATACTTTCAAAATCATGAAGCCTGCATATTAATATGAACGCAAGACAAAGTAGGTGATCTCTGACCTGGACAGCTTGCTACGCAGTCTAATAACAGATGTGGCAGACAAGTGGGAGTATTTCAAATACAGTAATGGATAAGAGGAAGATAGGTTTACAGAATTACGAACCTTAAGTGACTTGGTTTAAACAAATCTATGTTTTGGGGTTCCAAGTGTATTTTTTGTTTGTTCATTTAATTAGAGGTTAATTGCTGTATGTAGCCCTATGGAAATGAATTTTTAGGAGCTACTTGAATTAGACAAGATATTTGAGGGAAATTTGAGAAAGTTATTCCTCTTTTGAATAATTTTTTTCTCTCTTCTTATTCAAGTAGCCAACCATTATCCTCAGTGTGTCACCCACTTAGGTAAGTGGATTTGTTTCTTTTTATAAATCAGCAGATGTATTCATATCAGTTAGAACACAGTATTGAAATAGTACTGATTAATTGCCCGTCCTGTCTACTAAATATGAAGAAAAGCATTCTTTTATCCACTTTGCTGCTTAACAGTGCAGTGAATGAGACCATTGCTGAACAAACCAGTCAAACAAGCTTTTCCCAGGTAGATAACAGAGCAAACCAATTTATATATTTGGCACTGGAGGACAGATGTAAGGCAGCACCAAAAACTGAGAGCCGTAGCCATAATACAAATGAATACCATTTTATGCTGGTTTATTATAAACAAAATATTAAACACCGCCTTTGTCCTCCAAGTGTACATATATAATTTTATTTCCTCGGTCTGGCATACAAAAGCGCCTGGATTAGGCTGTAAAAATTATCTATATGCAACTTGAACAGGCAAGTCTTGTTCTCAGTTATTTTTGGTCATGATTGGATGGTCATTAGGTGCACAAATGCATAAGCTTTTTGTATGTGCAAAGGGATAAAAGTAAGTTTACAGCAGGTAGAGTCTATTACATGAATGTTAATAAATATAGTCAAAAACTATGCATGGATGTTTAAGCTTATCTTCATCAGGAGAAAATTATGCTGTAATATATCGAGTTAGTTAGCTAAGTTGATGTAAAAATCTAGTTAGAAACAATTCATTTTACAGTCAGTGGAGATCTAGTTAAGAGTCAGCAGTGCATAGCATGTAACTCGTCCTGTCCTAAAGGGCATATCTAAATAGGTCAGATGAACTGCATACGGAAAGTCCTCATTTCTCTCCATTGACTGCAAACACAGCCTACAATGACTAGTTCAGGTGTCAATAACTGTCCTTAATTCAACCTGCTAATTTATAGGAAGGCTACAAACTGTCTTGCTACCACTTGATACTTGGATGCTTCTATTTTAACATGAGAAAACATGTTAATCTCAGAGATACTGAAGACACAGCATCCCTGCATGTGAGCAGAGTTCCTGAAGAAGCTTCATGGAGAAGCAGAGATGCCATAAAGTCCATTTTAAGAAAAGAGTGCCAACACTCTTTCATATTTAAGTTTGGATCTGAGCCTTCCCATAATTTGGAAATACAAAGTTCCCAATTCAAACCTCTCTCAATTGTTTTGCTGTTTAGGGTAAGACAAGGCTCGCTTGGATAAGCATGGAATTATACTGTTCCAGAATGAGTTCACAAAAGATGACAGCTCTGGTCAGTTCAGCACCAGGCTCTCTGCTGCCCAGAGGACTAGCCCAAATCACGCTTCAGCTGATAGAGCCTGTTCCATCAACTCCCTCTGCTAGTGTGTTCAAAAGAACAAAGGCTCTCCCACAGAGCAAGAACTAACAAACCTCAAGCAGCTATTTGTCCTCTCCAAGAGGCTTTCCTGGCTCTTGTACCAGGCAATATGTTAAAACAGCAGCTCTGCTCTAGTCAAAGTTAATAAAAATTCAGGGATTCTATCTGTGAAAACAATTTGAAGCAGCACAGCTATGCAGGGCTTGACATACCCCAGCTCTTGGGAACTCTGGACCCAATCCAGCTTGTTACAGTTCTTTTCTGTCTGGACCCATCACGGTATAACATGGTTGATCTGGGTTGTGTTCTGTAGTGACAGGCTATGACCAACTCCCTCTGAATTCAGAGGGAACTAGTTACACGTGGCAGCTAAAGAGTCAGGCTCCTGGATTACCAGCTACTTGTACCTTTAAGGCATTTATTTTTCTTATTCAGCATTTCTGTTTTCCATATGAAAGTGTAAAGACATTCAGGATAATTTGACATTCTCTCATAGCATTGCTTTTCAAGGCCAAGTAGTAGTAAAATTTTTTTCAACTAAGTAGGACTTGGGATTATTTTCTGGAAATCACGAGAGTGATGCTGCAAACAGATTCTTTTTATAAAGAGTTTCCTTCCATATATGTTTCCATTATAGCTCTTGCAAGCCTAAGCAAGGTGAAAATTACAGTAAAAACTTAAGGGCTTCATTTCAAAAGGAGATACCTTTACTAAATTCTACATTCTTTCAGTTAACTATTACAAACATACATATTTATGCAATAACACACACATAGGCAAGGCAAGAAGAGAAGTAAAGCAAAGTTTCTTTTCCAGTTTCTTTGTGGAATGTTTACCACTGTGGTTCAGAACTCTAGTTTTTCAAAAGGTCAAGTGGAAAAAAAAAAAAAAAAGACTACTTGAAAATGACAGGATCATTGGAGAAAAATCATTACCAAACAGCATATTGATGTGTTTGCCCAGCATCTTTTTTTAATTATTTTGTCTGCTTTGCAATAATTTTTGCTTACATGTTCATAAATAATTTAGAGTTGTGCTTTAAAATACACTATTATTCAAATGAGAAAAAGGGGTGCTTATTTTAAAGCAAGCAGTAACTACAAGAAAGTAAAAATAAATTAAATGGAATAAGTTTCCAGGGATCTTTTGCCCTCTTCTCCTCTTCTACTGACTATCTAAGGAGCCTCTAAATTTGGCAAAACTGAACAGTAACACCTGAAATTCTCCATCTTTTTCTCTTTAGTGATATTCTCTCTTCTCTTTCCTTAAGCAAGGCGGATGAACACCTCTTTTTCCTGTTACAGCAGATGCCTTACTCTTCAAAGGCCACTATATGACACACCAACTTTAGCAAAATGGCATCAGCAAAGAACTGTTTCAGCCACCACTAATCTGATACGCACACTTTGGAAAGATGTAGCCGGAAGCACTTTCAGATCAACCTGCCACTCTGCAGTATCTTTCTGAGTTCACACAGAGAGGCTTTGTCTTCCAGTACCTTGATAGACACTGTGAGAACATTTTATGCTTTGTCCAGAAATTTCTCTTCTTCACTTTTTCCATGCTTTTTCGCCCTGGTGGGAAAGCTAGTACGGGAGGTAGGTCATCATGTTTAAATAAGGATCATTGTATAGTCCTAGAACAAAAGAAAGGAAAGATGACCCATACTGAAGTATTTGGTCAGAGGAGTTAGCTGTTCTTCCTTCTAGGAGACACACAATGTTTCTACCATCAAAAGTAGCATGACTTCTGTTGGAGACTCTTGCCAGTGCCTTTATCACAGCTACTTCCCTGCACAGGAAACAAAGCTGTTGCACACATATGATAGGTTTATACTCTACAAAAGTATTAGTTACTGTGCTTATCTGACACAGACGTGGCATGTCAGGCAAATCCTGCCAATTCCATTCTGGTTTTTAAGGGAATCCAAGAAAGAAAGAGGCTAAGATGTGGCTGCAGGCTTGATGAATTGCTCCTGCCAGGCATATCCAGCTTTCAGGCTCACTGGCTGAGCACCTGTACACTAGCATAGCATAGCCACCTCTCCCACTGAAGAAGTATGTGAAAGAGTGAGGACATAGAGACTCCTCACCACCCTTGGTCTGGTGGATACTCCTAGTATTTACAGAAGTTCTCAAAGGTAGCACCAAAGAGGAACAACGAGAGAGCTGCATCCATAGCCTGATAGTCACCTGCTTGGGTTGCCTTACATTCCTGTCAGAGTAGAGTGAGTCAGCATTAGTCAACTCCAGAGGGAACATTTATGGAGAAAGGTTTTTCCTTCAAATGCATAAACAGTGTCTGTGAATGACATTTCTGCTGAGCGCACCTGAGGTAGATTCCTTCCATATTCCAAATTCACCAGCTGATTTACTACAATTAGCACCTGTATGTGTATATAACACAGAAGGTAGGTACAGGTCCCCAGCAGTCTAAATCAAGAGCTGAATCATAGCAAAAAAAAAAAAAAAACAAAACCAAAAACAACCAACCAACCAAACAAAAAACCCACCAAAATCCAAAAGCCAACCCCAAACCCCCTGAAAACCCAAAATAAGCAAACAAAAACAACCCCATCACATGACACACTTACATCACCCCTCTCCCCTTATTTTGATCTTTTCAGCAATCACTGAGCCCCACATGCCTAAACAACACTCCAGTGACAAATCAAAGGACAAGGAGAAAATGCTGATTTAAAAAAAAAAAAAAAAAAAAAAAGACTTTAACTTTGGTCTCAAGTTCATAATCAGCCTGCAATTAGAATACACTTTAGAATAATTTCAGTATTTCATCAACAGAATTTTGAAAGAACACAGATGGATTCTTCATTTAGTTCTTGATCTTAGCTGAGAAACAAATGCACTTTTAAATAATTCGTCAGTTACTGACTTTAAGATGAGTCTTGTGAATCTTCCTCAAGGCAGAGGTCATAAGAATGGACATTCAAAATGCAACGTACTCAGGTGAGCTACTCTTTCTCTAAAATTTATTTCTAGTTGGGAAAGGTATTTTTGTTACATTTTTCATTCTCATGTTTGGAATACTTGGGAATACACCTTGATAAATAATGTTGATGCAGTCTTCATTTTGCCTGTAAACTGTGATTAGTACTCCAAGCTATTCACAGTGACAGATACATCATAACAGTTCATAAAATAATGGTTATTCTTAACTTATCCATATCCTGGAAAGGAACCTGAACATCAAACCTAAAGATGACTTTAAAAAAAAAAAAAATCTGTTTCTAAAACCATGCTGTTTAACCTCAAAGATACAACTTATTTATTGACTTAGGGTTCCTTAGAGGTTAAGCAGGTAATCCATGGAGACTGTTCCATAACCTTTCCTTAGCTGCCATTTATTAAATATGTTCCATCTCATGAACTATGAATCATTTCATTTTTAAGCACTCTTTTATTTCCTTTAAATTTACCTAAAACTTTATTAGATTCAGTCAGTACAGCCCTGACAGACAGCCCACATATATTTAAAAAATTCCCAGTGGAGAAGCATAAAACATTTAAAATCTATATTTGATCTGACAACAGCAGCACTGTGTTTGAATTAGAAACAGATTAGACATAATTGAAGATAAAGAGGACACAAGCATCACTCCCATTTTGGTGGAGTGGGCTTTAAATTATCAGATTCATCCAGAATACATTACTGAGAAACATTGAATTGTTATCTTTAGACAGCCTTTTCTAAGAGTTTACAATTTCTCAGTTCAGTGAAGCTTGCCACCAGCTTGTTATCAGAACAAAAAACGAAAAATCATTCAGTTCAGAGCACAGAACTGATCTCACCTCCAAAAGTACACGTTTTCTTCTGATAACAGACACTTCTTTGGACTGCAGAGGTACCACTTCATGCTTTACAGTGAAGACAATCTTTTTTAAGATTCTCCCACTTTTCAGGTAATTCCTAACACATTACAAGTAGATGTTGTTTGTTCAGTTTGCAGAGCCAACAACCCTCCCCACAGAGAAACATACATACACATACTTTCATTCTCCCCTCATCTCCCTGATTTTTCAAAAAAAGGAAAAAAGATTAGTTGACTTTGTATCATTCCTTCCCTACATCCTTACGCAGTGACAAACACGGACTCATTACTTAGGGTAATTTGCAAAATGTAATTTACACAAAAGATTAAAGTTTGTTTACAATATCCTGCGTTTTCTAGTTAGAACATGTTTATGTATATTAAATTTGGAAATAAACCTCAACAATATAAAAAACCCACACCAGTGATGCAACTCACTATAAAACAGTTTGATAAATGCATTATTATTCTGACCCACCTGTAAGAAGGGTGCAAAAATGCACACAGTGACAACTGAATGTATTAGTAAGTCACAAACTCAGTGTTGTGATTTGCTTAACCTGCCTAGCTCTCAGCAAGGGTGTGCTTGACCCCAGTCTGGTCCCAAAAGAGTCATATTCTTTACATTGCTTTTAGACATCCCAAAGGCTCATCTTCTCTACAAGATATACCTGTAGCTGACAAAAAGGTCAGCTACGAGCATCGTTAAATATGAACAAGGACTTGCTCACAACATGCATAATTAGACACTGTAGTTTAAAGGCAGCTACACAAAGATAAATAGGGACTTTGTTGTTGTTTTGGAAAACTTACATAGGGCTTGTGCAAACATTTGTGTTTACTTTGAATGTCATTCTACATAATTCCACAATTCTGTAACACAGTTGAACTTCACTGCCTCCTTGCAAGTCATATTGTTGAAAAAGGTTTCCAATCACTATTTGAAGCAAGTTGGCTAGAAGTTTAATAAACACTAGCAATCCTCTGACAATGCATTCATAAATAAGAACACAATGAAATATCTGTCTGTAAACTGCACTTTAAAAAAGATATTTCCTTGGTGAACTTTATTTTTCAGCTGCATTAAAAGGCATGAAAGATTAGAATTGAAAAGCAAACAAATTATTTGGAAAGATTCTCCATTTTCATACGCAGTGTAAGTCTTTGCACTTCCTGCAAATCATGCTAGGGAAAAAAATAACTACAGAAACACCTTTAGTCATTTGGAAAAATCAGGTTGAAAGCAAAGCTCCGATTCATAAAGAACTAGTGTTTTACATACTAAAACAGACAAATATTATATTGGTGCTATTTTTACTGCTTCTACTTTTGGTCTGTCAACACTTCCCTAATTAAAGTTATATTAAAAAGCATGGCTCAAATTTTCAAGAAGATGATCTTCAATTTGCGTGTACCACCTGAGACCGTTTCTGCACCTCTGTGTGCAAGCAGGCACACACTCATCAGGGAGCAGCAAGGGCTGCCTGCTTCCCAGGGGAAGGCGAGCCAGGAGCAGAAGGTCACCCAGCACAGACAATGCCCTCACCAACCTAGGGCACAGTCCCACGGGGCCTTAAGCATAGCAGCAGTGTTGGTGCTTGTAACTGGGTGCATCAACAGCCCCAGTCACAGCCAGCAATGAACCGGGTCCTGGGTCCCTCCAGGAGGTACAGCCAGCAGGGGTAAGAGGGACAGAGACAGGGACAAGCTACAGCGTACAGCCGTGGGGGTCTACCCAGGAAAGCATATCTACCTAGAGCATTGGGCCAGGTCCAGGTCCAGGGCCAGGTCCAGGGCTAGACTCGAAAACAAGCACACCTGCCATGCAGCTCAGAGTGAGACTGAAGGCTCAGGGCTTCAGTGGACTCCCTTGGGTGTGGGCTGGAGCCCCCAGGTGAGGCTGGGCAGGACCATTAAGGGCCTATTAGAGCACTCAGGACCCTGACAGTTTGCACACAAGCAAAGTAATTAAGCTGCCAATTACCTGACCTACCTGCACAAACAAGGAATGCCTTGATCCTGCAAGATTAAGACTACTCAACAGATTTTTACAGGATCAGGATTTAACCTGCCTCAGGTTATGCACAGAAAAAACTTTTAATTTCAGGGATGGAGGCAGAATTGAGACATTTTCAGTAGCTGCTTGCCAGGTCTTATTTATGAAAACTAAAATCAAGTGTACCCTGTGAGTTTCTTAGCTAAGATCAGTTGGAAGAGAAATTTTCATTTAACTAGAAATGTTCACGTTTCAAAAGTTAGTTTTGTCCCAGTGGGGCAGTAGAAAAAACCAACCTTTCAACAGTTTTTATTCAAAAATACGTATAAATCAAAATGCAGCAGTGGATTACCCCATGTTTCATGCATTCATCTGGAATGTGAGAGAGCACTGACCAAGGTTCTGCTGTAAATCAGACACTGAATTAAGTCCACCATATCTCACATCCCACTCTGAACCCCCATGACCAAGAATCTTTGGATATATGAGCCATGTGGTCCCTCTGTATCTCCCAAGGACTGGACAAGAGCGTGTGTTACGTTTGTGCCTCTGCATTTCAGGTTTAAGTGAAATGCAAGCACAAACACATAAATAAAAGTAAAAATTTCCAGGTATTGTTTCTAGGACATGTTTGTGCATGGTTAACCTGGAAATCCTATTCTGTGGAAGGCAAACCACATAACCTAACGCTCCTGTCTGGCCTTAAAATCTATGATTCATTAATAAAGGAGATCCATAATTAAAAATTGCATTAAAAACTGCTTTTAGCTTATGACTGCTTGGGTGAAAACACTACCTCCCACTGACAAATAAGTATTTCTCCTAAACATTTTAATTGATTCCTAGGAGGACAATGCTGGAAGAGCACTGATAAACATTTCTCATTAAGTGTCTTGAATGAAACTTGAGAACACTAAGAAAAACCTACAGTGTCCCTATTCTAGACCCAATTAAGTCAACGGAGTATTTATCTTAGAATTGGAAACAGATGGCAGATATAATACTATATTTAAAAACATATCCAGTAAAAAAGTGTCCAAGGTAAACATGTCTACAAAAAAATAAAAATCACATGAGCTCATTTAGGGTTATTTTTATTCTTGCTCCTGTTTAAGCATGTGCCAGTTTTCTAGATGTTATGTTGAATCCTTACCTCCAGTTCTGCATAGGATCCTCACGCCCAGTTCTGGCAGCTGCTATCCACAAGTTCTCAAGAGGTCAGTTTAAGACTTTGGAAAGGTCATCTATGGCTTTCTGGTCCTGTATAGCCATTGGATGTCCTATTATTTCACCCAGAGCTGTGCACTCACCTCCTCACACTTTCTTAGTCAAACCTGTCTCTGGTTTCATGAATGACTCTCTTCATTCAGTAACACTAATAATATGTAATGAAGAAAACGTCAAGTTAATTACCACGGAGCACCTGAAAACTTAAGGCAAACCATACCATTTGTATTAATGAACGAGTAAATACAATCAAATCAAATATAGAAGCATTGTGTCAAGGCTTGGTTGGTGGGCTTTTTTTCTCATTCTAAACAAGAGAGAATTGCATTTCACACATAAGACAAGATATTCTTGAGAAATATCATGGACTCATTTACACTTGACCACCTCTTCCTTTTCTGCATCTACTGCATGTGCTTCAAGTAGAAACCTTATTCGGGTTCTCAGTGCTGCAGAATCAGGGGTGAGGACATGCTGTCTGACAGCAGGAAATAGTTCAGGTGGGCATCTGAGGGGATGGGTACAGCACTGTGATCCACATCCATCTTTTAGAAGAGTCCAGGATTGCCACTGATTTCAAAGAGCTCTTCTCCCAGAGAACAGATCTTCAGAATACCATACACAGCCAATTTTCAGTCTAGACACCAGCTCTCATGCTCTAAACAGTCTTGCTCTAGTTTTTCAGCATGGTGAGAAATGCCATTTCAAAGTGCATTTAAAAATAAATTTATACCAAAGATGACACAGAAATGTTAAAAGTCCTTAATACAGTAATGAGTAGAAAATCCAGTTCACACCAATCAAAGAAGAAATAACTATTTCTATGAATAGAACTATGAACACGTTAAAAACATCCACATTGTTGTGAATTTGACGTTTATCCAGAAGAAATTTAAGGCCAAAGAAGTTTTGCCTGTTGTCCCAAGGAAACATCCAAGGCAGCAGGGAGACCAAAGTCTGCAAAAAAATCTCTACTGTCTCGTAGCTAAAAGGGATTGGACAGGATTTAAAGAGATCCTCCAGTCTTTCATTCTGAATTTAAATACAAATATACAGAGGAGGATTACATATCTATATTTTTGTGTGTGTGTGTGTGTGTGTACATACACATAAAAATATATATGAAACAGAAACCAGAGAAGCTTGCCTAAACCTGAACTGTTTTCTTTAAAAATTCGGTCCAATTTTAACTAAATTCACCAATTATATTTAAAAGGCTTATGGTCAACTTGATTTGAAACACCTATTTAAAAATCTTCTGATTTTAAGATTCACTAACTTCTTTAGAATATTGGCTCTAAAGGAAAAAAACTCATGATGAACACTAGATTTTAAACAAATCAACAAAATAATGTAATTATTTATATTTCCTTGATAGCCACAAGAAAGAAAAGTAAAGAAACCTCTGCAAAAATGGAAATAACTGTTCTTTAGAATGCACTAAGACTCATGAACATTTTGGAAGCTCATAATTTTCATAGAATTACAGCTCCCCTTTACTAAGAAATTGTTGACAGAGCAGAAACTGCTTCACACATCCAATTTCATCATCCATCCATTAAGTACCACTATTTGTTAAAGTGTTGCTCCAGAACATAAACAGTGACCAAGTTCCCCTTCTTCATAGCTACTTAACTTATTTCTTCCAGGGTATCCATCTGATCTACATCATGCTAAATGAACATCCAAAAGTGAAAAAGCAGTGGAGGCAAAGATTAAATTTAAGAAAGAAAAAAAGGCCTTAAAGCCAAGTCACATGCCAAGACCCAAGATATTACAGTGATGGCAATGACAATTATAACTTGTCAGTTAGCAGCAAGTTTCCTGTCTCTCCTAGAAACAAGTTAATAGGAAATGACTGCTTGGATACTAATTTCTCAAGTATTGTAATTTCTGTTTCACGCATCACACTAACATCAAAAATTGAAAGTACCTACTGTCATCAGCCAGACACAAAACATTGCACTTGTTATTACTCACATCCTCCAACATGTTGATTTAACTTAGAACACTTGCTAGTGAGATGGGTTGTTTCAGATCCTTATGACCATCAGTGTCACTTTCCAGTAGAGCTCAAAAAATTGGAATCTTCAGTCCAGGCATCTTCACCAAGAGTTTCCTTTAGTCCATGAACAGATTTCTAATCTCTTGGAGAGATGATGAATGTATCTCAACTGGCTGGACTGTTATGGCTAGTAGAGTGTTCAGTGAGGTTCACAAACTCCACTCTTTCTAACACTGAGGTTGAAGGCATTGCTTTGCTGGTAAAGGTAACGGACTCACTAAAGCCCAGAATGAAAACTAAGGACCCTTCCTGCTTCTAAGGGTACCAGTGAAGCACAGTTTACAAATACAAGCTGTTGCCTATTGCAAATAACACAATAATTTCCATTTCCACAGACTGCATCACCTGGTGAAAAAAGAAGAAAGAGGAAATTCAACATCCATAGAGCACAGATTATGTGAACAAGGTTCTGTGTGTCTGAGAACACAGTTTAGGACCTTTGTTTCCATTGTTTTCTCTTTGGTCCTAGCTTTAAAAAAGCCAGCCCAGCAGTGACAGACTCATAATGAACAGGTAAGTTCTCCTGTCCACTCAACAGGCAGGACTGGTAAAGCTTCACATCCTTGCTGCTGAGTACTGTGGAATCAGTAGCCATGAAGTTTGGAGAAAATCAAGCTGGAAAAAGCCAGAATAGCTTCAGGAACAGAGTTTCTGGGCTGACTAACTATTTGGTCCTGTCCTCTTCTGTCTTTTCCTTTGCTATCTCTCTCCTCACCTTGTCATTTTTCCAGCTGCTTCCTTTTCCATTTTCCCCTGACCTATAAACATCCCTTCTTTTCTCAACTGCTATTTTACCCTTCCTTAGTTTACTTTTCACTATTATACAGTGTAACCAATTTACAGTTAATCTATTTTTCCCTGGATAAACTGTGATATTTTGATATATTTATTTATTGATATTTGCTTCCATTTCGTATTAAAAAAAAAATTGAAAAAGGAAGAAATTGCATGAAGATTGTCCTGCTAGTCTGGCAAAAATAGTCTTGCAAAAAAACTTGCATCAACATTAAATCTCTAGAAAAGTGTTTCACTGTAATTCACAAACCACTTTTGTCTGTTTTCTGTGGACATAACCTCACAGCTTCTAGAGAAGAAAAGTGTTGTGGATATATAAGCTCAGTGGTACTTGCGGATCTGGGAACAGAAACAGTGTTGGGTGTCCTGATGAGAAATGAGGCACCAAGAGAGCAAACATTCAACCAATAATCTTAAAGAAACAAACAGTTCTTGAGAAATACCCAGCCTGGAATACAGCTATAAAAGTCAAATGCTCAGACACCAAATGGTCAGCAATACACGCACTGTAAAGCCGAAGACTGCCTGTGCACAATACACAAACAAAAGTGGAAGGTAAATTCATGAACCAGCTTTGCAGACAGTCCATTCAGCTGCAGACTTCAGTGCAGCTGAAGAGAAATGCACTCTCAATTGGGTAAATGAACCAGAAGAAGTTAAAAAAAAAAGTTAGCCAATATCATTCAAAAAATGTGTGCTGGTGGCTGATGGAAATGACTGGATACATTCATAAAACAAGAGAGGCAGAGGTTAAGGAGAGCAGAATATGACAGCTCACAGTGAACACATGGGGAAAAGCCTCACAGCCTCTCTTGAGATATTATCCTTCTTGGCATAAACCATTGGATAGGGGTGACTCAGCTGGGAAAACAACTACATACAAATGCCTAGAGGAAAGGTCAATTGTGACACTTTTTTAAAAAGAAAGGAAAAGTAGCAGTAGTAACAATACCTGAAAAAGGTCTTTTTCCAAGGTATTTGACAAATCTGTCTACAGATGATGCAGTATCATAGATGTTTTTTATTAGTTCCTCCATAATATCACAGAAATTGCCATTGACATTAAGTCCACAGAAGGTTTAAAAGTCATTTCATTGCTATTAAGAACCAGCTGCACTTCAAATAAAAGAGTGGATTTAAATGTTGTCTCAGTGTTTTCAGTCAGATACTGAAGAAAACACTTGATAGCTTTGAACAGCCCATCTACAATCATGTGGTCTATGCATTCAGTGTAGAGTTTCCATTCATCAGAAAGAGGATCTGCCTGGAGCAAATACTGATTGTCCTGGAAAGAGTAATTTAGAGAATCAGTAACAGAGGTTTAGAATTGCTCTTCCCAGTGTGGATTTCTTATCCCAGCTAACTGATCAGTCCAGGAATAAAGGAACTCTCACTTTGATGAAGAAAAGCATTCCCACTATTTACAACATAATTACCTTTTCATTGTAACTTTTACAAGTACATCTGGAACTAATTACTGAAAGCTATTTCCCTTTGGAGTTAGATTTGCATCAGCAAGTGCAAATATTTGAAAACAGTTTTAGCTTTTACTTAATCCTGGTTTTCCTAAGTATTTACACCTGTTTAGCGACAATAGCTACTCCCAGGACAAAATATTTCCTGGGCCTACTGTCATGTAGACTATCTGGTGGATCTTTTCTACTGTTTCTTGAATCATACTCCATAGTTTGAACATTTCTTCTTCTTCTTCTTTTTTTTTTTTTTTGCCACCAAAGGATAGAAGAAAGGATTTCTGCCATCTTTTTCTTGACAAAAAAAAGGGTTTGACTCTATATACAACATCCAATTTCACATTATGCTTGAATATTCAGATTCTCTCATCCACATTTTAAACAAGTCTCCCTGTCTGCTCATTACAGTCCCAGCGATCTGCACTCTCCCAAGTCAGAGGCAGGCATCAGTTGTTTGTCAAAACTCTCCAATTCATGTATTCTGCTTCTCTTTGCAGCATGGTCTTCTCCAGCCTCTGGCACAGCTTTGTAATTACAGTTAAATTTGCAGTATAAGGAGAGTAAGAAAAACTCTTACTCTAAGATTATCAGAAATATTTTTTATCAGATTCTTTCCTTCTTTGTTCAGTCTATTTAGTCAAGAAACCTTGATAAATCAATTGTACCAAAACTGAGTTTACCTGTTATGCTGCAGTACACCACTGATCTTTTCCCTTAGGAAAAAAAGAAAAGGATGAGAATCAAGTGTACTCAAACTTCTAGTTTTAAAAACATCTAATGCCAGGTTCTCAAAGAATTCAACCTTGTTCTTACTAAATCAGCAGAGTCTGCATCCTATTTATACATTAGTGGAGAATCCATGTAAACAAAATGTGCCAGGATAGCCTGTAAATTGAACATTTCTGCCTGTCCATAAGATGGATGAGTGGGCAGGACAAGTGTCTTTATACTGCAGCTCCTTCTTTATCTTTCTGCCATAGCTTCTATGTGAAATACCTATATTTTAGTTCACAGACAATACAGCCAAACCGGTAGAATTCTGAATGCGGATGTTACCCTGTTTCAAAACTGGATTATATCAGCCTGTTCCTGTTACGTAACAATCTGTTTAGACCCTAGGAAAGTCTATTTTACTGGCTGTCCATATGCAGACTAGAACCATTTTAACTAAAATCAATCCAACATCACAACTTTGATTAAAAAGGTCCATATTAACTTTTACAGAAAAATCCAGCATGTATCTGCACAGTTCCTGAGATGCCATTTCCATCAGCAGGAAGAAATCCTATTAGGTAATTTTCTTCTGTTTCTGCAGGGGAGGCTGCAACACTTCCAGTCAGTACTCACTACAGTAATGACAGTAGGTTTGTCAGTACACATCTCTGGGAACTGGACTAAAATTACCAATAGATTTTATTCCAGTCCCTGAAAAGCATTCTGTTCAGCCTACTAAGAGAAGTTACATCATCTATTCCTAGTATCATAAACTACTTATGCATGATTTCATAAATTTCCTGATGGGAGGAATTAGTTCTGTCCATGCATTTACAAATTAATGCATTAGCAGTCACCCTTTTGTATTCAAAGAAAAACATACAAACACTCAATAAGACTACAATGTACGATTAACTACAAACTACAGAGTAACAACCATCCAGCAGACAAGATAATTGGAAAAATAGTTGAACACAGTTGGGTTTTGGTTTAGTGTAGTTGAAGATTTGAAGAGATTGTTATGGTTATGTCAGTTTTCTAGTATGTCTTTATATTCACACACATCTGTTGAAAAGAATCTTATTTACCTTGTAAAGTAATGCTCTCTTGCAATAAGAGAGCATTGCAACTGCTTGGTGTTAGAAGGTTGTAAAATCTCAAGGTATTACAGCCCTCGGAGAAACAGCAGAAAACTACAGAATCACAGAAGATTCTGTTATTCAGAAAAAGGCAATCAGACACTAACTAAAAAGCTTTCTCAAGCTACCACATCATGACTACAGAATTTACTGAAGCAGAATTTACATGAGCCTCCTGAAAGCAAGAGCTACAAGTCTTTGCCATCTGTATCCTGCAGTTCCAGTCACTTCATTTAGATCCCATGTACAGTATCCTTTTTTAAAAATGAGATCTAAATAGCATGTCTCTCATTTTAAACCACTAATGCTTCTCAAGGAACATGTATTGTAGTACAAATACACAATCCTGTTACGCTTCTTTGTACCCTGAAGAAAAAAATTATGAAATCTGATATATAATTTCTGCTTATCTCTAGAATGAAAGAAAATTTTTACCATAAAACAAGATAATTGCTAAAACAATTAAAAGACATCCTTAATGTCATGCAGGGAAATTTACTACTGTGTTACTTTCTGATTAAAATTACTTCATACTATCCAAATTCCAGAGAATGATTACATTGAAAACTGAGGTGCAGAGAAGTTATAGATCCTGTGTCTAGCAGAGGTACATTTCTTCATTATATCAATCCATCCATTCCAATACTCTCTCACATTTTTGCAAAATAGGATTTGTTTCCTCTATCTGCAAAATTCTACAGAGACAAAAGAGATTTCACCTCAATGTCATTTCTAAGTACACAGTGCGGCTATAACTTCAGAAAGTGCCTGAAGTGTTTTAAGCCCCGTTGTACAATGTTTTACAGCAATACTTACAGATGATTGATGTGCTTAAAATGTGTTCTGTGCCTGAGAAGCCTCTCGCAACTCCTAAGACCATTTTAAACTGCCTGCAGTCACTGGCATGTTTTTATAAAGTGCATCACATCCATTCCTTAACTTAAACAAACAGAAACATTTATGATGATAGACTGCCCGTGTTACCATTGTATAAGCTGCACTTGAAACACCAAATCTGCTCTCAGTGATTAAAGAGGTAGCAGCTTCAGATCCAGAACACTGTGTCTCTGGGCAAAATACCCAAGGGCTCCCTGGGCCAAGTCACATTGGGTGACAGAGGAGTTTCGGGATGCTCCACAGAGATGCTTTCATTCCACCCTCTGTGAAACTTTGATCAATACAGAAAGAACGAGGCCGCCTGCTGGCCGTAAACAAGTCTAGTTAGTGTTTAGGAATCCCAGTGGCTTTTCTGACAGGCCACAGAAAGGAAAATGCATTTCCCAAGCCTGGGGAACTGCAGGGTGTTCTTGGGCAAAACTTCAGCAATAAACGTATAGATGACACTAAAACAGTGGGCTGCAAACACAAATAAGGACACTGTTGTGTAGTCACGAGGCCCATGAAGAGGAGAGATCTCAGACCTCGAGTGGCTTGTCACCATGCAGACCTTGACCCTTATTTTAAGAGCATTCCGAAATCTGATTTCTGCTGTAACTGCCAAGATAGCCAATTGCTCTTTCTTTAGATTTTTCTTACAGAGAACAAATGCCTTCATGTTTTGTGAAGAAATTTCCCTCTTCCACATGAACCCTGCAGAAATGGGAGAAATCGGGGGAAAAAAAAATTCAATGAGGAGGATACTTACAAGTATGATTCAATGCTCATGGAACAGTTTATAAGAATGAAAAAGCATCCAATGAGAACTTTATGAGGACATGATTCCGCATTTGTCACTCATGTCAAAGTATACCTGTAATTGCTTATATAACGATGTGCAGATCTGAGCTTTTAGAAACAGGAAATAGATCCAAAATGTCACCGGCTACATCAGCTTTCTTGTACATCTATGCAATCTCTGTTGTAATTATTTTCCATTGGGATTCTAAAGAACTGGATATGGCCTGTCAAATTTTTGTCTAATTCCATTTTATCCTCTAAAAGTGTTTTGCTTTCACTGAATTTCACCAGAAGGTAATTTGGTTGTGGCGAAAAAAAAAAAAAAGAAAAAGGAAAAAAAAGAAATCTGAGCATCTGCATGTTCATTTTAAAGTGGAAGTTTAACATGATTTGAATTTTAATGAAATAAAATTAGAAAGTGTTCAGATTTCAAGTATTTTAAAATTTCTCCTGAAGATTTCAGCAGCTTCCCGAACTTGTGTTTTGGTTCACAAGAGCAGCTGCCTTTTAAACTAAATCTCCCTGTTGCCTGCTACTATTGCTACTCTGTCAAGTTCCTTTTTATATTATCTGCTTTTTCAAATCCTAATGTAGGAAGAAGTGATCTTCCCTACTCTTAAGTATGAGTGTCTCGTTTCCACACAGGCAATAGGCATCATTACACACTTGATCAGTAAAGAGAGCATTTAAAAATATTTAACTTCCAAAGCCTGCGTTTTGGACAGAAGGATCAGCAAAATACTACAAATCCTCCAAATGGTACAGTAAATCTCCTCGGAATGAACTAATCATGAAAGTCACATGAAATCTGCTGTAATCAAGCTAGAAATACTACGAAAAACTGCCTCATAACATTTCAAGAATTCTGATTTTGGTTTTGTTTAGAAGCCAGAAGTGCCAAACCTAGCAATGCATGAAAATGAGCAATGTTCCAAAAGCCATGGCAACATTTTGAGAAGATCAGCAAAAATCCACTGCAGGTTTATTTTGAATTCTGTTCAGTTTTCTCCTAAGTCATTTGGCTAATTTCAGTATGTGTGGAAATCATGTTTCCTTACTTTCCCATTGCTTTAGAAACAGAGGTATTAGCCATAGAAAATTTAATCTCTTATACCTTAGTAATTGCTGGCTTGAAAATTAAGACACTGTTCTAAGCATCATTATGTTTCTTTCAAGGAGAAAAGATTTCTAAATTCTATCAGCAAAGTGTGAAAATGAACAGAAAAAAAATTTTGCTCCTCTTGTTAGCATATAATAGATACACAACTATCTACTGTTGCAGAACAGTAATACTACTAAAAACACTGCACAGCAGAAAACAAAAGAAGCCCTTGGAACTAAAATCCTATGAAAATATAGCATGTGTCTAATGGTAAGAGAGAAAATCAGTAGGTATAATCCAGAATACAGGTAAAGAAAATTACTATGTTCCTGAGACTGCATATAAAACTGTAAATAACATAAAAATAGAATTGGAAACATCTAGCTAATTACTTAAAACTTACGGCAAACACGAATCCAAATAAAATATGTCTCCCTGGGGGAAAAATTTGTAATTTATTATATTAATTAATAAGATATATTAGATCAGTTAAATTAATAAATAATAAAATTAATTAAGGTAAACTAAAAATTAAAATAAAAATAATTAAAATAAAATTAATAAAAGAGGGGAGATTTTCCCTACTTACTGTCTTTGATTCTCAAAGATCTCTTTGTAGCAGGTAATTTCCTCATCAAATATTGACAAAAGAACATCAAAACTGGGATAAAGCTGGCACTGGTGGCAAGCCTTTCCAGTACCTTACTAAATATCTGCAAATTTGCAGAAAATTCATTGAACAATAAATAAAGAACTGCAATTTTATTCTAAAACATCTTACTCTAAACCCTGCATTTTCCCCAGAAGTTATTTTGCTAAAATAACTTCAAACTATTTTACTAATTAATTGCCTTTGGGGGGGGGCTTGAAAAGTAAACTAGGAATTACATTAGGAACTGTACATAGAATCCAATTTTACAGTTACATTTATTGCCTCTTCATATGTAAGATTAATGTTTTGTGTGAAATGTAATGGCATTGAGGAAGAGATTATTAAGAACTGAATGATGGGAATGAATTTAATAAAGCTATTAAAAATTGAATATAGGAAAATAAAAATAATAGAAAAATCTAGGTACCTTTAGTATGAATGGAAGAAAAATGAACACAGAAGAAAATATAACTGTTTTTATATATATATATATATAAAAATAGATATCAAAACAGATATGTGAATTATTTCTATAACTAGCTATTAGAATAAACTTTATCTTTGCTCAATTTGTAGGAGTGGTTCTGAGAGACAGTTAAGAATGGTGGCTGGAACAGCACTGTGAAAGACCCATATCATACCAGTAGAAATCAGACTAGACAACATGCCCCCCTCAAATCTTTTCAGAAGGTACGAAGTACTTGGGGGAGGATGGCGAAACTCTCTTAACTTGCATTAACCATTGTAGACCCATTCCAAAACACAGGACACTGGAATAGTGATCTGTAAATGTGAGGAAACACTTTGAAGTAGCATTGTGAGACAGTGCTGCAGTCTTGCAAGCGTCATTGGCCGAGAACTGATGCTTTTTTAGACATCCTCAGTAGCTCTTAAACGACAACAATGGATCAAAAAGCCAGTGGCACAAAGCTCCAAGGAAACCATTCGGGCAGAAAACAGCTGTCCTAAAGCACTGGACAACCATTGGTCATAGTTTCTCCACATACCCAAATAATTCAGAGATCTTGATGGACTGAGAAGACAAAAATTCTTTTTCCTTCCACCTAGTTGCACCTTTCAGTTAACATCACTTGGAAAAATTGCTATAGGAGGTAATCCTAGAAACTCTTAACTGTTGTGTAACTGCCTTTTGAGGCTGTGACAATCCAGTTTGTTCCTGGAATTACTCACAGTCCAAAATAAGTCTTCTTACTATGTAAAGGTAGTTATAATTATTCCCATGATACTGTGGGAAATAGCACTCAAGCTACCACTTCTTCAGATGTCAAGTCTGCAAAAGACAAATTTCAGATGCCTTGTGGACAAATTCAGGAAATACAACCAAAAAGCTTATAGTGTGATTTTATATAATTTTCTCCAATATCATGTTTGCTGTATTTGAATACGTATTACCAGCAGAAGCCTCAGTTTCTGGCAGTTTATGGTTAAATATCCCATAGAAGCTAACTCACTTGTTCTATTCTGAACTCACTACATTCATGCTGACAGCCCAAATTACAGTATTTTATTATACTGCATCTTTACTGTGTATTTTATTTATCTCTGTTGTGCCTTCTAGTTTTTGGCATCTATTCAAAACCTTTACCTGTGTTCTCCTGCTGTTCTGGGGGTTTTTTTGTCACTTCTTTTGCTTTGTACTCAGAGCAGTGTCTTTTACTTTCTTATGCTACGAAGTTCATTAGTTTAGAGAGCTTAAGCAGTCTCTCAGTGACACCAAATTGTGCTTTTGAATTGCTACACAGCTGCAAAGATAGCCTCTGTATTAAATCACTGATTTTGACAACCTGTGAAACACTGCTCGTGAATATGTTCTTTATGGCATAAAGTCAGCTTAATTTAGCAGTTAAATTTTTAAGTGAAATGCCACAGTAAATATGTATATTACCTATAAGCAATTCAAAATCCAGCTGGTTTGCGCACTGTCCATTTACTGTTTGTTAGAACCTCATGTCTTGGTTCTTTATGTCTCTTCACAGGTTCTGACAATATAGCATTCATAAAAATTAGAACTTTTCATGGGGCATCTAAGTTTGCTCCCTGCTGTAACAGCTACATTGACTTCATTGTTTCTGAATTTCCTTGAAAGAGGACATTTTTCCTAGATCTGAAAAGCTTTAACAATTAATGCATTCATTTGGCAATACATTCCATTGTGTAGCTCTTAAGAGCTAAGTACTTTGTCTTCAATTAACTTTGGTTTTCCTCTAGAGTCTGAGATTACGGCCCAGTCTCACCATGGGCATAAGACAACATGCTTCTCTTCACTTCAACAGTTACACAGATACAAACAGTTAGTGAGCTGCATTCAGTGACATTTAACTATTATTCTTCATATCCATTGCAAGCCCTTGTCTTCTTTTTAATGTTTGCAAAGAGATTTTTATCAACAAATTTTTATGTATTTGCGTGCCTCTCTGGAAGACCATTTCTAAATAGTAGCTTTTGAGGAAAGAGTTCTTATCCATTTTTGTTCGGGTGAGATTTTATAAGGGTCATAAGCACCTGCATTTTGTAAAACTAAAAGGAATGTAGGTGGTAATGGCCCTCTCTTTCTTCTGAAACTTCCTACCACAGGTTTGAAATCTTATATATCAGAAGTGAATTAGAGAGAACTTGAATCTACAACAATTATGTCAGAGAAAGTCCTATGTTTTACTGCAATACTTTTTACGGGACTAGTGAGTTATTTTGCTGAACATATCTGCTGGATAAAAATCCATGCTGTAAAGAGTTAGCTTCTCCTTGCACCGATTACTTTCATCAGAATGACCCTTCTTCAACAGAGAGTACATACTTCCCGTATTCCTCAGTCAGCCATATCCTCCTGTCAATCGTCTGCTTTCTTCCTCAACCACAGTACAATTTTCATTTCCCCCCATGTTTTCCTTTCCCCCCAACAGTTCTCTGTTTGTTCTGTCTTTTCTCCATTACATGTGGTATGTTTGTATGCTTATACAAACTCCTCCTACCTCTTGATTTTAAGATGCATCTACTTTTATGTTTGTTGTACTTGTTGGGATGCATTTGTACAGCGCTGACAGTAAACCTCTTCTGTCTCAGCAGGAAGCTGTCCCTCACAGCAATTACACCTGATGGCTTGCTTTCCATTTTCCTTCAGCTTCTTAAGAAATTGTGTTTTCTGAAACCCTATGAGTTCTTCCTTAGAGTCTTACATAACTCAATGTATTCAACCATCTCTTTTCCATCCATCTTCTGTTTTCCATCATGTTTTTCATTTTGTTAGATATTTGGCTCATTTACTCATACATTATCTACTCTGATACTTTATATTTTTCCTCACTATTTTAATCGTTATTTTCTTAAAAATTTCCAGAGTTTTCATGAGATCAAGGTACACAACTCCCACTAATTTTAGTAACTCCCATTGACTTTAATGTGAGTTTTGTGGCTAACTCCCTGGCAACTCTGAAAATACAGAGTCTGGTGGGTATAATTTATTTTTTGTACCTTCTTTCAACAGGAGTTTAGAATCACTTATTTAAAAGAATAATCTTTTAAAAGCTTTTTCTGTTTTTGTGATCTCACATTATTACGACTTTTAATAGCTGAGGGACCAAAGAAGACATTTTTATGTAAGTTAGAACTCATGTATTAGAGCTCTGCATGTCCAGATTCAGAACAAATTAAGGAAGATTAGTCATTTTCCCTTGAGTCATGGCCAAATCTTGCCCTTGCTTTTATCATTGCAGTCTATGGTGGTCTTCTCTTGTCTATTGCAGATGAGCACACATCTTGAATAATGAATGAGTTTGCCATCAAAAATATGCAAATCTTGTTCTTCATTTCAGTATTTGGACATATAAATTTCAATTTCCTAAATCCTCTCTTCTAACTTGAGCTATTAATGATGCTAAGACAATTATCTAACTCTACCAGACTGCTTATTGTTCATCCAACAGAAACTCCTATTTTTACCAGAACGTCAAACTATTTCTGTAATTTTTCATGTATCATTTTCTTATTCTTCCACAGAGTTTCTGTATCTTAAGTAGTAGCCAGGGTGTCTACAGCTATAAGACAAGGAAGCTTTGTCTGAAAAAGTAATGTATTCTTATAGACCATCTGATATAACTAAGAATAGGTGAGCTTTTAGGCTCACAATGCCTTCATCTATATCTTAATCTTGTGTTCTTTCCAACAAGACTAAAATCCACTGTCACACTTCGGTCATCTAAAAAAAAATTGTCCTTTTCTTCATGTATCTCTAAAGGCAGTTTCTCCAAACCTGGGTATTTTTGTACCCATTTTTCATTCCAGACGTCAAGCCAGTTCTCACATAGCTACAATTTCTAGTGCAATTGAAGACAGCAGGTTTCAGCTACTTGTCATATTTGATTTTAAAGTCAATCCAGCAGTTTACAAAATATGAAACTGAACATTAGAAATACCTACCATAAATGAGAATGTGAAGTCTTTATTCAAGGCCAGACTGTGATTATCCTTTACATAATTTCAAGGGAAAAAAATAAAGGAAGGATTTTATATCATAATATACTGGCAGCCAACTGCTGCTGTGGTCCTGAATACTTCCTATGAAGCTAAAGACCAAGGTGTTGGCAGACCCCTGAGTCACCTTCCCAGACCAGTAAGGAAGCTGGCCATGGAGAAGAGAATTCAGATTCCAAAAAGGCCGGTGTACTTTAATGCATAAAACTTTTTGCATCCCATTTCAGAGAGGTAATACATACAGTACCACTTACTGTAAGCAAACAACAGGATTACATTCACTGTCTACCATTGCTTCTTAGTCCAATAAGCTATGATTAGAGTCAAGGTCACCATATGTCCCTCCATATAAAGGGACTTGCAACCATAGTGACTGATATGCTATACATCTTGTCTTCAAACTACTGCAAGGTTGTGTTCTAAACAGTTTTTCAGTTATTAGCATTGATTTTAGTTGGGGCTGAGGAGATGTATCTCATTTGTCCATATTTTTCAGTCTTTCTTTCCCTACTTTTTCTTTATTGAGGAGACATTTACTCCATGTGAAAGAAAGCTTTATATAAAGTTGAGAGCATTTATCTAATAACAGAAGTCTTGGGCATTGAAAAAAGAATATTTGCCAAAATTATTCATTTCCTAACATTTTGTATTTAATTACATGAAGGCTAAAAGCTGCACTTGAACCAAATATAAATAAATTTTAAAAATCAAGCTATACAAGTACAAAAAGAAAAAAAAAAGATAAAAACCCAAACCTGTAGGTGTGGAAAGCAGGCTAGCTGCAGCATGATTTATTTTTATTCTGCCACCCTTATTCACACTATGTCAAATTTTAGCTCTGAGTCCTGAAAATTGCTCAAGGCAGCTAAGTTTTCATTGGAGGTCTGCCTGGAGCATTTTTCAGGATCAGGGCCTGCCTCATCAGGTGCTCCTACCAACATGGATAACACTAGTTCAAAGTACAATTCTAATACAAATTAATCACAGCACGTACTCAAATATTTATCAAAATGCTTCCCAACCTAGTAATTTCCGACTATAGAATTTTGAGATACGAAATAGATTAAATATTTTACCTTAGAAGCAGATTCCAGTCCTTTTGACTCTTGAAATGCAGGATTTAATATTGTTCCTAAGTGGTGACCATTCATCTGCCAAGTGAATCTTACATAATGAGTGAGCTTCCTGCATTACAAATGTATGGAAAGTTCTATCTCAGAATTCAATTACAAGTATCAATACTTGCTATTCAGAGCAACAGCTCCAAAATAAAGCTCTTTAATTTTAGATTATAATTGAAAGTGTAACCAAATTATTGTATATTCTGTCGCTTTTGGCACTACTGACAGATACAGGAACTAATCCTGCACCTGCTACTCACATTAACACTAATGCAAGTAATCCCATTCAAATTAAGAATGTGTAAATGAAGATTATTCTTGTAAGTAAAAATTACAAGATAGGGTGGATAAATCCCCTGAAATTGAATGATACAATCCATTTATTTAGTTTCTTTCTTTAAGGTATATGGTTTCACATGCCCAGTTGAAGCTAAAAGTACAACTGAGAATACAAGACCCTGAGTAACAGATACTGCACAAGGTGCAGTCAGCAGCCCTGACACCAGTTGTTGAGCTTGTGAAAAAAGCAGCTCCCAAGACCTCCCTGCATCCCTCAGTTCATGTTCTCCCACATGCTCATAGTCTAGGAGGCTTCTGACTCAAGCATAGGGCTCAACCTTATGAACTATTACTTAAGCAGGTAGAGCCTACTGCCTTGACCAGTCCCATTAGAGGGAATGAGGCAGAAACAAATGTTGGCACGATTGCACCTAGAATTTTCTTCTCTATTTTTCTGCCTCAGTTTAGATCCTCACTCCACCACTACTCAGTTACAGCACAGGTGACTTACCAAGAAATGGTATTAGAACCAAGATAATAACATCAAAGGAACATTTGAGTAAGAAAAAGTTTTAAAACTCGTATCACCATTCCTCTTAAAAAGGGCTGAATAAAAATGCTATGGATAAAAACCGGTTAGATTTAGACTAGTTTTCCTGGTACTTTCAAACATTTGCATTCTTAAAATCTTCTTATACACAGCTCCACAGTCAGTACTGGACCATTGTAACCACAATCCTTCTGCTGGATAGCCAGGAATGTAACGAGCACAGCTGAGCTGGCAAAGAGAGGAATTCACTTGTGTAGACCCAGAGCTTACTTCCCAGTCAACTTCCCATGATTTCCACTCACCCTGAGCCATCAGTCATGCCTCGATCTGCCTCTGTGGCATGGGGACTTCTTGCCAGCCCTTACTAACAGTCCACTGCTGTGTGAAATCATCAGTCCTTCAAATGGCAAAGTAAAGGCAATTAGTTTGTAAAGTTAAAAGTAGAGTTTTGTGGATTGACTCCCTAATCCATGTCATCGCTCTCAGAAGGCTAAGTATTTTTATACAATTTGTTTAAAAAATAAGCAAGCCATATCTAGATCGAGCCTGTGTCTTCTGTGCAAGAGTAATAACCACATTTCACCAAAAATTAAATAAGTCTATCGTGTAAATGAAGGACTCCCTAAGCACACATTAGCAAGAGAAACCATAGCAATCTATCATTTAAATGATCCCTGAACAACAGGATCTGTAAGTAATTTTGATAGAACGGATTGTGACAGCTTCATAGGAATTATTACAAGTTGCATAGGCAAAAATCTACAGAATAAAAGGAATCAAAATAGGATGTAGGCTGTTGTGTCAATTCACATATGATCAAGCATTGAAAGTAGCCTTGCTGAAATCAGTGAAAGGGTTCACTAGAATAAAAAGACACAGTGATGGAATGACTAAAGGGTCACATATGAGCTAACCATACTAAGAAAAACAAATGAAGATTTTGTTGTTAAATGAAAATATAAATAAACCAAACAGATTCTTTTCATCTTTCAGAAAAAGCAAAATTAAGCACTGTACTCCTCATCATGTATAAAAACAGTATGCACATATGTATATTAGCTTGACTGGCCTCCCAGTCAACCTATCAGTCCTGTGATTCAACTGTGTAAGAAAAGAAAATCTAGATTTTAAAATTTTTTTTAGAAGAAAATAAGTCCAAGTTATTAATGCATGGCATGGTCTGGTACAGGTGGAAGTAGGTGTGCTGCCATTATTTGGGCTATAAATCTTTTACCCTCACCTCCTTCATTTGTCCTTGTATAGCATCTCACACACAGATAGTCACAAGAAATCTGCCAAGTAGGGCGGTGTTAGAAAACTGTACTAGCCTTCCCCTTGAGGAACAATTCTGGTTTTAAGAAAATATTTCTCCATTTTACAGAACTCTCAAACAAGACACTTAATTAAATACTTCAAAGATAGAGAGAGAAGATAGCAAAATATGGCTCTCTCCTCTCAACTTCTCTGCAAAAGAACTAAGAAGGTGCTGTCTGTGAAAGTGAATAAGTGGAATTTATCTGTCCGCCCATACCTGTGAATAGTCAGAAAAGAAATAATTTAGAATAGTACAGAAATGTTTGTCCACGGTAGTTTAGCCTTTCATGTCAACACTTCTTTTACTACTGACATTAGTGTATCTTGTCAATAGAAAGGTGTTTACATTTTGACAATTTTGCATGGGTAAAAAGAAACAACAGAAAGTTAAAAAGGATGAGCTGAAAGGAAGAAAAGTTAGTATGTCAATGACCTAGCAAAAGGCCAGTTTTGTACTTACAATGTGCTGCCTAAATTTCAGCATCTTGATGTTAAATAAATACTTCATTTATGTTCCCTCTCCTCTGCTCAGGGATCACTCCATGTGTAAAAAACAAAAGCAATTCAGACTGACAAAGACCATTTCATCAGTACCTCATTGCGCTTGACAAAAGCTAGTGATTGAGCCCTCCTCTCCCTCCTACTAAGTTCAATGGGAGCTTTGCCACAAAGTTCATGGGATTTAGAGGTGTCTCAATTCCCAGTGCTGCTGCGAGGTACAAGTATGGTTTACAGCTTTAATGCATTACAGGAAACCTAGGCCACAAGATGGTGTTCTGAATGCACATTAGAAGCCAGACACCCCAGATCCCAACACACGTTGATAATGACTGATTTACCTAAATTGTAACACCTCTTTTCCACATTTTTTTGAAACTTTGATGTCCCTCAGTGTTACTATTCACCAACTTCAAACAATTTTTGTAAGTAAAGCAAACTGAAAAAGAAGAAAGGCATATAACTTAGTAAAATATGATAATAATAAAACAACATGATACACTGCATATAACAGTTGCTTCTACAGAAAGTGCTCTATGGAAATGTTACAGCATTTGTATTTTCTAACCCATTGTAATCCAGTGGGTTGTGTTTAATTTTCTGTGTTTGCCTTCCAACACCCATGAAACTCTTCCCTCATGCAGTGAACCTTTCCTCTCTGACTCCCAATCGCTATTTTCTCCAACTGAGAAGGTCAGTAGCTGGTGTAAAAAGCTTTAGGGAACAGCAGAAAAGTCTGAGACATCAAAGCTTCTTCTATCCTCTTTCACCAATAAAATGTTTAATTTTGGTGACTTCAGCAAAAGTGACTTCAATCACTGACAGCGGCTTCATTCATGTGCCACTAACACTGGAAGATGTCTTTGCTTTTTTTACCCAAGAAATAGGTGTGTTTGCTAAAAAACACAGATTGAGACAATGCAAAAATGACCACCCAATTAGTAAACAGTTTGGGCTAGCTACAAAATTTTTACTTTGATGCCATTTGTAAAATAGCATTAGTGTTGGCAACCTACTCCTTGTACCTTCCATCGTATAAAAACTAGAGCACTCAGTCAAGAATTTGCAGGCATTTGAAGTCACATATTTGTCCCATACTTGCCCCCTTCAGGGAGTGCCCTCTCTGAGAATCTTTTCCCCACTCTCTATCTGGGCTTTCAGGCAGAAATTTCAAGAAATCAGTTGTCCTTCAATAACTTTTCTTCCATTAAGCTATCAAAACTCAAAATTAATTTTCCTAATTCAGGCAGTCCCCAACACATTTACAAAATTTAAATACAATTGTAATAAAAACAAAAAGCAAAAAAGGTGAGTGCTGTAGAATGCAAACCTGATAATGTAGTGACTTTATCCTGCCAAAGAAGGGATTACCTGGCACCAGGTCACAAGCTCAGTGCAGAGACAAAAGTAAGACCACAGCAGCTAGGGTCAGACTCAAGAATTTAAGTCTTCACTGAAAATCCAACTGTGTTTGATTTCCAGACACAAGCTCTTCTGCTCTCTGCTTCAGGGCAGTCAAATGCAATTCAGCTTTGGTCCAGAAACCCCATATTGTCACAGCGTATATTAGCTCAGGAAAAAAAGAAGCACTAAAACAGCTGTGGAGGTTTTGGACTGAAGTTGCCTTCTGTCCAGAGCTCAGAAGAACTTGTGTCTGTTAAAATCAGTCTACACAGGCAGAGAGTGCTTGACTCACTTATAGTTAAATGTTCTTCTTCCCTGATAACTTTGAAATTAATTTTACTGTACTAAAGCTACTTTTTTGAAAACAGACCATAGCAACAATATGATTATGGGACAATTTTGATTGATCAAATTCCAACTCCTGCAAACAAACCATTTTCAAAAGTAAAGTCCTTCTTCCCCATAACTGCTAATTACAGCCAAAACATCTTGGCTTTCCTTGTCTCAACTGAACATACACATTGTTTTTCTGACAATTTATGCAGCACAGGCTGCACTATGTTCCTAGTCCACTGCTTTTTTTTTTATGGCTTACATTTAAATTGTATTTAATTTTGTATACGGTTTAAATATTAACATGATTACACTACCCAAATATGCAGCAACATTTCAAAAATTTCATTAAACTGAGAAAATACCATTGCAGAAGCAAAGTCCCAATGTTTAACAGCTTCCCCCTTTTCTAGGGCTCTAAGGAGTTGGCATCCTCTAAGTATAAAAAACATTCTTAAAACTTCTGAATGCATACACTTTGTTGGACATTTTCGATTCCTTCTTCTAGGTGTATTTTGAAAATCTCTACATAAGCTTATTGCAATTTCTAAAAATACATGTAATTATTCCCATAAGTTTGAAATCTTGCACTTCTGTATTTCAAAATATAAGATTGCAGTTAATCATATAGCTGTGCAATATCAGCCTGTGATAGTGATGATATTCCTGTAAAATAAACAATAAACAAGTAAAAATTGTTTTGCTCTTCAGAGCTTGATGTATAATAATTAATACTAATTTTGTTCTAGCAGGGCATGAAATACAGAAAAACATATAAATCTTGACAGAAAAACTGACCAGAGATGCATGTGCATTACTATGACAGTCAGGGCACTTAGTGATATCAAGGAGATCTGTGATGGAGTAAGCTGAATAAATAAAACAAGTTTCTAGAGCAGGAAGGGAGGTAGAAGCAGTAGCATTTGAGGCTTTGAGAAGGATCTTTTGTATAAAAACCCCCATGGATTGGCATCAACCTGAAAGTATTTTCTTTCATTCTGAAGATTTTTATCCTCCTTCTTTTTCTAAATAAATGAAAAATGCCGTGCAAAAAAAGGGGAGGAGGGAGGGCAGAAACCTTTTTGGGTTTGGTTTTAATTTCTGAAAACAGAGCAATTCAGCTTAAAAACAAACAAACAAAACAAAACAACAAAAAAACCCAAACAAAACCTATGGTCAAATACTCAATATCAGAGGTTCTGACTTTTTCCCAACAAAAATGTTTGCCAACATTGAGCAAAAGTTAGGAATGGTTTGAATTTTTCAAAGATCCTTTTTAGATGAGTACACTATGAACAGTAAAAAACATCATCCTACCCTTAGAGCTATCTTTTCCTCAACATCGTGCAAGATGTAGTAAATATTTACATCCTCATGCTTCACTCTACTCCCCTGTATAATGATATGCTGCCATACCTACACTGTCTTTATCTAAAGTCTGATTCATTAATGATTGTAAGGCACGCTAAGAGGCTCACTTAAAAGCATAGTATCAGAAACAGCTTTTGCAAAGAGCATCATAAATGAAGTGTCATTATAATAAAATTCAACTTTTCTATAAGAAAAGGTACAATTACATTCATATGTATTTCTTAAACACTAGAAAGAATGATATTGAAAGTTTTTAATCAACAAAAATGCACTGCTATCCACGTTTAAGTACAGAAAAGATCATTCAGTAATGATTCTATTTTTAACATCTCATATTTGTGATCTGGAAGCCAAATATAAGAATAGGCTTAAGCTGATCCTTACCAGACACCAGATAACTGAGGGTTAAAATCTGCATCTCTGCTTTGCTCCTGCTCTCCTATGCCAAGGTGCAACAAAGAGGCCTAGCTCCAGGTGATTCGATGTGCCATATGTGCTGCATTTCCTGCACACGCTAGGAGTTGAGAACAGCATTTCCAGGTTTACAGCTAGTCTGATTTTCTTGCTTTTTGTCAGTTTAAGCCTGCCCCCTCCTGTTATTTATACGTCTTATTTAATTTGTGCCTTTTTCTTTTTTTTTTTTTAGTACCAAGAACAATTAAAACCATACAACAAAAAGGCAGAGGAAGGGAAAATGGAAGTATTCCCTGAAAGACTTAGAGCCAAACTCAGCCCTTTGGAGAATCTGCTCACAGAAGCATGAAATTTTCACAGATGTCTGGGTAGTGCAAGGGTAGCATGACTGACATGTTCTGCTGCCCTTGCTATTCAGAATATTTTTGTGGGTGGCTCTGGGTGTGGGAGGGGCTTCTCTTTCACAGTGTTTCAAAACACAAATCAGCATAGCCATTTTCAAAAGGGGAAGACATATACTAAAAATGCCGACCCATATGCTGAGCTTTAGTCTCTCTGAGTGGTCCTGCTGACTTTGAAGGAGCCATCCATATGTGAAGGTTACAGCATTTGGCATGGGCTCAGTTGTGTGGTCAGATTTTAGGAGGTAGACAGCTTTGCTGAGGCACCTCAGGCTGATTAACTAGTTCTGAGCTCTGCCATGGAGGGGCAACAACGAACACGGGAGGCAGAGGCACTGTGGGTCATGCTGCAGCTGTGCTCTACAGAGCTTCAACAGCAGTGATGCTGGCACGGGAAGGAAAGGAACAGGGAAACAAGACCATTCACACTACAGTTTTGAGGCTATTATTATAGCTGCCATGCAGCAGATCTGCTACAAGAACATCCTACATGCAAATGGTAGTTCCTCACACACAGACTCTTCATGGAGCAAGCATATTCACCCAGGTTTGGAGAGGCAGTAAGATGAGAACCACTGGCAGTAATTGTCCTCCAGCCACCACTTCCCCTTGGGATTTGGCACGATGATTGTCTAAGCACTGCCAGAAACAGTGAGATAAGTCCAATGCTACAGACTAATCACTTCTCAGATTAATTTGGAAAATAAAAGTCTATGAAGCAACTAGCATTGGTAAACATTTTGCATTTCTTACAAGTACTGTGAACCAGATTTCCCCCTCTCCAAATATCTCTATCCAAATCTCCCCCCAAAAGATCAAACCATTTAAAAATAAATTCCATGCATAAGCCTATTTTTAGCAACCAAATGATGTGTCTACAAGAACAGGGTTCAGGGTCAACAGTGCTAATCCAAAAAACACTGCTTGCCACAAAACAATATACTTAACATCACAATCCAATTCTATTTCCACATTCTGGTCAGTAAGACTGTTTTCTGACCACATCCATGTAATTAAATAACAGTGAATCTCATTAAATACAAGGCCTGATTCTCATCTCACAGGAATTGATGGCAAAATTGCTAGCCAAAGTTTGGAACTGATCACACTGTATTTATATCTAACATATATAACATGCTAAGTTTTTGCTGCCTTTTTTTTTTTGCCCCTTTTTTTTTTTTCCCCACAGGAAAAAGATCTGGCAGTGTACATCTGTTTCACAGTAAAAACAAGATATTAATATTACCCAGTAATTCAGCTGCTTCCCAGCCTTTGGGCAAACTTTGGTGAAGTGAGCAGACTCCCTGTTTTCATACTTGTTAATTCTGCCAGCTTCCTCCTGAGGAATTTACATGAGAATATGTTCATTTTTATGCAAGTTAAGAGTCTGGGGTTTTTTTTCCAAATAGCTTTCCAGAGTAATAAATATCTGGTTGTAAAGCTACACCCTGCACTATGAGTTAAGTGCTGAGTGTCTGTTTAGTAAAGAAAATATAGTAAACCAATATCATAATTGCACTAAGTGGAATCCAGATACAATTCCAGCAGGTTACATTGAATGCCAATCACTGGGGAAAAACAAATAAATCTTTCAGATGATACATTAATAACTCACAGCAACATTGGCAAAAATAATAAACTGTAAATTGCTTTTTGTACTGAACACATTCACCACCAAAAGAGGAGGAAGAACTTTCTTGTTATAGAAACTTACACTGCAGGAAATTTACCTTCTGGAATTCCAGCTTAAAAACAGAAAATGAATGATATTTTCCATTTCTCTCAGGAGATCTCTTTAAATTATCAAGGTAGAGACTCAGTAGGAGGCTATTTAACATACGAGTTTTATCGATCATATCTGCCTTTGGAGTGAAATTGTTGTCCCCAGCTGCCTTGACTTCAGCCGCTCCTGGCTCTCCTTTTGCCACTTACCAACCATTCTTTCAGTGTATCAGCATAGGTCAGAAGATGAGCACAGGCTTACATGCACTACTCCCACGATTCCAGTTCAGAACAGGCTAAGCAGATGCAACATTTATACTGCCAGGGCACTGGAAAAGGGCCTTTGTGTAAATGAAATGCAAGTCTTCAAGTTATGGCCTAGGGAAGACTTAAATAGTGCTGACACCTTTGAGTTACCTTCCATATGTATCCTCAAACCATTGACTGAACTCCCAATGTCTTGTCCCAGCACGCACAGGATTCAGAGTTAACCCTGGAGCTGGCTGCCTGAGAAGACTGTTGTTTCAAGCTCCTAGTCAAGAGTTTGGAAGTGACTCTGACACAGTGATAGAACCCGAGAGCCAAAGGTTCACTCTTTCAGGTGAATGGATGAAAATCTCTTCTTGAAACCAGGACTACAGATAACCTAAAACATTCATCTCTCTTAAAGAAAAAAAGAGTAGTGTTCTCTCTTAAATGTGAGAGTGCATACAATAGAAAAAGAAAAAAAAAAGAGAGAGAAAGATTGTGTGTGAGATATTCTGGGATACACAGAGTTAATTGTTCGACAAGAAATTCTATCACTGTTCAGAGATGATCTACATAGTTCAGAGTATAATGTAATATGCTCCTCTTAAAGGAAGTTGTCAGTGTCTGATGGGTTTTTATTACAATTGCTCACTATAAAACGCACTATTTAATTACTAGCATGAAAGTGATTCTAGCATAAAGGAAGAAGGGGAAATGAGACCTCTCCACCTTTTCAACAGTTAATGCACTTATGCACGTAAAAATACAATGCTTTTTCGTATGTATTTTTAATGATGCATTGCATTTTCTTAGATCTATGGGATCTAATTTCTCTGTTGATATCCTTAGATATGATGCAATACCTAAAGCAATATATGACCACAATATATAATTTAAATAAATCCAAAATTCTTAAGATACTGGTCAAGAAGAGATTAGTGATTTTGTGCCCAACTGGACAGTCCATTAAACGGCACATGGCTAAGTGCTCAGCTTCTAAAATATACTATCTTTCCTAAGATAGTTCATGTTGAACTTCTAAGACAACTATTTCCAAAATGTTGAATTAACACTTCTGCAATGCTGTGTATAATCTGGAACTTCACTTTTTTTTAACCAGCTAACCAGATTTCAAAACATCCATTCTTGACGATTATACAGCTACTGTAATAAAGTAATTGTCAAAATAAACAAACTAACACAGAACATAATGACAGAAAACACAAATATTTTTAACAGTGAGCCTCAGGTTTTCAACAAAGCAGAGTACAATTCAGAGTTTCTGACAAAAAGAGGGGGTTTTGTTGTGCATCTTAGAATCTACAAACTGTAAGTGTACAGGGCCATTCAATATTTATATGCACTATCAAAGAAACAGCTGAACCTAATGTGAATTTTCCTTACCCTGACTGAAAACTCTTGTACCAGGACAACCATATCCATTGGGAAAGCAGTATTATTTGGAAAGAGGCCAGATCAGACAGATGGCAGAGAAAAGGGGATCAGTGAAATGTTCAGTGTTGAAAAGTTTCACTAGCTATGTAACATTTTAAAGGACAAAGAAAATGGTCGGTCTTTTCAGCTTCTGATATTACTAAAACCAAAGAAAGGTATGGCATAAACAAAACATACTTTTCTAACTTAAACCCAATAAACACAATCACTTGTGTTTTTGAGAAAAAGATCTGAAATATTTAGTGAAACTAGGCATCAAAATGTATACATTCTCTTCATATATAATCCAAAATATTTTCCTGTGTTTTCCAAATGAGTATACACTATATATAAAAAAAAAATCATGCCTCTTAGCTTCTTTAATTTTTAAGGTTTTGAAACTAGGGTAATTTGATCCTTTTTATTTTTATGATCTGTATGACCACCTGTAACTTTCAACTTTTTAACTATGATAAAAATGTGACAGATTCAGCTCAGGTGTGTGATCAATAGGCTACACACTTCAAGTCACTGCTCTTTATTTGATGCAGTGGTGCTCACAAAAACCTGAGATTAACAAACAGACACAGTCTGTTTTCATGTTTCATGCACTGAGCTTATGGATCCCCAGTGAAACCCTAAAGTAAAGATTCATCCAGATCTAATCAAGCTATCAATGATTCAAGCAGATCTGTTTCTGTTGCCAACAATACACAAAATGTTGATGTGGCTCCAACATGCAGCCACTATGACTCCCCACCTGTGCGACTCCGGGACATTGATAAATTTGGGAATGAAGTTCTGACTCATACAACTGCATGCATAGCTCTCAGGGAGATAGGTGGCAGTTAATAATGCAACAAGCATCTGCTGAGACATTGGGGGGATTCCTGGCGAACTACAGTGAAACCAGTTATCTTTTGCAGACCCTCTGAACTGTTCACAGGAAATATTTTAGATAGCCACACTACCAGGGCTCCTGCAAACATTTTCATATTAAACCCAAGTCATGTATATGTACATATTCTCTGTATTGGCTCCTATCCAGCTCAAACACATGGGCAATATGGATCCCACTCTGCCAGTCATCATGCTATATAATGATTTTTATTTGTGCTGCCACAAATAAAGGAATAAAGATAAAAGTGGTATGAAATCTAGCTTTTGTTGTTAAGATTACTTTCTTGCCCAGTGACACCATCCTGATCAAAACGATAATTTGACAGGGGTTTTTTTGTTCAACTCATGACAATTTATCCATGTCAGTGTTTATTATCTTACTGTCATATAAGCTCCTATGCAGACTGCCAGTTTATTATCTATACATGAGTTTAAAGCAGTATTTTGCCTGATCAGAAATGCCAAGCAACTTATCATTTTGCATTTGCCAAAATTATTTTGTAATAGGTCACTGTGTTCTTTTTTCTTAGAAAGCAATCTGTACTGTATCTTTTCTTAAAATATTAGATAGCCAATGCATCTACTGGATTAGTACAGTTTCCCTGGAGTGCAGTTCCACAGTTTCAATGGAATGTAACTTGGAACAAAAATTTTGGCTAGTTGTAATGAAAATAAGTATAAATTCTTAACTGTATTTTCTATTAAACACTTTTATAAATTCTCAGATGTTGGTTCTTTTGTCCACTTACAAGAATATAAAGCTGGGAAAAGAAGTGGGTTTATTATTAGCAAAACACCAAGATTCATAAATGCTGAGTCTCAGAACAAATCTGAACATTTTACGTACTACTCTGGGAAAGTAACAAAAACACAGCAAAATACAACAACAAGGATGTAGCCAGGTAAAGAAATACAGAAGACTACTAGACACTAGTGACCAGTGTTTCAGTTATGAGGGAATTAGATTTGTGGCTGCAGCTTGTTCCTTCAAATTTTAAGATGTCCTGCCTTTAAAAAACCCTCTCAATCCCTGTTGAACATTTTCCTAACTACTCCCAACCCTCGGTATGTTCACGTTCATGTGATATTGGAATGTCCTTTCTAAAGTTGTTTTCATCTTTTCCGCCTGTAATTTCTCTGAGGTACACCAGCCCCTTACCCACTCAGTCGACCTCGACAGTCAGCAACACTCTTCTTGATGCCCTATTCTTTCTTGACTTGAGGTTTAACATTTTCTTTTACTTCTAATATCTGTTTGCCTTTGCAGGGGCTTTATGGAGAAATCCCTGTGATTGTGCCCTCCAGCTTGCCAGCTCTCTGTCAGGTATTTTGTTTCCTTGTGCTCTCCTGTCTGCGTCTGAAGTCTCTAATCTTATACCTACACTGCAACTTCTTTGGGCCTCTGTCCTTGGTTAGTCTTCCCCCTGCCACCCCCAATCATTACGTCTTTCGACTTCAAACACAAATCCCTCTAGTGCACCCACGGCAACACAAACTACCTCAGTTCCCCAACGCCTTCACCTTTCTGTACATACATTCTCATCCACTCACTGACAGCTCCCTCCGGATCACTAGCTGATGATCAGTGTGGCTGAAACAGAGCTGTTAACTCTCCCCACCCTTCTCTCTCTCCGAGTTAACCTTGCACAAGGTCTCCTGTCATAGCCACAGTGGATAGTACTGCCATCCTGTCCATCACTCAAACACATAAACTAGACATCATCTTCAACTTAGACTTCCCTATAGGTCCTCTCCTAATAGCTATATACAACTATTACAGAGCCTTGCTGTTTAGTGTATGAAGTAAAGTTTTCCCACCCACACATATAGATAAAAGCCTTCTCCAAGCTCATCTCAAATCTTGGTTATTCCAGTGCTGTTTCTTCCAATCCTGCCAAATGCCACCTTGTCAGATTGTCAAATAAGAACACATATACTTTATCCTACACTGCCCTTCACGCTTGGGAGGAGCTTTTCAGAAATACCTGTGCAGAATCCTGTTATCTTCGAATCCTTCCTTCAAACTCCCTTTTACCACCATGTCAATTAAATACTGAGAAAACTGCTGTGCTATGCTCCCAGACCCACACTGTTGTTGGGTCCCTCTGCTTCCCTGTCTCCATGTCCACCTGCTGCCATCTCTCATTTTACACCTACACTGCAAGGTCTTTGGGTCAGGGACAACCTCTTGTGTTTGTATAGTGCCACCCAGATCAAAGCCCACTTTATGACTAGGACTTCTGGAGAACATAGACCAGTACTGCAAACCATAGCAAAGCATCACTGTGGTAAGAGCAGCTGCCTCTGTCAGCATAGCTTTCCCTACTGCAGAAGGGAGAGAAACCCCAGCAGACCTTTCTTCCCACACTTGTCTGCTTGCAGCTTCTCTTAACAAAACAGTGTCTGCTTGACTTGGAGGCAGTCTCTCCAAGGGACACATCAGTGTCTCACACTTTGAAGCCTGTCTAGCAGTCAACCAGTCCTCTTTCCCTCATCAGAGAAAGAATAAAGTAAATCTTAAGAGATACAGCAAACAAAAACAGTGTCAAAACAAGCAGAGGCCAGATCCAGAACCTATTATATTGAAAGCAAATGCTAAATTTACTTTAATGGGCTTTGACAAAGGTCCGCTGTTATAAAGAAAAACAGGCTTTTGCTGAAATTGGTCGAGTCATCACAGTAAGAGGCAGAGCTCTCTTCCAGTCCCACCGAGTTATTCAGCCATTCCCAGCCACCTGCTGGCAGTTCACACTCCCTCTCCGGGCTGCCTTCCTGTAAAACTAACATATTCCAGCTGTTCTGTGGTCCCAGGCCTTAACCCTTGCCTCCCCTTGCTAAGTACTTACTGTCTTCCTCTGCGTCCCTTTTCCCAAGCAACTTTGTATCATGCTCTTTAAGCAACTCTGTAATGAGGCCTAAGAGAAAGGTGAACCATTTAGATCGCAGAGTAAAACAAACAAACAAACAAACATCAAGACCCAAATTAGGATCTTCTTCCTTTGAATTCAAGCATGGGAATTCTGGAAGGGTGAATAAGATAAAAATAATAATCTGTTCTGGATCTGAATATTTTGCAACCACTTGGTATTTTAATTCTAATGAGAACATAAAAATAAATGATAAAACAGGTCTTTAGCATTGCCCTTTCAAATTCATATTTTAGGAAACAAAATTAGTTCTTGCCACCCAAGTTTTATATTTATAATCCATATATACTTTTCCCATATATATGGATATACACTTCCTTATTCTAGTTCTATAGGAAATTTGCTGCCTTGGTATATTTAAAACATGATATAATAGCAGATACAGCCTTAGTACTGTTGCCACGTGTTACTGGTCATCATGAGAACAAAGTCAAGGAAAAAAAACTACAGTTTCTTTATGAAAAGAAAAAAAGTCTTATTTTTATTTCACTAAACTAAACAAAAAAGTATTATGAGAATTTCGTATGTGTCTTCTTGTCATCCACTTCTGTTCCCAGAGACTGTGGTTTATACTGATAATCAGATACAGCACACAGAATGAGTACTTATTCCTCAGCTCCGTCTGCGGTTCCCACCTATTAGAGGAAGGGTAAATGAGTTCTTGCTGCCATTAATTCTTCAAGAAGACTGCTTTACTTTGCTGCTTTTCAAAATACATTTTCACATCCTCAGGCACTGCGTGTGGCCAGCCATTGTAACTGTTTCAGTTGGAAGGAACATCAAGTAGAATCTGTCAATAAGTCAAACACAGGGAAATAATTGAGGTTCTAAAGTGTGAATCTGGGAGATGGTGGGTGGAGAATACTTACACTTCTGAAAGAAACCTCTCAGCAATAAGAGGTCTACAATGACTGTACAGAGACCAAGATAACATGGTGGTATACATTTAAACCCCTCCTCACATTCCAGCTGTTCACATATGAAGAGTTAATTTATATTCTTTATGTTCTGTCTATTTTGTGACAGGACATACACAATTCATATTACAAAGTCATTAGCTGATATACCTTATTGCAGGACTAATGTACTCTGTCAAATTCCTGCACACAGAAGCACTTGGGGCTGAAAGTAAAATATCCATGAGTGATAACATTGACTTGCACCTTATTGGAGGTATTTACATATGGCAAGCCAGCTGTTAAAACGAGAAAGCTGATTCAGTGTTCTCTATAAAGACTTAGGACAGTTTGAGAAACAGCCTCCATTATTAGGAACAACAAGGTTTTGGTGATCATCAAACTTACTAACAGGAGGCTAAAGCGCACCTGGGCCTACATCTGAACTTTCATATAGTTGAGAGTTCTTATCAATAAAGGAAAAAGGATTGGAATAGCATTTTTTACTATAGAGAAATAGAGCAACAAATAAAGTTCATTACAATTTTGAATTTTTTACTTGTAAACAGTGATATATATCTACATTCTCAATCTTTAAAAATAGTTTTAAAATTATATATTACTTCTAAGGGCATCAGGAACTGTACAGCGTGGAAAGTGATTAGAGCATTATATATCCATAGGAAGTACTTTAACAGATAGACGTAGAAAAACAGGGATGAGATAGATTACCCTAAAGCATGCAGGAATCGGTTCAGAGATGTTTCAGAATTTTGCAACTGAATTCTGAAAGAAACAATAAGCAAATATGGGAAATCCTATGCAAACCACAAAAAAAATTCCTGTGGATGAGGACTCATCTCCTCTACTGAGCCCATATCCAGAGGCTTTTCACTGCCCCTAAGGAAGCTAATCAATGAGATACGGAATCTAATTTGGATGTTTATTTCTAGATCAAGTATAAATTATTCCTTGCTTCCTTTTACCATTTGTAATTTGGGGTTTTTAGATCCTGCCTCTTAAGCCTTCTTAACTCAGAGTCCATTTAAAACTTTTCACTATGAGTACCTTGTGAAAGAGCAGCGCCGGTAGCGTCTACCAACCTAGACTACAGCTGACTTTCAAGACAGCTAAGATGGCAGTCACATGGGTTTTAGTATGTGCTTCATTTGCAGATGCTAAAATTATATGTCTGAAAAGTGGGAATTTGAGAAGAAGTATTGATTTTAATCCTGAGTTACAAATCTCTCTGATTTATTTTTCTATTTGACTCTTTAGGGACATTTACAGGGAAACTGAAAACATGAATATCCTACTCAAACTTCTTTTTATTGGAATTGGTATGCTAGTAAAATAGCCTTCATTTTCCACACTCTTAAAATGGCTGCAGGAAGTCCAAGATATGGGGACACAGGGCAAGAGGCATAACTTTGTTCTACTGTCTCTTTACCATTTTGAGCGACTGGTGCCCTTACCATAAAAGCTAGGTTTATGGTGATGATTATATCCTTCTAATGTACTGTACAACAAGAAATGCTTTACCAAGCTCTTGCAAAACAATGTATCAACTTCCAAAAGCAAAAGTTCACCAATCTTTAAAAGCATAGTGATTGCTATTACAAGTTGCTAAAGTAAGGTGTTTAAAAGTATTTAAAACACCTGATCTCTGGACGAACTGGTATTTTTCTAGAAGATATTTTCTAATTTTTTGTCTTACTCAGATGGCTTCAAATGGTGATTTGGGCAGCTGGAACCTGAGGGCATATTTGCTTCATTACATACATTATTTTGTCAGCTGGAGCTGATTTTTTGTTAATATACAGATGGACACGGAAAATCTTCAAAGACCTTACAAATATATTTTGTTTTAAATGTAAATACCACCCTGGTATCATTAATAGTCAAGCTAGCTTGTTTCTCTTAGCATTCTACGATTTATATGCCAATAATCTCAGGGTTTTATTTTGCTTGATATAAATTTTCATTAAGCCTGAGGAGGGCTCTTTCTGTCTTTCCTGACTGATTCAGGTTTAATTGGCCTCTAAGGATAGTAAGCTGCTTGAGGGTTCTTTCAGAATCTGTGTTCCTCTGCTTCTTTGCCAAATATTTTTTTTTTTATTTCATCTAGCAATTTGTTTCTATCAGCTTCTTTTCTGCATTTTCCTTGTCAGAGACAAAGCTGCTACATTTTTTCTCTCATTATATTTTATAAGCATTCCACCCCATCAGTGTTCTCAGAAGAAACACTGTTTTTCAGGTAGCTCCACCTTTTCTTTCAAAGTCTATTTTGATATGTCCTAAAAAAAGGTTTAGTCAGAAGATTTTTGCTATTTGTCCCTACCTCAGTCAAACTGAATCTCCATAATAGATGTGTGGGCTGACCATGCCATTTAACCTCTTTCAAGCAAGGCCAAACCAAGTGTAAGGAAGTCAGAACATAATTGAATCTAAGAGATAGCGTGGGGAAAAAAAAAAAAAAGAAAACCCAAAAAACCCTCATATATAAGGAGTTCAAAATTATACAGAAAAGTCCTTTCCTTTCAACTTTCTTTCTCTTTCTTAATAATCATATAGAATTCTTGGAGCTTTTTTCCTTCTTTCCATCAGGGAAGACTAGGATTCTTATATGATGTCCTTTAAACTTAATTAAGAGTTTTGCTAACATTGTGCATTTTCCTGATTTTTCATTCTCTTCTGTGTGGATACAGAAGCCTCCATTTCAGCAACATATTATTTCCATAAACAGTACTGAATCTATTATTTGCTTGCTGTACCTCTAATTGTGCTTTCACGGTTTCAGAAATAGTCCCATTCTGCAACAGTAATTAGCAGATTTCTAAGCTGGTAGCTCACAGTTTGCTTTTTCAGGCTGCCTTTGTAGCCAGTACTCCTCTGTTCCTCTATGCAGCTTTATTTATTTGACAAATTTCCAACCATAAAGTTTGTGGCAGTCAAAGCCATCTCTCTTTTCATAGATATCACGACATTCAAATTAATAGCCATTTCATATGGCTGAGTACTCGGAGACCCAAGCTTAGCCTGAGATGGATTCTGATCTCTCACAGATGATTCTTGGTTTTCAGAAGTGTAAACTACAAATTTTGAACCATGACATTCTTAAATATGCTCTCATGGTCATGTCATATTCTGATGTTCAAAAGCCTTTAAAAATGGAAGAGACAACTATTGCAGAATTTGGTGAAGTGCTGGATAGTAAGACCAGAAATTGTATCAAGAGGAGTCTAGCAAAAGTCAATAATTTACAACATTTTTTTATGTCTAAGAACTAAAAATTGCACAGAAAAGCTAAAAAAGTATAGTTTCTATAACAGGGATAGAGGACAGAGGAAAGACTCCAGACAGATAGAAAGAATGGGAGAGAAATAATAAGGAGGGGATAGAGAAATAAAATGTTAAGATAGAGAGATGAATGGCAGAAGCAGTCTGCTTCTGACCCAAATGTGGTGGATGCTTCCCATTAAAGCAGCTGTCTCAAATTAACACCTTGAATGAAATTCTGCATCCACTGAACATCAAGGGGGGCAAGATTCCATCACAATCTTTGAGATAAAACCAAGTAACTGGATAAATGTTTAAGACTGCCATTAAAATGCTTTCTGTAGTCTTTCTTGAAATGAAAAGAAAGAGAAGAGCATGGAAGTAAATAGTTATACATTTTCATGCAAGTCTTTATGCTCACCTGGCTGAAAAGAAGCAGGAAAGCATGTTCTCCTAGCTCAGATGTTTGCTTGTTACTAGTCTCGGACCCTTTCACTACCTTTGTCTTTCTCAGAACATGCAAAATTTTCATGCTCCAAGAAATAGGAATCTAAGATAACAAGCAATAATATTTCTTTGCCTTAGTAAGTTTACATATCCAAAGGCTATATATCAAAGGATACAAGATCTTTTTTATAAATGGTGAAGCCCCACATTACCCGATAAGCATCAAATACTGTGCTTGTATCTCAGCCTGGGTTTGAAGTCTTGGGATTGCAGGACCACATTTCCCTTGTCTGCATACACTAAATTGACAGGTCACAAACTGTGCTGCCAAACATAGAAACTAAACAATAAAAGATTAGAAAACCTCTGTTTTTTTCCAGTTATTGCTACTTCGAGTGTTCCTTAGATTAAGTGCAGGTTAAAATATATTCAAAGAAAAATATCATTTTAAATTGCCAGGATCACTAATATGATCTGAACAGTGCACTTGAAAAACAAATCACATTTTGCATGCACACACCAGTCTTTAAACATTCAGGTTGCCAACTGCTTATATTTGACATGTCAAATATGTGGGGGTTTCGGTGTTGTTTTTTATTAACTTACATAACTTTATTAATCTTGTTGCAATCTTTTACAGCTATTCACATGATCTGGTCCTGAAATCTGAAATCTGCAATCCCTTTACAGTATCTGGTGCTGAATTTCAAAACTAGCCTGTTTCTGAAGTACGAAAAAAGTCATGAACATTGGGAGAAAATTTATAGCCCTTACTCAAAACAGTAAAAGTGTTTCACTTGACTCATTTTTTGTAGTGTAACACTGAACCAAGCTTTACTGTGGCAATCCCTCACTTTTGTCATACAAGTAGATGTGATCCTTACCAAAACAAAAGCATAAAACTTGTTCGTAAGCAATAAATTATTTCTGAATTTGTATATTTAATTATATTTTTATAAAAGTGAGAATGAGGTTTTTTTTTTCTAATTGTATAAGCTTTATTGTATGAAATTATGTTGGTGGGACAATACAATCTTGCATGGATTTTAAAACCTGCACGATGACTGGACAAGAGACATTCACAAATATCTCTTTTACCTTATCTAACATTCACAGATGTAAAGGTCCCTTGCGGTGACACCAGGCCACCATTAACTCTGCCCCCTTTTTAAGTGTTCAACATTCAAGAGCAGGGTCCTCAGTTTGTTTTTTCACACTCTCTCATAAGCAGGATGGAACAAAGTTTTGACCATTTCTACCCCAAAGCTTTCTGCCTCCCACAAATAGACAGGAAACATCTGTTGGTCTAGCTTGAAGAGGCAGGAGGAGCAAAGGGGCTTCTAAGAAATTTGGCGCTGTGGAAGAGGCATGTGTTAAGTGAGGCTGAAAATGAAGGCAGTGAGATAGATTAATGCTGGGAAGTGACAGTTCACCTCCCTTACTCTGCTCCTGAAGTCAGAGCTCATCCACGATTGCTCTGTACTCCCATTCACCAGTGTTTGCTATTATACACATACCAAGAGGGAAAAACGTAAAATATGCCAGATCCTCCAATCCTCCAGCATTTGAAATATTTTTCATAGCTATTCCTTCCTCTGAGGACTATTAAGACTTCCAGGGAAGCTAGAAAACACCTCCTGCTCCAAATCTCAGATGAGCAAATACATAATTGGACATATAAAAAAAGCTAATTAGCCCAACTGAAAATGGTACTATTTCAATTCTTCAGGTAAATATGGATTGGGGGGGGCTTGGGTTTTTTTAAGGAAATGCAAGAGAAGTCCCAAAGTGGCATTAAGTATTGATATAATTTTAAAAGGTGTGTTGTTTACAGAAAAGACTTGAATAGCTCCTTTGGAAGCATTTCAAGCTGTTAAATAATTATGTATTTAGGACACATTACATTTAGTAAAAACATCTACAAATGTACATGCAAAAATTACGACTAAATCCCATTATCTCAGATGGCAGCTTTGGCACAGATAACCCCAGACGGAATTACGGATTTAAGCCAAGAACACGAGGCACTGGCCTGCGTACGACACCCCCCTCACAGCCGCAGTGACCCTCCTCACTTCTTACCAGCATGGCAGCATGCTGACCAAACGTCACTTAAAAACGAAGCCCAACACTGACCCAAGGTCGTTTAAAAACAAAGCCTAATGCCACATGCTCGCACCCTTCGCCCACACCCCCACCAGACCCCCGCCACCCTCAGCACCCGCTCGCCCTTTCCCTCCTCGGCCCCACACGCAGCTTGTGTCGCCTGATAATGGTGAAGGAGCGGGGGGGAGCTTGGGGCCATAGTGCCTGCCCTACCACTAGGCTGTGGATCCCCCGCCGCAAGCAGGACCCCGGCCAGCCCTTTGGGCTGGTCTCCAAAATAAATAACGTTACTCCAATTGCGCTATGTGTCTGTGTGTGTGTGTGCATGCCCGTGAAGGTGGACACAGCGGAGTCATGGCCAGGGAGCCGTAGGGCTGCGGAGGTGTGTGGAGGTCTGTGGGTCCTCCACCTGGCACGAGCGTCCCCATGGGGCCTGGGCCTATGCTGCCATCACAGGCCGCCTACAGCCTTCTTATGTGGCAAGAGAGCCATGGAGACCAGCTCTAACCACAGCAGGCAAACAAAGCTGATGTGGCTGGGGAACTGAGAAATAACCTTTTTCTCGGACAATAAATAAAGCCAACATGCAAAAGAGCCGTGAAAGCGAAGAGGCAAACAAGCTTGATCTTGCCACAGGATCAAGCCCCTCCTTGTACTTAGTTCCCAGTCCAGTTCCTAAACCCTGGTATCCCTGTATTTAAAACGAAAGGATGGGATTCAGCCAAGACACTGCTCAAGCAGCAGTCCACAGTTCAATCTTTAATGCATATCTATTTTTCTCCATCATAAATCGCCTTCAGTAGCGCATATTGTCAGACATAAGCTTTATTAGTCCTCAAGCAATAATGCATATCTTTGGCAAACCTCAGCCTAGCATATGCTCTCTTGCTGGGTTTGTGGTACCTGGTGACCCGGCAGGAGAATTACAACAGGAAGAAGAGGTGCACAAGCAGTAAAGAACCAAAAGGCAGTAAGGGCTGCTATGAAAGCATCGTGAATGCCAGAAAGCTTTATGCAGCACTCAAATTTTGCCTTCTGGCCCCCTTTCCTTGCTTTATTGCATGTCATCCAATCCATCTACAGCCCCCCTGAACGTCTGCATTTACACTTGTCTGGAACCTGGACTCCAGAAGGTTTCAGTGGGGGGACCAGGGAGTACGACACATGAATTCTATCAACTGTTACTGTTGTGTGTCTCCACAGCCTTCTGCAGCTCTGCTCCAAGTCACTTGTCCAACCCATCTGTTCCTACCTCTTTCCTGCCACCCTCACTTTGTTCACATGTTCACAAGTCTTCCTACAAGCCCATAAGCTGTGCCACAAGAGCAGTCTTCTATTAACTGCTTGTTCAGTGTCTGGTACTAACAAGCTGCTTGTTACCAGCTCACTTACTTAGCTCTTCTTACCCACTCCCCACTGCTGCTCTTGAAAAACACGGCAAAGTGCTGCCATACAGCCCTGTATCTGCTCCAACCACACTTGAACGTTAAATGTTTCTTTATGTAAGGCTTTAGCAGAGGTCCCAACACGGATCCAAGGCTTACGCAGTAAGGGATACAGCTGTGCCAGATTAGCTTGTGCTCAACACCTCTGAAACACGCAAATAGTGTGACCAGAAATAGCTGGAGCTCAGAGAAGAGGAAGGGCTGGTGGAAGGTCCCAGAGCAGGTCACAGCCAAGCTAACAATATAAGACATGACTTGTTCCCTTTCAGGAGCCATCATTTTCACCACTCAACTTTCCAGCAGTACCATTTGTAGTACTAGAACCAGACTCCAGTACCAGTGAAAAGAATGGCTCACAGAATACAATAAAAGGTCTCCAAAACCCACGGTGAGCAGAAGTAATAGGATTTTTTTTTTTATTCAGCTACCTTCCCTATGTACTGATAACGACTCATGCAGTAGCCCAGACAAAAGATAGAAATCAGAAATCAATTTAACCAGTAAATGTAGATCAGTCCCATCAGAAACATCACCTTGATGTCTCCACCACGGGGCAAACACATGCACAGAATCCCAGTGATTTTCCCTGCAAACCTCTACTATGGTGTCATTTCTTAGCACAGCAGCAACAGTTGCTTGCAACATAATGGAGTAGACTGTTATTCTCCTAAGTGTTTGTCTGTCAAATCAAAACACAACCTGATGGAGGAAAAAAATCCAGTTAAGAAGCATCTGTGATGAAGTAGCCATTTGTAGGTTTTGTGCATGAATTATGTATAAAATTCTGTGAATACCTTGCAGAGGGGAATAAATTCTATAGAAACAGAAGGGAGAACTTAATGTGCTTGGGTGGGTGGCCCAACATATGTGAAAGTCAGGGACTCCTTTGGATAACATAAGATTTCAGTGATATTTTGTCCATGCCTGGAACTCAGCTCAACCATCTCTCTGATGATTCTTTTCTTGTCAGGGGCCAAGAGGTCCTTGAAAGACCTTTCCGGAGAAAGGTGCATTGGATTATATGATACCACTTATCAACTGATCATTGGTGCTTGAAAATTTCTTGCTGCGGTGATCTAGCAGCCTATAATCCTTGCAAAGGTATTGTTCTTCAGGTAGTTTTGTGAAAAATGCAAATACATTTTAAGATACATAGAGAAGTAAATCTTGTTCTATCTGTAGGCATGCCACTAGCATGCACAAGATTTGAGCTTTCAGAGGGAACAGGAAAGCTGTGCACAAACAATAAATAGTTCCGAGTCTTGCTTTGGAACCTTTTCCTGGTGGTGCCCATCTCACGTTGAGTTCAAAATCTGTGCAACTGGGCTTTTTGACTAAAGAGAAAGCATAGCAGGGGAAGGAAGGTTAATTCCTTGCAGATAATTTTCAGAGCATTCTTCTGCCAACTCAGCAATGATAGGACTTGAGAATGTGTACCAAACTGTCCAGACAGGGGCTCAGTCAGTGTCAAGATACGAAAGTGAGCTCTTGAGTTACATAGAGACTCTGGTTTGTGTCAGAAATGGCTTTGCTTTGCTTTTCTTACTTTCAAGATTAAAGAAGGAAACATATGTAGAACCCCTTGTATAAAGTGTTTCCTTTTGATACAATCTTTAAGAAACCAGAGCACAGAAAAACCTGATGCAAACCACCAGTATCCCACTGGTGTGGAAACGGATACGATTCCTGTCTAGTAGAAACACTAAGGGGTAGCACAAGGTCTTTCTCTGCCAGGCAATCAGAGAAGAAGAGCTGTGTATCATTACTTTGCAGACTTTATGTTTACCTTAATTTCAAAATATGCAAATTTTAAACTTTCTTTGTGTATGCAATTTTAGGTCCCAATGACCACCGAACTATGGGATTTACTATACATAGTATGTAGCTAGCTGTGACTGTCAGAGATAGCGGAGACTTACCACTGAGGTGAAGGATAGGTTTTCACTGTCAGGAACATTTCTGGCTTTTGGGTGAAAATGAAGAATCTTCAAATACCATGTTATCTCCCTACACACACATATACAGAAACATGTATGTAAATCTTATATACAACACAGTACATCATGTATTGTGTACCTAAAAATTAAATTATGTACACATTTTATAAATAGTTATTTTCTAAGCACAAAGGCAAAAAAGGCATGCAGCACAATTCTAAGCAAAGGGACAACTTGAATCTTTGGACTGCTGCAAACCCCCAAAAATCACACTCAGGAGCTTTTTACTCTTACTTTTTTTTTTTCTTTTTTCCTGTGGCCTCTTGGACATCTCAGGAATTGGGAAGGACCAACGTATCTGGACAAGATGTGGAAGGCTCCCACAGACCACTGTTTCACTGCCAGGAAGAGGTATGGTCACAGGTTCTTGTGATAAATTACTGATCCCATTTGGAGCAATACTTGAGACTACATAAAGCCCCTACACATCTGACTAAGATTCTAGCAGACGTCCTACAGATACAGATTATAGGAAAGATGTACCAGAATACACCGAAGTAGTAATGAATGGCAATTCTGGAGCATCAAATGGAGGTGGTCTTTTTACAGAAAATATCATCTGCCAGATAAGATCTGAGTCAGCCACGTCAGCATCTTCTGCCCTTCTACAGTGCATGCTCCCCACTTCTGGTAGTAATGGTGGTGGTAAAAAGCTGGAGGAAAGACAGCCACCTGCTCATTAGTTCTTTACTTAAAGGAACTAAGAACCATTTGACAGGTTACTGTTAGCTCCATTCCCTCATTTCCCAACACCCAGAACAACTTGTTAGAGAACACATCAGAGCTTTCCTGAAGCCATTCGGAAGGCTTATCTTACCGATTCCAGCATCTCAAAATGCCTCAAATCAAAGCCTGGTATTTCTTGTCCAGACAAGCTGAAAGAAAAGCTCTGTGGAGTCCCTTCCCGGAGGAAAATTTGAATCTTCAAACCAGAAATCTTGCTCCTCACAAATGTTTCAGTGATTATATCATTCTCCTTAGTCATATTGCCCCTTGGCCTGGTAAGTAGCAATGATTAAAACCTCTTGTTCTCTTACAAGAATTGGTAGTAGTTTGTAACTTGCAAGGATCAAACCATTAGTTCATTCAGGAATGAGCCCAAGAATACTTAAGATTATCGCAAGTATACGTACAGGCCTTGCATGTACTGAAAATAAGTATCCTGACTGTTGAAATTGATAACTTGGGCTGCTCTCAAGCTCATGCTCTCTTGCAGAACCAGTTTTAAGGTCATCTTATTCAGTGATTACATCAGACTGCAAGAGATACAAACCATCCAAGGATCTAAAGGCTACCGTACCAAGAAACTATATGAGCAAGGAAGCCTGATGTGAAAATAAATATGTAAAATGCTACAGGTTGTACCAATAAGAAGCAAGAAGCACACCAAGCAACCATCATCCAGAACCCATGAAGAACTGATGTACAGATAAACTCAGTAAGAATTCTACAGAATGCACAGTTTTGTCTTTGTATTATGTGAGTTGCTAGAGTGACCACAAAAGCAAGCCATGAGGTAGCAACAATCCTAGGTATACCAAAGATCTTACACTTGGGCTCATGAACCTTCACCCTGGAGGTGAGCAGAGATCTTTAAAAAAAAATCACATGTGAACACACGTGGCAGCGTTCTCAAGTAACACAAATACTATGGCTGTGAGCCCTTAGGCAGATGGCCCTTGGACTGCAGGCTTTCCATCAGACTTTTTCCTACACATTTCCAGAGTTACCTTCTTCCAAAATTTCTACCTTCTGAAGCTTAACAACAAAACACCCTTTTAAAAAATGTGCCACCTAAACATTACAGTAACCACTTGATGTACTGAGCACTAAAGTTCTGAGAAATAAAGCAATCTCATCTTCAGCAATGAGGCATCATAACCCTTGGCACCAAAACACCTTCATCCACAGATGCACATCAGTGAAAGTGTTGTTCCATAAAACTTTTGAAAAGCAGTTTCATTAAGAAAGTAGCCCTTTTCCCTCCCTCTTAAAACAATGCACTACTATAGCTACAAATGGCTAGAGAGATGAGAAACAGAATCTAACTATTAGAAACAGAAGTAATTTATACTAACATGTATGTTATTATATTATATGTTCTGGGAACTAAAACAGCTTTTGGAAACCAAGCCCATTCACCTGTCTAAAGAAAGTGGATTCAGAGTATGTTAAAATATTGACAACATTCATGGAACATTGCAAGTCTAAGCAGAACTGTCTTCTCTCTCACGCTGCTGCTCTTCTGACTTCCCAATTTCACCCTCTTATTAAATAGAAGATTAAGCTGATGGTGAATTAACTCCCTTTTCTCTGTACCTGTCAATTCCTGTTGCTCTGAATCTCAAAAGATTTGCATTAAATTTTTTTTCCCTTAAACTGCAAATGCAGAAAATCTTCCCTTTGTGACTTTTTCCAGTTCTCTCTCTTCTAGGCTGAACTCTACCTGGTTTATCCTAAATTATCCTGGTCTGTCCTCTGGCCATTTGATACTCCAAGACTTTAGACTTCACAAATAAAAGCTTTTCAGTTTCATTATAGCATCATATACAACCATCACTCTTTAATCTCACAGTTCTCACTGGTCTTTCTTAGTCCACCTGAAAAACATCCCTTTTAGCCACAGTTCCCTATGAAGACTGTCTGTATTGTGGCATATAGGTGTCAGAGGACTTAAATGCTACTTTATTTTCATATTCTATAGGATAGGGCCTATGTTTCCTTTGTGCCTGCTCAGCATAACGTCAGAAAAGTTACCACTACACCAACATAGTATACAGCACATGCATGTCCGTACACATACAGATGGGGGCTGAGAGAGAGGAGGTGGTGTATTACTATCTCCTTGCCTGTAAGGAAAGGAAACACCATTTCTACTTCCCACCATCCAGTGCAAAATAATAAAACATCTCAGGCTATCAAGATGTGTTATGAAATTACAACTTTTTAGTTAACAAGAATTACAGTAAACTCAAGTCAAAAGAAAAAAAAATAGTGTTTTATTAACTACCACACTGTTATAATACACTTTAAACGTACAATAAGGTAGCCTTTAAATTTGAGGTGGTTTTAAGAATAACAAATGAACAGATTTCCAAATGTTTGTAAATAGGTGAACTGCAGTAATTATTGTTGTACATTTTCTGAAAATGGTATAGCACTTACAGACTGGCTATATAACTTCATTTTGTACATTTTTCTATAATTGAAAATATAAACAGTAATTAAAAAATAAAAAGAAAATTCAGCATAATAAAAAACATATATGTTTATCAGTTAAATGTACTGGATACATACAATTTTTAAGGGAAGAAGCAAAAAAGGAAAGATGGCTGATATTTAAATGCAGATTGACTAACCAAAAACTAAACAACAAACAAATAAAAACCTCATAAAACCCCTAGTTCACTATGACTATATCCATATGTTTGGGAGTACTGTCAATATGGAAGTGATTTTTCTGTTGTATTTGCATATGTTATATTTTACTGGTAATTTACATGATGGCTTTTAAGGCCCTGGCAGACAGATGTTTTTTTGGAAAAAGATTTGATAAAAATCACTGCTGAGACGCAATACACCTTATTTTTGGTCCTCCAATGTTCAAAAGAAGGGATATACCTCACTATAACATTTGCCTTACCACCCAAATGCCTCAACCTATACATATTTTTTTTTAAACATTTTAAGCTTTTTAAACATTGGTTATATTGCCCACCTTGGTTATTGAAAGAATATTAACAAGACATCATTTTGGCAAATTAAATCTTAAACATGGCTTTTCAATAGGATTTAAAAGGTGACTATCCCTAGAGTTCCATGTTAAAATGTAGTTTTCAAAATCTTACAAGAGTAATGCTTAAAATATTGTACATAGTTAACCTAATTAAAATAATTAGCTTCAAAATGACAAGTTGATGAGCTAAGTAAAGCCTATACTATGTAACATTTGCTTGGAAACTTGATTTGTCAGTTATGCATAATAAAAATTCCAGTCATCAAGAAAATTACAAAATTTCTTTTATCATAACATGATTTCTTTTCACCCATCAACTTCTTTTATCTTACAATAGATAAATACCAACATGTTCTCATTTTTTTACACTAAACCACACAGGATTGATGCATTTGGTTAGACTACCATTTCCATTGTTAAATTCTTTTTTTTTTTTAATATAACTTGGTAAAATTTCATCTCTTCTAGATTCCAAAAGTACCTACAAAACCCATGCAATTTTACCATTTTAATATACTATGGAATATCATACAAAGTAAGGCATTTCAGTGTCATGTATAACCAAGTTACTGTCAATCCAAAAATTTTTGCACATCAATAAAAAGATATCTAAGAACTTAGGAACAATATTCTTCTCACTACTGTATAAAAATAACCACAATTAATAGGTATCTTGTGTAATATTTACTCCATTGTCTCGTTTCCCGAAACTGTGACAAGCTGTAAAGGTATTTCAGTGTTGGTAAGAATATCCTGATTGCTGGTGCCAGATGTATTAACAGTTCCTATTCCTGAAACAGAACCTTGTTGAATATTTGCAAGGATAAGTGTTGTTCCTCCTGCAGTAATCAAAGTATCATCAGGCGTTGCTTCTACTGATGCCAGCACTGTACTGCTAGAGTGAATACCTTTTTTATTCTGATGTGTTTTAATGTGTTTGGCAAGGTGGTCACTTCTCATAAAGCGTTTTGAACATTCTGGACAGACAAATTTCTTCTCACCTGTCACAGAAGAGAAGAAAAAAAAAATGTTTTCAAGAACATTAAAAATATCACACATACACCAAAAACTGGGATAACTTACTGCCTTTTAGAGTCAGAATTCTAACAACATCTATACTGAAGAAAAAAAGTGTTCCAACTTGATAAACTTGTGTGTTAAATTTCTAGATATACAAATCCTTTAAAAGAATTGATTTATTTTTCTGTGTCTCCCTGAGTTTGGGGAGATATTTCAGGCAAGCTAAAGAATATTGCTATCTCATATCCTTAGGCTGCTAAGTTTCACTGCAATTATTACCAATAAATAACATTTAAGAGGAGAACAAAACCTGCCAAATGATGGACAGGGAAGACTATATAAGCTCCTGCAGAATCACACTTGAGACTGACAAACAAGATCATGTCTGAAGGGACCTCTGGAGGTCTCTAGTCTGATCTCTCTCTAAGCGGGGTCAGCTATGAGGTCAGACCTGGTTGCTCAGGAATTTATCCAGTTTGGTCTTGAAAACCTTTAAAGATGGAGACTACAGAAACTCTCTGGGCATCCTGTTTCAGTGCTTGGCTGTCCTCACAATGAAAAAGTTTTTATTTATATCTGGTCTGAACTGCTCTTGTTTCAACTTATGTCTGTTGTCTCTCATCCTCCCACCAATGCACCACCATGGAAAGTCTGTCTTTGTCTTCTTAATGGTGGCCTTGCAGGTACTAGAAGGTTGCTATTATGCTCCCCCCTGCCCTTACTGTTCTCTTTGTGCAGCTGAATAAGGCCAGTTCCTACAGCCTCTCCTCATAAGGCAAATGCTCCAAATTCCTGATCATCTTGGTCACCCTTTAGTGAACTCAATCCTGTTGATCAATGTCTGTCTTAAATTGGGGGCTGAAAACGAGATGCAATATTCTAGATGCAGTCTAACCACTGCTGAGAAGGGGAGGATTATCACTTCCCTAGAACTAGTGTCTCTGCTTCTGTTCATACAGCCCCAGCCATCTCTGCTGCTGGCTCTTGCTCATGTTCTGATTGTCTATCAAGACTCCCAGGTACTTTTCAGTAGACCTGCTTCCCAACTAAGTCAGTGCTCAGCCTGTGTTTCTGCAAGGGTTAATTTCAACCCAGGTGCAGTACTTTGTGTTTATCCTTGCTGAATTTCATGAGGTTCCTGTAAGCCCATTCCTTCAGCCTCAGTCCCTCTGAATAGCAGCCTTGCCCTCAAATGCATTGACCGGTCACCCCAGTCTGGTGTCATCCGCAAACCTAAGAAGAGTGCACTCTGTTGCCTCCTCCAGGCCAGCGATAAAGATGTTAAAACACATCAAAGGATAGATCCCTGCAGTTCTCTACTTTTTATTGTTATGCAGGTACACTAGGAACCATTAACCAGACCCTCTAAGCTGGATCATTCAACTGGCTTCTGTTTTTTAAACCCATCTGGCTGTCCATCCAGACAGACCATAACATCCCAGCTTGGGTTCAAGCATCCAACATGTCTAACAAAAGCATACCACTGGGTACAAAACATGAAATATTTTTCATAGACATTGCAAAGACAGTTTTCTAAGCAATGTAAATGCGGATAACCACATAAATTATCTATCTATTGTTACGGGGTTTTTCGAATAGTCTAATTTTAAAAGGTAAGCATCCTGCAGAATGTAATTATGGGTTCAGTTTGTAGGAAAATAGGTAATACAGACAATAGATTTGAAACAAACTGCTCCTTGAAGAGGTGGAAGATCTAGACTAATTTCTTTTCTTTGTGTTAGACAAAAGGAGAAATGTGAACCTGGAGTCCCTAACAGGTAGTCTAACCATGAAACCAGAAGATGTAGAATGATGCACCATCACATGCTCTTCCTTGATTTTGTGAATGACGTGTAATCTCTTGGACATCTAGCCCTCTATTTTTATTTTTCTTTTTTAAAATGAGAGAAAATTATTGAAGTTTTAAGCTGGAACAACAGTTTTAATCTGGTTCAAAAAAATGAAATGCACTGCTGAACCTGAATCAAAGGATTCTGATTAAGCTATATTAAATATTAGCTTAAATGTCAGTTCTGAATCAAAAAAGATAGCTGTTTTTCCTCCTCAAACCTACCAAAGAAACTAAAGTGTATACATAGCTCTAAATGTTAACTGATTTTAGAAAGGTCATGCTACATTAAAATCCATCCAATACAAAGATCTGTTCTCCTGTTAAAAGTTATTTATCCAAGCCCTCTCCATGACACGTCTTTAGTTAAATGCACCAGAATCAAAGACTGAAAACCTGTGTGCGTTCTTCGGTGTCGCTGAAGCTCATCGCTGCGAGTGAACCTTTTGCCACAGAACATCCAAGTACAAACAAATGGACGCTCTCCAGAATGCCAGCGGAGGTGAGCTCTCAAATGTGAAGTTTTTCCATACACTTTGCCACACCCTGGTATGTGACAAATGTGTTGCTTCTTTTTTCCCAAGTTGGAGCCTCTGTTAAAAAAAAAAAAAAAAAAAAAAAAGAAAAAGTTATTCGTTCTAATACATTCCTCCTAAATACCGGTCATACATATAAGAGGGGCTATATATGCCAATAGATCTGCAAACAAAACTGAGCAGCTTCCCATTTTTGTTTAAAATACAACCAGAGTCCAGTACACTCCATAAGAAGCTGGAACTAAACTCTATAATACTATCCTCATTCTGCAACTAACTATAAATTCAACAGCATGTGAAATTTAAATGATAGAAGTGTAATCTTTAGCAAGCATACATGTATACAAAGTTGGAAATACAGTCATTACAGCAGCTTGTACTACTTTGATGCTGAAGTGCCCATATTTTAAATTTCTCCTAGTTTCAGTTTTTACCATACCAAAGACAGTTTTGGCAAAGAAAAACACAAATGACTGCAATTGCCAAAATGGAAACGAGATTTTGGCAACTGGGAAGAGAACAGATGGGACTTTTGGCATCTTGGGGAAACCTAAGAAGCGGTTGAGGTTGGAAGACAAGCTTACTAACCTGAATATTTCCACTAAAAGGAGTGGCAGTGAAACAGCTGATCTTGGTGACATTTAAATTAATTCCTTGGCATTTCAGAAAAAAAAAAAAAAATCCATCAAAATGAACAAATAATTCACAGATAGTATAATCCATACTACTGAGCTTGATGCCTATTTTACGATGCTGCCTCACTGAAATGGTAGGTGATTGATTCAGGGAAAGCACCTTACAGAAAAGCCTAACTTTTAAAAAAAAATTTATTTTTTTTTAAATAAAACCACCAGAGAGACGTAAAAGCATCTGAAGACCCAGAGAAAGAGATCAGTCTGGCCAGTGCAGGGCATCATGATTGATTTTAGCCAATTTAAGTGTTTGCTGCTGCCGAAACGGGCACTCCAGGGAATAGATCTGGCTGACAGTGCAGCTATATGAATGGTAAATGCTGGTATGAGGGAGGAGATTGGAAAATGCTGCCAAGGATCAGGCCACCTTATTCATCAGCAATGTTAACTTAGAACAGCTTAAGTGGGTTCTGAAATCACAGTCTTGGGCACTCCATCCTCCATGACTGATTATACGATTTTCAGTTGCCTCCTTAAGGCAATTTTTTTCCTTAAATTGAGTGCTCAACTTCTGCTTAACCATCCAGTGGCTGAAGGATTTGCCAAGCAACTATTAGACCTAGATTCTCATCCCTGCATTCAGAACAATTCTGGTTTATATCTAACGAGGGTTCAGGGTAAAATGCATATACACTTTAACAAGCTAGCACTTGGAGCAAGCATTTCTGAACAGGCACAGAAATTAACTCACTCTAAAAACTCACAGCATCTAAAGGGAATTCCAACCTAAGGACATATGCAACTAAAACATTCCAGACAGTCCAGAAAAGTAAGGAGATAAAATCTAGTTAAGTCCTAGAAAATGTTTCTAAGAAGTCTCAATATAGAGCAATCTTCATAGTGCTTCATTAGTCATTTTGTCTCAGAAGAAAAAAATCTATCACTTTTACATACTAATTATTTGTCATGACAATGTAGGTTTTGACTTCAGAACAAATTCAATGGCAGTAGAAATAGAGAGTCTGGAAGGCTTTTGACACTGCTGTGGTAGCAGTAGACTCATAATGAGCCTATGGATATGGTGACAGAAGAGATTCTGCTTATCTATCTAATTTTTTTTCATTTTATTGCCACCCGTCAATCCTTAGCCTCACAGAAATTTCACCTGTCTGTTTCATCCAGCTTGTTTGTAAGTTTCATGCAAAAAATTCTCTGACATCTGACCTGACATCTTAAGCTCTTCCATCATTATTACGCTTGGCAAGAATACTTTTGACTTAATTTTCCTTTTTCAAATATCCCAAAAGCAGATCACTTCAGACCACGACAAACACTGCCTTTTTTACATCTCCTACCTTAGCTGAAACATCTATTTTTGGTAAGCTTTGCTACATCTAAACTGTCAGGTTCACACTCTTCCATGGCCTTCTGTCAAGCCAAGATTAAAAAGCAAAATTAACTGTAATGTCAGGCATTTAACTTTGTACTATGCTACCTATGGAAAAGCTTCACAAGTTTTGAACATTCAGCCAATCTCAAAGGCATTTAGCAAAATGTCTTTAGATTGCCCCCTTTCTTTTCTGGTTTCTCAGCCTCTGCAGATGGCTAGGCCACCACACAAAACTCACTGTACCTGTAACAGTTCCAATAGCATTCATCTATCAGCTCAAAACACCCAGCTCCCCAAATTCCAAGGAAGAAATTTTTGTATTCCTCCTTTTGCCTTACTGCAACCAGTTCCACAGGCTCTATGTTCACCTTCATCTAATGATTCAGTTCTAGACAGCCCTACTTCAGGTCCTCTTGTTTGGTGGCTCAAGGCATCCAGCAATTGCAGTGCAAGGCAAAGGAACACCCATGGCTCTTTCTCCATTATATAGTCTCAGTAACTGAAAGAATTCTCCACTGGATCCCACCATCCTGTGTCTTTATTTGCCTGTCCAAATCCATGTAACCCTAAAAAGTGCTCAGCCTGCACTTATTATAACAAAATGTATTTCTGCATTTAAGAATATACTCTGTATATAGAATATTTTTTTTATATTTGGTATTTCATCCTCACACCTCCTCGAAATATACTATAGTCTTCCCCTTTACAATAATCAGTACAAATATTTGTAACTATGCATGATACAATACATAAATGTGACACAAATGACATGAAATCACATCAAAATTCCCTTAGAATAATTTTCAGATTCCTAAGTCAATCATTTGAAATTGCTTAATTGCACCTTTGCTCTAGACTGAAGGAAACCAAGGTTCAACTCATGGTCAGCTTACTGTGCATAGGCAATGTAGCATACATAATTCTAAGCACCTTGCCTAACTGGTGACAGAGTTCCTTAGTGGACTCCGAAGTTCAAAGTGAGGAGGAAGTTAGGGATTCACAGAACAAAATCCGCAAGACTACTGTGAACGACTAACTACGTGTATTTATTCTACACAACTTCATATAGGCATCTATCTGCATGTTTGCTTCATGTGTGTTCTAAACTGACTGGATACGAGCCAAATTCTATCTGGACGCTTTGCAGCTGTGACAGTCTGGCAGTATGCCCTAACACGTCATGCTAAGAAGCCTTTCATGCTGCACTGGCCAATAACCATCATCACTGAGTAAAAGGATACGACTCAGGCCTACTCCTCGACTGGAGCCTTCAAATCAATTACTATTTAAGTATTTTCATAGTACATTTTAGCTTTATAAAGACTGGAAACCACATTTCTCAGTAACCATGCAGAATGCAACGGTTTCAGCAGGAGACACCTTTATCCAATGAGTAACGGGACGAGTAACGGGACTTTCAGTCCAGCAGCACTTCCAGGAGGAACATCAAGTATTTCAAGGGTAAAACATACACTTATTAGTTATTTTCAGAACGTGTATTTTAGAGTTACGTACCTGAAATGGTACTTAGAAGCACTGTTCCTCTATAGATCCAGACAGTAGTAGTTACATCTCAATGTAATTCCAGATGTAATTGAGAGGAGGGTGAAATCTCCACATGTAACTGAGAGGAGGGTGAACTTTCCACCTAACTTCAGACACCCTAACTAGAAGCCTAATACAGCCTGTTTGGGATCAGAGTTATCTTTTGAGGTACATCTCTCCCCCCCCCCCCCCCTCCATTTTACTTATCTCCCATTTACTATATAAGATTGAGGCTATAAGGTTTTAATTTACATATCTAACACATCATCCTGTTCCTTTCCTACCTTCCCCCTGCCAAGTAAGGTAAAGATAATAGTGGCTTCCTACTTCACAGGACTGGTATGAATAGAAATCCTTTCAAGACTGCAAAGACTAATTCTGTATCGAGAGTAAAAAAAGCCAACAAAAGCCAACAACAAAAAGCAGAAAGAACCCCTCAACTCCCCTCTGCATCCAGAGAACAGAGAAGACAAGAAATGCCAAAACTAAGGCTACACAAAAGATGAAATTATGATGAAGTCTGCACATGCGAAGCCATGTACCACCTTCTCCTACCCCATTCAGTGCATAGGAAGGATAGTATTCGTTGAGTGAAATGCTATTCAGCTTTTTCATACTGATTTAATGTGCTTTTCTTGTATTACTAGTTACATATTATTTAAGTACTATCTTAAATACAGAATTCTTCATTTCCACAGGCTTTTCTTTTCCTCATCATGGGTACCCACAACACTCACAGTGTCTAAGCAGTTCACAAACATTAATGAATTTATCATCTTGCAACACTCCTGTATAGTGAACTTGAACTAGTACAAACATTTCATACATCCAAATATAAGGTAGAAAGAGATTAAGGCCAAAATTGTGAAACACCAACCAGCTTGAGGTGTCAAGTTCAATATAGCAGAAGCATATTTTCTTAGAGTACTGTAAATGTTCACAATTCAACTCAATCGACTTCTTTACAGGAATGAACTCAGTACTTCTGCAGTGGAAAAGGTGGGGCGGATAGACAAATACCTCCAAAACTTCAGAGCCTTGTTGCTGCAGTCCCGTATCTCATTCCCTAAATGCCTTCCAATTTCTGCAATAAGTGAAGCAGGTGCCAATCATTACACAGCCCTGATTCACTTGCTGTACATCCATCCTATATGCTGAAAGGCACTGGGGTCATATGAAAAAAACAGTATGCAGTCATGTAATTAGAAACAAAGTTATAATGCATAAGCACAAGGGATTAAATTAAAGTTGCCCAGGATATCTTAACTTTGGCATTTGCCAACTTCCAAGTTTTCAGTTTTGCAACCTTAACATCATTTTAAGAATTGTGGATGCTATCTGAAGAAATTTATAAAACCAAATGTCCTATTATCTGAAATTCTATGAGTCATCAGTGGAGTTGAAAGACAAATCAAAACTCAGAATTACAGCACTAGAGATAAATAAGTAACTGTAGCAGCTATGGGACATGATCAACATGTATCAGAGGGAAAAGGAAAATATTCCCCCAAATGGGCTTACTCCTTTTTGCTAGACTCTGAAGGAATTCTACATTACAGTGGGAAAGTTGCTCTAGCAACTGTAGGCACTTTCACTCTTTTTCTGTTTCCCCACCATTGTCTCCTTCATTATCCTGTTTCTATTCCAGTTCTAATTCTTCTCACATCCTGACTTCCTGTCCTAGTTTTCCTACTTACTTTGTACATTTGATGTGTCCAGTCCTTCCTTTACAGTGGATTTCAGATTCTTACCTATCTAAACTCTGTCCTAGCACTTATCTCAACTCCTTCCCAAATTCCCATATCTGAATTTCAGTCAGACTACGCTTTTCTTCAGGCTTCATCAAAACCATCTCTCAAAAAGATTCTCTCTTGGGCTTCAACTTTAAAATTTGGTGTTATAGCAACTCCACTTAGAAGGAAGAGGATTTTAAAGTAAAGATGTCTCTAAATTAAAGCCACTGTAGTTTGGAATAGAGCACGAGGGAAGATGGAACATGTGAAATCTCTGTGTTTCCTAAGAGTACAGCCAGTGCAAATCAACATTTTCAAAGTTTTCTCCCAGCCTGAAGCAAATCTCAACCCAGGGTGTACTTTGGGCAGATCTTCATGGCAGACCCAAGGTTCACCAAGTACTTAGAAATGTCTGTGCCAGGTTTTGGTGAACTACACATAGGAATTTAACAAGAGGAAGCTGATGGACAAAAATGCTGTATAACCTTGGTAGCAGATATTATCACTAGCTTCATCTGTGACGTAAATGTATGAAAGTGTATTTGTCTTAAACACTTAATATTTACTCAGCATGGCTGCCTAAGATATTATCTCTCTGTACTTGCAAAGAAGGTATGTAGAATATATAGCAAAAAACCCGCAAAAGACTTGACAACAGACATATTCAGTCAGTACTATTAGAACTCTTAGAGCCATAGGACACTGACAGGTTCTTTAAAGAGAACTCAGTAATTTACACTGTAGTTCTCACATAAATAGAGATTTCCACTTTAGAGAAGAAACTATTATCAAAATGGACAAATTTTAGTGTACTGGAAAGAAGCCCCTGCACAATTATATCAAGCACAAATACACCTAAATATTTTCACTTGTAAAAGGCAGCCTATTATCCCTACTTCCTCTCTTATATCCATAATCAAGATGTTTAAAACGAAGCATTTTGGAATAGAATAAAATCTTTACAGTAACAAAAAGCTGAAGAATACTTTCATGAGATGTAGAATAATAAAACATGGCTTCCTATGCAGCCCTGAAGTTTTACTTAGTACCTCTTTGTTAGCCAAATCTCCACTAACTTTGAAAACAATCAGCCAATTCAAAATTTGGTATTTAGAGTTATTATACAAACCTTGTTTTTCTTAGGAAACCAGTGAATAAGAAAACCAGGATAACTGTATTTCTGTAACACTCTAAAGCAATCAAACTGTGGAAAAATGCTCAATCAGTAAGGAAATGCAGGAACGCATAATTTAATCAAGTCCTTGACATATGATAGAAGCCAATCACGGATGTGCATATTCCAAAATATTTCATTTTCATATTATTTAGGGCAATGGTCTACCCCCCTCACTTGTACTAGGTGGCATCTAACTCCAGATTTTTCCTGTTAATCTCAATGCAGTAACTCAGAGAGGATGGAATAATCTGCTCGTCCATCTGCAAACCCAGAAATAAAGGTGGCAGTCCTTTGTTGCATAAGCTCTTTTGCATAAGCCTCTAGTTTTCTCTCACTGCAGACTACTGCTGTTAACTAAGGCTCCTTTTTTCCTCACACATTATTTGTTGTCATCATTACATCCATTACATGACACTAAACATTACATACCTTCCACCACCTTCTTTGCAGTTGGGACATGTGCAAGCTACTCGTCTCAGTCTTTTTCCCTCTTGATGTGGTTGGTCCCCTTCCTCATCTACCACCTGCACTCTCAAATGTGTTAGATCATTGGTATTCAATGTAGAATCACCACTGAGCTGCCACTCTTCTGGATCAGGCTCCTCTTCTTTAATCCTAATATCTGAGGAAAAGAACAAACACAGATCCATAAGTAGCCCATTAAATAGAGAGAAGGAAACCATAATGATCAAATCTTTTTACTGTTGGGAGCACTATGTCAGTCAAAAGTCAACATCCTTCAGTGCATACTGACATTGCTTCTGTGCCCTTGTAACCTGTAATGTATTTTAAAAGTTTATCTCACTATACATTTCAAAGTTAAAGACAAGCTATAACAAAGTATTAAAGTTTAAGTTTGAACTGTTCTTGGTAGGGATTGCTGTCACCAGGAGGATATTGCTTGCTTGAAACTTGGGGGAAAACGGAGGAACCAGAGGTTGGACAGAGGTCGAAAAAAAACCAAACACATGTTTCAAATGATCCTGAATAGCCATTTATGTTTCCACAGGATTTCTCAATTAATGTGACATGTAGTAGAAACAGCTTTTCTGGATGATTTTCAGAAGTTTTCAGTATGCACAATGATATATGAAGTAATATGAGAAATCAACTAAATAAAAGGTTTTGACCTAAGAACGACCAAGATATCCAAGGAAAACAAAAAAAAAATATTCATGGCTTTGTTCCATTTTCCCCTTCTCATCTCAAATTTATGCTTTTTCCACTATACATAGAGAAGAAAACATTTAGGGAACAATGTAGAACAAACTGCAGTTATCATGTAGATTGTATCCTTAACAAACCCCACTCAAACACTGAAACCTTAACTGAGGACTGTGGCCACTCTAAATTCTTTCTGGGAGTCAGTGCATCAGCCATCATCTGTAGAATGAAGACAAAGCTGCACAGATTGCATGATAAAACGTAACAAAAACTGTGCTGGGTCAGATCATAAACAGCATCCTACCTCAGTAGAGACCAGGAAAAGACATTAATGATAAAACATATAAAGAGTAAGTTACCTGGTCTACCTTTCAAATCATGTCCAGCATTCATCTGTTTAGAGACAAAGGATGTAGCTACACACAAAAATTTGCTTGGTGCTAATAAAGTTTCCGTCCGGTCTTTCCCAACACAACAGTTTGCCTTCCTTTTACTTGCACATGTATAACCATTTGCAGGACTGTGCTGTAAACCACATCACTGATGTAACTAAAGTTAAAATAATTCTCTAGGAAACCACCACATTGGCAAGAGAATTCCAGGTCAGAAACCAGGAAGTCTAGAATATTTATCTGGTTTGGCTGCAAAAGTCAATGCTAGAAATTAAGTTTGCATGAATATGACAGCCTCTGAGCTATGGGAATCCAGGAGCTAGCACACTCACTTTTGCTGGCTCTTTATGCATGTGGTAACATTCAGCAGTACTACTGTGGTAGGCTTGTCCCAAGTCACCTGCACACTGAGCTTCACTGTTACCATAAGAAGTTCAGAATTTCAGACAGCCAACATAACAAGTATCTTTCACACAAAAACCTAGAAAACCTCTGCGGTGACTTCTAGTCTTCTGTATTAGGCATCAAACTAACGTTCCTGCCAAATTAAGTCATTTTCTGAGATTCACCTATGAAATAATTTTATTATCTATGATAATTTGTATATACTTTTTATATATAAAATTCATTTTACATTAGCAAAGATTAAAACACTACACAGCACACGAAGAGTTTATAGAATTGATCTTTCAAACTGGATACCATTAAGTATACTAATACATTCACTTACAGCAATTTTAAAATAAGGCAAAAGCCTAATTTACTCTTATGCAATGGGCACATAATAGGAATCTGAATACAGCAAAGTGGCAAGGCTGCCAGCACAGGCCAGTTCAAGCCTCCAAGCAGTTCTTTAGGACCGGATATGTTATGCACCGTACTCAAAATTCTTTTACCAATCAAATGTTCCACAAAACATACATTGTATAAATTCTGGTTTTATTTAAAATAAGAATTAAAGTAATGTTAATAAAATAAAACACTGTATTAAGAAGATAACTTCCTTATGAACTTACTAACGTTAGACACTGGCATATAGTGAGTTTGTAAAGTCAGCAGCTGAATCCAATTAGCACTGCATACACATACTTGAAAAGAGATATCAACATGTCCTAGCAAAGATCAATGGATCAAATTAGGGTATGGATCTGTGCACCCAAGACCCAACTCCACTACTGAAGTCAAACATTCCATGTAACATATGATTTCTTCTGTTACACTGACACACCAAATTCACACTCTAATAACAGATACACCTAACAGTAGAAACATGTCCCAAATGTCTCTTACTGCATATCAGTATCCAGGACTTTATACCTTCAACTCATGCAATGTTTGTTCCACTTTGCAAACCTTCATTATGAGTTCCTTCCACTTTTTTTCATCAGCATCTCTCTATTCGCAGTCCCTCCCAATCACCACCACTATTGCAGCAGCACAAAGTCTCATAATAGTTTTATAATGGTGGAAACATAAATGAGAAAATTATTTGGACAAAAAAAGAGGGACAGACAAAACACTCCTAAGAGTTGAGGATACTGGAAGAAATAACAATTTGCATAGACATACAATAGTTTATGGTATTATTTTTAAAAAAGCAAAACTGAAATGAAGTCAAAGTAGTACTGTGTATGTAATTTTGTGCTCTTCCTGGTTATCTTGGTAAGGCAAAAAGTGTAGCTATTGCTTTAGGTATTCCTCAGAAGGACCATCTTCTACTCCAGGCACACAGAAAAGTACAATATGAACTGCCAATTTACAGACAGGACTTTTTAATACCCAATTATGTAGATTATACTTTAAACAAAACAAAATTAAATAAATACCAAAATATGAAGTGTTTATCTAGCCTCTCCAGGATGCAGTATATCAGGGAGTGGACTGTATCAAATCCTGTAGCAACTCTGATTGCCTTAACAATGTCCTTAGAACCAATGAGTCTGTTGCCCTCCAAGTAAGTTTTACATTATTGCATGAGGGAAAATTCCATCACTATTTTTGGGGGGAGGAGGGGATGTCACTGTAATTTAAACAGTAAGAAAATGAAGGAGTAGAAAGGGCAAACCATGGAGAAGAGCAAAAGATAAGAGTCTTCTCCAGTGCAATAGAACTGGAGATTATGCAAATTCATATAGATAGCAACAACTCCACATTTCTCCCTTGGTGTTCCTCTGGACGTGCTCTGTTCTAATTCAGCCTCAACTGACAGAATACTAGGTTTTACACATACTCTGCAAAAAATTGGGCCTAAAAAAATTTGCATAATCCCTTAAGTCATGAGAAGCCAATGCAAACATTGGTAAATTTGAGGCAACTTTTGTTTTCTACCAATTAAACACAGGCTAAATGAAGGTTACGTTTTCTTTACTACTATTTTACTTTCATGCTTTCAAATTTCTGTATGCCCTTACTTCTTAAGTTCAACACCTAGTACTAGGTAAGTATGAAAGGGAAATTCAGACAGATACTGTTTCAAACTGCCTACTGATTCTGAAAACCATATATTCTCTTCAAGTTCTTCTTGGTATCTAGTGAGCTAGATTTGTTTTAGGTTTTGCTTTCCTCTAGAGGATAGAAATTGGTATCTTGGTGTACAATTTTGATCCAAAGGTAGTATTTCATAGTCACAGAAAGCCCAGAGCTGACTACAATATGCAGCAAGTTTAAGTGTATTTGGCAAATAAAAACAATAACTAAGAGAGTTGTTTAAAGCGCTTCAGAGAAGAATAACTAAACTGACAGGATGAAACTATGCAGATGTAAATACAGCTTAACCTATTCTTGAGTACATTTCAACTATAATCTAGTGTGGAGAGAATTACTGCAGCCCACTGATACAGCCAGGTCATTTACCTACTTCACCATGTATCAGATGAATGCAACAGTTAAGCTTCGTGTTCTATCTTGGTCTGTTTCAACTAGGACTTGAATAAAACGCTGTTTTCTTCATCTATGACAGACGTTATTAGTTTACCAACAGCCACAGAAACAGGGATAAACTAGGAAGGGAGGAGTATGCAGTGCACAACCGCTTCATTTGAGAACTATGCCACCCCTTTAATTTTTTCATGTATCTGCCTCTGCACAATGTCACATAAAGGCACTCTCAACATTACCTGTAACTGTCTCCAAACTGCAGGCTTCTAGTTCAGCTGCTTTTCCTAGATGCTGAAAGCCAACCTGCCATTTCACTCAGCTAAACTTTACAAGTTCCTGATCTGAAAAGCAGAAATATGGCCTTTCAACTGAAAACAGATTTGCAGCAGCACTGCACATACCTTCACACCGATTTCCTCACAGCATCACAAATTGACTGTCTGCACTTTCAACATCTTGTAATCAGTCATGCCTATTCATTTATTTTTCCAAATAGATGCTTCCCTTCCCACCCCTCCCAAGAAAACAGATGTAAATTCCCATCTTTTTCTTGTTAATTTTGTTTTCAGTTTTCTCTACAGTGCAACCCACATTCCCTCAGTATCTGGACTCATCTTGCCTTAATCTCTGGATGTGAGGAAGCTTTAATAAAGATGTTCAACTTTCTTAGACACTCTGTTTATTCATTCCCATCTCAACTAAGCTTCCTAAACAAATCTAAATTAAACTCTCCCTACTAATTGGCCAGCTGTGCAAGTCTTTCAGACAGGAGCTCAACAAGGTTAATGATTTCTACTCTGATTTGCTCCCCAAAACTTAAGTGTGAATATAGGCATTTTTATTATGTAATAAATTACAAGGCAACAGAAGATACACTACAGAATGTCATCTTGAAATACCTGTGAACGTCAGCTCAGAAGAAAAGACTATCATCTAGTTTCAGTAGCTCTAAATCAGATTTTAAGTTTCTGAGGAAAACCATTGTTGTGTCCAAGTCTAAGAGCGGGACCTCACAGTACTAAGTATTTAAGCGGTACTAGCAAAATGATTAAAAATGGAGCTGTAGATTCTTTTCTTGCAAGAAATGCCACATACTGTACTTCCAAGTGATCCTATGCATTACTGTAAGCTGATTTTTTTAAAAATTTGAATCACGAAAGTACTTAAGCCAGCGCTACCACAACACATATTATGCATCAAAGAACAGTTACTTACCTCAGAGTAACTGCAGTTCTTTGAGATGTGTTGTCTACAGATTCTCAAGATTTTGGATTCTTATGGACAGTAATGCCTGCTGCAGCATGCCCTTATTTTTTTCTTTTTTCCCATAGTTGAAAATATAAGAGGGGATTAACTAGAAAGGGGGAGGAAGAGTTGATCATGCTCGATATAGAAGAAGCCATAAACTGCAGGAAGACATAGAGAATTCTGTGACCAGCGGGGTTAAGTATTCCTACATAAAAGAGTATTAGACTGCTGCTAGGGTCGAACAACAGAATTGTCAGCAGTAATTCAGGAAGGCAGAACTGTTCAACAAGTATTTCTGTTCTGTATTTAGGTAAAAGCCAAATAAAGGTCCTATCACTAGATGAGAATGAAAAGCTTCCCACTGACAGTAAGTCAGGAAGATGTAAAAACAGCTGTTGAAATAAACACTTAATAAATCAACAGATTAGGATCATTTTCATTCAATAATTTTAAGAGAAGGCTGAAGAGCTCTCTGCAGTTTTAATGCTGCAAGCCTTTGACCATGTGAATGCTCCAGTGGGTTAGAAAAAAGCTAGCACTGTGATAATACTGAAAAAGGGTAAAAAAAGACTCAAAGAAGTAGGGGAAGAATTAATGCCACTCAAAATGGGATTACGGGAACAATTAGATTAAAAAGTAATTTTTTTTTTTTAAATCAATGATGACACCATTATTGATGTAATATACTTGAGAGTTCTGCACAGCAAGTGACTTATTAGGATACAGTAAAACATTTTGATTGAGAAAAATGAAGTACAAAACATACATGGAATACATGGATTAAAACTGGCATGAAGTTTAAATGCAGATTAAGAACTATCATTTCTGTATGATAAATAATGAGGACATGCCACTGACAATGTATATTTTTTTTTCCCCCTTTTGTCCTTAAAAATTACTACCTTTTAAAAAAACATGTCTTCTACAAGCAGCGAAAGACAACCCATCTACAACCCAGCCTTATCTTCAAGAGGGCAATCACAACTAGGATCCTGGTGAGCATTCCTGGCATTACGAAAAGATTGCCATTGTCCTTGGTAGAAACTTCAGATACTGACAAGTTAGCTTGAGAGATCAAAATCAAAGTATGTGATCCTGCCAAGAAGTTCAAAAGGCAAGAAAACTGCACAGAACCTGAAACAATGGACCTAAAGCGCCGAGACTGCAAAAAGACAGAGGATGAGTTTCCAGCCTTCTTTTTAAGTTGAAGCAGTACTGGAAATAAAATCCCTTGCCTCTTTCACTTCATGGATACTTGCCATACATCCCCACAGGTATAAGAGAGTTTTCCTTTTGCTTCAGGAGTATCTTTTAAAAAGGGTATCTGAAAAATGAAAAAGGAACGAGTACCTGAAACTTGAGAATATATTCTTTCGTGAACATCCTGAGGATATCTGAGCTTAAGGTAACTCAGGCTAACCTCCTTAACCTTAAGAATCTAAGTTGCATCACCAGACACCCAGCATACATGACAGAATATTCACGTAAGAGTAACATACATACAACAAAGTTTCACCTCACCACCCTGGGCTGCAAGAAAATTAATTACACTCTGAGCTGTTTTGGAACACAGAGCAGAAAAGCACATTAAGTACAGACACAGAGGAAGGATGTGACAATTCAATCTTTTCAAGAATTTGAAGAAAAACGCAGTTCTATTCCACAGCAGTAGATACTACATTAAAGTAGTAATCAGACTAACTGAAAGTTATGCAAACTTTCTTACACTTGAAGTGAGGTAGTTGAGTATATGCTGTTACAAGCAAGATTGTGAAACACATACAAGCATGATTGTCTAATTCTTTCACAATTTATTAATTTCCTTTGAAAATGATGAGAAAATAAGGAATGTAATTTAAGCATGCTGAAAGCAAACTATTTACACAAGATTGGTACATGAATAGCTAATTCCTGCACTAACTTAAATTTGTCAGTTTCCAATTTAATTTTTCATATAAAAAAATAAAACAGTGAGGGAATTGTTTTTAACTATTTTGATTTTAAAACATGCAAACTAAATGCTTCAAAAGTAAATGGGATAGCCCAAAACAGATGTTGTCAGATTAAAATATTTACTTAACATCATTGCTTCAGTTTACTTTATGCATTTCATAAGACTTTTTTTAATAATCAGATTCAATTTCATAACACCACCATGCCCTTCTCTCAAAATCTTGGTATAAAGAATGCCTTAGAAGGAAAAAGTGCATAACTGAAAGTAAAATTAATAAGGTTAAAAACTGGAAGTTAAAAAAGAAAGTGAAATAACTAAGTTGTGTAACACTAAAAACCAGCCAGAACTAGATGCCAGAAGAAAGCTATACTTTAAGTAGTATTCTGCACTACTTCACCAGAAGCATTAAAACATTGAAATGACCATCCCTGCAAGTAAAACTGTAAATACTCCATCTTTAATTTTGTCTGTTTGGGGGTTTAGACTGTTTTACCTAACAGATGTTAGACCAAAGCCTCACAAGATACCAGCAGATGAAAGATAAGTTGTCACTCGGGCAACTATTTACCTTGAAAATTGTCAGCCAATTTTTTGGCCAAATTTAGAATAGCTAAATTACTTCAGCATGATAAAGACTTCAGGTTCCGGCAGGAATGGAATGAAGTCCCCACCACAAATAGCCAACCACTCCCACTCTATCAACTGGTATAAGTTCATCAACAGGCATGACTGTAAGCTTCAACGGCAGCAGGCAGATGAGTCCGTTAAGTAGCTGTGTATACTCCTGCAGAGGAGGAGGTGGGAAGAAAGATGCAGAAATGAAGAGCTTAGTTTTGCAGTGGCACTTTGAGTCAACTCTTGAAAGGAATCCCTCTGACTTTATTCCAACTGTAGACCAACCTGGAAAACTGTTTGTAGGTTTTTTTTATTTTTAAATAAATGAATCTTCCAGCTGAGTGTGTCTGGGTTGATAAGCAGCAAAGTCCCTTCTCAAGCCAATGCCACTTTCTTTCAGGTCACTTGCTAGTTTCTTCAGGTACTTCTCTGGACTATTCCAGTAGCATGAAAACAAAAAATGCATCCAGTATCTTATAAAGAGTTAAGCAACTTAGACATGACCTGGTAAAATTGCCTTTTTTCAGGAAATAACAAATCCAAAACTGATTCAGTACATTAATCAATTATCTGAGACGCTATTACAATTAGATTTTAATTAACACTGTTAAGTCTCTTTTGTCTGGACAATGGCTTTAGGGAAAAAAAAAATCCAGTAACTTAAAAATTGTTTCAAATTGACAAAACTTATAGGATCAGAAACATTAAAACCAAGTTGGTACATTTCAGTACCCTGTATTTTTCCAAAAGGAATGCTACTCTATATGAAATGTTTGAAGAAGAAATCTATAAACATGCTAATAAAAATAAATACCTTTCTTGAACAGGTAAGTTGCTAAAGAGTAACGTGAACTGTGCGTGTAATGGCTCTTTTTGTTACACACAATGCAGTATTTTATTACAAACTGCCAACAAAAGGAGTAGACTACTAAAGAGCTTTCTCAGGTTTAACTTCCTCTCAAGACCAGAAGACTGAAGCCAGAACACAGGTGAGAAAGATACCTCTTTGCCAGTGTTTAACATGTAGATACTATTTGATATAGCTTTTGTTTTGAAAAGCAATGCTGAAGAAAGTTTCGGCTATGACTAACCAATACCCTTTCCTTCTCTACCACAAGGCAACACTAAGCACAATGAGGAGGAATATGAGCTCTAATAAACACTGTAAAATAAAAAAAAGCTCAGCCAAGACTTTCAGAACAAATTCAGTGCAATGGAAAGCTCTGCATATGTATGCCTGGGTGGACATTTTGGTAGAAGCATAATTTCTGGACATTTTTCAAAGAAACCTGTGCATTTACTGGACAAAGCTATTAGCTTTGGTTTAGGGTTGTGATGATTTTCCATTATTTAAACACAATGTAGGACCTAGGGGAGGACATTTTTTCCTCTGGCACACTCATGAAAACAGTAAAGATGCCCTCTGCTGCTTACCTGGGAAGCGAGGCTTGGTTGAACACCTCTCACCTTTGGTAGGTGTAGCTACCAAAATCTAAAATCTAACCCACAGTTTTCACAGCTACACTGCTAAAACAGCGATCTACATTATTTGGACTTCAGATAATTACCAACCATCTCTGCTTGAAGACTAGGAATATGTTCTTTTTATTTTTGCCTCAGGTAGAAAAGTTTTGCTAAATGAAAACACAAAATACAGCCCAATTGTCTTTGTTATGGAAGGAAGTGCATCACCTGGGCTGGGGGGAGAAAATACAGGGAAACCTTTCTTATCTTGCTTCAAAGCTTGTTGGTAATTTGCAGAAAAGAGGAATCAAGTAGCCTCTCACCCTTTAGCTTTAACTTCTCTCATTCTGCTGTCACTTCCACATACCTTCCTCATTCAGTTTAAAACTAAACTGTTTTTCCTCATTTGCAGATCAGAAGAGCAATACAGTTTTGACTGCAAACATTTTTTTTACAATTTAATTACCTGCTTCTAATTGCATATTTATTCTTCAACCTCAAGAAGGGTGCCATACAATCTTGTAAGGGATTATAAATAAGAAGGGGAGGAACATCACTGAAAAAGATTATCCCAGACAACTTCGATATAGACAAAATACCAGATGCATATGGAAAAGACACTGAAGGTCAATCAAGATAATTCAGTCTGATTCTGTTAGTTAGAAGCAGTTTCACATTGATCGTTACTTTGGAAAAGTGAGTTTCTTGTAACATAAAGGAGGGACCAATTAAATTCTCCCCAAATTTAGGGGATGGCAGTTTTAATACCTTCCAGTCCATTTACTCTTCCTAGGCAAGTAAGAAAATGTCACTATAAATCTCCACCCTATCTTTTATATAACCAGGTGTTTATAGCTATTCACTTCAGGCAATAGTTTCTGCTATTCATCTACTGCTTCTACCTATTTAATCACATTTCATATATCCCATTTACTCTGTTCCCTTCCGATGTGAAATTCCTCACAGGAAAATACAGTTAAAGAATGCTTGATGGAACTCCCTTGCATTTTATTATGAACCACCATTAAAACACTCTCAAGGACCATCAACAGACAAACTAATATACACAGCAGGCTCAACTTCTTGTTCATGTGTCTTTTCTTTTGGTTCCTCTCTCCTTTTCCTATGTTTCTTCTCAAGCTTCTGCTGTTACTCCACAAGCAATAACATTATCTACATGATCCTATGCCAAATATAAATCTCAGAAATAAAGAAGTTGTCATCCTCCTTGTATTTTGTATTAGCCACAGGGCCCTTCTTCCAAGAGCTGGATTCTGACATCTGAGTTTAGCTGTATTATCATGCACAATACCTGCTTTTTGTTACTAATGTCTATACCCCATGTCCTGATAGGTAACAAGGTGTGATACAGACAAACCAAGACTTTCTGCGGTCACTGGAAATAGAAAATTTAAGAATCAAGATTACCCAGCAGAGCAAATGCTGTGAACAGCACACTCATCTGTTTGGTGCCGTTGCCTACAAGCCAACGAGAAGCAGGCTTATCTAGGTCTGGGTAACTTTGCCTTGATTAAGTCCATAATACAGAAGTCACTTCCAAAACAAAATGAAGTTAAAAAAATCCCAGCTTATTATTTTAAATTCAAATTTAAAGCAAGATTCCTGACATAGACTATACCAATATCAGTAACTATGTAAGTATTATAATCAGTAGACTTTTGAAACAAACCCAGTTCAGCAGCTCCTCTAGGCACTCTTCACTTAACATTGCATTCTTCTCACATGCTTAATAGGCACACAGTACAAAACATTTATGTTTTACTTAAACATTTATGCTTCAGTATCTTAATGAACCAGAGCCTTGAATCACATGATTATAGTAAAACAGCAATTCCCAAACTACTTTGTGTAGCAGTTCCCTCCCAAATTACCTCTACAGCTCACTCTGCCCCTCATAACTAGCCTGGGCACAACCCAGCAATGATGAGATTAAATGGCTTCCAGTTCAGCAAAATGTCTTGAACCTCAATCACCTCTCATTCTTTCTTTTAGGTAGCTACGCCCTGAAATTTGGAATGCACTTTATCAAAGTTACCAAAAATAAACAGGCATGTTTATTTTTTCCTCACATTAAGAAACACCTATTTTAAGAAAATAGCTTTTCTTCCTTGCTTACAGAGATAAAACACACTGTGACGTTTATCATTAACAATTGTACATTCTGAAACATAATGCAAATAAATAGTACTGGAAATTCACGTATGTTCTTAAGCACAGCCTCCATTTTGATATTTACATGCTTGTTTCACTTCTGCTTACATGAGTTTTGTACATCATAGTTACACTGATATTAAATCAGTAGGAAACGAATTTAACAAAATGGCAGATGAACAACAGCACCTCAGGGGGTCAGGGGAAAAAAACTGCATCAACAGAAATATTTGGATTTTCCATGAAAACATCATCTATTCAGGAGTGGGAAGAATGGGTTATGCTAATGATACTGCTGCCATAGAAGAGTGGTAGTTGATAGTCAGCTTTCCTCCTTCTCAATTTAGTATTCACATCTTCTGTGTGGTAAGACTTATAAGCACCGATAAACATTGTATTAGAAGTGCTGTTAACTAATATGACCAGCTGGGAGTTACAGAAGCTTATACTAAAAGAAGTGAGGTGGGACTATGTTCTACTGTTACAGCAGTTTCTAATGGAACAGTAGTTTCAAATAAAATCTATTATCACTACACTTAACCCACTGTATTTTGTAGGCTTCCACAGCAAGACAATAATGTTACGATTATCACCATTTAAACCAACCACATGCAATAATAAAAAACAATTTTCTGCAAAAACAGTAAAATAAATACCTGCAGGACTGCCAGCATTTTCTCCTTGATGCAGCTGAATACCAGCAGAATCTATAGAGTTTACTGTAACTGTCTGTAGATTTGGCAATTGAGCAGTGCTTAGACTAACTGGAGTTGACGTCAACGCCCCACCTGCTGCAACTTGACCAAGTGTGAGAGTCTGCACAGGGGTTAGAGTTATTTGTTGACCAGGTGCATTCTGAATTTGCAAGTTCTGCAAGTTCTGAACTCCTTGCACTTGAAATGTCTGCCAGGTTATCTGCCCAGAAGGGGTCACTGTTTGTGCCTGAATTAAAAAAGTTCCAGGATTCAGCTGCAGTTGAAGATTTTGAAGAGCCTGTTGAGATATACTTTGACTTGCTTGCACACCGTGGATTGTCTGCTGCGCAATACCTTGTACAATCTGGGCTTGACTGGTTGGCTGCTGAGACTCTTGAAGTTGTATGTGTTGTACAATTGGCTGTGCTGTGGAGACCTGAATATTCTGAGCCTGTGTGTCATCAGAGACTGATGTCTGGATGTAATTTCCCTGAAGATCAGAACTATGAACTTGACCACTAGTTGTAGTCAAGTTGTTTGCATTTTGTTCCAATATACTTGAACTGTCTATGGTAACGGGCAATTGTGATGAAGATGATGTTGGCACAAATAAGTCATTATCAGTGGCGGTTTCTGTAATTTCAGGAGAAACTTGTTCACCAGTCCTTTCAGAAGTATCTGAACTATCCATGGCCTGTCCAGTATTTATCAAGTGCCCATCTGCATTAATGCCTGCTGTCATGGTTTGAGAACCACTGCCAAGTCCCAGAGAATCTAGATCAACACTATTGATGGGTACAAAAGTAATGTTTCCTGGCAGTCCAAGAGGGACGTTAGCAACTACTTGTGCTTGGCCAGGGAAAGACGAACCACCAATTGCAACTCCCTGAACCTGGACTTGACCAGACTGTGATAAGATATTCTGAATATTAGCTGAAGGTGTTCCAGAGGCAATGATGGTTTGATTAGAGCCAGGAATGATCTGAATTTGACCAGTTTCTTGATTTATACTGCTATTATCAGAAGAGGCTGCAAAGCCAAGTTGAACCTGCTGACCATCCGCTGTCTGGATCTGGGGTATTACTTGGTATTGTACGTTAGACACTGTACCATTCGACGAATCTGATCCTGGTGCAACAGAAAAGATTTGTTGATTTTGCAAACTCTGAATAGGAAGGACATACTGCCCACTTGAAGTTACTGTGGCAGCACCTGGAATCTGGACTATATTACCAGCTTCATCCTTTATAGTGGCAGGAGCTGCAGACAAGACCTCCCATCTATTTGGAGTTCCTGTTAATTGCACAGAAGCCAAATCCCCTGTCTGAATAAAAAGAAAAAAGAAAAGACAAAATTAAAACAAGAGACCTAGAGACTATATGCTAGAACAGTCATGCAGTTCCAACACTAGAGATTGATACACTACTAGAAAACATGCAGTGCAGCCCATATGAACAACAGCAACCGGATTAGAACTATGAAATACAGATTTTGTAAGTGAGCTAATGCCTAAGTCAGGGTAACCAACCTGTGGGTCGTGAGCTGCATGTTGCTCGCGAGCAGGTCAAATGCAGCTCCTGTGCCATGGCTACGTCAGGTGACCAGCAGCAGGGTTATTCTGGTGTGGGGGCTGCTGGGTAATCCAAATCCCTGGCTGTGGGAAGAAGGGAGCTGGCAGGGGCTGCTGGAGCTGTCATCACCAGATTACCCTGGGACTCAGCTACGCTCTTTACCTAGCCCGGCACCTATTGCACAGAAGTGGAGGAATTGCTGTGAAGCCAATGTCACCTGTATCTCCTGGAGCTCCACCGCCTTTTGACTCTGGTCTATATGGTATAGATGTGCACGTTGTTACTCTCAGCAGTACCAAGAGTGTTAAGAGGTGACTTAGTCACACAGTTGGAAAGATTGGATAGCCTCAGTTTAAGTTACACGTAATACAAAGTCCTAGTATTTATAAGCTTGTACGAGTTACTGTTTCACTAGGGAAGAAGGCCTCTAAACTAAGGACTTGTACACTGAAATCACAGTTGGATTAGTCATATGTATCCATTGGGGGGGGGGGGGGGGGGGGGGAGAAAAAAAAATCTATCTTCATTAAGTTGGAACAATAGAAAAGGTCAATGTTTCAGAACAGACCCCCGGATGGTTAAAGACTGAAGAACCTAAGGACTGAGGTAGTAAGCTTTTGTTTCTTATTCAGTAAAGAAAAGGTAAATTGCACTTACCTTTCTTTACCAAAGCGAGCTTTTTCAGAATAGAGTATTAAGAATTAGATTTAACATCCTGCAATGCTTAGCACAGATTTGTGTAGTCAACCAACTTGGTATCGTAAACAACCATCAATCTAAAAAAGTTGTAGTTAAGTTTCTCCTTATCTGTTTTATGGCACTACAGTAAACCAATGGAATAACTTAATATTTAGCAGCAAGTAAGTAACTTGTCTAAAAACTCATTCAGCTCTGTGAAACAAATTTTGTCTCTTTGGCAGAGTCCACATAGAGAAAAAAAAAACACCTCTAGTTTGTCCTTCTGCACTGATCCTGTGATCACTCCTGGTAGGGAAGTTACCGGAGCATATTGCAGCTTCCTTCTCATGCTGCACTCTTGACGTCCTTTAGAATAAAACCTGGATATGCAAAATACAGCACACAGCTTATTCTTCTCCAACATGGCATTGAGACTTAGCCAGCCTGAATGAATCCTGCGGCATGCATCCAAGTGAATTTAGTCCACAGTGTAGACTGGGACTTTGTTACTTTCACTTTCTTATCCTATTCCAAGCTGGGACACTAAAATGTTTACATGTACAAGAAAAATACTCTATTTATGAAGACCGAGTACTTATTTTAAAAGTTTTACTGTGCTTGGCAAGCTTCATTTCCAATAAGGAAACAAACATCTTGGTTCTAAATTCCTCTCAAGAGCTGTACAGATAACAATTGTGAATAAAAAAGAATGCTAGCCTTCTTTTGCCCTCAAAGTTATATATAATCTTTCAGGTAGTTCATTAGTAAATAGATACAGCATCACCAGAACAAAACTAATTTTATGGCCTTAATGCTTCAAGGATCAGAAAGAGAAAGAGGAGTAATGGTAATTCCATTTTATTATTTTCCTTTTATACTCATTAGCTTTTCATTTAAAGAATATATTTAAATCCTTTAGTCTTTCAGGCTTATAATTTATGAGATTAGAAAAAAAATATGCAATATTCAATATCACACCATCTTATCTAGAAAAAGGCAAAAAATTCCATTTTCCTCTGCTATCAGATTAGCTTTATACTCTTGCGTTTAATATTGTTTACACATAGGTACCAGCTGCTGAAATGCTGCTAAGAAAGTTCATAACTACTCAATTCACTACTATATAAATACTGCAGGTTTCGTAAAGTATCAAAAGATCCATAAAAGTCATGGGTAAACATCAGTCAGAAAATACCAAAAGCAAAAATATGATTGTTGTATGTTTAATGTGTGTCATTATAAAATAAATGTATAATGTAACGTGCTGATAGTATCTGTTAGAACAAGAAAGATAAAGTAATGGGAACCATTACAAGTCTGATATAATTTTTCACCGATTTAAGACTATGTACAGGCAAATGTTGAATGTTTAGACTATAACTGGACTGACCTAATACACAATACTATGTCTATGTCTACGTCTACTCATACTTAATACATGTGAGTATCCTCCACAGAAATAGTTCAAAGGGAACCTGTCTCCTTCATGATACAGAGATGACCTACGATACTCTTCTCCTCCCCAAACACGTTGATTTCCATATCGCCATTCAATGGCCTTTGCCCTTTTCAAGTTGGGCACACATCTCTCCTCACCTTTTCATGATCTAGTGAAATCTAGTACCTCAAATCCTGCTCTGTAAGGGTTTTAGCGCAATAGAGCCACTCTTTCAGTAGATGCACTCGTCAGTCCAGGCTAGCCATGCACATGGATATGAAGCTACTGCTACACATAGTACATGAAATGCCTGTTATTCAGATGTTGCTCTTACAGCTGGCTGTATCAGACACTACCAGATGAATCATGAGGAGGGAGGGGCAAAAAGAGGGTGAGGCTTTCAAGAAACTATCTGGCAGCTATCAAAATTACTAGTATTAAAGCATGAAAACACCCTGCATGGCAAAGAGCATTTGCAGATGATCTCTAACCTCAACTGGTTATCAACCTGTCATAACAAGCTTGACTCTTATACCGTTTCTCAAAGTCTGCTGAGCTAGTAGGACATTTCTTGGACTCCTTTTCCTACTAAAAAGAGTAGTAACCTTTCACTGCATACTCAATCAATTAAGCATTGTTGTAGTAACTCAAAGCTCTACCATTGATGTATGAGCAGCAACATCTACAGCCCAGTCGCTTACTGATCTTTACAGTGCAGTCCTAATAGACCAGAGTTTTGTTTGCTGTCTCTCGGCCATCCGTGAAAAATACTTAGATGGTAGCGGTAAAGCAACAGTTCTTCTCCTTATCAACCGATACTCAGACAGCAGTTATTTGGAAGCCGCTCCTTTAAGAGAAGGCTGGATGGTTGCAATCCAAAGGCTCTGTGTCAAGATGAAGGGACAAAGATCTGAGGAAAGTTCAGCATTAGCACTACTCAGTCAAGGAGAAGAGAACAGGAAGCAAGGGGGAGTTCACTGGAAGCAGTATCAGGAAACAAGAGAAAGAGACAGGAACAGAGCCAAGAGAGTAGCTGGCACAAGGCATGGGAAGAATTAAAATCAAATGATACGTCCACCTGAAGAAAGGTCAAGTACCACCAAAGAGTGGAAGCAACAACCACTGTTCAGCCTGTCTTTTGATTCTTTGACAAGCCTTGTAGAACTTCCAGCGGGTAACATAAAGAGATCTCTCTGAGCCTAAATTCTCATCCCTGAAGAATGAGGGGTCGTGATAAATAAAAATCTAGTTAACTGTCTTGTTCAATCTGTTTATAGAGAAAATTAAAGCAACTTTAAGTCAAATGTGGAAGGAGATAAGAAAAATACATACAGAAGACAAAATACCTTTAAAAAGTGATCTAAACCATGTGGAGGGATGGGACTTGGGTTGAAAAAAATAAAACATCCTTCACCAAAGTAAAATTGGAAATAGCAGAAACATCCCTGTAAGAACTGGTATATGTTGTAGGCACCTGCATTTCAACATGTCAAATGTGATCAACTGGACACATGCTATTAGCCATCAGTATTTTATTGCTAAAGAACTATCAAACGTTTATCTGTGCCAGTCTATTGTGGACTGCTTTTTGCTGCACTTTTCAGGAAGTCACTTTTGCCCCATTTAGTCCTGGAGCAAAAGCATCAGCAAAACGAGCAGAGGTGGACAGATAATGAGTCACGAGCTCCTAAACATTTAAAAATCACACACCTAACGAAGAAGATTGGCCACTGCCTCATCCAAATTGTTGTTTTATGAAAGAGTTAGGGCTCTAGTGCACGAGTTTAACATCATGTGTTTACCAAGCTACAGTAAACGATCTGTGCATTCTTAGGTCATTACAAATATAAGATAAAATGCACTTGCTTCAACTCTTTCATTAAGGTATGAGCTAATACATTCTATCTTGTATTTGCCATAGGTTAAAAACATGTTCAACATCAGTCAGTGTGGTTCAGCTCACACAAAGCTGCTTGTTAAGGCAAATTAATTTCTGTTGCATGTTTCAGCCCTCTGTCAGTGAAGCCACTCAATTCAGAGAAATACTTTTGCCCAAATCAAAAGTTTAGAGAATCAAAGAATATTTCAGGTAAAAAGTATATCTGGGGCTGCTTAAAATGTTATTTTAAAAGACAATTCCAATCAGGTGAAACATATCTAACATTTAATTGTGTCTAATTTAAGAAACATCTACATCTTTTTGCTTGGGACAACTGGACCCAAAACATTAATAGCTTGGTTTTAATCAGCAGAACTTCAGAACCTATTTAAATTAAGACAATACAATGTCTCTGACATTAGTAGAAACAAGAAAGCTGCAGTGTTAAGGAATGACACATGGCAACAAGGAGGCATTTTTAACTCGATTGTATGCAACTTCATTTGTTTATTAATTACTAATCTATGTATGTGTATTAATCTCTATGTAACTGCATGCCAAACTAGAATTTTGCATAGAAGTTTGTGTGAAATGGCTCATTTTCCTCATGCCTTCAACTCTGGTGCTGAAGGCTCTACCAAATCATCAAGAAGGGCAAGAAAGAGAACCTGGGGCCAGTCAGCTTCAACTTGATCTTTGGGAAGGCAATGGAGCAAATAACCTTGAAAATAACCTTGAAGAAAAAAAATAAAAGAACCTTCACATAACCTTGGGAGGAAAAAAAAACCCAAAAAGAACATGATCAGAAGTAGTCAGCCTAGACTTAGGAAGGGGAAATGATGCTTAATTAAGTAACCTGACAACCTTCTATGATGAGACAACTGGTGTGGTAGATGGGGTTAGGCAGGGGATATTTATCACTACTTTAGTCAGGCTTTTGACTCCATCCCGCATAACATAAGAAAAAACTACTTCTTTTTTTACCATAAGGGTGATCAAACACTGGAACAGGCTGCCCAGACAGGTTGTGGAATCTCCATCCCTGGAGATACTCAAAACGCACTGGACACAGTCCTGAGAAACCTGTTGTCGTTGACCATGCTTTGAGCAAGGGGGTTGGACCACACAATCTCCAGAGATCCTTACCAGCCTCAACTGTTCTATGAAATCTTACACTTCTTACTAATGTTTAAATATCAGAGAGAGAACTTTCCGTTTTATGCTGACTTTAAATATGGAAATGTTTTAAAACATGTTTCTTACTTTCTCTAAAACTGTAGAGAGAAATAAAACAAAATTTTTTAAGAACATCCTTAAAGCACCAGTAAAGGAACTTCTACACTTGGTTCTGATCCAGCACTAAGAAGACATAATTGCAATGCGAAAAGTATAAATCAGAGAGAAGCAAGAAAATCCCAGGCAGACTCTTCTATGGTGGCTGAACACATTCTGGTCCATCTGTTCATGTCCAGAAACTTAGCATCAGGAAGCTATATTATCACCCATAAAGGAGAAAATGAATGTCAGAATAACTTTGAGCTTCCTCAAAACCATCACATAGGACATAGAACTGAGAAGCACAGCTAACACTGACACATGGCATTCATCCATATTTTTGCCTAGTGGAAAACATGAAATTTAAAATGCCTTCGTATTTCTCTATTCTATCAGCACTATTCCTATTTCCACCTAAACTGAGGTTAAGCTAGTTGCATCTCAGATGATTAAAGTAATGTTCTGAGGCATAAACAAACCGGAATTCCAGATTTTCATTAAGTTCTGTGAAGCATTGATACTCAATTCTAAAGCTCAAGATATGCCAAAGCAGTCTTGTAATACTCCAACCTTTATTTGTAAAAGATACAAATGCTTTGTCTACAGCAGAGAAACAATACTCATCTTCCCCACACTGCTAATTATTAACCTCTCCAAATGTTTTCCACATATTTTTGGTAAGCAACAACACTAATAAATCATTTCCACTGCTTTTTTTTTTGCTTTTTTTTTTTAAAGACTATAAAGAATCAGTGCAGCCTGCAGTGCACTAGACGCAACTACATACCACAATTGGGGCAGTCATCTCTGACAGGTCCCGTTCTTTGGCAGCTGTCAGAGCCAACAGTTTTCTCAGCCAGCCTGCCACTTTTCTCAATTCACCCGCCTTCCAGTCCTCCCACCCCGCACTCCCATCCGTCTTGCACTGTATCCTCACCTATCCCAGCCATGCCCAGCACAACCATAAGAATGGCCCTTGGGAGCATGCTAGTTCCAGAGAGCGTCTTGAGCTTTGCATTGCAATGAAGTTAAGAGAACATAAACAACTGGTTATCATCTCAACTTTGTAGCTTCTTAAACAATCATCTGATCATGCAACAACCATACAACTGACCATCAAGACTTTGCTGGACCTAAATTTTAGAATGGTTCCTCTCTTGTTTTCTCCCTTGTGCATGCACAGGTCTGCCACCTTCTGCTTTCCTTCTCCCTTTCACCTAATGCTAAAGTCTTCGCAGATGTTTAAGCTGGAATGAAACTAGAGTATTTATAACTAAATGAAAAAGAATCCTAAATATGAAAGTTTAAAGTTAAATTATTAGCCAATGATAAACAGTGAAAAAGCAAGACCCAGACTAAAACTTCTCAGACTTTAAATTCCCAAGAGAGGGAAAGACATCCAGAGAGGTCAAAACATATGAGCTGTCATTCTAGGTCAGGCAGTAGCGCATACCATCCCAGCAAGGCTTTCACACATACCAGCAGGCAGCAATATTCAAGGGGAAGTTTCCATGGCAAGCGTTTGAGCCAGCCACAGATGCAGCAGTATGGCAACCAGGGAAAAGATTCTCGGGTAAGCAAGCCACAAACTCAAGACCATCTACATTAAACCAAATACTAGCAGGCAAAACACAAAGCACTGGTGTCTGATGATTGTAAGCAGAATAAATCACGGTGTCAAAGCCTAAGCTGAAAGACTGCAGTCTCCATCAATGCACAAAGACGAGATCAGCAGTAATGCCTGCTAGTATTTTGTCATCCAAAAGTAAATATAGCTCTAACCAGAATCCTGGGCCAAGCTGAAAACCTTGCGGACTAGAGACAGCCTTCCCAGTTCATTGACAGGATGGGAAAAGAGGGTTGAGTTTAGTTCTGTCAACTGTCATCTTCATTTGTTTTCCATACCAATAAGTTGCCACTTTCATTAGTCTTTTTATTTCCATACTAATCCTTTCAGTGGCATAAAAGTGGCATCCACTCAAACAACAGGCTTGGATTCAGATACCACCATAGAATCATAGAATAATTTCAGTTGGAAAGGACCTCTGAAGGTCATCTGGTCCAACCCCTGGGCTCCAAGCAGGGCCAACTAGATCACAGCAAACACAATCACATTTGCTCCAGCTCTTCCCCAAATCCCAGACACGCAATATTCCCTGCGTTCCTATGGGAGTTTTGTTGTTGCTGTTGCTTTTAAATCATACTGCTGGTCTCTTGGGGAGCAGCTGCAGCATACCATTTCAGCCAGGAAAGCAGTGTGCAATAACTGGCTAGCCTAGCGTACTGGCTCCAGCCCTGCCAGTTCCTACCAAGCAAACGTCAGTAAAGCATTAACAAAATAACCCCCAAAACACAGCCCCGCTATCTTTATACATGCAAGCTCTTCAAATGCTTCTAAAAGGAAACGTCTAGTTTAACTTCTACTATCCATCTATATGGCTTGAGAGTTCTACCAGACATTCAGCAGTTAGAACTGTAATCCAGGTATACAAGATAATGGGAGAGGGCAGCCTCCCCATCGCTACATTAGGCACCATCACCCATACAGAGATATCAAACTGATTCATCTATACTCCTGGGAAAGGGATGAGCATCACGAACCCCAGGAATACAATTTGTCTGTGTCAATGCATATGGATTTCATTTTCCATATGAGTTATGAGGTACCTACAATTTAAGCCTTTTTAGCTCCTGCCTCCTTCTTCTACCCCCCCAATAAGATACACTCAGGGGACCAGAAAAAAAAATCTTTATTGCATTAAATCCCTTTCGGCATTCTGTTTTTCAAAAGGAATACATTTCAGGGACTTTAGTCCCTCCCCTCCCTTTATTAAGGTCATCTTAATTAACTCCAGTGTCTAGTTCAGCTACTGTATATATCTCTTCCAATTTATATTTAGTTTCCACCCAAAATATTCTGAATCATTCAAGAGCTATGTTGTAAGAGTGTAAAAATTACCAGAATGCTATAACCTAACTCACAGCAGGTATGTAGGAGGGGCCTATCTGCATGTATGAAAAGTAGTGACTGAGTTTATATTCATATTTAGATTTAACTAAGATTTTGGCTTCTCTTGAATTGCTTCCGCCTCGCCCTGAAAAGCCCCTTATACGTAAACATAACAGATGAATTTAACAGAAATAAAGAAGTACTACTTCAAAACCACTTTGCCTATTCTGAACTATAAGGAACCTTTTGTCCTGTACTAGCACTCTACTACCCCCTCAGACCTTGCATTGCTCATGCTAAGCTATCAACCCATCCTCAAGATGCACAATTCCAGCTTTGAAATGAGAACAACCTTAAGGTGGATATAGGAAAGCAAGCTATCATTTAAGCATCATTCATTTTTCAGTATGTATGTTTATGCAAGAGACAGATCCAACATTCTGCTTTTCAGCACTGTATGCATCTGGTATTATGAAACAAATCTTAGAGGTATCAGGCACTTAACAACATCCAGAAAGATTTTTAAAAACATGCTACTTAAGAAAATAAACAGGTTCAGCAGAAAGGAACACCTGAAAGGGGGTCAGAAGCTTAATAAATTTTCGAGCTCTGTCATTAGTCTACAACCTGCTGCGTGACCTCAGACAACTATTTTGCTTCAGCTTCCCTTTATGTAAAGTAAGCTGAAATGTACAGATGAAAAGTATTTTAAAGTTCAGCACTCAAGTATTTAGTAAACTTAACATTATCGTTAACATTTTGACATTTGTTAAAAGCTTGCCAACGCCACTTCGTCCACCAGTACAATGCTTTGCAGTTTTTCCTCCTATCTGCAGACTCCTAAAAACATACAAGGCCATTGTACAGCAAGTTTAAAAAACAAGACTTGCTTAAAAAGGGGGGGGGGGGAGGAGTTTTTTTCTTGTTTTAGAACTTTTTTTGTAAAATAAAATAAAAATTTAGAGTTAATACATGTAATTTCCCAAGGACCAAGGCCAAGAAAGACTTCGTCGTATCATTTTAAAAGGTATTTTGGAATTCCCTTTTAATACACCGGTATTTTTCGGTATCAGCTATTTAGAAATGCACCATCTCTTTTAACTCTATGAGCATACGTCAACAAGAGAGTTTAGCTAGACCAATTAAGGAACATCCGAGTTTCCATTAGGCTTTTGTTACGAAGATTGTTAAACTAGCTTCGACAAGAATACGTTTCTAGTCCGCAAGACCCATCTCATCACACAAGGGCCCAAGGTCATCACGGCTCCTTTCAGAGCCGACAGCGCGTGAGAGATAAGGACAGAAATTCGGTTTGCAATACGAGGGACTGCACGATAACCGCACCTAGAAAAAACAGCGTCGATACAGGAAGCAGCCTTCCACCACCGCGTTCGCTTCTAAACAGCCATTTTACTTCTAACTACATCCTTCCCTCCAGCCAGCCTTCATTTTGTGCTCCTGCCTGGGTGCGCGGTTCCAGGCTGACGGCTGAGGAGAGGATACCGGGGGTGCGCTCAGGTGGCGAGATGCCTCCCAGCCTCGCCGGGTGCCGAGCGAGCCGCTCCGGTGCCAGGGCCGGGGGAGGGAGGTTTCCCGCCTCCCCCCGGTTTTGAAAGTAAATGAAGGCGCCGCTCCCAGCGGCGGGGGAGGGGGGAGCTAGGCTCCCTCCTCCTCCCGGGAGCCCGGCTCCTCCTGGAGAGGCAGGGGAGCCCGGGGACCCCTCTCCTGGCAGGTCGGCCCTGCTATCGTCCCTCCCCCCGGGCGGGCAGTGCCGTGTGTCCCGTCCCTCCCCCCGGGCGGGCGGGCTGGCTGGCTGTGCTGTCTCTCCCCCCGGCAGGCCGTGCGAGAGCGGCGGGGCGGGCACTCACCGCTCCGGCAGAGTGAGAGGCGGCGGCGGCGGCGGCGGCCTCATCCTCCTCCGGCGACGGCGGGCCGATCTTGCTGCAGGTGGCCGCCAGCAGAGCGAGCGGTGACGGCTGAGCGTCCTACCCACAATGGGCGGGTTCAGGGAGAGAAAGTGGGTGGCGGTTAGTGCGGGACAGCGACCGGGCTCCTCGCAGACGCGCACACAGGAAGCGGCGGCGGCGGCACCGGCTCCCGCACCCGCTCACAACGTGTCACCCGGGGGAGGGGGGGAAGGGGCCCGGCCGGGCCTGCGCTTACCTGGGGGGCGGCCGCCCCGGCGGAGGCCGAGGCGGCGCCGTTGCCGTGCTGGAGATACTCGCTGTGGCTGCTGCTGTCCACGTCTAAGGCAGCCATTTCCTCTTGTTTCACGGGCTTCTCGGGAGCTGCGGGCACAGCGGGGAGGGGGAGGGGAGAGTCACTGACGGGAGCGATCACCCCCCTCCCTCCCTCTCCCTCCCTCCCTCCCTCCCTCTCCCCCCCCCTAACCCCAGCGCTCCCCCCGCCCTCCCGCACGGAGCCCTCCTCCTCCTCCTCCTCCTCCTCCCCGTGCTGCTGCCCCTGCCCCTCTTCTCCCTCCTCCCCCTGCTCCTCCTGCTGCTGCTCTCAGTGCCGCTCTCGCCTCGCTCGCACACGGACGCTCCGGGGCCGGAGCGGGGAAGCGCAGGGCCGGAGCAGGAGCAGGGAGCCCCGCGGGGCGGCTCGGTCGGTGCGTACGTACCGGTCATGGTGTGAGTGCGAGCGGCCGGCTGGCTGGCTGGCTGGGCGGGAGGCAGGCAGGCAGGCAGGCTGGCTGGCTCGCACACAGGCCCTGCTGGCTGGGGCTAGGCGGCTGCCGCCGGGGACATGCTTATTGTGCTCACGGGCTGAAGCGGCGGCGGCGGCCCGAGCCTACTCCGGGGTTTTTTTTCCTATTTTGATTGACGGTGCGGGAAAGCCGAAAGGTGGGGCTTGCAGCGGGAGAGGGGGCCCGGCCGACACCGCCGCCCGCCCGCCCGCCTGCCAGCCCGGAACTCCCGCCTACGCCCGCGCGCGCGCGCTCATTGGCTGCGCCTCGCCGCTGGCGCCGCTCGCACTGGCCGCCCGGCCCGCCAGTCACCCGCCAGGGCCGGGGGGGGCGCCCCATGCCGAGGCGGCTTCCTGTTTGCCAGGGCTTGTGCGAGGAACAATGAGCGGGACCGGCCGAGAGCCCGCGGCCTGCCCCGGCCCGGGCCCGCGCGGGGGGAGGCGGCCCCGCCGCCGCGCTCCCCCGCCGCCGCGACGGGGCGACGGGGCCCGCGGGGCCTGGCCGCCCGCCCGCCCGCGCCGCAGGGGTCGGCGCAGAGGCACAGCTGCGCGGCGGCCGCGCTCTCCCCCTCCCCGTTCCGTCCCCGTCACCCCCCCCCCCCCCCCCCCCCGCCGCCGTGGTGGCGGCGCGGTGCGCGTGTGCCCCGGAGACGCCGGGCTGGAGCCGCGCTCGTTTGAACTCGCCCTGGCGGGGGTTGTCACTCACGGCTGGCGACAGCCGCGGCTCCGGGCCGGCGGCCGAGCTGCGCCCTGCCAGCAGCCAGCGCCAGCGCCGCCGCGCTTTGTCCCCGCCGGCACTAAGATGTCGGCGCGTCGTCCCCAGGGGAGCCGGCCGGCCGGCCCGCCCGGGCAGGCCCTGCCCGGCGGCGGCCCGAGCCCCCGGGGCAGGCCGCCCCTTGCCGCGGGACGGGGGCTCCGCGTCAGCGCCGGCCTCTGGCCGGCGGCGGCGCGGCCCCGGCGGCCACGCCTCAATGGCCGACCCCGCGGGCCGTTGCATAAGCTTTCCGGCCGTCGCGGGCTCGCTCCTGGCCCACCCGGGCGGGCTAAGTCTAAAAAGCGCCTTTGCCTCTTGTGTAAAGTAAAACCCATCGAGGGGATGAGGCCGCGCGTGAGGTTTTAACGCGGCGCGTCCTTCCGACGGGAGTGTCGACGGCGACAACGTGCTCTGCTCTCGGCTAGGCAGCCAAGCCTTAGCACAGACCGAGCACTGATGCCAGCAGGTCTTATTTTAGCCGTGTTGAGGGGAATTAATAAGCTTCCCCTCAGCGCCAGTTTGCTGCGCTCATCTTACGCAACACAAAGGAAACCGGGAGCTCTCGGCTTGCTGAACTAAGGCAGGAAATATGTTTAAAGCATTATATAAGTAGATGATGATACAGAAATAATTATTAGTGGGGCCTGTTTCTCTGTGACACCATCTAGCTTGCGATGGCTTCCCCTTCACGGGGAGCTACTTCAGCTTGGCCTTCCCTCACGTCCACATGTACGTGCAGGGTGATAGGACGGCGCATAGGCTGAGGCAGTGATTTTGACCCTTAAGCTTGTAAACTTCCCTGATGAATGAACTTTTCTTGGTTACCTTTCACGTGGTGGTCCAGGGAGTCTGTGAATGAGGCTGAAAAGCAGTGGACTGAAGAACTCAAACCTACTTTCCTGTTACAATGTTTAATGTATTTATCGCTGAGAATTACTAGTGAGCATAGTCTCTCGTATGTCCATGGTTGTGCTGAGTATTTGAAGTCACAGGCTAACCTGATTGATAAACCCATGGAGAAGTTAGTAACTAGGAAGCCCAGGAATACGGTCAGGGTTTTCAACAGCCTCTCTGATCAGAGAATAAACAGTGCTTTTTAATCAGTCCAGCACTATGACCTTGCAGTAACTGCCCAGGCTTAGCCTAGAAGCTATTACAGAACAGGAAAAAACACACTGAGAAAATGTGAATTTAATACCAGGAAGTTATGATGGAGGAAGACTGCGTGCACTATCTTCCCTGTCCATGGAAGATTGCTCTTACTGTGTGTAGTCTTATTTTAAGCCCATTTACTTTTGTCGGTATGTTGAGAATGCCTTCAGGTGACTTTTAATAGTAAGTTGTAAATTAATCCCAAAGCTGTTTGTCACAATTCATTTTTTCCAGGGTAGTTAAAAAAAAAACAACAAACCCCACTGCTGGTTTTAAAATGTCTGTGTGTGTTTACATAGTCTCTTGTGATTCTACTTTAGAATCAGTTTGTCGGCAAGTTAAATAACATAGCCATAAAGGAGAGGAAGCTTTTTTTGCAATTCATATTTTTTATTTTAATAACAGAACACTCTGAGAAGCGAAAGTTGTAGCTAGGGACAGAAGTCACATTTATTTTGACCTAATATAATAACGTCAGAAATAATTTTCAGCCAGTAAAAGGTAGAATACACAAGCTTTAAAAATGAGTCGGTATGTATACGTTAGCAATTTTTAGGAGAAAATGAAAATGCAAGATTACATGATCCACAAGACTACTGTAGTATCTAAAAAAAAGTCTTCTACAGCTGGTATAAAATCTGCAATTTGTTTTGCAATAATAGAAGTTGTTAGTGAAATGTATGATAGCCTGACATCCTGGAACCAGAAGTATTACAGATAACTTTGGACTTCCAATAACCTAGGAAGTGGTTCACTTAAAGATTGATGTGTAAGAGAAATAATTCCTGTTCATATGCTGGGAAGGTGGGAATGATGCTTAAACACTGGCCCTTACTAATCAGCAGGGTATTGCCAAACATTATCAATGGTGTTTTGCTTTAGGAAGATTATGTTGTCTAGGACTCAAACTAAATATGAAAGTCAGTCTTTCTTCTACAATTGGAGGTATGTTGAGAGAACTGTGACTTCAGCGAGATGTTGTCAATAAAGTAGTTTACCTGTATGGATCTGATTGCAAGCTTGGGACATAACTGCAATGCTTTACGACAGAAGGATTGAAATATCAATAATGGGAATTGGTTTTATATATTAAAGAGTTTTTCAGTGCAATAAAACTCAAATGTAAATAAGCTTGACAACACTAGTTGAGGACCAACTTTTTCTAGTCAAGTACCTAAAATTAGGGGGACATTGATGGTCCTATTAAATTTAGATAAAAAAGGAGCAAAACATAATAGAATATAAATAGACTATTAAAAAATAAGATAAATTACAGGAAATTTGAAAAAAAAAGGTATGCTATTATGAAAAAGAGGTGTAAAGAGGAGACTCAGTCAGAAATGTTAAATAGAAACTGATTGGTAATAAAGTGTGTTTATTTACCACTTCCCATTGGAGATTAAGAACACATGAGAAGCAAAAAAAGATTCAAGGAAGAAAGGAAATGAGAAAAGACATTATTTGTAGCTTTTTGGTTATCAATATGCTAGCATCAAGACGTTCACTAGAAAAATCCCAGATGTACTGGGGAGATCATTGTATCCACACTGGCTGGAAGTTCTGTTAGGTGGTGGTCTTCCTGCTGAGTTGCCACTGTGCTGATATCCCCACAGAGATTGAGCTCCATGCCCAATTAGAGGAGCCATTGTTTCCTCTTTCTTGAGATTACCCACCAGATGTACTGTATCAGTATGTGATCTGAATAAACTAACCGTGACCAGTTTATTATTAAAGAGCCTTGCCTCTTTAAGCCCTTGCCTCCTGCTTCTGGGCTGCTTGTGGTGAACTGCAGGTCCTGGAATGAATTCTGAATCCACTTGCTGAAAATGGTGTGTTGTAATTTGAGCTATGTAGACATAAAGAAAGCAACACTGGGCTATACATACTGAGAACACCTCTACCAGATACCAAAATACAGCTATATCAGAACTGAGATACAGCCTTTGCGGTAAGTAGCAGTAGAGTTCAGGAGAGGAAGTGATGCCTACCAGCTTCTGATGAAACTTCAGGGAAGGTTTTGAAAGATCAAATAAGATGCAAATTGGAAAGAATGCTAAAACTTAACATCTACACTGTAGTTTGGTTGTAAGCTCAATGCTGCATTTGGCCACTGCAACTTATATCTCTTTGGTTTAAGTCTTGGATCTCAGTCTCTGTGAGGATGTCAGTTCAATACAAATTCAGAAGGAAGTGCACCACCTAACACAACTTCCATCCAGTACAGTGCCTGCTATACTGGAAATGTCTTTTCTGTCTGTATACTCCTTTGAAAACTTCTGAGTTGTGACATATATTGCTGTCTTTCGTAGTCCTTTCTGTTAGTGACCTTGCATTTATTTAAATGAACGTATTATTTAAGGGTGGTTGGTATGTAGTCCAGTTCAGTTTTCACATCCGTATTACTCCGTTCCTCTGTAAAGTGCTGTTTTTGCCATGCTGAAGCCTAGAATGCAACTGTACAAGACTGGCAGGAACGCGTTCTGCTGTGGTGTGTTCTGTACCACTGGGAAAACTCAGACTCAGGGTGCTTTAGTTTGAAAGGCTGGGTTTAAAATGACATTGGAAGAATCAGTAGGGATTCAATTCAGCAAGCTACCTTAAAACACAGCCTTCACCAAAGGGGCAACAAGCAGAATTATCTGTAAATCTCATGCCTGAAAAAGTAACTAGGACACAAAAAACAACAATTCAGAGAGGTATCCTTTTGAAGTTGAGGTACCTTCTTTTACTTTAGTCATCTGCTTAAAATTTCAGTAGAATGTGGAGGGCCATATGTTTTGGTTTCCAAGTGCCAAACATTTACTTGGTACTACAAAACGCAAGATAATTACAAGGTTCTGATTCAGACCTATTAAGCTTACTAGAATTCAACTTCATTCTGAATTTCGGCCTTTCTTTCCAATGTGTTTTAAGTCTTAGCAAACGGGAAAAAGAATCTAGCTACTAGTCCTAGACATCACACTCTTAATTTCTGTGTCACATATGGGCTCATTTCCTTAAGAATATTGGGAGATTTTTACATAGCGCCGCAGGCAGGACTGACAGGAGGTTAACTTGTGAGGTTTCTTGAGTCAGTATGTAGTAGTTGGAGGCAGTTGCATGACTTGAGTTCATCCCTTTAGAAATCAACAGAGAAATGAGTCCTTGCCTGGTGTAAAATCAGCAAGGAAGCAGCAGTGGTCAGAGAAAGGTGTTGGGTGGCATCATGTCATCATCCCCCAGAAAGCACCTCCCTAGACTGAGATGAGTGGCTATGAAAGCACAAATTTTGCAAGGTGGGAGCAGGCTTGAGCAGTAGGTGTGGTTTGACCAGAAGAAGCTGAGCCAACCTAATAGCTTGTTGACCTCACCATAATTTAATCAACTTACACAACAAAACAAACCCTGCAAAAATACTGCTCCCCACATTGCAAGCTAAATTGAGTCAAACTAGACACAGTGGGGGACAGGGCTTCATGGGTGGGAGCAGATGCAGAGAGGTAAGACTCCCTTCAGCAGCGGCAAGTAGATTAATTCAGAGTGTCAAGCTTGCTAGACTGCACAGGAACTTGCTTTTGGCTATGTTTGTGTAAAGTGCCTGTCAGTAGCCTGGGATTTCTAGCCTCTAGAGGAGCACAAACAGTACTTGAGAGCATCTGAAATATCAAGCATTTGTATAGTCCACTGCACAAGTGTGATGGTATCCAAGTGTAACTGTATAAAAGACAAATAATATTTATTAGAAATGAAATTGGATTTTAGAAGAGCAATTTTTCTGTTTTAAGTGGGAAAGCAATGCTAAAAATACTAGTTTTCTGCCTGAAGCAACTCCATTGAAGAGAGGTCAAAGAGAAATCTGTGGTACCTGGATCCAGCTGTTAGCCTGGGAGACATTTAATTCCACTGATCTGCTCACGTCCAGTGGAAGCTGTTGACGGGATAAAGAAAGGCCTAGGAAACTAATGGACAGCACAGCATTCACAGCAGGAATACACCAGCTCCAGGCACTTTCTGTGCTTGACTAGAGGTCTGAGACACACAACCTAGCCACAGTAAGAGGAAGAACCTGTGAATAAGTAGCTTACCAACCCAGTCTGTGCACAAATCTAAAGGCTGTGACTTCACCAACACAGATGACAGATCTTCAAAGAATGGGGCCAGCAGAAAGTCTGTCCAAGCTCTACACACACCGATGTGCGAGGACAGTCCTCTGGAACATTGTTTCTAGCCTAGTCATTGTATTTATGAAGTTTTTTTAAGCAATTAGGACAAAATAAGTCATGATCCCTTTTAGTCAGAAATTCTTCTTCATTTGTTACAGCTGCAACTCTCCCTGGGTGATATATTTTTGTATATTTTGCAAATTGTCAGATTCCATGGGGACATCTAATATTTGACTGGTAAACAGGCTCTGTCCTTAATAACATGCTAGAGAAAATTAATTCTGCTGGTTTTTCTTCCTCATGTTAAACTATGTGACTAAGACAGGAGAAGAACTTCAGTGTAATTGCATGAGGGTTTTTTTCCCATTAATTGTATTGTCTTGTTTTTAGTTGTGTATACAAATAAATAAAGAGTATATTAGTTATATCTTCTCTGTAAAATTTGGGTGGGTTTTATGCAATTGGCAGCTTATTCCATCTAAGTAAGAACTTTTTTCATTAATAAAATTTGTTTCTTACAAAGAGGAAATTAATTCATCTAATCGCTCTCCCATTTGGAGAGAGGTGGCAGGAAAAAGCAGATAGTTACACAGCTGAAAACTTGCCCTTTAGCAGGTAAATCCCTGTAGACAGCTCTCTCCTTTCACCTCGCTTAAATGAAAAATACCTCTTTATTCAAGCTTCTTAAAAGTCACTGCGTTTGGGCCCCATCATTATCCTGTTTGTTAATGCTTAATTCTTACCCATCAAGGTCATCACAACAGATAAAATTTAATTATAGAAATAATTGGAAAAAAAAAATCATAGATCCTTTAGCTAAGGTTAGAAAAGTTGTTCAGAGAAAAAGTCCATAACCATGACTTGCAGAATCAGCAATATGGCATCTAAGGGTCCTTCTTCTTAGCCCATCACAAAATTGGAATGGAAGTAAATAAATAGATACATACATAAATTCACCTAAAAAAAAAAAAGTGTCTTCTTACATACTTCTTGCCTAGCGTAATTCTGTCTTTCTCCCAATTTGGCATTTTATTTTTAATAGTACTGATAGAAAAGTAGGCCATTGTGGAAATGAAAGAGACTGGCAAATTATATACATGCACATATGTTTACTGAAAAATTGAAAACTTAATAGCAGGAGTTACATATTCTGAAAGGAAATATTTTTAGAGGGATAAAGTGACTTATTTTTAGGAATCTCAGTCTGAATTCCCATTCCCAGAGCAAGAGCAAGCAGGAGGCTGTGGCTCCCTCCAGGAGAAGGAAGTCTGGGGCTACAGTCCAAACCACATCCCTTGCTTTCTCTGGCAAGTTGCAGTTCCAGCAGCCTAAAGGCCACAGGGTTAAGGTGGTCTGAACAGCAGGGGATCAAGTGAACATCCGGTTAAGGAGATTCGTAAACCTGCATGACAGCTCTACATTCTTAACATATCTTTACGTGAGGGAAATTCTTTTGTTTCTTAAAAAAAAATATATATCCTTGACAGGATCTTTGAAAAAGGACTCGTGGACAGTGACTTCCAGAAGAGGGCTGGGGGCCATCTATGGCAGGAGAACCTTCCCCGGGAGTGTTTGATGCAGGAACAACCTGACCTCACAGTGGTTCTCAGCATTTTGTTTTAGCTGGCATTAGGGGACTACACTCAGTGCATGCCATCTCTAGACGGGCTGGCTTGGATGCCCCTGAGGTACCTGCTCCACTCTCACTCCCCTGTGAGAAACCCCAGTTGAACAGAGTTCTGGCGTGTCCACCGTGGCATATAAAGCCTTTGTGGTTTTTTCCTATAAGCATGATTTCATTAAAGTAGACAAAAGCATTAAGAGCAACAGAACAAATTAGGTTTGTGCCTTTCTACTTACTAACTTTAAAAGAGAAGGTGGAAAGCTGTAGGGTTCATTTCAAGTTTATCTGTGTCTATGTTGCAGAGAAGTCAGTTTAAAATGTGGACAAGACTATGGTAACAATGTGTTCACCTTACCTTCCTGCAATACCACAGACAAGTGGAATTGCATCACAAATACCAAGGAAGAGAAAGCCGAGTGAGATTTGAAATTCCAGTTCTGCTCATGGAAAAAAAACTGTTTTCAGGGAGGAAAAAAAAAAAGATACTAATTAAAATTTATCTAAGAATGTCTCCGTAAAAGAATCATCAATCTATTTCAGCTTAAGTTTGAAAGAGGCACATTTGAGGCTTGAAAAATGACAATAATTAACACACTGGTGGTGCTGGCATAGAACACCAATAGACTTTTTTTTTAACTGCTAATTAACCTCTGGCTTCTATAGACATCTTTAAAAAATGCATATCTTCATTACCTTTTTTGCACCTCACTAGCAATCACATAGTCCACGCTACTTCTCAGACCATGCTGCAGATCACTTTTGGTCCTTTTGACCTATTTTCATTTCAGAATTACCGCACAGCCTTCCCAATCTAATGACACTTGCAAACGTCTGCACTTGCTGCAGGTGTCCTTCCTATTTCTAAAAATTAATTAACAAAAGTTAATTATTTTTTAATGTATTGTTTCTCTCTCTTGTGTCAATTAATATCTGAATTATTGAAGTGGATCATTGCTATTAGTTTGTTTTCACAAAGTTGGAAAACTCAGAAACTCCACTGTCATCTTAATTACTTACAAATGAAGGGTAAAATGCCTTCCTTTCCGTGGCAAAACTCCAAGAGATGTAATGGAGACAGGATCTCATGGCAAGCCTACATTCCCTATGCATTCCCCAAGTCTCAGCAGGACCACTCAGGCACTGGAAGTGAAGCATGCATGCCCTGCACAAGCACAAGTATCCAGTTCCAGGGCAAGGATCCCACTACATCTTTTACTTTACAACAGTAGCACCAGATTTTAAGCAACATGTTATGTTTAAGCAGGGTGGTAATTGAATATTCTGTCTGCTGCATAGAAAAAAAAAAAAAGTTCATCTTCCTTTTCTTCTCCCAAAGAAAAAGCATTACGATACTTTTTTTCCTATCCTGGATTCCTACAGAAATTAAAAGGGTTTTGAGATCATTATCTCTTCATATGTATAATAAATCTGTGTGTGTGTGTGCGCGCATGTGTGCACACATACGTGCATGTACATACTTGCACGTTGTGCAAGAGAGGGAACAAGAACAAACAGTAGCCAATTTTAACCACATCTGACAGGGTAATAAAAGGCTAAAAATGTTACATTCCTATACATTTCATAAAAACAGGCTGCTAAGTAAAAGAAGAGAGGCCTACTGCAGTTTGAGTTAAACCCTTATTAAACACCAAGAAAGCTGCAAAGATGAAAGATGTTGTGAATACCCACCCACAGGAAAAGTTGCAGTTGGAGCTTCCAGCTACGTAGACCTGGGAGAATCCAAACAAGAGATCACCCAAGGGAAACCAAACCCCATCAGATCTGTAGCTCATGGGACTACTAGTTTGTGCTGGATTTCTAATCCATCACTGTCCAGCTCTGAAGATGGCATACACAAGTTTTGCCCTTCGACTTTGGGGAAGAAAAGATACTTTTTTCCATACAGATTTCTCAGTCCTCATGAGCTGAAACCCAAGATGAAAGGAAGGACCAGAATTTGTTCTTAAAGACCCCATGGGATAGTCTCACCAGAGTCTCTACATGCAGCACACTAGACAAAGAGAAAACAGCATCTTCAGGTTCTCAGACCCTGGAAACTGGAGAAAAAATTCATGCCCTAGCAGCCTGGACTTTGGTCTTGTTCAAGTTAGCAAGAACCAGTGCTGTTAAAAAGCCTTTCATCCCACTTTCTAACCTGTCACATCACTGACGTCCAAGGGTCTAACCATTCTCAAAAGTTTGGTGAGCAACACACATCTTAGGTCTATTGACTTTTCTGATTTTTCTGCAATACAGGTGTGGCATCCATGCAGAAGACGCAGCTGGAGGAAGGAGTAAGTCAGGCTTCTTGGCACTGTTGTCCCTTGCCAGTGCAGTGCAGGGTCCCCAGCTCTGCTGGAATGCTGGAGACACGCATGCCAGTGCCATGCATCTTTGGCATCTCGCTTGGATGCCAAAAGAAAGCTGAAAGAAAGAGAGAGAGGGTCCAAACCAGGTGCTGCATAATGTACCAATAAACACACCATCTTCAAGACACTTACCCACTATAGTGCTTGTCTCAGTCACATTTCCTCCCTGTTCGTAGCTGGGGTGCGTTTGACAAGGTTTGTTTACTTCACCCCAGGGTTGCATGTTCATCACCTATCAGTCACACATCCAGGGACAAACTCTGGTACTCCAACATTCACAATCCGCTCTGGACAACTGCCTGCCTTTTTATGTCCTAGTCACAGTAACTCATCTTTCACCTATACCTCTCTTCTGCACTGTACACTTCAGACCCTCCTTTGCTAGGCACGTTCATGTCTCTAAAAATATAACTCGGGAACTTTTTATTCTTCATGTTGTGTAGCAAGGAAACTTGGCTCTCAAGCTCAGCAATCTTGCTCGTAGGTGCTGAGACAATCAATGTACCTAGGCTGCCTTGGATGCCTGTAGCCATATCTAGCAATGCTCTGATTCAGTCCTTCGTACCCCACACAAAGGAAGGAGAGATAATGAAAGAATTCAACAGCCAAATCCTGCTGTTCCCCTCTTCTTCCCAAAAAGGTTAACTCCAAGAAAAACAGAAGCACCCATTCTTGTCACAGGGTGACAAAAGGATGTGTGTGGCATTATTATTATTCTTGCTGCTACACGTGTGAGGTTAGCCTGAGATATTTTTAATGAACTTTTTATTTTTTTTAATCTTTTGTTGCTAAGAGAATAATAATGACCTGGCACGGTAATAAGAATCTCCGAGGCTTGGAGCAATAAAATCAAGTTACAGTCTTCTAAAGTAGCTACATTTTGCAATTTTATGGGAAAATAAATACCCATTCTCTTCAGTACGTTATACCTGTCAGTCCCTGTTTTTCCTACACTAATCTAAAAGAAGTTAGACAAGTAGCCTTCTCTTTGTGCTCTGTCATTCATTACTTAAGGATATAGAGAGGAAGTTAGAACAGCATGTTTGTCAAATAAGTAAATATTTAACATTGACTTTCATTTTAACAATCTAAGGGAACAGTATCATAAAACCTTAGAAATTTGGCAGTACTCTTATCTTTTTTTATGTGACACTCAAGTTAGTCATTGAAGCCATTTTATTTCCTGGATGAATGATAATTCCTGCAGTAGGACAATTCAACATAAACATCTGCAATAAAACAGGTCAATTAAATCTGCAAGTTAATTCTAGGCCAGAGGGAGAAAGCTGCCTTATTCTTATTTACTGTTCCCTAAGGAGTTAAGGCCCCAGGGCAGTAGGACTCTGCATGGACTAGAGAAGTTAAACACATGCTTGATGTCTGAGTTGCTGGGACCCAGACCCTCACAGTTCTGTAATTCACGATAACGCTCCTAGTTGGAAGCGCTGTAGTCAGAAAATATTTCCTTATTCCTGTGATTTTTCAGGCAATGAAGGAGACTGGCTGGGAAGCAGGTTTCTAAAGGCCACAGGAGAAAAAAAAACAACAACAAAAAACCCAGCAAAACAAACCACAATTTTAGGGTTTTCGAAATGATCAGTGAAGCTTTGTAATCTGCCTCTGGGCTTTCCATGGGGAAAAGAAGCTTACTGGTCAAAGTCAACATAAAGAGCCCCAACCTGGCTTCAGTAAAAAGTGAGTTAGGTACTACTTTTGTCAAATAGAAATCAATAGGAATTAAAGTATGTTAATGATTTCCCACAGGGGCAGAGAAGCAGCCACTCATGCATCAAACGCAAATGCAGCCAACACAACAGTGAGCTAGTGCTCCTTTCTCCTATTTCCTCATCAGTTCATCTACCGCTTGTCCACATTTGATACGCAAGTCATCAGTACAATGATTATAAGCGAAGACTTCACAGAGAACATAACCTGCTGTATCCTGAGTGAAAAGGCCTCAGCCTGCCCAGTATCTCATGTGTAGTTCAACTCCCCATTCCAGTCTGTACCAGGCCATTTGGGATGTATTAACAGAGTCTGAGAACTCCCAACTAGTGACTATGCAAAGTATTTTCGTTGCTGCAGCTAATCTACAAAGACAAATGTTTTCATGTTTACACTGTAAGAAACAAAATATCCTTATCTGCTGATATGAAACATTTGCTCTTTGTTGGATACCAACACTGTTCAACTCCAAAACTGTTTGAAATCCTGGCTTGCTGCTTATCTAATTTAGCGGTGCCCATTATAAAAGGAAATTGGAGAACTCCCTCTGATATGGCTCTACCTCCCTCTCTGACTCAGTCCATTGAGGATGTTCTCATAAAATCTCTGTTGATCATGGAAGAGATTATCCCCATTTCACATACATGAGTGAGACGTGCAGGAGTATCGAGAGCATTGCCAGAAGTCACACATGAAGTCTCATGGCAGAACCAAGAAATAAACTCCCATTTTTTTCAATCCCCACCCATCCTCCCTTTCACTATCTTTCCACCTCAAAAGAGAAAAATGGAACAACGTTCTTCCTTGTCCTCTGTTTGGAGCAAGAGCCTAATTATTTGACTACTGTTCCATTCTGTTCTTTGGAAAACATTTTTCCTTCCTGTTGTAGATTTTCCACACACACATGCCTTCATAGTTTGCACATTGCTGCCACACAGCATCAGTTAAGGTCCTGGGGAAGCAGCAGGCCAGGCAGCACTAGCCCAGGTTCTGCCTGTACCATGTGTCTGTAGTTCTGCAGAAGGAAAACGACTCAAGGTGTTAATGGTGGGAGTGGCTCTGAATTCAGCGCCAACTCGGTGTCCTCTTGGATGATTCAGTGTCCGAGCAGGGAATCCTGTAAAGCCCCCACAGATCCTGCTGCTGCCTGGCCCAGGCTCTCCACTTCGGACCATTTCACGCACACTTGTGCGTAGGAGGTGTATCATTATAGCCCCTGGGCGTTATAGCCAACTTGAGCTTTTCAGCCTGCATGTTAATGGAAGCCATTCCTAACATTTTGTCAATTAGTGCTATTGCCAAGATACTGGCTGAAGATTAGTTAGATCTGGTTTTCCACTTTTTTTTTTCTGTTTTTCTTTTTTTTAAGGTTGTGCTGTACGTAAAAGCCAAAACCAATTTTTCCAAGTCCACCTGTGCAGTATTAGTAACTGTTTCCTTGTGGGACAGTGCTCCTCTCTCAGTCATCTCTGTACAGTTTTCAAGCCTCGCCACCGCCCATCTAAGTTGTTAATTCTCTCTGACGTTTCCCTGTATCTTTCTTCCAGAGAAGAAAGGGGCCATTGAAGAATATCGTGCAGAGTCTCAAGCAGTTCCCGAATTGATCCCTCAAGGCTCAGGCTGGTGAGAGGGCAGCTTGGCTCAGAGGCAGAGCCTGGCAGAATTTTTGAGGAACCTTTGAGCCAGCAGCATGCCGCTTGAAAAGCCTTTCTCCTTCAGACACATCCGTGCCTCGAATCATTACCAAATATAGAACGTATTCTTTAAAAGATACTACTTTCCCTGCATGAGGTATCTAAAACTGTTGGAAAAAGCAGAGCTGAAAAATACAATGATACCCCTTGCCATATGAGAGATGTGATTAAATTAAAATGCCCCCACAGCCGGCCTTGGTGGCCACACGAACCTTCACTTCACTCGCCTGGGTAGGCGTATGAGGTACAGCCAGGCTCCTCGGGGGCACGGAGGTGTTCACACACACACACGGCCATGGGCTGGGCTCCTCGCAGGCCGCTGGCTATGTGAGGGACTGTGCTGGCATGCCTGCAGTCAAGCAGCCTGTTTGCATATAGGAAGGGGCATTCAGCAGGATCGTTGTTAATAACAGGAAGATATTAAAAGTAACCGAAACAAAGACATAACATTCCCTTGTCCAGATGCACTGTGGGTCTCAGTTACTGTTCTTGCTGTCGTCATATCCGGCTGTCACAGAAATGCTCTGTCCCAATATTTTGCCTCTGTCATGTAGAAAATAGCATTACCGGCTCTCTTCCCACCAGGGCTCCAGACCCAGGCACCCAGTGCCCCCTCGGCCCCTTGCCTTGCTGCCCTGTTGTTCTCTGGCTGCTCTTGCAACACCGAGCATTGCGGGGCGGTGGGTAAGGCAGTGGTGCGTGCCTCAGGCACATGCACTTGCGCAAGAAGCCCAGAAAGAGTCCAGGGCGGCACATTTGTTTTTACATTTGAAGTGACATCATGATATAAAAACCCCCAATTTTCATGGGTTATGGGACAGATCCTTCCATCAGGAAAGGTAGTTCCTAGGAAAAGCTTAACAATGAGTAGGAGAAGCATAAAGTCCTTCCTCCTGCTACTTTTTAACCCCCGTGTCACTGTATAAGTTGCCTTTTTCCATTCCAGGAAGCAGGCTCACATTTTAGTGGAGTTCTTGATCTAAAAAACATTCTAGTTTATTTCACACGAAGAAGAAGAAAACATTTCTGATTCAGTGCTCACACTAGATAGTTGTTTTAGTCCCAAAAACTGTCAAAAAAGGAGGGATAACTCTCCCTCCCTTTGTTTCTTTTCCACTTTCACCCAGTCCCTGGTCTACTTCCCCTGTGGTTGATCTCCTCTCTGTGTTTTTCTCACATATCTTGTGAGATTACTCACTCCATCCATCACCTGTGCATTTGATACACGTTTATTTTCCACAGGCATTTGCTTCCATGCTGAAGTCCCAAGTGAGCTCTGTTGTGCAGCACAAACCAGCTGCGTATCAGGTGCCCGAAGTTGTGGTCACCTATCTTGTGTGCTGGCCCTGCTTAGGCTTCGCTCTTTTCAGGTGTGTCCTCGACATCCTTCCCTACTCTTCAGGTAGCGATACAGCTTCTCCTTCTTCTAGCTCTTCTTCCAGTCATGCACAGTCTCCTCCAGGAGAAGAGCCAGGTGTTTTGGGCTGATCCAGGCTTTGCTGCAGGGACCCAAACCCTTCAGAGCTGGCGGTCCCAGCTGGGCTCCTTTGCTCCTTCCCGTCAGTGCTGCCCTGAATCATATTAAGGCACAACATTGACGCGGAAACAGCGACCCTTGAGCAAATACCCTCCGCTGTTGCAAGACAAGGTGTGAAAAACAAGATCACAAATATCACTCCGATAAGGTATTCTGCATTTTGATGCACATTTGCTTGAACGTTCAGAGGTCCCAGCTCATCTCAACAGCTCTCTGACTTGCAGACAGCATTTTGCCTTGGTGTTTCTTTCCCTCGTGTGTAAAGACTAACCATATATAAGTCCCTATTCAGGCCGAAATTGAAGGCTACACAAGCAAATGGATTGTTCATCTGCTGTGTACTGTTTAACTGCGGTATGAATTGAGCCCTAAGAAAATGGCAGCCGTTCCCTGGGAGTAGCACACTTAGAAATAGATTAGGAGAGTCATAATAACAAGGTGCAATGTATATACCAGAAAAGCCCATGCTCTGGGTTGTGTGCATCTGTTGCAAAATAGCACTTAAATGCTGCAGTACTAGGGGGTTATGCTCCTTGGTTGAATGAAGGAAAAAAATGGAGGGGAGGAGGGAAAGCAAATTGTCACCACTCCTCGTGTCGGAGCCCTGACAGTCTGCCCGCTCTGTTGCTCTGCCTGAGCACCTGAACGTTATCACGCTTGCACTTCCAAGACATGAATGCAAATACATCCCTTAGATGCTGGCCAGCTGATAGTTTCTGCCTTGCAATATTTTGCATATTCATTTTGGCATCCTGTTATTATAAGGCTGATAAATACAATCCGGACATTGAGGAAGCGGGAAGACTCAGCGTTCTTCTACACTGACACTGCGTTCCTAGAAGGTAAATCTAGTTAAGGCAAGTCTCACCCCCTGCAGGAACTGAAAAAGCCCCCGCATACTCCGAGTTTACATCTTTGATCCACCAGCTTTACACATGGAGCACAGCATGTCTCCCATGGAATTTTGCTGAGGGCTATTTTGCTCGTGCTGCCAGTGGGATCCCAGGAGGTGCAGTGTGCGTCTGTTACAGCTGCAGGACAATAGCTGGGGGTCAAGAAAATAAGAGGCAGAAGGGGCATCAAAACTATTTTCTGACTCATCACAAAAAGCAACAGAGGAAAAAAAAAAAATCTTTAAAATCCTCTCAAGATGTTTTAATATTAAATGTTATACAGATGTGATACTTACAAGTCGCTCACAAATAAACAGGAACTTTGCAAGCAGCTATTAGAATACTACACACTTTGTAGTAACACTACTAAAACCCCCAAAATATTGACAGTCTTCTCTTCTAACCCAGGGGTGTGCCAAAATACAAAAAATAATTCTGGTAACAAGAAGACTTACAGGCAAAATGGTCTTGCAACATTTCCCAAGCTGTGAATAGCGGAAATGCATTGGGATCCTGCTTGTTCACATAGACCATTTGAGCAGCAAACATCAGGTTTAAATAGCAGGTCTCACCACAGGAGAGAGACTCTACAGCTCCTGCTGGCCATCCAGCAGCAGGCATCTCCCAGCCTGGTCTCAAAGAACTTAAAAGAAGCAAATGAAACCACATAGCACACTATCTAGACTCTTATTAATGAACTGTTTCTAGCTGATGACTGTTTCTAACTGCTATAAGTTGGAAGTCTCTGAGCATGAACTGATACTAGTCTTCTCAACTACAGAGGTGCAAAGAAAACCAGTATCTTCTCCAAGGTCAGAGAGGATTTAATGCTGAACGCAGTGCTAACAGATGAGCAGAAGGTATAATCCATCTACTTCACTGTTACAGTCAGACCAAGTTTGGGATTTTGGGGGAAGCCTACCCAGGTCTTCCCTTTTCAACACACGGCAAGGATCCAAGCATCTCCTACGTGAACTGTGTCTTCTGGTGTCGCTTTCTTAACTGCTGTACTGGATTAGCCACTAGGGACTGCAAAAGTATCCCATCCCGTTCAAGGCCTTTCGAGCAGGCAACGGCAGGACTACCAGAGTCATATCCAACTGGCCTTGCAGGGAAGAGCACCTCAGCGGGGCTGTGCCATAGCTAGCGTCTCGGTAAGCTGGACCAACAGCGGATCATCCTGCGATGTCTTACAGTTTCTTATATCCCACCCCAAAGTTCTTGCTTCACTTTCCTGACCTACAATACCTTCTTTCTGTTCCCTTCATCCCTAGGTATGCTTGGTATTTATAGAAGTTTTGCTTCTCTTTTCTTCAGCTTTTTTTATTCTGTTTTCTTGCTGTTCTCAGTATTTCCACCTGAAGCTACATGCTTTGTTCTCTCCTTTCTACATGCACATTCGGAACAAGCAGCACAACTGTGTGAGCTCTCTACTTGTCCCTGCGCAACCAAGGAGAAGAGGGGCATCGAGTAGAAATGAGAAAAAGAAATAGGGAAAGAGGTTGACTTGCTTGCAGCCACCGTGCTGCCTCTGAGCAAGGCCAGTACTCCCACATGAGCCTAGAGCCACCAACCCACTCCATGCCAAAAGCAATGACTTTAGCAGCCTAAATGTCACAAGGCTTTGCCTCCTCCTGCCTGACATTCAGATAGTGGAGGGCATGTGGGAAAGAACTCACCCATTAAAATAACACCTTCAGCAGATCTTTCCTGGGCCTGCTGAAATGCCAAGCGGCTGCAGTGCTTCCAACAGTTCAGCGCAGAAAATACATGGCTCCCTGGGATAAATCACCTTTGTTCCCAGCTCTTCTTTTTCTGAAGTCTGATGAGTCCCAGTGGCCTCGGCATTGCACCCAGCCCAAAGGGCAGTTCCAGCTGGCGCTCTCCTACTGTGCCGTTGCACTGGGACCTGCAGGGAAAGCTCCCATGTAAGGTCCCAGTTCCTCCACATTGCTGGTGTGGGGCAGGTGGGTTGCTGCCTTTGGCCAGTGGTCTCCATGTGCTCCTCAGAAACCCCAGGGAGATGAATGGGCCTTATGAGCTCTTGCATACACCAACCTTGATATGATCATGGGGTCGTAGACTTCAGGGGAAAAACAGACCAGTTCCTCCCTTCTACCCCTTCAGTCAAAGTAGTCTTAGAAATTCCTTTAAGAACAGCAAGCAATTTTTCAGTGGCTGGCGTCTTTCAAATACTGAGCAATATCATGTATTCAGAGAGTCACAGCAAGGTTTTTGTCTTGAAAAAGCTTAATTTCCTGAAGCACATATCAAAATCCCACCCTATGAATCCTTTCTGTGCAACAGAGCTCTCCTTGTTAAAATTCTGGACAAGCATATTTCCTCCCCCCTCCCTCAGGTACCATTGTCTCTATGTACACTACAATAACAACTGCGCCTTTACTAAGATTGAACACAATAACCAGGTCTTTGTAGAGGATAATTAACAGCCAGCAGTGAATCTTAGCGTTTATTCAATGGGGTATGAATGAGTTATGAAAATTCTTTTTTGCTGGAGAGGTAATGGGATATTGTTACGTTTGCATATGCTTTGCCTCTTTCATGATAGCATATTTATGGTGTTCATAGTTTAAAGTCAGAAATACATACACAGATATTATGCGTTTGTATTCAGGCAGTTATGCCTCAACATGTTTGCCTCTCTTTCTGTCATTAAGGAAATCCCTACTCCATCTGCATCTAATCCAAATTCCTCATGTCCATTCTGAGCAGGATGAGTAGACCTGAGCCTCTCCAGCTGTTCCTAGAGATGCAAAGGTTCATTTCTGGAATTGAATTTCCACAGTCTTACGTAAACTGTCTAGATTAGTGCCCTCACACGGGATACTTCACAGAGTACTTGGAGGTAAATACAATGACATTACACAGTTCTGAAATACATGGGGGCCCTAAATTTGCATGTGCTTTTCATTTCGTGATAGAAAACTGACATGGTGTTCTTTACTATTGGATAGCTAAGTGTGTGTGAAAAGCTGCAACTCCCATTTGCAGTAGTGTATATAGATCTATTGAGTGTATTTGTGTACGTATATACATTATATATACACAAAATACAGAAATATCTCTCAACTCTAAGACTAAAAACCAATTGTAGCATAATTTAAATGAGAATATGGTCTTTTTAAAGTAGAAATATTAATGACCGTTGGTAAAAAAAGGCAAAAATAAGAAAAAACGTCCAGATAGATAAAAAAATAATAATAATAAAACAAAGTTTTCTTGGGACCATTCCCAAAGCCCACAGTTTCAATTCTCATCCAAGCTACCAGAAGATGACTAAGAGAAGAGAGGACTCGGGCTGGGGAAATGTGCACTTCTGCTGCTGACTCACAAAGCACCTTTTCCCCTCTTTTTTGCAGCCCCCAAAAATGTTGATGTTCCAGAATCTACTGCAGAAATTGCCCAAGTCTTACCTGGCTGCACATTGCAAGCACGCACATGCATCACCAGAGCGTATCGAGACGCAACTGCTTAGGTGCAATAGCCAGATCGGGATGTGGCGAGCTTTGTCGGCTGCTGTTACTTGGTTTTGCATTGCTAAGCACACACGAAAACTTGGGAAAGCTGCCAGAAAAGGAGTCTTTTGATCTGACCTTGAGCCTGTGAAATGGCTGGAAAAGCAATAATGTGATTGCTGGTATGCCAACGAGTGTGCCAGCCAGCGCGAGCTGGTGTAGGAGTCCCGGCTGTAGATGGGCCATGACAGGGAGTTTCCCATTGCCAGTGAGGGTTTGCTGAAGCTGGAAACATGGCCGGCCATACATGGGTACTTCACACCAGTGCTCCTGACAATGGACTTCACACCATTTCTGTAATTGTTACTGAATAGGTGGGTTTTTTTCTTCTCCCCTGCAACCTAAAAATCCTCTTTCAGTCCAGCCAGTCATTCACGCTGAAGGTGTGTTTCCAAAGCGGCGATCTTGAGAGAGGATGGGGAATAAAAACATTGCAGCCCTCGACTGCAGCGCAGCAGCCCTCAAAGGTGAATTCCAAAGGCAGCCCGCGAGCCTCTGACCTCCCCTGCCCTTTTATCATATTTTAAAGGAGTCTTGAATTTTTTTTCTTTGAAAACTAGCAGGGATAGATGAGAGGTTCTGCACGATGGTTTGTTTATTTGCTTGCTTTCCTTCCGAAATATAGGTCCTGTCTCTCCCGGAAGGGGTTCTGGCTAACTGGGCAACTAATGAAACAATAATATTGCCTGAGATGAGGGAGTGAAAGTCAAGAGGGGAAAATGCATTGTTTATCTATTTTTTGTTTTTAATCTGACTGCTTAGCATTCCTTCTTCCTAGTTAACGTCTACTGGAGTTCAGTCATCAACTGACATTTCGGAGAAACAAGCTTTTTTTAAAACATCCAAGAGCTCCACTCCTCCTAGCAAAGCCTCTGTACTAAACACACAGCTGCCAGCCCACAGAACGGCGTTTCAGGCAAGACCAACATTTAGTACTGTGCACATTTGGGGGGTTAAACAAAGCAAAAAAAAAAAAGGGATTTGTCTTTTAAGTATCTGTCTACTGCCTTTTTAGCCATCATGCAAAAGAAAACAATATAAAGAAAATAAGAATTGCTCTGTAAATGACCTGCGGACAGCAGACGTGATGAATTGGAGATATTTAGTTCATTTGCAGGGATTTCTTCTATGCATCATAAAACATGCGCTCTGTAGTCCTTAGCGAACATATATCCTGCACCATGGTATAAATGAATGTGTAATATTTTTAACTGCTAGCCAGAAGGCCACTCGACAAGTACTGCACTTGAAATGAGTCTGCTTCTGCACAGGTGCAAAAAAGCCACTTCTCGTACGGGAGGGTTTTTTGATGTTAAATTAGGTTCCATAGACGATGGAGGAGATGCACATAGTGAATTTGTAACTATGGGGAAGCAAAGCATCGCTTCTGACCCAGGTGAAATCTGAAGCGCGTTGCTGATGTCCTCCCTGGCTCGCAGGAGGAGCCCTGTGGCCGCGGCCCCGCCGGCCGCACAGCTCCCTGCCTGGGGCTGACAACACTCCAGCACCTTTCCCGGCTCCGGCAGCCTCATCACAGCGACAAACACAAACACGGATTACTACACTAAACACGTCAGGCTAAGTCAATAGTTTAATAACCACTATTAAGGCTTTTCCAAATCCATTTAACAACTGTAAATTATTCCAAAATAAAATAGCCTCAGCCAATCAGCTGTGTAGTCACTGACCCACAACTATGTGCTTATTTCTCAATTAAGCAAATCTCCACACCCTGGTTGGCTTTAGCTGCTTTTGTGGGTTTGTATGTTGCAAGATCCAGTATACAAATCCCTGTTCCCTGCCCGAGAGCCTCAGCTGGCTGTTCCCGACAGCAGGTATTGCAGCTTCACCCTCACTGGCGGCGGTGCTGGTGCCAGGATAAACCTCTCCACTCCACTTGTTCCCTCCTGTCACTTCCCCTCCCAGCGCATCCCCCAGCTAAAGCCATGCAGCTCAACCGCCCCTGCCCTGCCAGGGTGCAGGACCACCCTGAAGACCAGTGTGTGCAAGGAGAAGGGTCACTCACCAGCTGGCACCGTCCCCGAGCTCCCCAGGACTGAGCCGAGGCAGCCGCCCTCACCTCTTGGAGCAGCATCAGAACTCCAGTCGGGCTCCAGGGCTCCCTGGGTCCCGGGCGCTTCACCGGCTCCAGGGAGACCAACCGGCAGCGGCACTGCCGGCACCGATGGGGAGGTGCCGGGGCAGGGGAGCACGGTGAGGCAGCGCCGTTAATGAGCCCGTGGCACTGCTCAGTCGTTTAAAGCCGGAGAGTTTATAGTAGCCAATCAGCCCGTCGGGGGGAGCGGGGAGAGCCCGTCAGGCACAGCAGGAATAATTGGAGGGAGCTCCTAATTAATTTGATAATAACCCTATCCTGTACTAACACACTCCACATGCAAAAATGGGTAAAAAGTGCCAATTAGCGGTGGAAGTGAAAGGAAATGCATGATGGAGATTCAGGGAACTTCGCAGCCGAGGCCTGATGGCACGCAGGTGTGCTGGGTCCTCAGCCGCACTGTCCTTCCTCAAGTGCTGGAGTGACCTGCTCACATCTTTTCCAGCCTTGTATCTGCCATAGCCTACATCTCCCATGGAATCAGTTATCCTTCTTCTTGGTACTCGCATCCATCAACCGGCCATAGGTGGGCTCATGATACATTTCAGGGCTACTGTAAATTGTTTTCCTGGTCAGTTTTGCAAGACCTAAGATCCTCACCCTCCTCAAATGCACAGGAATCTGTGGGACCTGCATACCTGCAAGCGGTGGAGGGAGGTACAGCCAGCGGAGCACGGCCTCAGCTCCTTCAAAAGTGGAGCTGTAGCTGCATGGCCAAGCTGGGCATCAACAGACGTCTTAAACCTTCCGCAGCAGTGTTATCAATTTTCTTATTTTACTTGCCACTCGTCCAATCCACCGGGTGGTTTGGGACAAAGAGGGCAGAGCAGCCCTCCTCGAGCTCTCCTGCCCAGCTTGCACTGCCGCCGGGGTAGTGCCAGCAGAGTCAGCCCAAAGAGGGCACCCGCAAAGCTCATGGAGAGCCGGGACCCTGCAGGGGTCCCCCTGCAGCACTCGTCACAAGCTCCTGCTAGTCCACAAATCAGATTTAGGATTTAATTTCTAAATACTGATATTGGCCTGCCACCAGCATTTAAGATAGCCTTTTTTATTATTATTATTTCTATTAGTCTGTGTCAAGCTGGTTTGTATTTTCACTCCTGAATTTTCTCAAAACTCTCAGCATTCTCTATTATGGCCTTATCCCAAGGCCAAAACTGGCAAATAATTCAATATATTTTTCAGAAAATAGGCAACTCAGATCTAATTGTATGTTGTTAAAGTTTTACCAGGTATCTTGTACTCACCACTTTTAAAGCTCCCATAAAGCATGGAGCTATAATGAGCTCCAGCTTGCTTTCTGGGCAAATATGAAAGAGGGGGTTTTTATTAATATTTGTGAACACCGACAAAAGTCCATGCTCTGTGGACACTATTGTGATCGCTGGAATAGACAGGCGGTGTTTTACTTATTTCCTAATTTGTGCCTTACAAAGCAGAGGGCACATGCAGGAAATTTGTGTATTCCAGTAGTCAAGCGGTTCGCAAAGCCAGCAAGGAGAGGAACTGCAGAGAATAGAAAGGCAGTCGCTGCTGGCTTCTGTTAGGGCAAGAGCAGGGAAAGGGGACCCAAGTCCAACAGCCTGTCTTACAGCAGCTCCGCATGCACAGAGCAAGGGGCGACTTCCAGCCACTCGGTATCCAGCGCCTGCTTTCAGGCACAGAATAAAGATGGTTGGGATGAAGCGGGTGCCCCAAACGCAGTGGTGCCCCACAGCCCAGAGTCACCGCCCCTTGGGGACATCAGCCAGGGGATAAACGGATGGGAGGGTAATTGCGGGAGACCCTCACCTGGGTGGGGACGCCTGCGCCGGGGGTGCTGGCAGGGGCGAGCTGCGACCCGGGACCCTCGGCACACCCGTGTATCCTCAGCTGGGCTGAAATCAGGTTTTAACAAAGCCTCGGAGGAACCCCTCATCCCTGAGGACTCCCCCCGGGCTCCCCGAGTTGAGGGTCAGCAGAGGGAGCCCGAAGTCGCAGCGTGGGCAGGGGTTGGAAACGGGGTTTGTACCTGTGCAGTGAAGCCAAGCAAGATTTCTCTCCTCACGTGGCAACGCCCTCAACATTGGGGCTAAATCCTGGGTTTAAAACAAAGCCAAAAAAGTAAACCCTCCCCCAACATTCATAAGCCTTTTTAAAAAGCTTCAATTTAAAATGAAACACAAGCCTGGCACCTTGCCACGGGACTGCACAGCTTTTAAGTGACCCCATATGTAATGTCAACCTGAGCGGGCTGTTAAATACTTTAATCCAGCCCTCTGGCCCCCTAGAGACACCTTCCTCCTGCGAACTCCGGAGCCAAATCTCTGCAACAGCAAGCTTTAGGTCTGGAAACATTAACTACCCTCCCATCTCGTTAGAGGATAAAAGTATTTGCCGGGACACAACGAACAGTAAACCAAATGTCCAAGTTAGGGATAAGGCAGGCTACACATCTCACCGCTGTGGTCCTTGCAGGAGAACCACTTCAAACCTGCTCAGCCTTGCTACGTGATCATACATCTCTCCATCCCAGGTAAAACTGGGCCCAGCTCACACTCCCCACAAGCTACCTATTGCTTTGTTCCATAAAGCACTCATGTTTGGAAAGTGTTGTTAACGATTGGTGCTAGCACTCAGTCACAGCAGAGCTTGCCTTTTAATTAGACAATGGTACGAAGAAGCTCTCCTTTGTACCACGTGCAACAGAGAAGTTGTTGGTTGTAGCAAGTATGCCTGCCACTGCTGCCAGCTCCCATCCAAGCACATTGCACAGGAGGAGGGGTCTGCTCCTCCTTCCCTGGGAATTTATTAATTTTAGACTGCATTGCAGTAGAGCAGATTCACCCCCCCAGCAGAAGTAAGAAATAAAACACACTCTTTCCTCAGAGCAAAGAGGCTGAAACTACAGCATAGGACATACTTAGTTGAAAAAACCCAACACACACAACTTTGATGTATTTGATGCAGGAAATGACATGGTTTCTAGCTACGCTGCTATGAAATCTTAAGTGAAAGATTGCTTCCAGCAGAACACTCTGATTAAATCTGAAAAGATTTAAGAAAAAATAAGATTTCAAGGCCCAATTAATTTTCTGATTAAGAAGTCAAGATGGGTAAGGAACTGGGAGCAGCAGCTGAGATGCGAGTCTTTCTCCTTGATTATGCTTCTGTTTATTAATGAAGTTTTAAAAACCAAGTTACAGAAGAATAAAAGGCTGACCTTTGATGTATGTGATATGCCATAAACTAGAACCAGTCCTCCAGATTTTTGCTTGTCAGCTTTACATTTACTAAACAGAAGTTGCCTTTAAAGATAATTTAACATGATTACAGGTCTCTCTCTACAACTGCCGTTCTCTCTTAAAAGTAGCTTATATACATTGCCCCTTCTTCCTTCATGGTGCTGAGGGGTGGGGGGGGGGGGGGAGGCCTGAAATGTTTGAGATCCAACTCTTCCTGCTTGTCTCTTTTTCTTGGCATCCTAAAGTCATGCAAAATCTTGTCCTTCCTTTTTTTTTTGCCAGAGAAATTTGTAGATGACCTGGGCTTCTCCGCAAGGGGAGAGGGGCTTCCTTGCTCCTATGGAAAAGTGGGAGAAAGGCAGTTCCTCACAAAAAGAGCTTTTCTTAAGTGTATTAGCAATGATCATAAAAATGAAAACAGTCTAAATAAGAAACATTTCTGGGTGCTGAACAAGGATATCACGCACTCGGCAGAAGTGAGCCTGTATCTGCAGTTCTCCAGCCAACCACAGAGCCTCACAGAACAGATGTGCCATTTCAGTGTTTAAAAACATACAATTGAAAACCAAAACCCTTTCCAAGATCATCTTTACACACTAATAATCAAGCAGCACATTATTTTCAAGGAATAATGACTAGAAATAATTTCTGCAGAACCATGTTCCTAACAAAATTTAAACCTCCAGCCTAAAAATTTGACTAAAAAGAGGGAAAACAGCCAAACTTTCCTCCATGTCATGGAATTTGAGAGACTTCCCCGTGCCCAAATCAGCCACATACAAATGCTAGAACAAAGGGTTACCTAAAAAAAGGGGTGGGGGTGGGGGAGGGGGGAAATCACCCAGGAGTAAAGTCAACTATACTGAGATTCCAATGTACTGCAGGCAGTGAAAATTGTCTAACCCCCTGAAGTTTGCAATCCTCATCTAAAGTACTGTATACTCCGTAAGTAAAACCTCCTGCCCCAGAAATCCAAGGGAGGGTGAAAGAACTCACTTGAAGGTTTGCCTCTTTGAAAAAGACCTGAGGAAAGGAAAAAAAGGTCCATTTCAGGGCTCACAGAATAAGTGTATTTAGATACTCCTCCTTAAGAAAGGACCCCGATGCAAGCAAGGTTTGTGCCATAGTTTAAATCCAGGTTCCCAGGAAAACTTGCTTACAGAAAGATCAGAAGATCTGAGGATCATTACTGCAGAGGATTCAGAGAAATTATCTCCTAATACGCAGTTGAAGACAGAACTAGTCTCGGTCTCTCTTTGGCTTGAACCTCTACTGAAATTTAATGCTGACAAATCAAAAAGGGATATATCCAGAATCCGTAACCCTGAGAAAAATGGGAAATCTGTATCATCTTAATCAAAGGATATGCCACCCTGAGCTGGATCTGTGTCTTGTCCCTTGGCCTCATATGACTCCTGTGTGCTAGAGGTTAAGGGTTTGTTAAAGAATATCGGTTTTGATTAAGTGTCACATACGGTGTAAAACATCCTCTTTATCATTGGAAGTGAAGGTTGGGGGCCAGACAGTGCCTTTTAGTGAGCTTCTAATATAAATTAGGTGTCTTAGGTAATGGGTGGTTTTCAGACAGGATTGATCTTTCTATGGTCCAGTGAAAGTAGGTGTGTTTGGCGAGATGTCACAAAAGCGAGCTTCCTGGCACCTATACTAATGGGCTGGTTACCCCTTTTGGAGTAGGACTTGAAAAATGTAGCGCAGGAATCCCCCCTCCCCCTTCCTAAGTTTTTCATTTTCTTGATGTAATGGGCAAAGGTCTATATATCCTTTACTCCTTTGGTATTTCAGTCCTTGTATTTGCAGTATCACTCAGTGAATCTTAAGCCACTCATCCTTTTAGTCACTTACAGCTCCCTAAACTTGCATGAACTTAAAGATGAAGCGGTCATGAGTAGACTAGGTTACTTACTATTTTTATCAGTGTACAACCTTTAAAGAAAAATGTACCAAGTACACCATCACCACCACAACCAAATGATTTCTATTCCCCATTAAGTCCTCCTTGGAAACTTTGATTGAACAGAGACCTAGGAAGAACCGTAGAGATGTTAAACCCTAAGTTCCCCTGCCTCAAAAATAAGAGCAAACATGCATTTCTATAGACATCAAAACGTGTCTGTATTTTCCTCTTTATGAAGCAGAAATTCTTTCAGCTTTGTGCAAAGAGTGGCATGATCAAAAGCACAAACTGAGCACATGAGAGCCAGAAGCTCTAATGCAGGGTCTAACCATGGACCTCAGGTAAAGAGGGTATATACAAAATAAACCTTTCCTTTATAGTTCATTGACATGTTGTAGTTAAAACTTTTCTGAAAAGTTTCCATGGATTTATGAAGAAGCGAAAGCACAAATGCGCAGTCAGTATTGCAGGCTCATAAACCCAGCCAGTGAACAAACCCCATAAATCTTTAAATATGCAAGAATACGCCACAAACATTTTAATATTTCACTGCATTTCCCACATACCCACTCAACATTTGAGCACTGGTAAATATCAAATTTGTTAAAAATATTTCGATAATTAAGATACATAAGTCTGTTCTGATTCTGACCCAGAAAAGCTCCCTTGGTGCCCAATTTAACTAACCAGGATAACCAAGATTTAGAGCATGAATACTCTTAATTTGCTTATAAAAATGTATTCGTCTTTAGGCAAAGACTTAGGAACATCTGTAACTCTAAGCACAGAACAGCTTCACTGAATTCAGTGGGATTATTATGATTAAAGTTGCATTTGCCTGCAAACCATAACAGAAGCGGCCTGAGACATTGCCTTCCTTTTTGGTTATTTCAGATATGAAGCATAAAAACTCTCTGTTAGCATGGAAGAACTAGACAACATTTTCTCTCTCCTATCTCAGGACCTCTCCTGTTTATTTTTGCTTATTTGCTCATTGTTTTAATGAGGTAACTTTGTTAAAGTGCTTTTAAATGTCTGTCTTATTAGAGACATTTTCAAAAACTGATTAATCACTTGAGGTTTGGGGTTTTTCCACAGCATCAAATGAAGGACACTTATTCTTACACCTCTCATTCCCAAACTGATTCCTAGATGTCACTTCCTACATCCAAAGGGGACACGTGGAACCAGTAGTGTGACAGACGGGTATTTCTGCCTGGTAGATTGCATATTGAAATGAGAAGACACCTAAGGGAACCAACATGCTTGCCAGGCGCTGGGGTCCTCAGCCAGGCCCCCAGCAAGGCTCAGGAACCAAAGGCCTTTGGGCTCATGGGCTAGTCTTTGGGCCCCAAAAAGAAATCAGCTCTCTTATTCTGAAGGTGCCCGCCTTGACCGTCAGGGATGTGGTACGTGTTTATTTCTAATGTGTTTAAAGATACTTCCTCCCAAGTAAAGGCATCAAATGGAAAACAAATGACATACACATTTTTACTGATTGCTAGAAATAATACATGAATACTTCTAAGATACAATTTGCCATAGTATTAAAATACAAGAGTCATGCAAATAGACCTCCGTTGCCTTTGAAGACAGAACTACTGTTTTCAGAGTGGATGTACCCATCTCAGAGTGGCTGCAATGCCAATGCCCTTCCAAACCACTCCAGGAGCTCACTTAGGAAATACACATTCTATAAGGCTGTCTTACATGAAACTTCACATTATTCCTCACGGAAGAACTGAAAAAATGTTTCAAAACTGCAGAGTTTGCCAAAATAAGTCATTTGCCCATCAGAAACACCTGATCCTGCAGGAACAGCAGCCCAGCAGCAGAGTACCGGCAAGGCTGAGCGTCACTTAGCTTTGCTCATTTGTTGCCAACTAGAACACGCCCGGGAGCATGCAGGATATTTATGACCGGGTTTAGAACAGCTGATGGCAGAAGCAGGGGAGGGAGGCAGAGCCACCACAGCAGAGGCACCCTGCAAGCTCCCCAAGCAGCCCTTGGGATTGCTTCCTCCGACTTCCATCACCATCCTCATTTCTTTTATTTTTAATTTTTTTTTAATGGCTCAGACATAATTTCGAGGTGCTCCTGTCTCCTAAAACTCACGTTAAATGTTAACACTGCCTGATTTATTACAGGAGCACCCCCTCCTCACTGCAGAAATAGAAGGGGGAGGTGGGAGGGAGCGCAGACATGTCATGCTCGCAGCTCCTCTCCCGGGCATTGGGCTGGGGACTAGGACGCAGCTACAAGAGGTTGCTGGTCGAGGTGCTTCTCCGTCCTTTGCCAAATGCGCTTTCTCACAGTCTGGGAATTACTGAATAAGAGTGGTTCTGACAAGGATACACTGGTTTATTTCCAGCTCACCCTGTGTGTCAGTAGGGCAGGAGTAAACAGGCTGTTTGCAGGACCAGGAGCAGTCTGGCAGCTGCAGCGTAGACCTCCCTGCAGCCCCGTTTATCCAGAGGAGAGGGAAGTTTGCCTGGTGCTTACCTTTCAGAGCCAGGACAGCAGCAGCATCACATCCTCTGTTTCCCACAGACGCCATCAATGGCCCAAACCCCCTGTGTGGAGTCATGAGGAGCACAAGACAGAATTCAGCGACTGGCAGTTCATTTTCTCTGTGCCACAGCAAAATTACTGCAAAGGCAGAAAACTGATATCTATGTCACCGCTGCAAAGAAGCATTATAGGAATACTGGTGACTCTCCACCTTATTCCACATATGGAGATTTTGTGCCTCCCTTGTATTATTCAATTTGGCAGAGATAAGAAGCGCTAGAAGGGTAATGTTGAACAGAATTTGCCTAAAGGATCACTTCTGCATTTACTGCTCTCCTTTTTGTGCTGATGGGAATACAAATTAATAAAAGTTGTGACAAAAAGGTGATTGGATTTCTGGGATTTGCCCTTTGATCCTGTGGCCATCAAATGGTGGGCAAGCTGGCCGCCCTCACCTGAGGTCCTGTGAGGAAGGAAGGGCAGGTCCATTCTGTTTGGGGACAGAGCCTGGAGAGAGGGCAGGGTTTGAGGGCCATTGCCACAGGGAGTTCGTGGGGCATTGCCGGTGGTCCCAATTAAATGTACAATAGCATGTCCTACCTGAGAGGTAGGTGGTGGATGTGAGCAAACATTGCTGCAGGAGATGCAAGAGGCAAACAAAGGCCTTTGGAAATGCAGGTCTACTATCAGAGCAATCCAGTTAAAGGGGTTACATTGAAATCAAGAGAAAATGGTTTCCCTTCTTCCTTACTCTTTAATGCCAACGCAGCCCAGAAAAGAAAATGTCTTAAATGCAGTTTGATACCCCATCCCTTCTACGTACCCCTCTGAAGGAGCTCTCCTGCAGACCTTACCAGTGCAAAATTTCTCTGTACAGAAGTGACCCTTCAAGGGTCTGGCAATTTTCCATGTATGAGTGGAGGAGGGGAAAAATAAGACCAAAACCCCTTGACCTTTAAAGAACAGGCTTGTCAAATTCAAGGGACAATTTTCATGAAATGGAGTATTAAATTGTTCAGCGCTCTCCCTAGAGCAAGGTCCCCGATTACTATCCTGCACCCACTTTGCTTTTATTAATTTTCTAATTCCTATCAGTCTGTCTTCATTAGGCGGGAGAAGAGCGGGTTTCACGTGCAGCGGTTCAGATCCTCCCCTGCCATGGAGACAAAATGGAGGCCGTCCCCGCTCCCGCTGGCTGCCCGGCCTGCTCCCCGGGCACCGAGCCCCAGGCATTGCTGCACACACGAGGTCTTTCTGAGCTGCGTTTTCCAGCATCTCCGCTCCCTCCGGGACGTGGGACGCTTTGTGCCACCCCGGGGTGTGCCGGGCTTTGCCCCAGGCTCCCGTGGCGGCTGGTGACAGGTGAGGTTGACAGCCTGCGCCGCAACCAGGTGACTGAGCATTAGCTCGCCTGCGAGTGCAGGCGCTAAGTAAATCTCATTCCTAATCCAAATCGCTTTTGATAAGAACAAAAGCTGTGTGCAAATGAATATTTCCATCTTATTTCAAATTCTAGGTTTCAGCTACAATATTAATGCTATTTTACAGTGTAATTTACTTGTAATAATATGTCATTATTGCCATTTTACAGTTTTCTCTTAAAGTAGTAAAGAAACTGTTTTAAAAGGCACAAATAGCTGCAGCACAAATCTCCATTCAGCCTAAGAATCTGCGCTCTCCCGTCAGAATGGCACGTAATTGAAAACAATGACATCCCCAGTGGGCTAAACACTCCAGTCATTAACGCATTTTTATTTTGGAATAAAAGAGCACACTTACAGCTTTTTTCCTAAATAGTAAATATAAATCAAGCATTTCTCTTCCATTCCCAGAGTGGCATCTACCAGTGAAGCCAGGGCTGACCTCGAACACTTTCTGCAAGTGCGTCTCAAACCAATACGCTGAGTATAGACACAAACCTCCCCAAGGTGAAGGGTTTCCTTCAACACAGCACATAAAAGGCAGCCTACAATAGGAGAAGCATCCTTACCTGGTGACAAGTTCCTGAGCGCCAGGTGACCATACCACTGGGTTGGCAGAAATTGCAGAAAACTCGGGCAAGCCTTCAAAGCCAGCTGTGTGCCAAGGGTTGGAGATGTCACAAGAAGAACGCATCGCTTAATGGAGAAGACGTACATCATACATCATACACGTAATTTTACACCAGTTAACGCTTTCATCTCTCCTATATAACTTTGGATGAAAATTGATGCACCATTAGCCCTCCTGATAGGCGAGGGAATTCATCCCAAGGAAGAGCTGATAGTCAAGTCTTTGCTCTGTGAAAGGCTCCACAAACATTAAGGGCAGGATCCCGCTGTTATTTATGAAAAAATAGAAATATGTCAACAATTGGACTTAAATAGCAGCCATCCCTTGGTAGGAACTTGAAAACCCTATTTATGCCTTGCATAGACTTCCAGCACCTCTCCATGTAAGAAGTGTCCTCACGGCTCTGTCTCACCCCCTACATGCTCCCAGCCTGCGGGAGGAGGGTTGGGAGCTGTGGCTGGCAGGAATGGAGATACGGACACTCCTGCTCCAGGGAAAAGTCCTTCCTGCGGTCTGTGCAGGGCATCCCTGTGCAGTGATATGCTGCTCTAGCACTAGCCCAGACTCCAGGCAGCCCTGAACGCACCAGCCCCATAACCTGCTCAGGGACCATGGGTTGGACACCGCCAATCTGGGGATTTGACTGAAGCCCGAAGAGCAAAGGAGACAGCAGGGTCTGGCTGCTAGTCAGGAAGTAAAAACATCTTCGTATAAATGTTTTCACCCTTACGTGACAAGTGAAGAGGCACTTACAAAATAATTTTAAATTTTGATTAGTCTTTATCCTTGCCTACTTCATGGTGTACCTGTTTGCACTGCCAGACGATTGCAACCATTTGGTTCACCAGGGTGGAGCCTGGAGTCAAGGGATGCAAGCCTTCTGTGTGGGAAAGCCTAAAGACTGCCACAGGCTTCCTGTCCTTCTCCAGAAGGACTCCCACCGCTCTTCCCCCACCACGACACTCCGCAGACAGACGGGGTGAAGGCTATTTGAGATCCAAGTGGTCAGGAGGGTTGTAGGTTACACAGCAAGTTGTCTCCTGAAGGCTGGGAGTTTACACCAGCAGCGACTATTCTTGAGCAGCTGTGAGATTTACCCCGCATTTCCAAAAAATACAATTTCTCAGTGTGATCTCTGTCTGAATTTGGCAGAAAAATATTTAATGGCTGGCAAAACATTAGTAAATAAAAGCAGATCAAGATGATGTTGTTACAATAACAGATTACATTACTATTCTCTGTCCTTAGGAAGACCCTGATTAGACCAAGATCCTCACGGGGTCTTATGAATAAGTCAGGAAGGGGCTCTAATAACCCCGCATGAGAGCATACGAGCTGCAGCACAGCCAGCAAGGTGCCAGGTGCCTCTCAGAAACAGGCACTAGTCTGGATGACTAACAGCAGTTATCACAGGGGGGTTGTTGATTTTCTTTAATAATTTGGGCCAGATTTTCTGCTAGTATAAACTAGTACTGCTCTATTGAAGCAAAGAGAGTGCTGCCAATTTATATCAGCTAAAACTGACCTTTAGTGTATTTTTAATCCCTTCAATTCTTCATTATCTTTTTGAAGAATTGTACCTCAGTCAGAATATTCCGCTGCTACAGAGACAAGCAACAGACTTTTCTTGTTAATCAATGTATGGGAAACTCCAATAGCTGAAGTACCCTTCCACCTTTGCAAGCGCACCTAGCACTGATTGCTGATCTCAGATCTTGAATTGCATAATTACTGAACTAAGAGAAAATTACTTTTTGCTTGTGAGTGTCAGGACAGCTCTGAATCCATGAATGACTCACCCTCAGGCACTGGTGTTTAATTTATGAGCTATTTATCTCCTTGCACACACCCCAGCACAAACAATTATACTTAGTAATTTGTTGATCTTATCAAGGCTGTTTGATGTTACTGTTGCTACCTCCAATAATGCTGTGCTTTGAAACTTAAACAGGATTTATAACCAAATTTGGATACTTCGCTCAGGATTCGGATTTCAGGGAAGTTTAACTCTTTGGCAACTAAATGGTTTTGCGTGCAATTTTCAAAAGGAGAGCAAACATTGCATCTTTTGCTGACAAATTTGGCAAGGTGGCCCTTCAGCAGCATCAGAGCCCCTGGCAAGAGCTAGTTCTGTCCTTGCACGGCACAGGTGAGTTTTCCTGGCAAAGGACAAGAGAGAGGAGTGGGTCCCCGTCCTCGGCCAGGGCACCCACGTCACCTCCGTCCTGTCCATCCGTCCGTCCATCCGCCCTTCGGGCAGGCTGCAGCAGCTGGGTGCGGTTAAACCCTCACGCCGGTGTTCACACGCCGAGCTGCGGTGTCCTGCCTCGGAGCCCGTCCTGCTGCTCCGGCTCGCTCCTGGGAACCTTTTTATGTGGGCAACAGCCTTCCTCATTACTGAGCAAGGACTTTATTAACCTTTAAATTCTGACATGTTTACCACAAATCAAACTTTATGAACCCCTTTGCGCAATCTAACTCTCTGTTGTCAGGAGTAGGTACCAAACCTGGGGCCACGTGTGCTTACCTCAGGCCGTACCAGGGGTGCAGGCAGCTCCTCTGTGCGTCCGTGGCCGTGAGGTGGTGAAGGTCCTCACAAACGGCTTTCCCAAATCCCCCTCACAAACCTTTCCTCCTCCTCGCACGCTGCTGCAATCATTAGGCTCGCTGAAATATAGCAAGTGAACTTGGTGTAAGAGGTGAAAGCAGCGCGGGGCTTTAACTCTGCGCTTTCAAGTCCAGGCTTCAATTTGCCGTAACGTCAGACCTGGAGGTGCTGCCGCGGACGAGGCGGGGGGTGCTGCCGGCGGCTGTGGCGGCGGGGGGTCCGCAGGCAGCGCAGCCGCTGCACCCCGCACCCGGCTCTGCTCGAGATGAAGGGTTTGGGTCACTGGGAATAAAAACCTCGTCAACACAGAGCGGTACTTCTTCCATCCCTACCCTCAGCGAAATAGCCCTTGGCATGTTACTTATCTGTGTTTGGACATACCCCCACGTATCAGTTTAGCCTTTTCAATTCCTGCCCCGCAGGGCCCAGCAGTGCCGAAGCCATCCCGCAGCAGCGATGGAGCTGTGAAGGGCAGGAAAATCCCCGTGTTCCTGTTCCACCAGCCCGGGTCTGCCTGCCCACTTACATTCCTAGACTCAGGTGAATGCATTTTGTTAACTTACACATCACATGTGCTCTTGCAACAGCCACAGATTTTATTTTCTGCATGGTTTATAAAGTTTTTCTGTGCTGAGCACATACATTTTGCATGTAGAAAATAAAACGCTACGGGCACTCTGTAACTGCGCAGAGCCATAATGAGCTCTGATGAGCAGGCACCTACCAAATCATTGGTTTATGACAGCAAGCGCACACATGTAACTTATTTCACAATATGCAACACGCTGCCATATGTGTCTATTCCCATGGATTGGGAATGGGCACTACCTGTAGATAGAAGCCAAGAAATAACTGCTTCAAAGACAACCTTGAAATGCAGAACTTACTTTAAAACTTTCAAAGCCCTACCAGCATACCGCTATTTCAGTCCACTGGGATGCTGTGATGAATACTGCTACTTTGATTATTACTACTATTTTTTCAAAGCCTCTGGTGGTTTTCCTGGCTTAATTGAAGTGAAATGGTGGATTAGCATAATCAGACATATGGAATTAGTATGGGGGGGAGTAAAAATTAAAACAAGTTATTATTAGTTTTAAACAGTTACTAACTTCTAATGATTCCCCCCCTTCATCCTCTGTGAGCTGAGTTCATGAATGGAGAGAAACGTTAAAATTTAGCTAACATTTTTTAAACTGAAAACCTTGCCACACACATTGCTCTTGCAGAATGCAATTTTACAGTCCTACCTGGCACCTGGTAGAAGAAACGCTCAGCGTTGAAACCACCTGACGGAACAGGGCATGCAGCATCACTGCCGACTGCCACGATAAGGACGGACAGAGCTCTGCAAGGACAGTTTGAACAAGCCTGGCAGCCACAGGAACATAAAACGCTGCACGGAGAAAGCACGTTCCTGGTACTTTTGAAGTTACAGGGGTTATTTGCCAGCTTGCTGGGGCAGAGGCGGGAGGAGCGGAGCACGCTGCCACTGAGCTGAATGCCTGGGGTCTGCTGGGCCAGCCGGGAGCCCATGCGGGGGCACGTCGTGCTCGGCAGGGCTGCCCCTGCCCACGGCAGGCGCCGACGGGCAATTGGGAGCAGCCCTAATAAAGCGCGGGGAGGTGTTCAGCTAAGCTACCCCAGGTGCAATGCAGCCACTCCAGCTGGAAGCTTGTTCTGTGGGAGAGGAGGAAGGAAAATACGGCTGACAACACGGCATTGTCGGAGCAGGCGCTCTGGCATACAGACTCCTTGACTGACCAAGCCCTGCGGTCTGGGAAGAGATCAGGGTGAACTTGGGCGATGAAGGGGAGAAGGTAGATGGAAACCTGCAGCAGGTCAGAAAGGATCCTTCAGGAAAGGTAAATCATTTAAAACAATTAACAATAATGCTACCACCTTTACACGGCTAGACACGGTCAATGAAAGAGCAAATAAACATGAAATTAAGACAATACTTTTTTTTTTTTTAAATAAAGATTTTAATCAAAATGCAGAACCAGGGAGGACATTAAAGAAATTGTGCTCTTTACTAGTGTTTGGGGATAGCCTTTGAAGAAAAGTTCCTTTGGAGAGGAGGCAAGAATGGTGGTATTAGGTCAGATCAGAGGCCCATCCAGTCCAGCATCCTGGTTTTTGACAGATGCCTGACAGAGATAAGGTATACATACCAGTTTTTCTCCCAGCATCCAGTGATTTGTGGCTAAAGGACTACTGCAAAAGCAGAACTGATACCTCTGTTTTTAACAGGGTTTTTTTTCCCAGTCAACCCCCTTTTTCTTCCCCAGCGGCTTTGTCTGAGCATTTTTGAACACTTGCTCACCTTCAGCATCCACATCATCTTGTGGCAAGAAGTGCACAGCTGAAACCATGTAAAATAAGTATTTGTTTTAGCCTGTCACCCACACTAGCCTAAGTACTGAATTTATGAAGACACGGAAATCCTTCAGTTTCTCTATGGAATATTCTGACCCCAAAGATGCTCAAACAGCAGCCAAGAGATGGCCAGCCACATCTTGGTGGCTCTTATCCTACTAGAATGTTTACTTCAATTTTCAAAGAGCTGGACAAACACACCTGAGTTTCAGGCAGTTACGCGGCTACTTCTAGTTCATCCGACCACTGAGCACACCCACTGTTTTACTTTAAGTAACATGGTATGAAAAAAATACTATGTTTTATCTGACACATTAACCCCCACAGAAAGCCCAAGCCTGCTCTCCTTGTGCTGTTCTGGGAAACGCTGATTAGGACAGATAACTATATCCTACATGAGGGGTATCCATGGGTACAAATAGTCTTCAAAAGTTAAATTTCTGTTGTTCTTTGTGCTTCTTAATGGTCTGAAATGTCACATATTGGGGTGCCCAAGCACATCACCTAGATATTGCTATTGATGCTGCCAATAAAAGACAGCAGTAAGCCCTCACTTGTCTACAGCAATGTTTTTATTTGGCCAGGAACATACTTTTGAAAGTGAATCTCCAGATCACACCTCTTCACGCACACTCTCCCTGCTTTGCTCTGCATTGCACAGGAGTCTCACAGCAGGCAAACTGGTTATCCCTTGGGTATCTTATCGCAAACTGGTTCTCTCAAGGTTGAAGTGAAAACTGCCCTCTAACTCCTCACGGGACCAGCCTGCAACTAGTCCGAGGTAACCCCTCAAATACATGCCATGGGAACAACAGGTCCTCTGTGCCAACCGCTTTGCTCTCCAGATCTACTCCTACAGAGTCACCCCACGTGCCAGTGCAGGCACAGCTGCTTTCACTGGCATCTCCACATCACCTTCAGGACTCTCTTCTGGTCAGTTTGGAGGCAGGCAGCAGCGGTTTCCCCCATTCCACTAGCTTTTGTCTAATCCCAGAAACATGTCATCAATGCCACGGCTATTAGGGACTGAGGAATGCAATTTAAGAGGAAGGGTTAGTACCCCTCCTCCTTTGCAAAATTCCCTACTTCCCATATTTTGGAAGATCAGTGCCTATAATGTTTTTTCACCCTTCTCCATCTGGAGAAACAAAACGTCTCCTTCTACTCACCATCATCGTGCCCAGTGAGTACAGGTCACCAAGAGTGAAGAGCATGCAGGCAGATTTCATTTTTTCTTAAATATCAAATGTGAGTAGGATGGATACATTGTACCTGGAGTCACCTGCACAGGTTGAAATGCATAAATAATGTGCGCTTGGCTTAAGTTAAACCACAATTCTATTTAAAACAGAGTGGTTGAAACACGCTACATATATCTACAAGTTTTTAGGAGTTGTACATCTTAAACGCATAGACCCACTGAGGAGAAACACAGGCTGCACATATTTAATGTGGCAGTTGCCACAAGTCACCAGTGATAGGAGTAACAGAGCTTATCAGATTATTCTTTCTTTTAATAAAATTTGTTTTTATTCTGGAATAATTGATTAGCTTCAGTAGTTAAAAGAACATTAGTTAAAACAACTGAAGAGATAAACTATTCAGGCAAGTTAGTAAGCTGAAACATAAAACATTATAGAATTCAAATCTAAACAAATACGGCTTTTTAAATGTAACCAAGAGATGCAAAAATACAAAGCAATCCATTAATTGTGCTCTCCTTTCTAACTTCTTCACTGACATGTAATCATTAGGAAGCACAGCAATATTTTGGAAACCAGGATGAATTTCAGACAGGACAAGAGAACACGTTCCAGCAGGTATTAGTGCAGTACAGAGGTTACTTCTCTTTCACCAACACATACACTCCACTTCTCACTCATCTTTCATTGTGTCTAAAACCCAGCATGAGCCCTTCTGTTACTAGCATGTTGCTGACTTCCAAGAGAAACAGGTAGGCTCCGTTCTTCTTTTGGATTTGACTTTTAACACAAGATTTGGTGATCCCAATCTTTTCTCAATTATGTAACAACACAATAACACCAAGAACAAATACTAACCGCACCAGGGTTCCAAAACATCTGAAGTCCTAATTTCCCTGCTTTACAATACTCTCCCCTCTCCTGCCACCATGAAAAAAGGAGACGTTCTTTAAAACAAACCCAACAACTACGTATTGAAGTCATCTGCCCTCCCTCCGTCTTCTCAGTGCAATTAAAGGCAAGATGCCAACTTTTCAACAATGAGCCTTGTGGCTCTGGCTGACCCATGCCTTCCTCTTTCAGAAACGAGCAGTGAAGCTCAACAGCAGCATCTCAACGGAAGCCTCGGAGCAGGACATGACCAGCGCTCCCAATATCTTAAACGCAGGGGGGAGGTTAGCCAGTGATAAGTTGCCTTTTCAAAATGTATAGCAAGCAAATTTATCACAGAGACGCAAGAGGTCTGGCACACCAAGAAGCCAGAGGTAACATCAGCATCTCTCCCAGCCCTGACCCCGCTGAATCTGTAGCTGAAACCACAGGCACACAGGCACTTCAGAAAAAGTCAGGCTGTTTTAAATACATTAAACATACTGCACTTAAGGGCAATCCTACAGCTTGCATTAGAAGTACAAACTTGGTTTTATTTTTGCCACCTATTCTTCTGTGTCATCCAAAGAGATCAGCTCTCCCTCCTGGTTAAAGGGATAAAAAAGTACTCACAGCTGCAACCTTATTTCAGCAGAACAGCTTACCTATCCAGCACAGTGTGACCTCTTCCGTCACAACACTATCTGCGTCACCCTCCGCTGGCCTGAAAACCAGACCTGAGAGGACAACACACAACATCAGGCACCGCTGCTCCAGCCTCCACAATTTAATAATTCCAAGGCAAGAATGAAATACTTTTTCAAAATGATTGTAACAAAAAAGCTTTGGCCTCAAAGATAACGTGATTTTTCTACATGTATTTCCTCTCTCCAGTAAAAATGATTTACGCTGCATCGTTCTTATTATCCTTACCATCATCTTTCAGTGAATGTCCATCTACAAATTCATTAACTTTTTTGAGACAAATCATTGGCATCCTAATCTTCTGATTCCCATGAAAGACTCACTTTCGAGATACAATTGCAGCTGCCCCACACTGCCAGTTACTGTATCATACACGTCTTAAAATTCTGTAATCAGCATCCACCAGGTGCCGTATCGCATTCAGCACACCACAGTCAGTCAATACAGACATCCCCAAACACACCAAGGCTGGTTTTGTCAAATGTTTTATTGAGTGTAGACATCTGGAGTACTGTAAAACATGCATTATCTGTAGATTCAAAAAGGAGCAAGCCACATTGTCCTCACTGTCAAACGTGTCAGGCTTGGCATACATGATGGAGATTAATGAAGTATCATGAGAGTAATATGGTTCCTGAAAAGCTTCTACAATTTGGAGTAGGGTCTTAATCGTTTGAAATGCAAAGCTGTTCACATTTAGTGAACTTGCATGTTTGCTGGAGGTGCCATATTTTAATTCAAAACAAACAAGAATAATTTCAGTGGGGGGAGGGGAGGTTCCCTAGGTAGAAACTGTATGCTTTTTGTTTCCAGATATTCCATCCTAAATAAAAATTCATGTGCTTTTTGAAGCAGCACAGTTTATTTCTGAGCAATGAACAACATCTGATATTCATTTCTTCTTGGGTTGTTGAGGTGTATTAAATTTAAAGAAGATAATATCTCCATCCTCCACTATGTAATTTCTGCCTTGTTGTCTGTATTTTCCAGCAGCCTGTAAATAGAACAGACAAAAGGAAAGTGGGTTATTTCATTAGACATTTTATAGTATTTTCAAACTGTAATAATTTAAATACATTTTGGTAAAGAAACAGTACAGCTTCAGAGTTTGACAGCCACAATACTCCTCAGTTTGACATAATTTGGTCTTACATACATATGAAATATATACAAAAATAATTTAACCTCCACTGAATTGGTGGTGCTTAAATGCCATCTGCATTACATAGTGGTAAATCTGTAAACCCTGGCAAGTCTTAAGATAAAGGACACTAAAACAACTCAATTCCCCGTCCCCCCCCCCCCCCCCCCAGCTTTCAGGCTTTCTTTTTCTTCACCTAAAAAAACTGCAGGTGGCAAACACTGGTGGCAAGAATCTAAAACAGTATTGCTGGAAAGGGCGATCGGCAACAGTTTGCATCATGGCTGCGTGGCTATTAAACTGGTATATGAACTACTTCTGAGCGGCTAGACGAGCGAGTGCTGTCAAAACTAAAGATGGGAACGCTATGCAAAAGTCACAACTGTACATGCCTTGTGCTTCGAGCGGGGCTCTCTTGTCTGCTTGCGCTCAGATAATGAAGGACTGAGGAGCACAAAATACAGGCTCAGTTTTTCTGTCAGAAATTTCCTTTAGAAGAAATTTGCTTCAGAAGGACAGATATAAGAGCAGATAAGCTGTGAAACCAGGATAGAGGAGAAGGCATATAGACCAAAGACATGAAAAGGAAATTCGTTATGAAAATGCTGTACTTGAGGAGAGCAGAAAATAGGCAAGGAATCTATTAAATAACAGTACTCTCCGCATTAGAATTTATTATTATATTTTTCTATCTTCATCTCGTCGTAATTAAACCTAGTGTTATAGAGGCTACAGAGAAGCTGTGGCATTAGGACTGACAGACTGGGCGGGAGGTGGTCTGCAGAAGCATTTATCTTGAAAAGTGATCTACAATATGGAAAAGTTGAGAGCTTCTGCTTTAGTTCAATAACCATTCCTGTTTTGAAGTTTTCTCTCGCAGGAGAAAGTGCTTCCATGCAAGACCTCACTGTGCCATTATTCTCAATGACACTATCACAGTGGTGGCATGCTAAGATCCCATTACAGGAAAGCTGTTAACTAATGACCTTAGTTGCAGTAGAACAGATCAGATTACTGGTACATAGTTAACTTAGACACCTTTCTTTCACAAAACCTGCTCTGTAAAGCAACGTATTTCCCCATATTGCTGTCTAGGAATTTAGAGGCTCGATAACCTTGTTGCTGTCATTCCTTATTTGAATGTTATCACCAGTGATGTTAGCCTACAGAAAATTGCAGATAAAATAGCCTTGCCAATAAATATATAGTGCAATAGTAATTGACCTTATCCCATATGACACTATCGATAAATAATAAACAGTACTTTGCAAACGTTTTCATATTTCCCCCCTCAGAAATCTGTTTAGACTGTAAAAGGTTTACTTTCAGGTAGACTTAGTAGTTCTTTCCTTTGAAGATCCTAATAACGCTCAAAGTCAAGAGTAATTAGACTAATTGATGGCATAAACACTAATAAAACAGTGCGGTAAAAATCATCGGCAAGTGTAAGCTGCAAGCACAGGTACAGAGACATTTTACAGTTGAATACATTTATTACTCACAAATATTTGTAGAAAAAACTGACCTCCGCAAAGTAATAATGCAGATTTGTTTTAGGACGCTATTGCACGTTGTCAGAGTGGCATAGACTTCTTGAATTAAATACATTTTGACACACTAATGCAAGTTTATGTATTTTTGTTACCAGTTTACAGTTAATTAAAAGTGACAGTGTTCCTTTAAATTCTCTAGAGACCATTTAATCCATTTCCATTGCTATCAGAAACACTGGTTGAAAAAATCAATACCCATTTGTGAATCTTGAGTATGTATTAAACAAGACACGTCTAACCAGTTCATTTGCACTTGAAAGCAGCCATCTGTAGAAGCCAGCTTTGCCTAAGCAGATATGATTGCTAATAATGTGATATCCCTGTAGACTACAAAGCCCACACAGAGCTATTCAGTGTATAGTTCACAGCACTGGCATTAAATTAGTTATGCTGTACTGGTGTTAGACACACACAAAATCAAACTTAAAAATCGATCAACTTGATAACGTACAAAGCAAGCAACTCCCATTACCACTGTTATTTCAGTTGACTCCTAAAAGCTCCCAAATTTAATTCTGAAATTTACCAGCAATATAAAAGTAATTAGTATTGTGTATGGCATGAAACATTGTATTAAATGCAAATTAGAAAAGACTAGAGTAATATAACACATTTTTCTAAGAGCAAGGGTTTTTTTCTAGCCTTGATTTAAAAACTGAGTAACAAATGCAAATAGGCTTGCTTCATAGATAGATCAAAACAATAAAAATTTAACCATTAAATATAATTTGAACATGGAAGCTTGATGTTTAGAATCTCACATAGTGAAAAGCAAATAAAAATATACAAGCAAAATACTTATAGATTAATTTAATAGGTATTAACTGATGCAGCTTCTCAAGGAAAACACTCAGATTTGAGCATCAAAAACTGTTGCTGGCAAAATTTGAATCTTGGTTACATGAAGTAGTTTCTGACTGCAGAATGTTAGATTTATTTATAGCTGTGGTTTCACTTTACAACTACAACTCTACTTCCCTTTTCATACGGCAGTTCACATGCCGCAACGAACCAATTATACTGGGATTTTTTTCTCTCACTTCCTGGGGTTCAAACAAACCTATTAAAGTCCTGCTGCTCAGTATGATCTTCCTTAGTGATACCACTGAGAATAAGCTGAATTTCAAATCATAATTTTGCATACCTTTCAAGCTATCAAATAGCAAACAATAAAGCTGAACCTTTTAAATTCTTTAACATATTATAGTGTGTAGGAACCTTCAAATACTGAGATTGATTAAATCAAACTAATGTGCTTTGTAATCACCATTTTATAAAATACAAACCTTAATAAAACATCAAAAATGCCAAACAAGAAATCAAATGTGTATGAAATAAAGGGGTGTTTCTCTGCTTAAAGAAGATGGAAATAATGCAATAGCAGCGCAGAGAAGAACAGTTTTTCTTATGACATTTATTTGCCATGTACACATTCATTTCATATTTAATAACTTCAAATCAGATATAATTTGTCAGCTATAAGAAGGGCACAACTTTGGGCACCCAATCAGTCTCTGCCCTCTAGTGTTGAGAAAGCAAATAAAACTGTTCTTAATAGAAGTGTCACTACAAAGAAGCGTGAGCTCAAGAAAAAAGTTTTTCATTAAATATCTTCACTGTCTATTCAAGTAGATAGTAGCTAGGAACCTTCACTTATTGTAATATATTTTCGTGGACTACATACAACTATTACTGGCATCCTGAACAATCAAAGTAAGGCATGGCATTTTTGAATGAGACATCAAAGGGTGATTGAATTAAATACTGAAATGGTAAATTTTAAGATTCTAATTAATGCTTATCAGAGCCTAGGAGTGGAATCCACTAATCCTGAAAAAAAAATTTATAATATAATACTTTCTTAACCATTTACACCTGACATTTCTAATACCTTCACTGCAAACACAAAACAGAATGACACGTTATTAGAAGAAACAGGTTTTCTGCGTTTCTTGCATTTCCCCTTAGAGGTGATTCAAAAATCTCCTATCTCATCTTAAAAATTTGATTTTTTAAAAAACAAGTTCATTTTAAAGCTTATTAAATTCTGAACACTAACACATAAACAGAGAAAAAATTTAGCATAGCATTTGGTCTTAGTGTTGACCTTTAGTCCATAAGCTGTCATATCTTGGATATTGAAATAGTTGCATTCCTGTTCAGTAAGTTGGTGAATTTCAATTCTTTCTTACGTAAAAGATGAAAATAGATTTTGGTCTATTGCTAGAGGTGACCATTAAGATTCGCTTAGCATCAAGAACTTCTTCCCAGTGAAAAATAGACTTAAAATGGAAAAATGGCACTTATGGAGGAACAGAGAAGAAAAAGATGGGGAGCTCACCTTGACGGCAGCTTCTGAACCTCCTTCTTTAAAATCTTCGTATTTCATTACTTCAGCCATAATGAATCCCTTTTCAAAATCTGTGTGAATCTTCCCTGCTGCCTGAGGAGCCTTCGTCCCTTTCTGTCAAAGGAAAGACCAGAAGAAAATTAATTGCATTTAAGAAGATTGATTGCAGGAAAGAGGTTTCTCCTTTTTTATATGCTTTCAGGATCTGCTGAAACTTTGTTTCATATCAGTTAAAATGTCATGCATACAGCTGGGTAATTCTCAATATTGGGACATACGGATAGATGCCTTTGCCACAGATAAACCAACTGATATTAAAGGAGGGCAGCTTTGTTTTTCCTAATAGGTATCAACAGCAGTATTGATTTTAGAAGCTATGATTGTATTTTGTTGCAAGATTCACTTCGATCCCTAGCTCTCCACACAGAAAGTGAGGAAAATAAAGATTTTTAAATAACTTTAAAATCTGAATTACTCAAGACTTTTACTTACGTCCAAATAATTTCAATTAAACGATAACATTCATTGGCAAACCACATTTATAATCAAAAATGATTTATGGATCTCAAGCCTGACATATTAGCTTATTTTTATTTCAGAGTAATTTTAGTAAGTCTAATATAGAACAAAATTAGTATTCTTACCAAAATGTCAACAACTGAATCACTAAAATATAAAAAAAATCACGGGCAACTATTATAAGATAATTTAAGTTTATGCAATAGAGGAGAATGCATTATAACTGCATGCTTTAAATTACAAGGACATACATTCTGTGCACATACAACCATGGAGAGAAATTTGAGAAATAATGGTGACCTAAAGGCTGCTTAATAAAGCATGTTAAAGTGCTAAGGAGTCTGACACTGTAAAGCACAGTTTTTACAATAAAAGATGTATTGGGTTAATATGGCTACTCACTGATGCTTACCTGACTAAATATCTTTGCACATTAAATCAAAGATACTTACAATCAGTCTTAAGATAAACCAGCTTTCAAATTTTCTAATAAAGAGCAACCATTTCTCCTACTGAAAACAGTGGAGTTTCAGAATGTGCTTTTAAAAACGATGGCAAGAATTAGAGCAACAAAACTTCTGCTTTTTTATTATTTTGGTAGCTATTTCAGGGACTTTAGCTAGCAGTTATCATGTAAAAGGAGAAGAGATGAAAAGGCTAAAAAAAAATAAACGTGCTTCTAAGAAAGTAAGTTTAACGTCCTAAAATATATACACAAACATCTGTAGCGGTATTAATAAAAATATAAATTTACTGGAAATTATGTTGATTAATGAAAACAAATTAATTCCTTTGAATGAAATTAAATACAGCACTGAAATTCACTGCACAGCACTAAATACACTGATGCAATAAATACAAGCTCAGTGACAGATCTGCAACTCCAAGTTGAAATTTTTGTAATTTTTAAGACAGAGTTTGTAACTACATGCATTTCAAAATATTTTTCAATACTAATCTTTATAGTATAACATATTTACATTCAAAGGCAAACCACTACAGCTCAGCTTTTACTGTCCTCTGGGAATAAATTAGTCGATCTCTATGGCTATAATCATTCTACATCAATATTTAAAATACATAATATAATTTTAGCATTACATAAGTTCCCAGATAAACATATAAAACTACCAAAATAAACTAGGTCTAAATATTAAAGTCAGTGAAAGACCTGAATTACTGCACACTGATTTTAGGTTTTTGAGCCCAACTGTGTATCCATGAGGAATATAATGATGTTATATTGCTTTTATTGCTGAAAATGTAATCCGAGCAAAGCAAAGGAGGAATGAACCATCCGCAACCCAAACAAACTTAGTGAATACAAAATGAAAAGCAACATCAATTTCACTGCAGACAAACCCAGTCACACAGATTAAGCAAGCACAATACTGGTACGTCTTATCTCTGACCACAGGAGGAGGGTAGACAGATTCTACAGGATGAAGAAATTCAGACTATGTAATAGGCAGAATCAATTGTTACCTGCCTCAATCAATGCAGCTCCACTTTCACTGTTCAGCAGCTCACAAATAATTAAAGTTATCCTGGACAAAAACCTCATCTGTAATGACTAGCTAACCGCCACCATGACAAACTTCAAAGTCAGTGATATCAATCTGAATTCAATAGTGTGGAACTGGATATAGCTGATGAATAAGTATGAATCTTACCCTGATGGTCCATGCACGCACTTCATCTGGGCCTGCAGTGAAAAAGTATTCTAGTTGGAGTGCTGCATATCCAGCCTTAATGATCTTTGCTAAAGCACTGAAGAAAAAAAAAAAAAAAAAAAAGAATCCAATTCATTCAACATATACACATAAACCAGCTAAATGCCCCAAGTAATCAATTTACATGGAAAGACATCACATTTTGAAGACACCGGGTCTACTGGTAAACACAGCAATAACCGCAGTAGCCTTTTTCTTTGAACTCTCTTCAGAAAAACTACTTTTTTACTGCAGAATCATAAAGACAGTATTTTGATTTGTTTATTTGGCAGGCTACAGAAATATGGGATAAATTTAAATCACCCTATCAGACAGCACTTTTGGTCTCATGCAATTTTCAGGACTCCGGGTCATGAAAGCATAACTGTTTGACTGAAATTCAATACTGAAACAATTTATTATAGTTCTTCAGAAAAATTATGGCAACATTTTCTCCACCGTCCCTATTCCCCATGGATGACGAAACAGTTTTGGTGATCATTCCTTCTCAAAAATATACATAACTAATACCTATGTTATAATTAAAACACTGTACAGAGATGACAGATGACAGTTAAAAACTTAATTTAAAATAAATCTTTTCACTCTGTCTCATGGTAAAGAAAGGAGAAGATTCTCTCTTTATAATGGTAATTACTCTGTCATTTATTATTCTATCAGCGCAAGCAATTAAATTACTGCAAGGAAATAGTTGATAATAAAGTGTAGGGAAAATGAATGCTAATTAACCTTTGTGTCATGTTCTCTTCCAGATACTTCTGTTTCTCCTCAGCACTCATATCTTGCAACTTGAGTTCCAAGGCCCCACTAAAAGGAATGACCAAAGCACCCGGGTCGTGCTTGTCCACCCACTCTTTAATTTTTATCAACCTGTAGACAACAAAGGGCACAACATTATCTTGTAGTGCATGCATGGCTGTACCACATTCATTATTATCAAGTAGCACATACATATTCATAAGAATTGCACGGTTTTATGATGCCATCTTTTTGTGTATTGCTTTCCAAGGTCAAGGCATTAACAGGCAGCAATTGCTTCAGGTGTACTCCATTAACATTTCACTGTTTCTTGGTTTCTGTTTGGCATTTAATCTATCAGAAATAGGCATAATTTGAGACAATAACTAGGTTTTTGGTAAGGTTAAATACTTGCAATCTAAAATGCTAACTGAATAAAACTTTGTAGATCTGTGGACGTACATTTTTCTGAGACTTCCAAGAGTGATATTGATCAAATGTGGTAAAATTGGGGGTCTCCAGTTTCCTCTGACTTTTAAAAAAAAAAAAAAAAAAATTAAAAAAAAGCATCTCAGTGGCTAGGGCAGCTGATATTAGCAGACAGAAAAGAACACCACACTATAAACTCCCAGTTAGCAAGCAGCACCCTGATCTTGGAGTATGTCATAGCTAATGAATACAGGGCTGTGTTTCCACTAGTTTCTCCCACCTTTCTACTATCTCCCCAGGACAAAGCTTCTAGATATTACACTACTATTATTTTTAAATAAAGAATCAAATTTCCTATTTCTCTTCATCTTTAATAACTGGCATCATCAGTAATAGTTGGCTGTACATCTAACATTTCTTTTTAGCTGAATGCAACTACAAATTTAGAGCTACTTTGTGGTGTTAGTTTTTGAATGTTCAATATCCTATTAAAATCAAGAAAATCTTTGCAGCAATAGCTGATGTTTAAACAATCTTTAAACACAGGCATCACATTCATGACTGCAAGTACTATTTATTTTAAATTTAAGGGAAACATTAATAAATTACCTGTAAGGAGTTCAATGTTATTTAAAGGGCACTATTTCTGAACAGGTGTGAATGGCAAGAATGACAACTCTGTATGCTCAGCAAGAAGACACAAGAGGCATGGGAATACTTCCTGTACACTAAGAATCAAAGTACAAAATACAGTACTTTGGGTGCTGTAGATGTTTCAGACCTGAAGCACCCACCATGCAGCACAGGGTTTTATGCTTGCTGAGTTCTTTTTCTTCGTCCTGCTAATCTCCAAGATTTAGACTAAGGTTTTAACTGCTATTATACTAAAGTGCTTTGAAACTGTGGCCTGCAAACCTTTAAATAATCAATGCAAATGTCACTTCAGAAAAAAATGAACTGAACCACAAGTTCATCAACACACATTTGTCAAAGAAAATAGCAGGGGATCAGAGCTATTATGAGATTAAGTGCATGGCCCACTGAGTAGGGTTTTAGATGGGACAAAGAATATAAAAGTTCACTCAACAGTTTTCACACGTTTGTTATATAAGGCTGGTCTTCTATCATTTACTTATGTAAATACCCCATCAGTGGTTTTCAATCCTCATTATACTAATCTTTTTTTCCTCCAGTTATCCAATGAAAATATAGTCTGGTCTCCAGGACTGATACTGAAACACTATTGCCTTCAGGAACGTCTGAACTGAAAATCACAATTAAGGTGCAGTTCTGAATGTGACATGTGACATTTAACAGCGCTTCTAAAACTGACATTTGTAGTTAACTAATTTATTTTGGCTAACAAACTGGATACCAAAGTTCAGAGCTTATAAATGCCAACCTTTTACAGAAAATTTATCTAGAAATGGATCTGCTATTCATAAGTGTACTTCAACATCTGTGCACACATCTTTTTTTTTTGTTTTAAGAAAGTACCTAACATTGGTCTCTAGACTAATTAAATAATGTACCAAGTGAAAGACAGAATGAAACAAGCAAACTTGAAAAAGTGAAATGAGCATGGAAGTAATGTCAAAAATTGGATTCAAATTCTGTTTGGTAAATATGGTCATCGTAACTAATAAACTAAGAACTATTGTGGAACAACAAGATAAGAAATAATTACTTTGGCTAAAACACCAATTCAGAATAATAATAGTCTTTGACTGTCATTTTAACAGCTTTTCTATTGAGTCCTTAGAGGGATTATTTGCATTCCTCAGGTATTCTATTGTACAATTCAGATGAATAAAGACTTACAAATCATTCCTCTACCGCCAGTGTGAGACTTTGATCCAGTGAATACACCATTGTACCTTAACTATAATTGGCAAAAAACCTGACAGTGTAGAGCATCACAAGCTTAATAACAAAGGAGAATATCTCAAAGTGTTGACAGATGATCTTCATAATGCAGGAGCAGAGCTGGTACATTTTAGCAATAAATGAGCACTGAGGTCTAAAGGTCTCTGAAGTGACTGACATCAGACCTGCTACAGCCTCACTAAAAGAATAAGGTACTGCATCCCACTCTGTACAGACAGTCGGGTTCTCTGCCTGAGTCTTTCACTTTCGTGACTTTCAATGTCACAGGAATTACTAAAAAGTACCAAGGAATTCCCCTAATGGTGATCGAAAAAAGAAAACAAAACAAAACAAAAGTAAATACTCAAATATAAATACTGATACATTTCTCAATGAAATTTTCCCCCAAAGTAAAAATGCTTGACTAATAATCAATAAAGTAATAGTGCAAGTTTGCTTTCCTGTTGGGGATAACCAAGTGTGCTAAACAAAACAAAATTCTCTTACCAAATGGTAACAATTAATGTCAAAGTCTGTTTTATTTGAGCACATAATTTTCCCATGGAAATGCTGTCTGTCTGTAAAAGGACAGCATTAGTACACTTGTTTGGGCCTTTGTTAAGATAAGCAAATCCTGGAGTATCTCTCTTATTTCGTGCTATACTTGATAATGAATGTTGAAGGGTATTGGATTTTAGGCTGAGAGAAAAGACCATTAACACTCAAGAAAATCTCAATTTAAAAGAACAAACCAAACACTAAAATGTAACAAAATGAAAAGTTTAAAAAAAAAAAAAAAGCACCAAACAGTAGAACTGGCAGAACCAATGACCGTGATTAACAGCTGAAACTACTTTAAGAAACCAGAAAGCGCTCAAGATGAAAACCCTTCTTGACAAAGTAAGCTGAAAACTATGTGGAAACAGTGTACACGGTAAGAGCAATTAAAAATATCCTCTTTCCTAATTAGGTTTCTAATAAGGCCGTTATTAGCAGAGGTAAAACTAAATGCTGAATATAAAACATAAAGCAGAAAGAAGAAAGGCTTCTTCTAGTACTACTCAGTGATAACAGCAAGGGATCTCTCGGAGCATTTCTGGACATCCAACAGCCCTCCCCTATTGAGGTGGCTTGGTTCTTCCCTCCAGGTAGCTCTGTGGAGAGGGGGAGTGTGCCAACAGCGGCTACAGAGGGTTCCTGAACTGAAATTTGATTCTATTCACCACTAATGGACAAAATATTCTTTCTGGAAAAATATATAGAACCAAGAGACAGTAATACAACCATTCATTCTGTCATGGCAAAAAGAAAATCTTAAATAAAAGTTGAATTGAAAACTCAGTTAAAAAGACAGCTGTGTAGAAACCTGACACAAGAACAAAACCAGATCTGAACAACTTGCCAGTGAAGGCAGCACTCAAAATTCTGACCAGGGAAACCAGCCAAGAGGAGTTAAGATGCTCACTTCCACCTAACACTGTTATTCTTGGCTGATAAGGAGGTAAGGAAGGACAAAAGCATGTCAGCATATCTACTACTGACTCAGAAAAGCTGTGAAGACCAAGACGTTTTCTTGCCACTACTAGATTCCAAAACTTGATGAAGGCATCATCTCAGGGCATTCCAGTTTTCAACTCTGCATCAGACTGACAAGGAAAAAGTAAATGAAAGAAGCCAGTGACTTCAAGTGCAGAAGGATCAGGACAACCACCAGAGTGAACTCTGGATACTAAATCAGGATGCAGAACAGACCTTGGGGAAAGGTTTAAAAATGAGGGTGCTCACTGAGAAGGCCAATGAGCAAAGAGCACCAGAAAGGGGAGTTGTGCAGAAGGGAGTGCCTTCGCTTTAAAATGGTGATAGTTTCTGAGGCAGAAGAAACCAAAACAAAGAGGTACAAAAGTTGCAGAATGTGCTTGAACTACAAATCAATATTTGACAGAGTTTCACATGAGAGATCCAGCTGGGAACAGAGACAGAGTTCAGATGGAAATCAGAAGTAGTGATGGAAGAGGGAAGCTGCAGAGAGAACTTAAGCTCAGTGGACACCTGCAAGACATGATGATCTGAAAAACTGACCCCTGAGAAGAAAGGAGATTTGTGAAAGTATGCTTTTGTACAAGCAAGACCAAAAAAAACCCCCATCTAACTCATGGAAAAGAAACAATTGTTTTCCTGTTCTATACCTAACTACGAGTAGAAACCAGCAGAAACAAAACTGCATGGCAGGGAAGAAGAAAATACCAGGCAGCACCACAAGAAGGAAAGAAACAAATGTAGATAATGAGATAAGATCAAACTAAGTGATCAAAATATACAAAAGACTGAAAAAGAAGATCTACAGATGGGAGTGAGAACAAGAGGACCTAGCAATTCCAACAGGCTCTTCCTGTTGGCAGCTCTGAGCAACCCTGGATTTTTAAAACCTTCCAAACTCAAGCCGTTTAGTGCTCTGTTCCCCACTGTTGAAAAGTTTTCCATATGTGTAGCTCAAGCCACCTTCATTCCAATTTAAATGCACCAGTTTAACTGAGCCTACACTATGGACTGGGAATACACACTCCCTATTTCTTTACAACAGTGCTTTACAACTTAAAACCCCACATATTACTTTTAACTTTGAACCTTTTTCTGGATTCTCTCCAATTGGTCTAAAAGTTCCTGGAAGCACACAGTACCTAAGGCACTCCTCAGAGCTCTCAATAGTAATGTCTTATAAGCATTAAAAATAGCTAGAGGATTAACTCACACATTTTTCAGGTGATTCCCCTGTTTATAAAACCCAGTATAGCATTTGCTTTTTTGTGACAGCACTGCAACATTATCTCATGCTCAGTTTATAACTTATTGTATGACCCTGCTTGACTAGCTATTCTTAATACTATTTGCATAGTTGATTATTCCTGCATAAAAATCATTCTCAGAAGTTGCACCCTAGCTCTTTTTTTCCTAATGATTTCTTCTATTTCTTGAGATGCTTCTAAATTCTAATTTTGTTCTATACATACCTGGACATCTCCTAGTTTGGGGTCATCTACAGATTTAACAAGAATGCTCATCATCCAGCTCATTAATGGAAATACGTAAGGGTATTCAACCAGCAGCCGCTTCTGCAGATCTCATAATGAGATATTCTTCCACTTGGAAAGTGAACCAGTGATTACTATGCTCTGTGTATTATCTTCCAACCAGTCTTGCACACCCAACTTCCAGTAGTTTCCATCTAGCCAATATTTTCTATCTTGTTTATGAGAACGTTGTAAGGCATTGAAACGTTTAAAGGCTTAATAAAAATGCCAATATGTAGTAAAGTATATTTTTTCACTATATGCAAGACCATTAAATTTATCACAAACAAAATATTTGAGTCACCTGACAATTTAGACAAGTAATAAATAGCCAACATGAATTTGTGAAGACAATTGGGTTGCTTCCGGGTGATTAAAACAGTTGAACGTTCCAACGCTTTTCTTGAAATTGAAGGAAAATTAATTGACTTAAAAATGTCTTATTTCTTCCTTCCTCTCTGTGGCTTTCTTTTGTCTTTGGAAGCCTCACCCATTATCCACAAGTTATCTAAAATGATGATAAATTAGGCAACGATTAATTTTTTTTGCCGGGTCCCAAAACATTCTACTATGAGTACCACTAGGTTTAGTTGATTTGTTGGGGTGGGAGAGGAAGATCTAATTTACCTAAGCACCAGTATTGCATCACACAGTTCATAGGTGATGTCCTTCCCTTCTATTCTGTTAGCATGCATAGACTCCACAAAGATCAGGTCCCACTGTTCAGTGCTGTACAACACATATATGGATGAATATGTGCATGTATTCTTACATAAATAAGAAACATTCACAGCCTCAGCAAGTTTTCACTCCAAATTTATATAATCAACAAAGAATGGAATGGCAAAAATGATGAAACCAATGTATATAATAATTCCATATCACAAAATAGGTCAGTGGCAGAAGTTAAGAAAGGGAAGCAGAAAGCACAGGTGATACTCTGCTGTAACAGATTAACATGCTGTAGCTCTTACTGCTACCTGCCTTTTTCAGGGTATCCCTTTCTTCTTGCACTACATAAAGAGAAAGGAAGACTAAACCGGAAAACATTAAAGAATAAAAAGGTACTCTCTTCCCCACCATGCTGGTTTGCTTTTTTATGAAGCCAACAAATCTACAGAAGGTTTGGGAGTAACTGTTACTGACCTAGGCAATCTCATTTCAAATCATCAGTGACATTTATGAATTTATTCTTTTATTCCCTGTTCCCAGATGGCCAGGAGGAACACAGCAATCCTTAGATTTCAGAAGGCCCTTTCCCACCCGCCACCTGCAAATACTTTCTAGTAACACTTCAGAACAAAACCACTGCCTCCACACACTGGGCTGCTCCCTGGCCAGGAGCCTCCTCTCAGCCCCTCAGGACAAGAGCTTCAGAACTTCATTTATCCTGGGCATCCTGAATGCTTTAAGTTCCTTGATGCCTTCCTAGAGTCCGATGTCCATACCCCCCTCCAGTATTTAGTCACTGCAACTGGATGAACCTTACAAGAGACCAACGTGGAAAATCTATCTCACACGTTAGATGTCACTCATATGTCCAACACAGATTGACTTGAGCCTTGAAACATGCAGTGGAATAGTCCTTAAAACTCTTTACCACAACATTTTTGGGGACTTGCAACACTTCCATGATCTCAGGAACCTTATGACAGAATAGGTATATAAAGTATTTCATTCTACCAGTTCTGGACTTTACAGTTTTTATCTTCATTGTAATTTCAACTGATACTGTATTGAGAAAAGAAGACTAGAAGTTCCTGATCAACACTGTCATTTGCCATTTATTATAGATGGGTTTGTAACTTTCCTTAACATTCTCCTTTGAAACGTAAAGTAATCCCAGGCTCTCTGCCTCGTGTGTGTCAAAGCAAGTTTTTCCAGGGCCTTGATCTCTATCACAGCCATTATCTTAAATCCCCTATAATTCTGCAAAATCATTTGTTAGATGGGGTGACCAGTATTGCACCTACTATTTTAGTTCATGTTGCATCCCAGATTCTAAAGAAACATTTTCATAATCTGGACATGAGCTTCTCATCCCATTCCTTATCCATCCAGATATTACACTTGCTTTTCTGCTACCAGTTGCACATGGAGCAGAGACCCTACCAGCACTCACTGCAAGCATACTCAAGCTGTTCACCAACAAAAATAATCTGGCAAAAAGCAGTTTTGGGAGGGAGGGAGAATTTATTTCTTTCATATCCCCCTCCCCACTCTTTTTTTTTTTTTTTTAAGCTGGACCATTTCACTTTCCCATGTATCCTTACAACTGGTTGTGCCAATATAACTGAAGGGTGGTGCAGGAACAGGTGAAGACTGTTAAGGATGGGCATGCCTTAAGTTAGCCTACCACCCAAAAAAGAGCAATGGCATGAAGCCAAGTTCAATCAGGAATTTTAGCATTTATTATTGGAGAATGCTTGTATATGGCATGACTCCTGAGTAAAAATTATCCCATATGAGATCACTTAAAAATCGATTCTTCAAGGCAAAAACCAGTATTAATTGACGGGGGGGGGGGGGGGGCGGGGAATCAAGGCAATATTCTGGAAATTCGTATGAAAGCACTTTGTGCCCTTAAGACATAATTCTGTTAACAAATTGTCTAACATAATATGGTATTAGTATACAGTTCTCAGTTTATCTGGTCTAGAAAGCTACCTGGAGATATTCACTGTTTAATGGTATGTTAAAAACATATAAGGACATAACACTTCACTTACAACTTCATACTACTGACCACTTCTTGAACGTATTTCATATAAAGATTTGGCTTAACTGACATGAAACTTGTTTAGCTGTTTTGGGTTTGCAAGATGTTGGAACTGTGAAAGAAATAATACCACAGAACATGATATTACCTGTAAATCAAGTACAGACAGTGGTTAATGGACAAAATACTTTTATAACTAGGAGAAATAAAGTATGCATAATACAAAAACCAAGCTGATGACCTACAAGCAAGTATGAATTAAAAAATAGCAAGATGGTGGAAAGAGAGAAAGAATCCAGAATTACTTTTTCTGCTGATCTATATAGAGTTCCCACTAAGAAAAGATTTTTTCAGTACTTTATACAGTAAATTGTATCTAACAAAACATCAGTCAAGGTAACCTTATTTTAAACATTTGTAAGAAGGATCATTCATGAAGAATAAAAAACTTGAAATCCATTTTTAAAACATTTGTTTCTGATCTAATTTTCAAGACTTCAGTAATATCTCTTTATCCAAATTACGGTCCCCATTAAAGTGATCAAAACCAATTATGACTCAATGAAAACAGTACTACACTGCTGCTGTAGCACCTGCTGGTACGTGAAAGGCTTACAGTCTCTATTTCTCCTTGGTCTGCCAATTCGGAAAATTAATTCTGTCTTAACTCAAAAAAAATACACCCCCCCAAAAAGACCCCACAAACCAACAAAAAAAACCCCAAACAAATGAAAATCATGGCTGTTGCTGTCAACAAGTATCAAGCACACTCAAGACCGAACTACTGATGAAACTGCGTAACAATGCAAACCGCAATAAATCATGCACATTACATTTCATAGTTACAGGCATAACAGGCTCCACTTGCAGCACGTATACTTTGGACAGAAAAGATGCCTTTGGAAAGTCACATCTTGTTCTTTCTGCTATCATTTATAAAATGCAGAGTTTTGAAAGGTTATCTTGAAAACTATTAAAAAAAATGTAACAAATGCTCGTTCATACATTATAACAGAAGGAGCAAATCTCAGTCACAAGACTTATGTGCAAAATTATGATGATTGAGAAACTACTACAGATCAGTAGAAAGAATCCCTATTCCATAGTCAGGTTTATATTATGGCATGATAATTTTAACTTTTGTCTCTTGACAGGGCTTCTTATGTCACATGGAAAACTATTCTTAAGGGTCCTGTACAAAAAAACGTAGGACAATTCATATCAACGCTATTATAGCAAAGTCTCAAACATGTAATCCCATAAAAAAATTACAAGCCACACAAATAGAATATTTGATCAAAAAAACATGTGACACCTTAACAAGAGAAACTTTACATGAAATGCATGATGGACAACACCATTTTAAATTTATATTCTTTGATTCTTCTATGTACTGTGTGCACACAAGCAAGGCCATACTCCCAAACAAAAAAATATGATCTACATAAAACTCCTGTGTGTTGAAATAAATATATACTAACAACACTTGAAGTAAGATACTATAAAGAGTGCTAATCCACTAGTGCTAATTAAAAATCCTGCAATGAGTAACACAAATGCACACTACAACACGGGTTAGTTTTGGCTTTCGCTTATGTCACACAGTTTAATGAAAACTACACAAACTGGGTCAGAATATTCCCCCCCACTTCTCTTAACGAAATATCCTCTCCCACTCACACATGATAGAGGGAAATGCATTCCTCGCTTCTCCAGAATTAGTCAGTGTGATCTTAATTGCGGAGCCTCTCCAGACCACAGAATTCACATGAATGCTCTCTTCCTCCCTCCATCAATTATTAAAAACTATAAGTATTAAAATTGCAAGAGTCTAATATTACCACAATAAGAGCATGAGATTTAAAATAATAAACCCTGCTTATTCCCCCCACCCCCTTGGACCATTACCAAGTACTAACATTTTGTGATCACATGATACTACAAGTAATGTTTTAAGAAACAATTTTAACGAGGCTAGTAATAAGAATCATAGAAGCTGGAGATACTGGACTAAGTTGTGGGGGGTTTTTGATGAAGAAAAGATCAAACTTGTTATGAGGCTGGAATATGCTACTCAATAAATCAGAAATTAACTTTGATATTTATCCAGAGAAAGAACATCATCTAAGCTCTCAGTATAATAACGAAAGAGTTATTTAGTTGAATGGTTAATATTCAAACTACAGCAACTCAAAGAATACAAGGCTTAATTTCAGACACCTGATTTAGATACCCAATCTCATTCTGCTCCCTATATAGTTAATGAAGCAGGAGGCTCTTCTGAGGGCAATTCAGAGCACTTAAATTAGGGCTCCTGTTCCCACTTTAGTCTTAAAGCGTCTTCCCTCTCCCCTTTTCATAGGCTGCTTTAGAAACTAGCCCTGACCTTAAGTGCCTAAGATGCTTACGTAAAATTCTGTGGCATGCCTCAGTCTTACCTCCTGCTGATACATTTTCCCAAAATACTGTCTAATAAATACAACAGCATATACTGTACTGTCATATGAACATGTCCATGTCCAAGTAAAACACTAAATGAGTTAGGGATTTTCACAGTGTGCAGAGATGCCTTGTATGAAACGCACTTCACTAATTTGAAAAGCTGTCACAAAAATGTTCAATTCTACAGACACAGTCTGTTTACCTGTCTAAACTATGGTGAAATGAAAAAAAAATTAACAATATCTGAATCATCTACTAAAACATACTTGTCCTAGGGGAACACTAACTTTGATATTTTTCAGAAACAAGAATAAGTATCTGGATCAGTGTCTGAAATTACGCTCCATCTATCTGACAGACTGTAAAGGATCTGTTAGACATGAAGATATTTATGGCTGAATATGGAATGACAAAGTAAATTTCTGTCAGAAATACTCTTATTCTGTGGGTGGGTGTGTACAAAACATTTTTATTTACAAACACAAAACTAAAATTTTATTTATTATAAAACTACTAGTTTACCTATCTTCATTTTCTTACCAATTAGGGAATTAGTATGCATTCAATGCCTCCAGCAATTCTAACAACAAAAAATTATTTGACTGAAAAGAAGTTCCACCTTGAAATTATGGCACTCTGTGCTATGTTTCACCCTTACAAACACTAGCACTAACAACAATAGGATCAAAAAGCCAAACCTAAAATGCAAGCTACTTTAATTTTTATGACTTGGCCCAGAAACCATGTTTCAATAGAAAGTCAGAACATAAGCCCAAAAACATACTAATGCATGTTCAGTCTCTTCTGAGTAAAGAAAAGGCTCCATGTGTAGTGGCATACATGATCATTGTCAACATAAATGAAAATGTTCATGAATAAAAAACAGGCTGTATAAAGAGCTAATTATAATATTACTATCAATTGCTAGCTTGCACTTGCAAATCTTTCATATCATATAAATGCATTGTTTTTGACATTTCTCTGTAGCTAAACATCACATCATTTCACTTTTTCAAAGTAGTTCAAATATGCACAGGATATACTATAAGGAATATAGTCTGCTCTACAGTTACACTGAAAAAGAAAAAAACTATGACATAAATATGCATTTTAAATAAAGATTAATTTAAAACATTAATCAGCTCTCAAGTATAAAAAAATATCTAGACTTCTAACAGCCTGTATAAAATGATTTCCACTTTCTGTCTATTCATCCTTTCTATGCAAAAATAGCAGTTGAAAACACTTCACCCAATCATGCAATTGAAGACTGAAATAATACATACACCTGAAGCAATAGTGAAGTTGTGAATTATTCAACTTGCATCCAGACACTTTCTTATCATTAGAAACACTGTTTATTTGCTTAAAGCAATCACTTGCACTCTTTTAGCACACAAGTTGTAAGAAAAGTTTCAGTAACCAATGAAAAGCACCATTCCTATTTTAACTATCAAATGGACTCTTCTTCTATTTTAGAAGTGCCATAGAATGTAAGTTTGGAAAAGGCCTGCTCAACAGGCAAGAGCCCTAGTAGGTAATATATGGTTAAAAGCAGACCTAGCCAAAGGAAAAATACTAAAAAAGTCATAGGGGGCAGTTATTCTCTGGGACATGATAGTCTATCCATTTCTCCACCTAAGAGTCGCTTCATCAACAGATACAATGCTATTTTAGACTTTGTTTCGTTGAGCAATGACACCATCAAAGAAGAAATGATCACAGAAAATAACCTGGGTAAACACAAGTAATTTGGTTTAAAGAAAAAAATAAAGCATGCCCTGATAAATTTATTCTTTCATTGATAGGACACATGATTTTCTATGCAGGAGAACTACATCTATAAAGTATTTGATAGTGTGCTGCATGTGAAACTACTCGTTCAGCTGGAGAAGAGGGGGAAGTGGATTCGTTCAGACCATGTACCGAGTAATGCACTGGATCTGTTAACAGGAGAACAAATAGGTGTTTAAGGATATCATTAATCAAGTTTCACAAGGATCAAACTTAGGACTGATCTCGTTTAAATACATTAATGGCCTTGACACAGACATCACTTGCATGCAAAGTTTACATTCAGCACAAGAGCAGGAGACATTTTCCTCAAGGGAAGTCATCATCAATCAGAAGTGACACAGAATGGGGATCACGATGGGTTATAGTCTTCTTCAGAGCAACTCTAAGCCACCAAGACAATGCAACAGGGAAAAGGCAAATGTGATCTACAGATCCTACTGGAAATGCTTCCCTTTGTTTAACAGGATGCATTACGTCTGCATATAAGGTATTCATGAAAGCATGTGGAGTATTACATGCAGCTGTGGTCAGCTAAATTCAGAACAGGTCTAAGATTATCAGAGGAATGGGAACCTCATGTAAATGACAGAGACAGAGAGAAAATTGATAATGCCTGCTTTAAATAAGTACTGAGGGTAAACACCAATTAGATAAGATACTATTTAATCTACAGGACAAAGCTGCCAGAACCACCAATGAAATAAGCCAGCCATGGAAAAACATAGGCTGGAAATTAGCAGAACATTTTCAACTCAAGGCAGCAGCGAGGTTCTGTGAGCAGCCTCCCAATACTAAATGCAAAACAATCAGCTACTGTTAAAAAAAAAAAAAACAACCAAACTTAATTAATTTATGAAAGTCATTATACTGTGTAGATAACCAACAATAACTGGTTCTGTACTGAATGCAGAGGAGGGATTAAAGTAATTTAGGGATTACCATATAGTTACAAGGAAGCACTACACTTTGTGAATTCAGAAGTACATAAAGGTTATGCAGAAATGCAAAAGGAGGACAAAGAGGTCTCAATCTCATACAAATCAAGTTCCTGCACATTTTGTAAAAAACAATGCCTCCACCGCGGAAAAGGTATGAAGAACTCAACCACCACATAGTTGACTTGGCTGGAGCTAGCCAGCTGACCAGCAGCAGTAGGCTGGCAGACTGATCATCATGCAGAAAGTCCTCCCAAGCCACAGAATATGATGCTACCTGCTGTACAGAGAACCATGTCACTGCTGTTTGAAGAATAAGTTAGGAGTCACTGTTGTAAGGAAACAAGACTCTTGGAAAACTAGACTTCAGAACTCAACCTCTTGGAAAATTAGACTTCATGAGTTCTGCTCTTCCAAAATAAAATGTAATAAAAGCCAAAATTAGCCCCTAATACCATGTATAGTTACCAATGCCACTGATGAGGACAGCATGGGCAAGGCAGAAGAGGTAGCTGCAGTACTTGTATCACAGCTTGGCAGTAAGTAATTTCAAAATCTGGGCAAGGTACGCATTTTTAAAATAGCACTAATAAGAACATTAGACTTCATTATCTTAAGTGGTCAAATGAAGAAAATTAAGAACATTATTATTTAAAAATGTGTGAAAACTTTAATGGAATTTTCTTACTTGGCATCACAAACAGAAATCTAAACCAGACAGAAGTAAAATCCAGTCCTCCATCACCAAATCTCCAGGCACGTAAAACGCCTTTAACATAAAGCCATCCCTTGTCCTCCTCCAGTTCCACATCAGTATCAAGTTTTGCTCCAGAGGAAGGGAATCCCATCATCAGAAGCATCCTATCCTACCCAGTCCTACTGCATTCTTGCAAGAGCAAGCTTGTCCTTTGCATGGAGAAAGACAAGGTTGGCTATAAAGGAACGGGAGCCATTTGGTACACCCATGAGCAGACAACCCTTTGGGGCAGGACACGGATTTTGAAATGCATTAGCAACCTTCATTCCAACATTTTCTGACTTCAAAGTGTATCCCATTGCAACATTAAGACACTTAATATAGCTGTATGTAATTTCCAGTTTCTAAAAAAGCAACCAACAAACATGTTAAATTCTAAACTGAATGTACTCATTACATACCCATCACACAAACCTATCTTTGAGCTAATGGAACTACAATGAGCATTTGCTCCTCAACAGACTAGAAACTGGGAAGAGGTAAGGCGTTCTGCTATAAGATGTCACAGATATGCTAAGAGCAGAGAAACAAAAAGACATAATGCCTCTGAATTTCATGCCATGCTTTGTAAGGAGAAAAATCTAGTGAGTACAGTCTCTTCTGACCCTTCTTCCTAAAACACAGCCACTTTCCCTTCCCATCCGACAGTTCTTCACATTCTGTTACTCACTGGTTTATTTTCCCAGCGTCATTCTCCAGTCTTCAAAGCTTTCCATCCTGGTCCAACAGCAGTTTAGCAAGATGCTTCCAAATGCAAGCCCCAAAACTTACACCTCTTCATTCAATTCACACCTCCCTCTTACCCTAGCTTTTGGTCACTCCCACACTCCTACTTCCTTTTATCTCATTTGCAGAGTCAACAGTTCTGGTCCTGGCCAGGGACCCACCTCCTACTCAGTTTCCTTCGTTCCTCAACATACAGAGGTATATTTGGATCAGAGGCACTTCCAAATTCCTGTTAGGTCTGCTCGACTCTTAAGTTTAGTAACAGCTGTTTCAAAGAAAAATTCCTTTGCCACTGTATATCTCACAGTATTTAGCACTACATTAATATTTACCACTACATTTTGTTTAAAAAATAAATCATACAAATACAGAAATTTTAAAATTTGTGTTCTGCACAAATCCAATGCATTTTCATGATTTTTCCCACTAGAAAGAGGACAAAGTAATTATGTAATAGGCTGAAATAAACTAGGCTTAGGAACATGTCGTGGTTTAACCCCAGCCAGTAACTAAGCACCATGCAGCCGCTCACTCACTCCCCCCCCATCCAGTAGGATGGGGGAGAAAATCAGGAAAAGAAGTAAAACTCCTGGGTTGAGATAAGAACGATTTAATAGAACAGAAAAGAAGAGACTAATAATGATAATGATAACACTAATAAAATGACAACAGTAGTAATAAAAGGATTGAAATGTACAAATGATGCACAGGGCAATCGCTCACCACCCGCCGACTGACACCCAGCCAGTCCCCAAGCCGCGAAAAACCCCGCCCCCCCCACTTCCCAGTTCCTAAACTGGATGGGACGTCCCATGGTATGGAATACACTGTTGGCCAGTTTGGGTCAGGTGCCCTGGCTGGGCATGAGAAGCTGAAAAATCCTTGACTGTAGTCTAAACACTACTGAGCAACAACTGAAAACAGTGTTATCAACATTCTTCGCATACTGAACTCAAAACATAGCACTGTACCAGCTACTGGGAAGACAGTTAACTCTATCCCAGCTGAAACCAGGACAGAACAAAATACCGATTTAAAAAAACAAAAAAGAAACCCCAATCCATTGTATAGTTACTTAAGTACCAGAGACACAAACCAATTCAATAAAGGTATTATATCTTATCAGATACATACAGTAATATTTGTTTTAAAGAAATATTCAAGTACTTCAGTAGAGTCTAGAAATGCACGGAACATGCAGTTGTATTTCTAGTGCCTCAACTTAACAGATGAAATCTTCTCTTTACACAGGCAAAGGACCAAAAATGGGAACCTAAATAGAACAGAGTGAAACACAGTAAAGCTAACAAACATTGCATCTTTCCTAGAAAGAGAAGTTTCTCTCAGAAAAAGACATGGTTGATAGTTTCTCTAGTGCTTTCATATAGTTATTGTATACTGTACTTTTGGTACATACCTGTGGAGCATGCGACAAGAAATGCCAAGCGTGTAGGAGACCTGATACAGCTTAATATTCTTGTCATAGCTGCACATGTCCTCATTTTGCTATTTACCACAAAGAAACCAGAACTATACATTACATATCAATCAGAAAGAGGATACATTTTTTTAATGTTTTAATGAAAATAATGCGAAGTATGGAACTTCACGGCGATGAGGTGGCTAAACCAGAACTATTTCCCCAGATCTACAGCAGTTATAAAATACTACTTAATAATCCTTTACAAAGAAAGCACATACTGAATTTGTGCAAAACTTACATGCTGCAGTTTTCAGAAAAGCACCACACTACAACTGCATTCCATTCATTCAGAAGCAACCCAGATTCAGTACTAGAGAAGCTGAAGGTACTGCTCAATGCAATGATTCATAGTTTCCCTAATAGAAAGATTCAGCAGTTTTCAGTCGAGACCTTTATTCCCTCTCTGAATAAATGATGCCTGAAATTTTTATTCTTGTTCTAATGGAATTTCAATGGCCTTCACTGCAAATCTACTGGAAATTTTCGCATATTAAGTGGAAAAAATTAAATGATGTTAACCACATTTTAATGTGATTAAGGCTGACAGGGTCATTATTTCTGCTAATCACTCAGTTTAAAAAGCTCAAACAAAACTTTGTAACAGCCAACATTTTTTCTGTTTTTCCATATGTCTACTTGAGTTGAGAATTAAAGCCACTACAAAATATGAAACACAGTATATATCATAAAAAGGATATATCAAGAGTATTCTGCAATTTGTACATGTATTTCATTATAATTAATCTCAAGATTAAAAAAAAGAAGGGGAGAGGAAATCAATCTTACAATATGTATACCCCTTTACTACTTGTGTCTTCCTCAAGCAAAAGACAAAATTGAACAAGAGAATACGTATCTCTCTTCCTGTAGCTCCTATTTGCTAGTGAAAAAGAGAAAATACTTCTGCATGTCTTTACTGTGAACCAAAAGGTATGTGTAATCACTGAAAATAATTTCTTAGCAAGTGTCTGTTGGGCTCTGCAGGATGGAGTTCTGCTTGTTACCATTCAGATATGCATAAGCTGGAAAATGGGCACAAAAAAGTGGAACAGAGGCAAGTGACAATGACGAGGAGCGAAGAGTATGTAGTTTTCACAGTGCCTTCTAGTTTCCTCTCGTGAAGGATCAATGACGGAACAGAAAATTAAGGAGACTGCTGCTATGGTCACTGGCGCAGCTCGAGAGGCACAGCCTTACAGCCAGCCCTGCCTGCTCTTGCTCAAAGGTTCACCACCGACAGCAGCACTGAATCCCCATGGAGCAACTCCCCAAGATCAGTAACAGAACACAGAAGTCTTGAGGGTGGCTGAAGAGGGTGGAAGGACTTAAAATTAAAAAAACAGTCCTAAGTTTGTCCCATTTGCACTGCCACAGGAGGGGGGATGCTGTTTGTGGGATTTATTTTTTGTTTCTTTCTGGGTGGGAGGAGGCTGTTCAGAGGTTTTGTTTGGCTTGGGTTTTAGGCTTTTTGCAGGATTAGCATTTTCTGTAAAGACACCACTCTAATACTTATTGCCTGCTTAATAATTAATACCGCCCTCTGTGGATCCTCATTTCTGGAGGACCTGTACCTCTCATAAAACGTGCTCTCTCTCTCTTCACAAACCCAAAACTTACAGATGATTTAAAAAAACGGGGGGGGGGGGGGAAGGCATTTTCAGCATCCAAATTCATTTTTCTACAGAAGTAACTGTGTTTATACTTAAGTTACTTTAGAAGAGAATGAAAGTGCAGACAGACTGATTCACGTTGATCATTCCCATCTGGTTTAATAGATACATTTCAACCTTGCTGAATCACTAAAAATAAAAACTGTATTACAACGGCTTCTTGAATTTCAAAAAAAAATTTTTTAAATAGTAAACAAGATCATTACCTTCTTAACCTTCAGGTACATGAAATTTAACTGAAAAATATTCTATTTCCTTCCCATTCCTTGGCAAAGTATCCAATCACATACACAGCGATTTTTAGATCTACTTCATGATTACAACAAAAAATGCTGAGAAAAAAAGATGGTAATTAATCACACACAAGTCTTTTCATGCAAGACTCTACTTCTACCTTCACATCTAGCATGTACCACTAACTCTATTTCAACAGCCAGCAGCTAGTTTTCCTGAAGAACATTTGCTTCCTGCCTGAATATTTTCCATAAAAAGGAAAAAAAAGTCCAACGACTTTAGATCATTTACTATCAAGGAACAAACTACGTTAACATCAGTATCATATTACAGCTGTAGTTTATGATGTTCTCAGAAAGAAACATTATTGGCATTGTTGGACTTTCTAGTTTTAGTGTGAAGCCATGCACTAGTGCATCAACTAACAACCTCAGTGAATTCTTGTGCTCATCTAAGAAGGGACCCTGCTGAATGTCCTAATGCATCTTATTGTGAATCTTCAGCAAATAAAACTTCATGTATGAGCTCATGATGTGCTTTGCTGCTGGAAAGTCACAGGCTCTGTGGGAAGCTTTTTATCTTCCCAGCAGTCAGTTCTCTGAGAACATCAGTGCAGCTACTGTAGTTACCTGTAGATTACTTGTATTTTCTCACATCTGTGTCCAGCAATCTAAACCATGATGATAAAGGGTCATTAGGTTTTGAGTGAGGAAGGGGATGGACTAGACAATTTGCTCTGATAAGCTCCTTGTTGCGAGCGCCGGTTTAGAATGTGAAATGTGGGGTTATGCACATTCTCAACTCAAAAGCCAGTAGTCTCACAGCACCAATTAAAAAAATCATACTCAGACCATCTTAAACTACACAAACACATCTTACCTGAAATTTTTACAATTAATAATATTGCAACAAAATAATTCTGTCATGGTAAGAAGGACATCAACTGTCTATTAGCCACAAAAGAATTCAGGTACAATTACTAAGATAACTGCTGTTTGGAGCACAGCAAAGCAATTTCCCACAGTGGGACTTACAGTTCAATTTACCAGTTGGGCAAATATTTTGCGCTCTGTAGTGGTCTACAGAGTTAACAGTTACCTGTAACATTTGAGCAGTGTTATACTTGGAGAAAACTTTCTTCAACCTAAAGAGGTGTTTCAGCTTTTATCTGTTCCCATGAATACACTTTTTTTCCAACCCTGTTCTAAGAACTACTTTAAGGCTTTCAATTAACATTAAATGTAAATTTATGAAAGAGCCAATGGCTCTATTTTCCCATTCCAAGTTACTCACAATGAGGTATTGTAAGTTATAGGCTACTTGGAAGAGGGATGAGAGTAAGCACAATGTCACCTATAAAATTATGTTAGTCCTCAAGTAACATGATGAGGTGGCAACAGGCTATTTTTCCTTACAGGGTGTTCTTAATTCAGTAAAATAATAAAAAAACCCAGTCACATGAGTTAGACGATACTGTCACAAATGGAGAGACATGTACCCACAAATGGAAGAAGGCTGCATTTTCATATGCAGCAAAACCAGATTATAGCATGAATACAGTATACAGCGAGAATGTTCCGCTGACATGGTCAGTGATAGAGCTGTAATAATCCTTTAAAATATTCATAGTGACATTTAATGTCAAACTCCAGAGAGTATCATGGTATTATGTTAGGCAATAGACAAATACATGGAAAGACAAAGGAGCCATTGAATATTTCTTGGTCAACATACAAGTTGTCACAAGAAATCCAGAGACTTAAGAGGATGAAGAATGTAACTACTACACTTCCCTCTTCTCAAAATTAAAGATTAAAATCATTACCACTCAAACACTAACTCATCAGCTTAGATAGTTCAAAAGGGTTTTTCTCCATTGCCCTTGCAGAGATGATGATATCCTGCTATGTTGCTTCTGAGTCTTAATTTCAAGTCAGTGAAGAAAAACAGAAGACTGATATTTTACACAAAAAATTAGGTCTATTTCCAAAGTAGAATAATAGTAACAATGCATGCTCATAATGGATTTTCCACCAAGATTCAAAGACAGCATTTGAAAAAGAGTTTTTTTAATTTTATCAAGTCACTTCTATTTTACACATATACATCTCCCGGTTCTGACTTCTGCAAGAGGACTAGCTACATACACCACACTTTTTTTGTGTTTTTGGTTTGGTTTTTTTTATTACTACATGGCCTTTAATGAAAATGCAACATTTTGAGAACTAACATTAACAGTCTGCATCATCAGAGAAAATGAATCCTCAATAATTATTCATACACCAAGTAACTGTAAACCCAAATCATTTCAGAAGACCTGAATGTGTCAAGAACTTTGACAATTATGACTGGAGCCAGAAAACTGTAGCACTGCAGAATTTCTTATGAATTTTTCTAGTTACTTTTTATAAATGCTGTCCTAGATGACAGCTTAATGTGTACCACATGCAATATTTATTCTTCTTCAGTGTCAGACTGTCTAGCCATCCAAGGGAATACAAAGAATGTCACTTACTAGGATAAAAGCACAAGGAAGGTAATCAAGGACATATGTAACATCAGCCAATCATGCCCTATTTCAACATCCTATTCCATTCATAACAGTTCAACAATTATTTGCTTACTGATAACTTGCTTTCAGGCTGTTTGTGTTCCCCATAATGGTGGTTTGCATTTATTTTGCTCTTTAGAATTGGACACTTGCTGTGCCATGCATGTTTGTCAAAACTTTATATCTTCTGTCAGAAACAGCTTTAGCATATCAAATCATTTCTGTTTGTCAGAAATCACTAATAGAACAATCTAGTTACCTCCTATGTCAATAGGGTACTAAAATAACTAGAAATCAGAAACAAAAGGCTATCACACAACCACACACTACTGCAAGACAGGCACCTAAAACCACGTTTCTGTTTAATAAACTTTGAGCATATAGCTACATCTTTATGGAAAAACCAATACAGAAATTAGACTTTGACCAGAATGGAAAGATATTTCAGAAATATACTGCCTAAGCACAAAGACATTAACCTTGCTTTTTTAAGCTTGAATAACTAAATTCCTTACCAGTCCTCCGTGTCCCTTTACCTTTTTTTTTTTTTTTTTTTAAATTTATTTTACCAAACACCTATATGGAATACTTGCAGACATCTTGTCTGCTGATTCCAATCTATCTGATGGATCGAGTTATGAAAAAGCATTAATTCACAAAGACAAGTAAAGACAAGCAGATAGAGGGAGCCAAAGACAAACATTTACCCTCCATAAAGTTATTTTTAAATAATAATAATAATAATAATAATACTTATTATTGTTATTATTTAAAAATCCTATGGGAAACTGAATACGCATGTACATGCACACACACTTCATTCATCTGAGTATCCTGGAACATAAAGATTTTATTAAATAAAAACAGGTATGGATTTAACGAGCCTCTGAAATAAAACATAAGCTGGAAGAACCATCACATGTTTTAGATCGACAACATTGTGCAGGTTTTCAATGTATTAGGTGCAAGATTTTTTTTTTTTTTTAAAATAAAAGCCGTTTGTTTGGATTTAAATACATTTTCACTTCAGAAGTGTAACACTGTGCCAGAGCATGAGAAGAGCAAGACTTGATATACAGTGAATCTGATTAATGCATTTTCATTGTTCAACTCAATGAAGTACAAAACTAGCACATGCACTTAACTCTCTTTCAAATATTTATCTTCTAAACATCTCTTCAGGCTTTAGAAACTACTGCCAGAGCAAATCCCAAACATTATTTTATTTAACTTCTCTCCAAATTAACAATAATTAATGTCAAGCATTGGTCATAAAGGATAGTAAGATACCCATACCAAATGTCTCATCTGACAGTTCTTCCATTAAACATATATAACCTATGAACTTTCCTCTCCAATCTAAACATGAAGCAGCATCTATTCTTGGTTTCAAAACAAGGATACATATTTCTATTCATTGTAAAACTAGTGACTATCAATATTTGAACATTAGTCATTAGTATCAGTCATTAGAAGTAACTCAAGTTGTGAAAATAAAATACTCTGCCAAAACTTTAGAAGGTAAGTGATCTTTCTTGGGAAAAACAAGCAGTTAAATGAAATCTATTTCCATATACTTAATACATAAAATTGAGCTGTAAATAACTATAAAATTAAAAGGAAAACTATTTTTAAAACCCAAACAAATAAAACGCATCACATTTTCAAAATAATCATCAATGAAAAATGCGTCTGTCAATTGTGAAACAAAGAATTTACTTCAGAGCAAAAGTAAACTTGAAAAATGGGTACCAAAGCCATTGCAGCCTGTATTGCCAATAGTATAAAAGAATCTTCCTTCTTAAACATTATTTTTCTATTTATAATAAATGATGTTTTGATTGGCTGATGTTTCCATTTAGCCCCTATTTGTAGAAAACAGAACAATAATCCATAAAATATTCCCCCAGAGAATGGAGATGCTGCAGGCCATTCATGAAGAACAATTTCAAGATGAGTATTGGTCCCAGACCCCATAAATATCTCAAATATTAACTGCAGTAAGATAAAGAACAGTAGGTGAAATAAAATTAACTTCAACTATGAGAACTTAAAGAGATTAACAGAAGTCTGTAGCATGTGATAGTAAGACATGTTTCAAGACATGATCCAGACAGACAAATTCAATAAGCAGAATTTGAGGTACATACATGTACTTGTTTGCAAATCAGATACACCAATACTGAGTAACAGATTATGAAAGGAAAGTTACTTACTAATTTGGACATTGTTTAAGAGATACTGCTATAGTGATACTGATTGCAATGCCCAATCCAAATTTCCCCATACAGATGTTATTCCAAAAGGAATACAAGTAATTCTCTTGTTATTTCAGAATAGGAGACAATATTATCAGGGGGGATTTTTGCTTAAAAAAATTCTAAAATGAAAGCTCGCCTGCCAGTTATTACAACTGTTGATGTGTCTACCCTTAGAATGAAAGACTGTCTTTCCTCTCAGAAAACACCGGTTACAAGCAGCAATGAGGTATCAGATCCTAACACAGAGAAGGAGCTACTCACATTGCTCCCACCGCACCAAGTGAGACCACAGCCACTCACCCCTCTACAGTCACTCAACTGCCTTCCTCTCCGCCTTCCAAATTCTCAATAGGACCCCCACAAAAATAACTGGTGGTTTTTAAATGACATGTCAGATATAGGAATAAGGACCCAACAGATGTTAAAAGCTGGGGACATTTACCCATAGTAACTATTTTCCCCTTGATTTGAAAGACTTAATTTATTTGCTATATGGACTATGCACAACTTCTGTTTCTATGTTGTCTAGTTGACAAAGGCTAAAAATGCTCATTCATTCTGAAAGGCACAGGGCTCAATAAATTAATAATAGTAAGTAATAATAAATAACATACGATAACTTATGAATAAACAACTGCTATCAAGAATAATAATCTCTTGTACAATTATCTATCAGCCAATTTGTAGAGCAAGAAAGGGCAAATACCCCCTTTATTTTAAATAAATAAATAAATCCTACTGTCTAGGATGAGACCTGCTCATTAATGGGACAAATTCAAGCTATTCTTTGAGCTCATAAACCAAACCATGGCATATGTAGATCAGTCTCTACCCCTCTTTCCCTGCCAAAATTCTCCTGAGGTTCAAGTATGCAGAAAAAGGTAACTTGATTCAGCTGCAGCACATTAGCAGATAGCATTTTAACTGCAATGAGAGAAGTGTAACTGGACCTTTGCAAGTTGCATCACAAAGGAGAGAGAAAATATTTTTATAAGTCAACAATAAACAGAAAAATGCAGCAGAACAGAGCTCATCATCTCCAAGTAGATTTGGACACTCATTTTCAATCAAAGAATAATCTTTATCTCTGGGAAATTTAATTGAGTACACTATTTCACCTTACTTCCTTCTCTTTCTCTCATCAATATTATTACACCCAAAAATCACTGCAGTGAAGGTGGCTGTGCTTGTAACAGGCATGACACAAAAGAGTAAGGAAACAAAGTGTTCTATTTCTTCATTAGTAACAATATTTCTCATCAGGAAGTTGAAATGTGAAAGGGATTTTGACACAAACATCTACAGGCTTACATGCACAGTCAAACTGCTTTACTCTGAAATGAGTAAGAGTGAAATCACTACTGAACTATTTACCATTGGAAGTAGGATTCGAAATCTGCATTTGAGGTAACGATACTGTAGAGAGATGACAGCACTGATACGGTGGTTATTTCCCTAGTCTCCTCCAAAATCCCTGAGGACCTGTTGATCGGGTTGCATTGATGATCCTCAGGACTAACAACCCTGAACTGCAACATACTGTAAATTACAGAATCTGGTCCTCAATATAAAACCTGGGTTCCTAAATTGTTTACCCTTCCCCTTTCTTCCATTCTGTAACAAAGACAAGAGAGAAAAACATTGTTTCTCCTTCGCTTTTTCCATTTCAGTGTTTAAGACTTCACGGGCTTGGAGTATTATGAGAGATGCCTATTCTCCTAAATAGAAGCTAGTCTGAATCTAAAAACATAAGCCATAAAAAGCAAGATGAGACATTCTGAAGCTTAAAATCTCACTTTAGAGTATCAAAAAAGATATCAAGCTACTGAAAATTCCCAAACTCATTTAGTTGCCAGTAAAACTAATGTAGTAAAACGATATGAAACCATACATTGTCAAAAGCTATGCTCTAACCTACAATAAATAAGAGGCAAGCACTCTAAAGAAGAATTGATTCAAAGAACTAGAAGTCTGCATTCACGCAAGCAAGCAGACATTGCTTAGCCAGCAAAGTCTGTGACAGCAGCGTTCGCTGAAGGACCACAGCTACATACAACATACACTTAAATCACTCCAAGCACATTTGGAAAGCCTTTGAAAAAGAGGACTGACAGAACACATAGTTTCTTTGCAGACATCATTCAGGAAATAAATCGCTGATACAATTCCAGAAAAATATATGCAATTACTAGACAATATCAATATTTTTATTGGATAAATTGATTGTAAAGTAGAGAACATTTCCCAAAAACATTTTGTCTATGATTTCACCAGCACCAACACTTTTAGGGAAATACTAAGGAAAACTGGGGCATAAAGCACAAGCTTTCCAAACAGTGGAAAGTAAGTAGCAGAAAATCGAAGTAAGCGCTTTACACACTGTGCTGGGAAGAAAGAAGAGCAGTTATTTATTAGTCTCTGCTTTCTCCATATCCACTATGCAGTAACGAAATCTATACTCAGACACCTCTCTGCATCTCAGGTTTGTTTCTGAGCAGTTTAAGCATTCTTCAGTTTTTTAAACAGACTGAAGTTTGAAAAGGATGTCGTACCTTATGATGCATCCAGACTTAGGAACATGTCCACTGCAATGGTTTTGCAACCAAGTTTACAACATTGTCTCTGACAACGTCACCACATAACCATTTTTCTGTGGAAGTCCCTCTCTTCACCGCTCATGTTATCTACACATCGAATGCAGCAAAGTCGTGTAATTAATCTAGTGCCACATTATTCTCTCCCCTAGTACTATATACCTTAAGTAGTATGTGTTTATAAAGTTGACAAAAATATTTATTGAAAAGTCCCAATTCCAACCAAGATCAGGAAGAAACAAAGTTTCTGAAGTATTCACACAGTATATACAAATAAAGATGCCCCTTCTTACCCTGCACAGGTTGAGGTAACTTTATAAGTGGTTAAGTTTTTGCTTGGTGAAAGCTAGCATCTCTTGCTTGAGGTTTTGCCTACGAAAATCCAAGTGTTTAAACAAAATATTATACAAATTACTTGATTCTCCGGACTGCCACGGCAGATTAAAAAAGGTATCATTAGAAGGTAGCAATTCATAAGACTACACAAGCTGACTATAAAAACTGGTGGAGCATCCAAACTCAAAGCTGCTGCGGTTGTTCAATGTCACAACTGCACCCACTGAATTGTGTATAAACAGCTCAGAAATTATGGTGATGACAGCGGAAAAAGAATAAGCACACCATGAAAAGCATCTGGAGAGAGAAGAAGAAAAGGAACAGAAGATGGGAAGCAAAGCCGAATTGTTCAAAAGGAGCTTTGGTATGACATGCAGCTGGTAAGACAGGGATCATACACACAGCAATGAAGTTGAAAAGTTACTCATAGCTGCTTTCACTCAGCACAGCCTTACTGATATGAAGTGTTAATAGGTAGTTCTTTTGCGTTACTCTGATAGTATAACCAGCGTGATGCACACGGATGCTCTCAGAGAACACAGGAGGCTCGCCGGGGTACGGCTGTGTTGGGCTGGTGTTTGGTGCTGTGGTAGGCCGGGCTGTCACCTATCACTCACAGCATTGCAGAAACTGTTCTTCATTACTCTGGTCATCCTGCTCTCTACAGTCTGCAGCCTCTGAGGAGTTGCAAGAATAGCTTGAAGCTACCTTTATCTGCCCAGGACAGGCCTTCCCAAAAACCAGGAGGTGCCCCTCCGCACCCCCCCTCCCCCGCACCTTTTACCAGTTTCAAAATTCCGTGTATCCTAAGTAAATTACTGAGGCCTTATTTCCTGACTTTGCAACCTACACTGTAGCTATTTATAAGTGCCATGTTGTAACCAGGTGGACTGAAATTTTTGAAAACAGCTTCACCATACAGCATTGCCCATTTTTAAAACATCCCAGAAACATTTTATTTGAAAAATTTTACTGTCCTAATGCTTAGGAGCCAAGACTTTACGTTTGGCACAGAGCAACTCAGTATCAGAGATAAACCATTGCACTTGCGCGAAAGTCCATCCAAATCAGAAATTCATGTCCTCAGTAGCAAAACTGCTCAAATTTAACACTGCAGAGTTGCAGCAATTTAATCTCTTTCTGTAATCCACAGCACCTGCATGCAAGCAGAGCACTGGAGTGAAGCTAGACTTTTCCTGGAAGGTGTTTTCGTGTCTGGGGCGAGGTTACACACCAGAGCTGAGAGCAGGGACCCGTCTTCCCCATGCGTAGAGACATGTCCCCAACACCTGCTGTTACCCAGACAATATGCATTCACATTCAAACGGATGGGGGACTCTAGAGGGGGAAGCAAAGGAAAGGAAAGCAAAGCAAAGCAGGAAGTCTGGTGAAAGAAATCATCCAGACCAGAGGACTGGACTGGAACTAAGCCAGCAAGAATGGGATGAAATCAGAGAAAAGGGAGAGACAATCTGGCAAAGACCCACAGAGAACAAATAAGTCAGCTAGGAAAGGGTTGGGGAAAAAAGTTTGGGATAGACAGAACAACTCAATGAAAAGTCACTGGAATTGGTAAGACAAAAGACTACAAGAAGTCAACAGGCAATGTCAGGCAATGGTGCTGGAAAGAAAAGAGATTGCCATTAGGTTGATGGATGACAAATTAATTTGTATTCATTAATTAATTTGTGTAAGACATAATAAAGAATAACTGTTTTTTAAGCAAACAGCATGCACTATCCCCTACTATAGTAGGTAAGCGCTCTGTGGAAAACATATGCCATCGTCTAGTTAGAGCAACCTGAGCTGTAAGGTACTCTCTCTCAATCAGGCACTAAAGGTGCAACAGGACACCTAAATTCTGGATCTTGTTAACTTCGAGTATCTGACTTCGCAACTTGTGTGTGCAAAACTCCATTTATACACAGATAATATAAATAAATGTTTTAAAAACATTTCAGTTGGGAGGCAGGGACAAGAAGTGCAACATATTTTAAAAAAATCATTGATTTTCCAAGTCTGTCAGCACAGAAGATAGCCTTAAAATCATTAAGTGGCTATGTCAAGAAAACATCTCAATACCACGGTGGCATTACAACTTATAATTATGATTTAAAGAATTCTACATCAAATGCATTTTCAAATATATTTATAAGAATAAAATTTACCTGCGTAAATATCCATGACTATATGACCTACAGTATATTTAAATATACACTTACTGTAATTCAGAAAAATAAATGTAATTCAGAAGCTGAAGGCAGTGAAACCTGCATCCTGCCCTCACTTGGGTATCTTGCTACATGACTAATATGCTGGTATTTGCAAGTAACTGTTTGCTCTAAGTGATGTAATTTTGTTTGTCTTTGCACTGCAAAGGTTCATTAACAGCAGCATCCCTCCTTTTAGAAGAGGAATGACTTTTAGGTATTGGGTCCCAATGGGAATTTTTTTGGTTTTAGCAAAATTTGCAAAGTTAACCTATTTCAGGCTTAAAAGGGAAAAAGGGTGAAAGGTGAAAAGGGCTGAAACTTGGACGGTGAAAGGAGATTGTGTTTCCATGGGACTAAGATGGAGATATTTCACACTTTTATTGAGTCACCGTATTTCTAGTTGTAAAAGAGATGGAGATGGCCTGCAGCTGTTCTTTCCCTTAACTTTACTTCCTGTGAATTTATTTACTAAGATTCTTAAATATCCATATCCTTATACTGCCTGTTAAATCATGTTTTGCTTCAAGGCATGTCACGTTAATATTACCATTTCCATTATTCTTTATTTCTTTTGGTTTTTAAAATGTCTTTTTGAAAGGTCTCAAATCAAAATGCAGGTAAAATGCTAAGGAAGAACTTCCATTCTAATTTTTTTTTACATAGAGGTCAAATATTTATTGCTAACCAATTTAAGAAGAGTGTACAAAAACAGTATCTCCAAGACTTCTCCAAAATCAGCCATTATTTAAGGGTGGAAGGGGAGGTTTGGGAGCATAGGGGTTTTTTGCTGTTGAGTTTCTTTTAAGTTTTCTTTTCTTGTTTTTAACAGGCATACTAAAGCCATGAAAACCTTCTGGATAGCACTTCTCTTGTCACCATCCTCTTGCTCTGCCAGCACATAACATTGCCTTGCCCTTTTGCTAAGACAGTGAACACACAACTATTAGATCTATTCTACTACTGGGCACGTACCCACGGAAATATAACCAAGAACAAGAAGTCTCCATTTACCACCAGATAACAACTTTCCTAACTAGTTTAAAAGTGAAAGGCTGAGTGAAGCACATTAATTCATACTCAAGACTATTGAGTCTTCCTTGTACTTTACCCTTGATATTTCTTTCTTCATGTCAAATTCCGCTCCCTTCCCCGGCTTTTTTTTTTTTTAATATTTGGAACATCTGAAGCAATATGGAAAAGATGAATAGAAAAGGATTATTCACTCTCATACTACAAGATCTAAGGAGCATCAAATGAAATTATGATGTGGCAGATCCAAAACAAGCATAAGGAAGTACTTCTCCATATAGCACATAGTTAAACTGTGGAAGTCCCTGCTCCAGGATATTAGGATGCCAAAAGTATACTTAAGTTCAAAAGGTCAATGGCTAAATTCGTAGAATGAAAATCAGTGAAAAATTATTAACCACAAGTATATCATATCTGGCTTAGTCGGTTCTACAATAACAGATTGCAAGAAGCTGGATGCATACACTCTGTTTGCTTAATCTGTTCCTATAATCTTCCCTGGACATCTGTTAGTGGCCTGTCAGAAACATGATACCAGAAAAGACAGACCTTTCATCTGACCTAATTACGCCTCTCCTAGCTTAAGAACATTAAAAATGCTATAAAAATTAACAGGGAAAAGGTTATTTATTATGACATATATGCCACCCTTCTAAATACACAGGAATAAGGTACTTCAAGAGAGGTACCCTATCCCATCAACACCCAACTTATTTTTGTTAACAGAACATCTACCATAACATTTTGAGAAACAACCTCTTGAAAATAACATTAACACATTTGGATACTCAAAAGTCTGAATTATATTAGAGAAAGCAATGTTCAAAAACCTGTATCAAGTTTCAGATGACTTAGTTACGATGCTATAGATACTAGAAAAATCTTTAGCAGCATAGCCAGCTCTTGCATGGGATGAAAAAATTCACTTGTTTAGACCTGAGAAGCTGAGTCAAATGATCAGTCTATGCAGCTTTGACACATACAGTACTCCTGGTGCTCACTGTAAAGTGTAAGTCCAAAATACTGAACAGAACAGTATGCTACGCATGGTCCACTACATATGCTTATCAATTAGCTCGATATATTTCATAATTGGAATCCATATTATGACCCGCTAAAAGCACCCTCTTCAGCAAGACTAAAATGTAAACCTTTAATTAGATGAAGGGCTGATGAATCTCATGTCCTGGATTTATGTGACATCCTGTGACTCAGAAAGCAGCCTTAACTGAAAATTAATAGGCTTATTTAGAATACTTTCATGGTAAAACTCGAATACACGCATACCATGTTAAGGTACTAGATCCATATAAAAACCATTAGGAATTAGTAAATGAACAGCTTAAGTATTCGTTTAGAGCAGAGCAATATGTAGTAAGAATGGTTTCAGTGGATTCCCCCATACAACATCATGATTACTGTCATCTGATCATAACACAAGTGCGACTAACACAGCTGCCATGTCAGCTTCTCTTCAGGGGCTAGGTCTTAATCATAAATCAACTGAATGACTAATTCAACATTGTTAAAACCAGCAAGTAACTGCTTGGAGCCATTCCAGTTTTTACATCTTTCAAAAGGTCAATACACCTACTCAAACACACAATAGTCCTATCTTTCACAGTGTTTTCTTCTTTTCTTGGATTGAAAAATAACATGTTAGCACTTAAATGTAAGTGTGTTTTAACTAACAATTAAAATGTTCATTAATTCTGAAAGAGTGACCCAGTAAAACAAAGACAATTTTAGTTTTCCTCTCTATCCACAATCAAAAAGCCTCTCCTCGCCTTTGCTGTTTTAAACACTTTTATAGTTGTAAAAGTATTACGAAAGCATTTTACTGCCGAGCGTTTCCTGCATTAACCTTACTTTTGTTACAGTAATATTATGAATTAAGCTCAGAAATAAACTTTTTCAAGTTGAACAACTAGTCTAAATGTGGCTTGCATTTCAAATATGAACCTCTACCCCTCAAAATAATAACAAAAATCACAAACTAAGTGGCATCTAACAGTAAAATATATTCTAATCATTTACATCTGCTTGCATCACACAAATGACAGAAGCCTACCATTAGCATCCTTCATAGAAAACATTTTTTCTACTCTTAAATATAAAAGCTATGTTGCATAAACAGAGGATTTAAAGCTGTGGCAGAGTGGCCGAATGAAAGAAAATGGCAATCTTTCTGGTTCTAGTAGATGCCTTTCCCTATCACACAATGTTTCCCACTCATAAATACATGACAAATACTTCCTCAATCATTTTTTACGAGCAGGGATGCACAGGGGGTAGTCAATGGCTAGCTTGAGGGAAAATAGGAACAGCAGGAGGCAGAAACTGTACTGAAAATGGCTATGTGGTAAATTCTCTTCTGGAACATCACTCAGCTACCCAGGCTTTGATCTTTCAGCTACAATTACACTCACATCCATGAGATCTGGATATACTTTTTAAAAACTAAATCATTAATTGTAATAGAAACAGTTAAACCATTTCATTATATGACTCCTCTACTCAAACATCTGACTTTTTACAAATTAAAAATTGCAATTTATACAAAGATTTGCTTTCAATTGGGTTTAACTATGTCATCATCACAACTAGTCTCACAAAAAACATGGGGTGACTGGCGACAGCTAAATCACAGACTGGCGTCTCCTAAGTAGTCTGTCTACCATTAGGGTCTGGGAAACGGTATTTACTGTACAATTAGAGCCAGGGAGCTCTACCTGTAATCATCCAAATACAGGTGCGAGGATCCTTTTTTGGACAGGGAAACCAACTCATCCATTTTCACATAAACTTCCACGTCTGTACTGTTATAGCAAGCTTTAGGAAATCTCACCACTCGTCAGATGATATTTTTTTCAAAGTACAATAACAGAGCAAATACTACTATTCTGATTTTAAAGACTTCCTTGGCTAGAACCACTTTTAATGTTTAAATCGTCATACCCAAAAAACATTCAAAGGAGGAACAAATTAATTTAAAATTGTAAAATTTGGCAAAATATGAAAAGCTTACATTATTACACTGGTTACCAAGCTTATCCCAAAGTCTGTGTTTTGCGATGAGAGGGTTTCCTATCAAATAGGTTAAATTTTGTTCTTCAATACTAACACAAAATGTCTTGGAGTATCAAAAGGACAGTTTTAGTTGCAGTAATTTCACAGAATTTATTCTAATGATTTATTGGAGTTAACCATCTGACATTAATTATTGTTTTGGCTTCCAGTCTATGAATGTTTATTTTTCAGTTTAAAGCCTTCTCACTCTTTGATATCATATGGAAATGAGAATTTTTAATGGAAAATTGAAACCATGTGCATCTAAGTACTTAATGAAGTACAGGGAGGAACAGAGGGTGTACTTTAGGAGAATTCAGATATTCCGCTTTAGATACTTTTGATTTGTTTGGATGAGCTACACGCATATATCTGTTCACAAACATACGTTTATACATCTTCAAAGTATCTCACAAGTACAGCATTTAAGGATCTGAATACTAAGAAAAGGTTTGTTGTTTAGTTGGGTTTTTTAAGCTAAATATACAGCTATAGATTTTTTCTTCATTGTATACTACTTAGTCTGTTCCCTCCTCCACAAACAAAGTATTCATCCCACCTAGAGGTTCTAGTGACATGCTAAATGCTGTACTTCTCAACAGCAGATTCCCACCATATGCCTACCATGTTAGGACTGGATCCTCATGCAGTTCACTGAATGTCTGATAGATTGATTTCATAACCATCATGTACTTAAGTCATAATATTGATGTCAGGAATACTTGAGTAAAACCTGTGCTGTTCATGGCATTAAAGCTCATCAAAACAGGCCTGTAAACCATAAGCAAAGTGCAAGCAGTGGCAAGGAAGCCAGGCACCCAACTGCAAACAGAAGAGTACTGTTAAAATGGGCAATTTTGCCACAGTTTGAAAGATTTCTGTGCAACTCGCACAGCTTTAGTCCTCCGACATTCAATTCATTCCTTTGGAATGAAAAAGATGTTGTTCAGACAATCAGCATTATATAACATGATAAAACCATATGTTTATTTAAATCAGTACTTCTAAATCAAATATCTTTTCTTCACAGTTAATGGATTCATGTAAAAATATAGGGAAGGAAAGCATATTCTTTTCTATTCTGCGCTTTCATTCAGGGTTTCGCCATATGCATTGTACTCAAGCAGCAGGTCAATGGGAGTGTAACAAGTAACGGAAGTGCAACATTAGTTTTTATTCCTATTTTAATTAATATCCTTAGTGATCTTAATGTGCAAGGAATTATTTACCATTGAAATGTGGAATAGAAGCATAAACTTAGATATTTAACCTGCACACACTCACCACTTGTTTTTCTTTCTAATGTAGTCTTTTTCAGAGAGGTTAACCAAGTAGATCATCGGTTTTGAAGTAAAAAACAAATGTTTGTTCAAAACATCAATCTAGAAGTGAAAATATAGGAGAAGAATTTTAAAAAGAAGTTATACCAACTTGAGTTAATTTTATGACCATCTTCCTCATGGCATGTCTGAGACGGCAACATGATTAAAGTGTAATATATAGACCACTGATAAACACAGAATTGGCTGATAAATTTAATGTTCAATACACTATAAATATGAAATCTAAAAGAAAAACCTTTAAAAAAAGACAGTAACAGGTAGCAAAATCAGAAGTCAATTCATGGGATAGTATTTACAGCCTACCTCTTTGTCATTCCAATCATGATAGAAGCGGACAGCTTTCTTTTCATCTATTACCCATGTCTTGATTTTGCACATTACGTCCTACGCAAGAGCAAGAAAAAACAAAGTCAAAAACTCAGCTGGATATCGACCATTCTCTTCCACAAACAAGGCGTGTCTACATTAAGTTTCAAGACATACACAAATTAAAAATTAGATAACACCGTTTAAAAACAAATTTTTACTCTCCCAGAAAAACAGAAATTGCTGCTTTAAAAGTCACTAAAGAGCAGTATCAATTATTAAAGCGATACAAGTCGCATAATGAGGAAGTTAAAATATACAATACTCAAGTATCACCTCTCGCCGCCACGAAAATTAGCAGAGCTCATAAAACATATGTAAAAATCAGTACATTTTAGATTGCTTTTCAAACTCAGTAAGACGCGACATTTCAGCATCCAGCAGGAGAGACCACGTACAATATAAACATGCCATTAAGAAAAGGGAATGGGAGGGAAAAAACACGGCAAATATCTTTTTTTTTTAAATTGTGAGCAAAAGAAATTGAGCCTATTATTGATGATCCACCCTTCAAGAAATTAATTCAAATGGCCAAAGCCCTTTTTATTCCGCATTAATTTTTCGCCAACACCTTCTCCCTCCCCCCCAAAATGAAACCTGCCAAAGCCTCCATTACACAATGGCAAGAGCCTTGCACTGGTGACCTCCAACCAGCTGCATTCACTTTCAGAACATCTCTCTCGGCAGGAAATCTAAAGGCCTTTTAGTTAGCAAGCTAGTGTGCATTCAGAAGGAGTAACTGCAGGAAGAGCCCAATGTGCTTTGTTTCTCTGGCCTTTCTTCACAGAAAGATTAATCATCTGTGAAATGGAAACGGCAAACAGCAAGTGACACAAACTGAACCCTTCAAGCCTTTCCTCATCAGTTTTGTGGTCATGAATCCGAAAGCTGCGTGTGGCACGGTTCTCCTTACAGGCAGGTGTTAATAAAAGGCTCTTGGGTCTGAAAGGTCAAACTCGGCTCTTCTAGGAGTAGTACATTTTAGAGTCGCCTATTTTTTGTTGTAGATAATTTATGATCATGCTTTAAATAATGCATTTTTAGGTTATAATTGACGCAACTGAGAATTAAGATCTTGAAAATACAAGGAAACATTCCTTTAACAGTTGAGCACACAACATTTTTTGCACTTAATGCTATGCGGCTGAAGTACATTTGTAAACAACTGCAAATAACATCAGTATTTACTACAGTCTTTCCTAGCCTTGCAGTTGCTTTAGTTGGGGGGGGAGAAGAGAAAAAAAAAAAAGAAAGAAAGAAAAAAAGAAAAAGCTCTTCTAAATCTTCAGATCCTGATTTGAAACCCTCCAGGAACAGGACTCCCCACAGATTTTAACAAGGAAGGGGCAAGCTAAAACTTTTAATGAAATCTAACATGTTCTGCCTAAGAATAATCACTTTTACTCTCCTATAACTGAATTTCACTCATAAATGTTTAAAAGTGGCTAATATAACACCATTTCCTACAAGGAGAAGATCAAAGTGCTATATTACAAATGCATTATGATTAAAAAAGCACTGTGCAGCTTTGCTATTAACTGTTCTTTAAACCCTAAAAGGCTTCCCATAGATCTCACTTGGCACTGCATATACAACCTTTGACAAGTAATGTAGACCATTTTTATTCATTGCCTAAAATTGTAGGCAATTATGTGCGTCACACTGGCCACCTGCAAATTCTGAATGCCTGCTCCAGTTGTCAGAGCAAAAAAACTAATGTCGGAGGGGATTAATCTAGGGGGAGAGAGTCCTCTTTAATGGCTCCAGCAGGTGAAATGGCCCAGCTGGTTACTATGATGAGTGGCCAGAACAGCTTATGTAGAGACATGCAACAAGATTACACATAAAGAAGAAAACAGTGGTACCATCTTATCTTTAACCCTATGTGCTTTTTATTTTTTTAATTAGTATAAACAAGATAAGGGAAGCAATTCTACCAATAGGTACTTTTCATTTAAGATCTTTATCCTCAGCTTTTGTTCAAATAGATATATAAAAATCAACACAATCTCCAAGATTCCTGTTCAGCAGTGAAGGAATTCTGATTACACACTATTTCGGGTTTTATACTAATTCTGTAGGCACGTACCACGTGGCTTTTGGCACTACAATTCCCCCCCAATAACAACACATTATTGCATATAATTGGAGTCGATAAAAAATTGACAGAAAAAAATTATAGCACAAGTTATCAAAGCCAATCTTTTAGGCTTAAGCAGTAACGAGATGGTTTTTAAGCACATTGTAAGGGTAGCTACATGACGCGGAACCTCCAGAAAATTTCAAGCATCAACGCAGCAAATAAAGTTTGCCCTTTCTAAAGAGCACTACCTAAGCACATAGCTGACAATCAGAACTTCTCTTCCACATTCACCTGCTACCTACGGTGACGCATCAAAACCCATTTTGGCACAGACCTAATTTTTCAGAGTTCTCATTTAGGTACCTGACTTGATGCTGTTTGCAACTATTGTTCTAAGGGAGTAATTACACACCTAACTTCCACAGGGAAGGCTGACCAACAACTGCATATGCTGGGGAGAACCGACAGCTGTATACTTGCAATTTTATTTTGGTTTTACAGAGAAGGTGGCAAAGTATTGGAAAACTTTCTTTAGATAAAAGGATGGAAACTTATAAGCAAACACAGCATTTATGTCTGAAGCTGGTGAGGCAGTAAGACACAAAGAAAAAATTTGGAAATAATTATTCAAAGTAAAATTTTCTTTGATGGACTATCTGGGCAGTCACACCACGCAGAATGTAAGGCAGACAGTCCAGAAATGAAAAAAGGGACAGATTCCCCTGCATCAAGGGTGGTGTCCCATTTAAATGAGATTTAATATGATCCCCTAACAAGAAATCATTAAATGCTAATGACAATATGAAGAAACACAACTATTTCCACATATTTTTTTTTTCACTCAGCTGCTCCAATACTGTAAACACACACACACAAAAAGGAAAAAGCACATTTTCAGGTTATATCTCACGTAGCACCATTTTTAGTTTTATTAATTGCTTCTGTTTAGGCCTGGTGAAAGAGTATGAACTGACCTTTTTATCTTCACTATCACTGTAACAGTCATTTAAACACATTTAATCACTACTCTAGTTAACTCCGAGATGCTTAATAACAGAATACAGACCAATGATCCACTTTGTTTCATTAGATCTGTCCTCCCCAGTTGCACACTTGGAGGTCAATCTGTCACCGGCAGAATGATCCACTTCTCCTTGTTTGATGAGGGGGGTATTCTTGTTCTGGTTTTCAGCTACCAACATTATAGCAAGCACCATTTAAAAAGCCACCCAAAACCCCTCCAAAATCCAATTTACTTACAGTTGTCAAGGCATATGAAATATAGCAAACTTCATGAATATCACACATCACTGTTTTAAACATCAGTTCATTTCTGACTATATCCTTGGCAATATATTTAGCACATGTGAATACTTAGTATATTTAGCCATACGCCATACAGCGATTTTAATTTATGTCCTGGTCTCATTTTCCAAAGGCAGCAAGTAGTCAACCCACAAATGCTAAGCAGGACTTTAGCAATAAGTCCCAATAGTATAAAAAACTATAAAGAAATACATTTAAATTGCATTTAGGAGATTTATCAAGACATGCTCATGAGACACTACTGCATAGAAAAATGTGCATACATTAATAAACTCTCTGGATGGATGATAGTAATAATGTGTGCCAATGCCAAATTCTTCTTACAGCATGAGGGACTAAACTGAAGCTTGGAAAACTCACTTGCCTACTTGGCATCAGAGAATTGTGAGTTTTTTGTTGTAAATTAGCAGGGCATGTAATTAACTTCCGCAAATTTAATAAAGAAGTAAGCAGTTGTGAGGATTATCACTTCACACTTCAAAGTGTAAGTGAATTCTCCGTGATCCTGCAGGCAGTGCAAAAGTCTCCGCGACTACAGACAGTAACTGTAAGTACAGTAGGCTTCCCCCCCCCACCCCCAAGGGAGATGTTTCTGGGAAGTACGGAATGTTTCTCAGCGCCTTATTCATTCCCTTCAAAACTTCCAAGATGTAATAACTGACCAGCTCCCTGTAAACACTTCAAAAGCAGTTAAATACTTTTTATTAAAATATTTCAATTGTCCAAAATTCTATCATTTTCACTGCTCTGCTCCTCAGACAAGCTATCAGGAGTACCTAAAACATTACCTGTAGCTCTTAGTTAGCTCCTCTCATTTCATACGGAAGTCCAACAGCACAGCATATCAATAATGAAGGTAGTACTGTGTAATATATTCAGACTTCCCTAAGGAATCTGGCTCAGTGACGTAAAGTATTTAATTCAAAAACCACTGCATTGCACACACTAAAGGGAGTCAACACCACCTAACCAGTAGGTCTCAGAATGTAACTGTAAATAGAAAATCCAATGAGTGTGCTTCTGGTGGCACTCCAAACAAATTATTTGCATTTCGCTAGTTATCATCTTTCATCAACAGCCTAAAAAAGACGATGTTAATGACACAGGCTCTGAGAATAGTACATTACTAACAACATGAATCATGTGTGTAGTGACCAGAACTGCTAGACAGATTTAGTGAAAACAAACAATGTTTTTCAATACAATAAATTCAAATTCATACACTTGCTGGGTGGAGGAGAAGCAAGGGTGGATACAGTATTTACCAGGTAGAGGACTTCCCCCTTGCAAGAGTGACTGAGAAGACTTGAGGGTCGCAAGCAAATGAACTGTATGTTCTGTAACTAAAATACAATCTTTGAGTATATAAACAGGCTAATGTTCAATGTGAATAATTCTACACTTATCTCTATTGAAACACTGAAAAACTAGAGAAAAATAAGAGGTTTTGAAAAAGTGCTTATACATGAAGACTCAGTGTGCTTAAATCTTATGCTTTTATTCTTATTGCATTTCATATACATATATAATTAACAAAAAACCTCACATAGTACAGGGCTTTTCACACTATCATACAGAAATCAAATGACTGAAAGTTGAAGCTTGACAAATACAGACTAAAGCTGTATCTTATTTCTAAATAGTAAAGATAATTAATCACTGGCACAGCTCATGCAAGTTACAGTAATTTATCTCTAGCTAGAAAATATTTAAATAAAGGTTAATTTTTTCCCCTAAGAGATACATTCTATTTTAACCACAATTGTGAGAATTAAACTGGGATATGTAAGAGATCAAACTAGATAATAATTAGTATTCCATCTGGCCTTCAAAATAGCTGTGATGGTTTTTCAGATACAGATAGGGAACTATGCTACTTGGAATAAAGAGTACTCGTAACTAGTTCAACTCTGCTGCACTAAAACCAGTTTATTGTGCACACACCAATTTCCTTGTTAACACAAGGTGTACAGCGTGCACCGTGCCCACAGTCCTCCCGTTCATGGCTTCCCTTGGAATCTTTTTCAGTTCTATTTAGCATAGCCTCAGGCTCTCTGCTTTTCCTGGAGGTTTTCTGGCAATTTAAAAGCATGAGGCTTTTAAAAGTAAGAATTTAAAGTAAGACAAAGTAAGAATTTATTGTAAAAACAATGTTTAGAAACAGTCCTATATTTAAAGGACAATTAAGACAAATTTTGCATTTTCAAAAAACAGGCTCGATCATGTTTTTCAATTGTGTTAAGTGCTTAAATAAGCTGTAGCAGCTGGGTGCAAGAAAGAGAACAAGTCAGGTACTGCATCAACTGGAGTGACAATGAGCTCCTCTGTGGTACAAAACAATGTCTAATCTCTTACAATTCCCTTGCTCACTGACTTTAATAAAAATACAATGGGAGAAGTAATGGATTTAGGACAAGTGTATTATCCTTTCTTTTATTCAATACCTTCTAACAGAGCCAGTACAAGCTATACATGATATAAGATTTACTCGGAGCTAGATGCCAATAATGTTTATGAACCACGGCAAGTACTTTCACCCAAAACATCCTACAAGCATTCCAGGCAATGTAATTCATGTCAATAATCCCCAAATTCTCCTGTGTGGGTCATCCTTGTGGGTTCTACGGCATTATACATAAAATGATACAGTCACTTGTAGCTTCTCAAAGAAAAAAGCAGGCAAGAATACAGAAAGCAGTCCATCTACAAGTGATTATTTCTAGCAGTTCAGAAATTCAGAACAGGGAAAATGCACTGAAAAGTAAAATGAAACATCTTCCGCAGAGTTCCACTAAACTTTTCTTACCGCATTAGTCTATACACACTTATTTCCAAATAAACCCACATGTGAATGCATTTGTTCTGGATGTGAATTAAGCCAAATGAAAAAGGTGTCTTTTTCAGAATACAAGTATTCATATATGGAGTTATTTTGGCATATGTATATACTATTTAAAAATTACACCATAGCTTGGATCTAGACATACCCATACAGACATTATTTACAAAAGTAATTACTTTAAGCCACTGTTCAAATCTACACAGGAAAGATCAGCCTTGACAGAAAGTATTTCAGCATTGACTTCTCTTTGTCTACTGATAATACCAAAAGAAATCCAAATGTGTATTTACACATTATGTACTTTTAAGTCAGGCTTTCCTACCGATTAATTCACAAACATCTGCCATGAATATTTTCCTGTTACATTCAAAATGTTCTCCAGAATGAACTTCAATTTCCTCTAAATACCACATTAAGCACAGTAAATGGTCCACTAAAGATTTTAGGCATAATTATATGCATTAAGAATATAAATATTTTCTCGATTCTCTATGATTTAAGTTACTAATTGTAACAGCCATCGGCAGAAAGTATGTCAACAGTGTACGCGTACGCTGCTCCTTTCCTTCCATCTCCAGTGGAACAAACTGGCCTCTCAAACTCTCCTCACAAAAAGAGACCAAAGAAAATGGAAAAAAAAACAAAACAAAAAACCACAAACAAACAAACAATTCACCACTGTATTTATCTTCAACTTGGAACAAAAGAAAGGTTAAAATTCCCAACTGACATCATCAGTTAGAGGAAATAAGAGTTCATCCATCCATGAGAACTCTGGCGAGCAGCTTGCAGCACGAGGTCAGCAAATTCTGCTCGGTGCCATCCCATTCATCGGAATATTGTAGGAAGGAAAGATTGTCACCCTGGTTTCACCTAGTATATATTGGTAATGAGAAGAAATTGGATCTACCAGCTCTTTGTCGTTTGTGAAGTATCTCCCACACCGTATTGGTAATTTGAAAGGAATGAAAAAACATCTTTCAAACAGTTACTGTATTATCAGGACAGGACCAAGATGTTAAATGGAAGGGAGGAGGGAGGAAGGGATTAAATCTACTTAAAACATCATTAGGAAGATTTTGCTTTACTCCTCATAGTACATATATGCTGACAGATACACATAGTCAATGCCTGTTGTCATTGTATCAATGATTAGTTCATCGCCCAGCGCAGCAACAAAACAAAGCTTGATGCTGTTCCTGGAAGTTAAATATGTACTAGATGGTTCTGGTACCATTACATTAAAAAAGGAGTCTCTAACTGTTCTTTTCATAATTGCAATTACTTTTGCTCTTACAAAATTTGTTTGATTTGAAAAACTAATCTTATTTTTAAATTGACAGACTTGAACAATGGAATTTAGATATCTCACAGGACTTGTAAAAGCACCCCTTTCAAGTGAAAACTGGAGGTTCAAATGCAGTGAACATTGATCATGACCTACTGTAAAAGCTGCCTTTCAACTGAAAATTGGAAGCTCAAACACTGCAGACATTGACACTGACCTAAAGATTTTGACTTCATATCACTAATATCAATAATCTGCGTGAACTCAAGTATAAATAATATTCTTGTGGTCAGATATATAAATCAGAATACCATTACCACTAAGAACTATTCTGTGCTGGAGTTCAAGATTTGGTGCCCTAACAAAGGGCTGAAGGAATAGCTATCTACTGCAGAAGGTCAATCTCTAAGGTCTAGAGGTGAATCTCACAATAAAGTTCACTTAACTATATTATATTGTATCAAGTTGAAGACTTCTGTCTCCAGGACTGAAAATCACATAAATTAAAAAATATATATTTTTAAAACAAGTTTTAAAATTTGTACATCCTGATCCATAAATTTGTACATATTTGCATTTTACTTTGAAATCTCCTACTACCCAAAATGACAGATAAATAAGCTAATAACAAAGGTTAGCGCCAATATCTTTCTCATGTCTCTGCAGACACCAGGACCAGACAGATTTAATAGATAAAATCAAAATCACTCTGATTGCTTTCTGAAATGATATTCGCACTGGTTTAATACATGCAAATAACAGGGGTATTTTTATTCTATAATAACTCTTTTAAAGGTTATAGCCAAAATAATATTTAAAGGTATGATGAGTTGGAAAGAATAGTAACCTTAGTAAAAGCAGACAGTCATTTCTAAGAAGGCAGTGAGAACTCTTGCAAAACAGACAAAAATATACATGTAAAGGAAGCTATTCCAAGCCTATGTCAACATGACATGTTGGTGATCTTGGACCATATTGTGTGACTGATTTTTAAGTAGAACTTGAAAGTTATTTCATTGATGGCTCCTTAACAGCAGTTGGCTATTTTATTTCTCCTGACAGGGGATTGAGAAATCAATTCTCTGAGAGACGGGATAAACAGTTAACACTGTATTCAACTGCAAAGCCAGGTCACCGCACAAAGGTGAACTTACCAACTGTATGCAGCATGGGCTTATGCGAAGGAAAAATTATAATTAACAAGTTACAACAGAGGTGCAAGAAGGCTGACAAATACAAATCTCAGATTTAAAAACTGTTAACTGATACAGACTGACAATTTTCTTTTTTTCTCCTCCTAAACCTTTTGGAGATTTCAGACTATCAAGTTCAGTTGTGGAAGCTTACTGATAAAGAGAATCCTCTAAAGCAGTCAATTCATATTTATGAAATAAGAATGACTTTTACTTTCAGTTAGGTTCCATGAAACACACAGTGAAATCCCCTTCGATGCCAACAGTAGTTTACACAGGTCACATGGAGATTGTAGCCTCTCTGAAATGAGTAACTTTCCCTTAGCCTTCATATTAAGGTTATTTGTTATATTCAGCAAACTACCAAAGGAAAAACATACTTGACCAAGATCAATATAATTTCTTTTCTTTCCTTTCCTCACCTTCTTCTTCTTCCCCTAATCTTATATAGTGTTCTTCCTCAATAAATCTCAAAGTGCTCTCAAAAAAAGTGGAAAGAAACAAAAAACAGAATTCAAGTGCTAGATGTTTTTTGTTCAGCAGGGGAAAGCAAGCCAGTGAAAGGTCTAAAAGTGATACAGGTAAGAAAGCTTGCAATATCTTTATCTGAATGAACCACAGAACTTTCACAACTCTCAACCAGTTACAACTCTTCAGAAATTCTCAAGTGTTTTTACATTAAATTACTCCCAAAAGGATGGGAAAAGGAAGAAAATGAAAAAGAGAGATATTAAAATTTTAACATTGCACCTTAAAAACAAAACAAAAACCAAACTCAAAACAACCTACAAATACCAAGTCTTTTCCCTTGTAACCTTCTAGTTTTCCTGAAAGGGAAAATGACTGGGAACACTCAGAGCACAGACAAGAGCAAAAGCCATTTGTTGGGCACCTCTGCTATGGAAAGAACAGAGTATTAGCAGTGGCTATGTATTATATCAGGAAATAACATAAAAAGACAAATCCTGCCAAGTTCTCTCCCAGCCCCTCCCTTGCCCCCCCCCCCTTTTTTTTAAAGACACCCTGTTTGAAAAAAAAGTATTATTTCCAGTCCATACTGTCTCTTAATGACTCTTCCACCCTGGAAAGAGGAAGCCTTAAACAGTAGCTGCAAGCTGCATAGAAAAAACATTACAAATTGTGCTGGACAGGGAACTCTTTCTGTGCCCAACAAGCTAACTGCAAAATGCAAAGGATTCAGAAAGTACAGAATGATCAAGCAGCCAAAATACAGTCCTAACATTTGGGTACTGCTTTAGGAAAGCATAATCTTTAACTGGTTTTTTTTTTTCACCAATCCCATCTGGTTTCTCTCCTAGACCCATTAAGTCATTTACCACGCAGTTTATCACGCAGTATACTACATAAATGCAACCATAGGTCTTCTCTGCAACACAAAATGTTAAAGGAAAAGAGACAAAGCAAACCGTACAGGAGTGCCTCACAACCCAGTGGCTGAATATCTAAATAAACCCATCTAGTGGCTGGAAAAGCCCAAGAATTGCTATTACAATCTTACAACTACACAAATCTATTTGTAGAAGCTGTGTAACTAGGCCTAAGGAATGATGTAGCCAGGAAAAGAAAAGTAACCAGGCAGAGCTGTCACAGGCCTTTACCATTAAAAAAGTCCATTTTACTAAGGTCTACTGTCTACTTTACAATTCAAACGTACAAGTCAAAGGAAGACAAGCAAGAAGGTCCAAGATCAGCAGGACTCACAGACGTGATGCCCCACAGCACTTCCCTGAAGAGATTCCCTAGAGACTGTAGTTCCTATGTGCAGCCTTTGTCTCAAGGGGAGCGTTAATTTGTGCCTCTCCATTCTGTTCAGTCACCCCTTTCCATGAAACAAAGGAATTTAATATCTTTGAAACCTCTATTGTTGTTGACAAACTCAGCTGAGACTGGTCAAGTGTAACAGCTGTTACTGAGAACAGAACTGGCGGAGCAACTCGACTTCAAGAACCTGGTGTTTTCTGTGCATGTGTTCAAAAAGAAAGGATAAAAAAAACCCCAAGGAATGACGGGAAGTGTAAGCTAGAAACACAAGATGACAAGATGACAAGTGATTTTGACGGATGAACTACAGATGAAGTAATAGTTTGGAGACTGAAGGAAGAGGCAGAGAGAAGGATGAGAACTGAAGCTGGGTAAAGACAGATTAATAATGTAGAGTTAAAAGTTAAAAGTTTTCTTTAATTAATTTAAATTGCGTTTCCAGATTTGAGGGGTTTTTATTTACTGTCTCCCTTGATTTGAGAATAATCTGACATTTTCTGTTTTCAAACACATACCAACTTCCTGTAGTTAAAAAAATGAGTAAGAGCAGCTCTGTCATACAACAGTAACTGTACCTACCACTCATTACAGTCATATGATGACTATTAACAGTTTTATTTAAAACACACTTCAGACTTCTTCCTTAGCACAGGAAGAACATAGAGGGTGATATGAAACTCTCAAAGCACCCAGAGAGATACACTCAAAAACTGGACAAGAACGTCTCCATCATGAGGAGCTGAGCAAAGCTGTTTCCAAAGACAGCAACACAAGAAAGCAAGTGAGAAGAGCTAAGGACTGGGGCAGAACAGCATCACAACCAATATAAAATTTAGCCTTAGGCTGAAGTTTGAATTCACCATGGACAGGATTTTTGCTTGCCCCTTCCTTTAAGATGAATTAAAAGGTGAAAGACTATGTGGATACTATTTGAAACTGTAGGCATAAGCAGCACTGTTGCTCTAAGCAGGTGCAACCTTTTGTAAAAAAGAAAAATCACTGCCCACATGTACCCAAGGCTGGGTTGACACATGTCAGATAAGACCTTAAATGAAGCATACCTGCTTCTCTCTCTCTGGGCTTATGTGCAAGTCTTCAAATCATCCAACAATAGCTATTTTTTCTGGCTTAGACCAATCAGGGAATAAAATACTTTTCAAGCCAGATGAAGACTAGTTTTTCACCAACAGAAGCTACCAAAGAAGTGCTTTTTAACACTGCATCATGAAGATGAGTATTTTGGAGAAGGATGTTCACTTTCAGTTCCTATTCACTTCCAAATACTAGGTAGGGCCAACAAATTTTCATTGCACTTCAATACTGATAAAATAAAGCACCAGCACTCATATGACATTGTTTTTCTAACTACTTTCTACTTAGAAAGCCATGGGAGAAAACAGTATTTTTTTACTACTTAATCGTTAGGCATAAATAGTCTATTTCCACACTGATACACTGCTGTAATAATTAGAGAATGTGCTTTATATACCACCTGAAATATTTACAGAAGATTAATGAAATAAAGAAAAATTAATAACTAGACTACTGGCAAAGTGTAGCAGACTCAAAAGTCAAGTGGCAGTAAAATAATCATTTACAAAAATATAGTTTGAAGTTGATAATTACTATACATTTCTAATTTACAAAGAAACACCACTACTACCCTGTGATAATTGAGCTCATTTAAGCAGCTTTCCACAACATTCTAAAATTAACTTCAACTAGCGGTCTTTATTTAACATGCACTAAAAGGCACAAAGCACAACCACACCAAGAAAATACATTCACTCGGTGGCTACAGGAATACTAGTATCAACAGACTAGAACTTAACAGCAAGAATAATTCAGAAGTGAGTCCTGGACTTTGAATTACAACTAAACACTGATGTAAGTTTGATGAAGCATTAGCAATTCTCATATAAAGCTGGGTCAGCAAGAAAATAACAGTTAAATTTTAAAAATTACAATTAGCTTTATCAGTGAAATCTTACACTGTCAACACAGCAAATAATTCATTCTAATAATTTTTTTATTCATAATAATAATTACTTTAACATACACATAAAAATAGTAGTAGTGTTTCGTGTTATACACATGGAAGATCAGTAACAAAGCCCAACAATACAAAAATTTCAATTTAATACAGAGAGTACTTAATGACCTACTTTTATAGGTCATATACTTATACTTACATATTCAGGTTTTAATTTCTTGTCTCCTCCTCTTACAGCTACTTTTTCAAGCTTGTCTATACTCTGCAAGATCAGCTCCTCATCTTTAAGCCTAAGCTCCTCATGTATTATTTCGATGTCACGAACGGGATCTACACTTCCTTCAACATGAGTGATATCATCATCTTCAAATGCTCCTAAAACAAAAGAACACTTAAATTACTTACTAAGCTAAAAAGACAAGAAACATATATTTACAACATACTATTAAGAGCCACAAGAGTTTGACATGAAAAAGTCAGTAGGTCTGACATATTGTCCACATGCAAGTGTCACCTGCAATATTTTATATCGTACTGGTTTAGTCTGTTAATTTACATATCAACTCCAGAATCCAAAGCTTTATAAAGATACATACAAAGCATAGCACTTTGCCATTTCACGAGAGCACTTAACACACCTTTAAGAGTTTCTTCTAAATAGGAACAGGCTAGAGCACTTTACTGAAAATAGGTACCACTGTATTTAATAGTATCTAACCTAGTAGTAACAAACATAGTAGCTAAATTGAACGTTGCAGAACATTATAATACATGCAGTAATGACTAAAAGACTCATGGAAAGAAAACCTTACAAATCACCCTGGCAGCCCTCACTGGCTGACCAATTTTATGCATTAAGAAAAAAAGAAGTTCTAGACAAAGAATTCTGAAGTTCTGAACGACTCTTAGTGTTTCCAAGGGAAACAGAGCTTAGAAAAAAAGGCCTGAAATCATCTGGCAGACCTCGTCCCTGTTTCAATCTACTTTATCACTGTGGTTCTGACGGTGATTAGATAATGAACCACTCAGACACACAATTTACACAGCAGCTAATTTCATCGGCCTGATTTGAGGGTATGGTTTTTAGGGGGCCATCAAAGAAGCAGATGAAGGTGCATTTGTCATATATGAGTGACAACCATTCACACTATCTGAACAAAATGGTGCTGGCCCTTATTAGAAACACATGCTATTATCACATATTTAAAGTGCAGTTGAAGCCATAATTTCAAATTGCCAACTGGAAACATAAGGGTAAAACAACCAGATATTACTGAAGCATGTGTGCTGACTTCATGCCCTTCTGAAGACAATCTGGCAACATAATTCAACCAGGATTTAAATTATCAGATATGCAGCATCACCAACACCCCACCCACCAAAAATCAATACATATTTAAAAAATAAAAATATTAACAACTAAAAACAGCTTATTACTTATTCCTGGATCAATTTTTCAGACCGTTTGCATGCCTATCTTGTAACATTAAAGATAGGCCTGAGAAATCAACCATGAAAATAATTTTAATATTACCAAAATGAAAATAATTTTTTTTTAACACAGTAGAAAAACCCCAAGGCACTTCTTGTACTAAATATAAGATAGCAAACAGGGTAAACTACAAACAATTCCTTAACTGATATACAGAAAGCTGGGGTTCTTTGTTGTCATGCACATCTTAAACTTCATCTTTTCTTTTAACTTTCTGAAATCAGTGGTTTCAGCAATAAAGATTTTACATCAAAACACACGGTACACAGGTTTAAAATGTTGTTGACAGTCAAATGTCAGAATAAGTTTCACACAAACTTATGAAAAGTCTTTAAAACAGTGGTTATCAGAATTTCCCTCCTTTCCCATCAGCTGTCTCTCTCCAAAGATGACCAGTGAGCTTGCTTGGTACAAGGAGAATCACCTCAGCAATAGATCCAACTCTGATGGTGGCCGTGATGGGAGAACAGGCTGCTCTGTCAAATGGAAACTCACTACACTAACCCATACTAATGACAGGCAATTAAAGTCAGCACCTGACTCAATGGGTCATGGGCTGTTCGGCTGAACAAATAGTAGAAAACAATTTAAACAGCTCTGTTGTGATTTAACAAGGAAAATACTGAATAAAAAGTGGGAAAAAAAGTAGGAAGACGTCACCATACAGATCGAAGAAAAGTCTACCTGCCCCGCCTTCTCAACAGGTGAGTAGTAGTTATGCAGCTAAAAAAGTAAGAAGTTTACCTTTCTTCTTTGTATCAAGAAAAAAGTCTCCATTACCATCTAAATAATAAACTCTCAAGTTATTTACATCTTCCTTCTGCATTTGGTGACCATGGGTTTAAAAAACAACAACAAACCCCCACACTGTTAAAGCCAGGAGAAAAGCTCCACGACTATAAAGATCTTGCATTTAGAACATAAAAAGTAAAGTAAACAGCTTGTTTTGGTCTTAAGGAAGAATGAAGTTTTTCTGAAAAAGCCCGTGTAAGGTGAATTAGCCAGTAATAACAAAGCACAGCTTATACATTAGTTATTTTTTTCCATTTTCTTCAACAACAGTAAAATACTTCTCCAGCAATTATCTTAATTTCTTCATATCTTCCCATTCCTTTTCACAAAAAAACAAAAAAATCCAGTTCTTTATTCATCCAAAACCAATTAATTCAGTGTAATTCCACCCCTATAAAACTGAATATATACATTTCACCATCGCTCTCTTCTCAGTCCACTAAACGCTTTAACCCACAGACACTTCCAACGTTCTGCCAGAGCTTTCTTCCCATCTCCTCCTCCCGTCAGCCGTCCTCATGCCCCTGTCAGCAGCCATCCTGCAGCTCATTTAGGCAACATCGATGACAAGAGACCCATCTGGCAATAGACGGTTGCATGGTCAAGTAAGGAGCCCCTCTACTGAGCTGATGATTTCCCATTCAAGGCAACGATTTAGCTTTCTCTCCTCCTCACTGGGTTGCTTGACTCATCTCATGGAAGAAATGAACACTAGTTGCATATTCCATTAAAACACTGGATTTTGAGCTTAAATTTTCAATTCTATATTTAGAGGAAAAGTGCATTTTCCTAACTTGGAGAGAAGAAAACCTGTCAACAGGTGTGCTGGCAAAGGTCATACAGTTCCCTTTTAAATAGACAGGTGATCCATTAAATTAATCATGGCAGTTTTTTTGGTTTTTTCTTAAGTTATCAGGAACACTTAGAGGAGAGAAATTTAAATATCTTCCCATTGAGACAGTCAGAGTCTGTAAGGAAGTGGTAGGTATAAGATTTTGTACACACAAAAGGCCAAACTGGCATTGATGTCCAGATTTGGGCATAAACTGAGAGGCTCTTCTTAACAACCAACAGGCATTGAGCTTTATTTGTGAATCTCTTGTTCGGGGTTTGTCAATACCGCCTTCAGTCATCAACCTACAACAGATCAGCCTCTGACTGACAGCCTAGCCAGAAGTGAGATGATGGGATACTCAAGGAAGAAGGAAACGAAAAGGGAGAGACACTGCTATGATGAAAAAGCTTTAGTTATAACTTTGTCTCAAGTTCCACGTGGGATGTATCTTGGGCGATCTGTTATGCCAGCCTCAAGCCTGCTTTGTAATGATGGTCTAGCACAAATCATATTGACCATTGCAGGGAACTCAATCCTGTCTGCAGAGCTGAATGAAGACTTGGCAGGCAAGAACTGGTGGAAACCTTAGGAATTAGGCTCTGTGCAAGAGATGACATCTCTTGGAAAAAGTACAGCAGTCTATACAGAAATGTAAAGTAGTAGGAAAAAATGGAGTTGTAAAACTGATTCAAGAAATAGGACGTATCAGAAAATGTGTATATTATTTGCAAATCACAAAGATGAAAATAAGGAGTATAATATTAATATCCAAAATATTACCTGATATAGATCGTTAATGTCTCTCTGCCTTTGCTTTATTAGTGAGTGAAAGTCCTCTGTCAAGCAAGGCCTTTTGTTAGGGAAGATGATATGATAACCCCTCCTTCCCTCCAGCATACACAGCAGCAAAACAGAAAGCTCAAAAACTCTATTTTAAAATACAACGAATAGGAAACTGAGAAGGACATCACTGTCCAATTAAAGATAGTGCAACACCTGTACGATGATCAAAATGCACAAGGTGGACACAGGCCATGAACCTTGAGTAAGCAGTAGTATCAGGAGTTGATATCAAGCACTATGTAGCAAAGCAGCCTGTTGAAAATAAAAAGGACCAACTAAAATATGCTGAATTGGAAGAAGCAGGGAGGATGAGAGGTAGGTCTTCAGATGCAAAATGACAGCAGAGAGATGAGAATTCCAGTTTTCTGAATGAACAGGTAAGATTATCTTGGGTATCACGCAGAAAAAGAACACCAGTTAGTTTATGGACATGTAGCTCTCTGATGAAGGCAAATGAAAAATAAACATTGACAAAGAAATGCTGATATTCGCTTGGCTCATACTGATCACCAACTACAACAGAATCAGTGAGTAAAAATAATGGGGAGAGAGAGAAAAGGAGATCCAGTAGTCTTATTTTGATCTCAAACTAATTACTAGCTTGAGAGAGCTTGGTAGAAAAGTGAGGGAAGAAAGGTTCCCTAAACTCATACTAACAGGGCATCCAGGTGAGGAAGAAAAGGACTAGAATGGGATAGTTGCAGAAGAACAGAGAGAATAAACAGAGTCACCTGTCAGAGGTAAAACCCATTCTTATTATGAACTGTGTTTAAATGTGGTGAACCTCAAACACAATGTGTCTGTCTTCTTAGTGACATAATGAGGGTTCAACTTCTGTAACTATGTGGGTCCTTTCCAAGGTCAGAAACTTGTCTATACACCACGCTCTGCAGCATACTCACACCTCCCAGGCTACTGGCTGCTGGGCTCTGTGGTCTAGCTTCCGAAGTTTTCATCTCCAGAAAAAAAGATAATTAATATGAACTTCTCCAAAACTAGCCACACCACTGCATTCTCAAGACAGTATGAGCTATGGACAAGGACCTTCTCCAATGCATATAATGAAAATCTATTGTTCTTCCCATGTCATAATAGTAATGCATAACACAGCAGCAGAATTCATTTTGCCATCTAACAGCACCAAAAGTAATGACTTAACCTGAAGTTACTAGAAATGAGGAGCTTGGAAATGATCATTGCCACATCCAGCTCCCTCTTCTGTTGCCAGTGGACCCAAACCTAAAGGATTCTTCAGTTTCAGGGAAGGATTTATCTTCGGCTGAGCACTTTATCTGGGCTGTTTGGATCCAAGTGTGGTGGGCCCAAAAAATATTTGAAAAGAGGCATTAAAGAAGTAACGCAGTGATAGCTGGTTCTGCACTTTGCTTTCAAGTGATACTAGATAAAAAAGATCGAGAAAACAGAATAACTGGCTGGAGAAGATGTGAAACCTGACTCTGGCTTTTCCCTGAGGAAGAACAGGAACTGTCTATTTGTCAGGTCTTGCTGGCAGCCAGGACACACAGACCACATCTTTTCTTCACATGCAAAAGTAATAGCAGATAAATATGTATACAGCACAGCGGTAACAAATGCCACATTTTAAACAGTATCATCTAATGGCATGCACGTTTCTTTCCATTTCTTTCAAGAATCAGCTTCAAAATTCTTTGACAAAATTTACCTCTCAGCCTCCAGAGATTTTTGCATTGCTTATGTTATACCTGTCAAGATCTGATGACTGTATGTTATGTATTCATCTGAACAGAACCACTACACTTAGTTACAGGCTATCATCAACCAATTCATTCTCTTGCTAAAATCAAGTCATCCAATTACTCCTTGACTAATCAAGGCTGTTTTGGCTTTTTCTTTTTTCAAAAGGTACTCAACAGCATAAACAGTTCACTTACAAGAAATGGAAAGGGGCTAATCAGCAGAATTATTGTTTTGCTGCCACAATTTGCAGTATTTAAATGTAGTTGCTGATTGGACTGAAAGTTTTATGATATAGCATATAAAACTAGTTCGACACAAAACTGAAGCTGCCTATAACCTAAACTTTATTGTTTCTAGCTGCTCCAAGCTGCCACTGAGACGCTGAAAACCAAATCAAAATAATACTACTAGACTTATCTTATTCTGCTCCTAATTGCAATTATGGAAATTAAGGAATATCTTCAAGATTAATTTATATTTGATGTATCAGTTGCTTCATTTCTTTAATTATCCTTACCCTTACAGTAAAATGGAACAAAATATTTGGCTAATATTAAGCTCCACATAAGAGCATTTTGGCATCTTGTATTCATTTACAAAAGGTAAGCAACTGTGTTGGTATATGTTATGCTGTAATTAAGAGGGATATTTACAATTTGATCAGAATCCGAACTGCATCACAAGTTGAAACTCCCATCGGTATTTAGGGTAACGACCAGGCTTTTTTGTCAATAAGCTATAAGAGAATGTTTAATAACACCACCAAAAAACAGACATACAGAATAATTGATACTTGCACTTCCTCTCCAGCATACATTCAACGACTGTTATCAAAAAGAGCTGCTCATCACAGACTGATATGGCACATCACAATACACATACATACCCTCTTATAAGCCCTGAAATAAATGAGCAATAATATCTATCTGGATGGGGGAGAGAACAAAAAGAAATAAATAGGGTAACTTGGGGGTGGGGTGGGCTGGGGTGAGAGCTGGAAGCAGGGTATTTCTTTGAGCTATCAAAAGAAACAAGACTACAAGTGTCAAAAAACATTAAAATATAAATGATATCTGTACTTAGACTGGCTTGACATGCTATCATGAGTATTATAAAGATTTAAATGGTAAAAGATACCGCTATTTCTGACTGAGGTACAAGTACATTTAACATTATAGAACGTATTAAACTTTGATGATGGTACGTTTTACTATGCATACTCATGTTTAGAAGGGCAAAAGAATACTGTCAGAGTCAACATTTTACAGCTTCTTAAACGTAGCACGTGTTAACAAAGAACCAACAAATAAAGTAGGTTTAGCATGTTTTCCCTTGCAAGCTAATTTCAAGTGAAATTAATCACCTGTAACACAAACCTAATATTCTTTAAGCAGAGTAATTTTCAGTTGAAGAAGGTGCACCTGCCTACATCTTCAACATAAGCAAAATCAAGTACAAAAAACATTAAATAAAATGCTGTAGTAAACCTTGACTTCTGAAGAAAGAATTTTTTCAGACATCTTTTGTGGCTTTGTTTTGTGCTACAGCCCTTTAAGTTTTGTCTTCATAAAGCCCTAACTAGTTGTAATCACTCACAGTCTAATTGTGGACATTTATCTGCTTTTCTTATGCATAGAACATAGCTATTAAAGCTGAATGGTGATGGTGTGAAGTATAGGTTAAATTGGGTGAAATTAAAGCAAATTACTCTGGGATGTGGAACTCTGAAAATAGAAACCGCCAATGATTTGCAACCCTCTTGATGATCAGCTTCACAGAACCCTAAATGACAAGAAAACTTACATATTTTAAAGTTAACTAGATTTTTTTTTAAATAATATGTATAAGTTTATTTAAAATGCAAGCAGTCACTGTGGCAATAATTACTTTGTTTTACCTGCATCGTAGAAATACGAGAAAAGGTTTTAATTCCCATTAAAACCACTTGTTTTTATTCTCAAGTTTAGCTGATCTTAGCAACAGAAAAACAGTTCAGAATATTAGTTGCAGCATTAATTACTTCAAACACAATGTTACAGTTTATGTGTACCATATGGCTATACAGAGACAGGATGGTAAAAGCAGCTGCTTTGGGCTCTCTTGACTGGTGCGGTATTAGGACTCAAATTCATTACTTACCTATATAAAAGATAAGCAGCTACATTTACCCTGCTGAGCCCTAATATCACACCAGTCAAGAGAGTGCAAATCAAGCACCCCTCCCCAAAAGTCTGAAATAGCAGCTGAATGGCAGTCCTTTCAATATCAAATCTATTGGGAGTATTTGACAAAAAAGGGCAAGTCTATTTCTGCACCGGCAGACACACAATGAGAGCATGTAGCAGCAATACAGGATTTTAAATGACTGTAGTATCAACTTCTTGAGCATACAAAGAATTTACATTTGCATAAAAGTACTCATCAAGTGAGTACTGCACAAGGTCAGAGATGAGAATTATAACCTCCCCGGGAAACACTGAGGCAAAGCAATTCACTTCAGGACACGTAAATTGGCAGAAGAAACCACAATTCTGTTCCTAGTGGAAGCAGTTTTAACAGAGGAAAGTTGTTACCAAGACAGTCGCTCCAGTGAGCTTATCTGTAAAATCCTGTTCCAGAGCCCTTACCCTTGAGTCTGTGTGACAAATATTAGTGATTTATTTCAGATGTAAAATGTGTTTACTTGCCATTGCTCTTTCATCCTAGCACCACTGGGATGTAGTCAACACTCTGCAGGCAAAACCTTCTACCTGCTGAGATTTGCTATCAAGTTGGTCACACTGGGTAAAGGACATTATTTGACAGCTGAAGGAATAAATCTTTGAGCCCTTCATGCCTCTGTTTGCAGAGGGCTCACTCTGACTGCCCTTGATCATATATCTGAAATACTATCACTGCATGGCCCACCAAACAGTGCTTGGGACAAACTCCTTGGTTACTCTTCTTGCAGCACACTTTACCCAGGATCACAGCACATGGTAATTTGCAGGGCCTCACTGTCAGAAGACACTAGGAAGGGCAGCACTCGATGCAAAACTTTGAGATGGCTGACATACCACATAAATTGTTTAAAATAAGAATTCCCTAGGAAAAACAAGCCTCTGCGTTCAGATTTTTCCAAAGTACAACTGTGTTAACTGGAAGAAGGAGGGGCATTTGGAACCCAGCCTGGACCACTGCAAAATGTCCAAAAGCCAAAAAGGCTGAAGAATGCAAACGTTTGCTTCAGAGACAAGTGCTCTTGTCAACCTGAGCTCAGCCAGGCTCTGCGTTATGTTACTTTCTGTTCTAATGACTGAAAACCTTCCTTTGTGAGTTCAAGGTGGGAACAGAGAAGCAAACGGGAAGAAGGGAGAGTCTCCACAGTATCACCCTCCCTGGTGAGCGCTCCCATGGCAGCGTCGCCTGCATAAAGGTTAGTACACGCAGGAAGGTCTGGCCACAAACATCGGTGGATAAATTTTAACATGCCTCTGTGTACCACATATCCAGACTGTTCACAGAAGACACTTGCCACAGAAGACAATGTTTCTACTCAAAAGTAGACTGGAACTCATGTATTTGCAATCTGATGGCATCTACACTGTACAAAAACATGGTTCCTAAACAGAAACCGTTCGGAAAGTGGGAACGTGCCTATATGTTTAACTATGTATTTAGATGACTTCCACCACCACCATCTCCACAGTGCATTTTACCCCTTCTTTCTGACGGTCAGTCATCAAGGTCTTCTCTTTAGTAATACTCAGTGCCAACCTCTACGGTGTCAGTCTTAACTACAATCTCTGACAGTCACCATGACAAAATATAATTGCTAACACTGTGTTTTTCTAAGACAATATACTTACACAGATCACGAATAGCAACTAGCAGCCATCAGCAGAAACCCACAGGGCAGCTCTATCTGGCCTTGAATGACCAGATATACAGGGAACATTTTAATTATTCACAGACAATTTATCTGGGTCACAGATTGACTATGCCAAAGCTGCAGAAATATATAAAAAAAAAAATCCACTTGAGCCCTGAAGTTTTTATTGGGCCTGGCATAGCACTGCATAGCAGTTACTGTGACTGTAGTCCTACCGAACCACTTTGGATATCTAATGCTGCAACAAAGTCCAAGCCATTAGACTCTGCTGAGCCCACCTTGGCTCCTGTGCAGAGCTAGCTCAACTCTCTGTTCTGCATTCTTCAACACCCTGGAGGGTTATTAGTCTTTGTAAAATAATGAATAGACAGTTCCATTCAGCACAGAATGCAAAAACACAACCCTCCTGGAACCCACAAAGAAGGGTGTAAAGTTGTTTCAGTAAGGCAATTTCTCTTCAAAAATATTTAAAGCAATGTCTTAAGCTATATAAATACCTAGACAAAACTCAGTAATGACAAGTTTTCAGCTACAAGGAGTTAGTTATCTAAGCAGTTCCCAAATATTCTGAAACTTAAAATTACATTGTTGTTATGATAAAACAAGAGCACTACAAAACTGTCAAACTTCTCGCAGTGCCTCACAAAAATGCTATAAAAATGGATTATGGAATTTGGCAGAGTGGAAAAAAATAAGTTATGTTTACAGATCAGTCACTGTTTACAAAAAGAGTAACTGAGTTTTTAGAAGGGTATTTATAAGGAGTTGTAAACTCAGATCACCACTGTTAACAAAGAGCCTTATTCTCCATATCTGAGTGTTTTCTCCTTTGAGGACCTATTCCATTGCACAATGGAGGTGAGGAGGAGTAAACATGCTTGAGGAAAGGCCAGCCAATGTATAACAAAAATGAGAGTTGATAAAGACTTAAATAAGCAAAAATTGTTTGATCAGTGCCATTATGTATGCATATGCCCTACATAAGTTTGCAATGAAGTGCTATGTTGCTAAATGAATAAAATATCTTTAAAAACAAAGGCAAAGAGCCTCTCAGTAAATTTACTTTATAAAAATGTGCCTCATCATACAACCTTCCCTCTGGACATTCTGGCCCACATTCATAATGTAGTATATAAACTTAATGCAAAAGTAGCAATACAGTTCATCCAGATTTATCCTTTGCAAATAAATTAAAACTTTGTAAGAGTGCTGCCTGCTAACAATAATTTTAAAAAAATTTATTCATTAGCTGGTTAAGACACAGTTTGTTCTTCATACATGATTTTTCACATGCAGTGATTACTTTTCAACAAATTAAAGGCAATGCCATAGTTCTTAGGACCTCACATAATGGTACAGGCTTGGAATCACAAGATATATCAAATGATCTTTTCAGAACAGCTCCTGAAATACTGAAAACAAAAGGTAATATATAATTTGCATCTTATTTGAGATGCTAGACCTGATAAAGCGGGTTTGCAATATTTCCTGTTCAATGTTCAAATCTTAATGTAACAGTTAACCAGATAAAACTCAACATTAATATTTTACTTTGGATGTTAGTCCCTTCCTCTTCCTAAAACTCAAAACAGCATCCCAACAGAAAACTAAACGTATTACTTGCTATAGATTGGCTGACCAGTTACATGGGAAGTAAAGAACTCATTATTTTGTACATTATTTTAGTGAAGTAATCTGTAACACTCAGGGATTTGCTTTTTTTTCCAGTAACATTTTACTTCAATGGCAGCTACATCAGGCAACATGTCAGTTGTGTTCTGTAACTATCTGGCACCATCTAGTAGCCATTGGCATCTTCTTTACTAAATCCCATTAACAGATTGTGTTAAGGGATTGCGACAAGGGTGATACTGAGCAGATATGCAAGAAATAATAACACAAACTTCTTTATCTGAATCTCATATGGTCAAGAAAATGTTTTATGTTGAATTAGGTACAGACAGCTATAGTCATTAACTACTTGTACACTGAGCAAATGCCTTCTGCCTTCCTTGAAAAAGTACGTTAAATACTTGCGTGTATGTTGAAGTTTCCAAGTAATTTAAGAATCTGCTGGCAAATTTTAGCACCAGTTGACAAAACGCATTGCTTTATGCATGTATGCAAACATTTTCTATTTATTCCCTTTCCCTATCCTGAAAACATGCGAGTAAGTTAGAAATGAAGAAAGAAAACATATGCTTTGATTAACTTGAATCCTGGATATCCAGGGTGGGGTTTTTTTCCATTATTGTCAAAGCAGAGTGTCCGGTACACCCTAAAACTGGGGGGGGGTAGGGGGAGGGGGACAGCAATATGAACATATCAAGGCTACTTCATTATGTTCCCGAGGTGTGACTGGGTAGAAATCTTCATTTCCAACAGTACTACTCCTTTAGCCCGCAAGCAAATACAAATACACAGCCCTGCCATTCTGCCCCTTGCAAAATAAATATATAAATGGGACACTTTTGCAACATCTAACCACAGCTTTTTAAGCTGAAACAGTTCTTCTCCTTTTACTTTAGATGTCAAATCCATCACAGAAAAGAATTTTGTTTTTAAAAGACTTCCTCAATGAAGCAGTTCATTTCTCTGCCATTTAGCTCACTGTATTTTTACAAGCACCAGGCTGAGCAAACTATGATTGAGAGAAGCCATCTTATGCACATTGCTGTTGTCCCACATCATTCAGAACAAACCTTTTTAGATCGTTAACTACCACAGGAGTGCTGATTACACAGGCACCAGCAATTTCCTAACCAATGACCACCTGAACAATGATGTGTTCAGCTTCTCAGACCCTGAAGCCTTTCAGAGGTGAATCATTTCACAGTTTGGAACTAGATCTCCATAGCAACTTCCCTTTGAGGGTTTTAGAATCACCATCCCGTAATTCTATGATCATCAAGCTCAACCATTCCCAATGGTTCTTTTCACAGCAGATGGAAAAGGAAGCCTTGAAATTTTACAGTCTATTTCAAGCAATTCATCTGGCAGCCTATTAGAATTCAAAATATTTCGACCTTCAATCACAAAGCATGTTATCTGAAGCTGTGGTGATCTCAAGTCAAGACAAGCAGACGTTTTAGTCTAATCATCCATGATGAGAAGAGACTGACAAAAACTCTTAATTCAACCACCATCAAAATGCTTATTTTAACTGCATGAAAGTCTTTCAACAGGCAATGAAAACACACCATGTACCATTTTATCACAACCTTCCATTCAAGGGAAATATGAATTCTGAATATTGGCATGGATCTTTGCACTCCCTGACTGCTTTAGAACAAGTATCTGCTTCCTAAAAGTCAGTATAAATCCAATTCTGCCACATTATTTTCAACAGCTGTCAAGAAAAATGATGGAAGCAAACTGCAATTAAACTTCTCACGACTGAGTACAATAATGCCGTAAATGAGTTACTTATTGATGGATCCAGTTTGTTACAGACATCTTCTAAGAAATCCAAATCAGTTACATCTGAGAAAATAAATACCAATTAAATTATGAAAACATAGCATTGGTTAAAATCTTGAAGCAAAGCTCAGTTTCATGATAATCATAATCAAAGGGGGGTTTAAAGTTTTTTTTCTCCCCTCTGTTCCCAATTCCCAACTCAATTCCGTCTGTTTAGAGTTAAAGAAACATTTTCCTTCTCTTCAATGTTTCAGTAAACCACTGAAACAATCCCTTCAGAGGCACAAAATCTTTAAATTTTAAAATCTTTTCACCTAAAGCCCAGGTTGATTCATTTGTATTTTTTATCAACCTTCAATACAAGTTAAATTCAAACATTTTAAAATCTCGGTTATACACTGCCTACTATACTAATAACAACAGTTCATCAAATTCCCATTCCCCCCGCCCCCAAAGATACTCTTCCCCACACCAGACAACTCTGTAAGGTTAACTGTAGAAGTACTTTATTCTTGTTACAACATTTTCATCAAAGTACAAAGCATCAAAATGCAGTAGTAAATAATCACTAACTACAAAAACACAAGTTATCTGGCGACTAAAGAATCCAGAAGACTTGGAACTGTCCATACAAAAATGCCACCAACAGCATTTAACAGGATCAGCAGTAAGTTTAGTAAAAAAAAAAAAAAAAAAAAGAAGAAAAAAATACTACCATTTAGTGACTTGACAGTGAGACTTTGATACTTAAAACAACTGCTGTGTACCAAAGCCCCACTACAAATAGTAAAATAAGGGAAATTAACAGGTATGTTACATTTTATAACATTTGTAGAGGCAGGAACACTTACTGGTTTTATTCTCTTTAAATGAAAAAAATGCATCTTCAGTGTCCCTAAGCAGTTACTTAACTGCCAGAGCGGCCACAATTGAGACCCTCTCTACAGCACTTAAAATGCCACATTTTATTAGGCTACAGGAAAAAAACAACCAACCACCCCCCCCAGCTGACCTTATCCTCCTAGGTATTGACATTGTTGAGCCATAATCTTACTCTACTTCAAAGAAAAACTCTTTAAAAAAAGAGAAACTTATTTAAAAACCCATAAAACTAAAAGATCCTGAATATAATGATTTATTGACTGGTGGTTTATTGAGAGTTAATATTTTTGGTGAAGTCATGTTGAAAACATTTCCGTAAAAGAAATGACGACAAAAATCTTTGGGGGAATAAACTGGCACAATACAGGATTTATCTTCATATATTTTGCACCATTTGCAAGGTTAGCTCATGATCAGAGCTACATAGCTGCTTACACTGAACTTCTGGAAGATCTGAGAGGAAATATGTGAACATAACCACAAAAATTTAACTAGGGATGAAGCTAGAATTTAAGATATATAGTAAAGCAAATGAAAAAGTTATGCATCAACTGAAAATTTAAACTGTTTATTTCTATGTACAATCGACTGAAACAAATACAGATTTTCTCCTATCAATCCAAGAAAGAAACATCATGGAAAAAACCTCTTGAGTATTTAAAGCACCATCTCCCGCAAAGACCAGAGATTAAGGCAATTATACATGAACAATATTAAAGTTCTTAGTGGTTTCCAGTGTTAGATCAGTTACATCAATAGCCAATATAAAAACTGCTGCAAATATCTTCCTAAAGGAGACAAAAAAAGTTACAGGATACAATACTCAATTTTGCTCAAAATTTTTTTCAACTTTTTTATTTTAACAGGGAAGGTAATCAAATGTATTTGTTATCATAAGTTTGAACTCATCTATAAAGCTTAGCTTACTTTTTTTGGTCTGTTGACCAAACATAACATAACCATTAAGTACAACCTTTTATTTAGCATTGTTCTATCTGGAATCGAATATAAAACTGCCCATGAGCACCAAGTTATTTAAACAACTTGCTATTTAAAAAGTACAGCTGTCACTGCAGCAATACTTACTTACACGCACAGTCAGAACTACATACATGTAATTTATCTACTAATAATGTAACTATTACTAAATGTAATTTGAACAGGAGCATTTTTTTTTAAATTCTTTAGTGATAGGAAATGATAAGTCTCTTGCATTGTACAATTAGACTTGTCAGCAAAGGATGCCTATTAGTAACACATATGCAAATCACCCAAGAGTTACATCTTTACAATCTATTCTATGATTATGCACAGTTATGATTCAAAGTATTTTCATGGTATTTTACCAGATATTTCTCATAAATAGTAATTTTAAAATCTAGGAGGCAATTCTTAAAACTGTCTTCATATACTAAGAATGAGACTGCATTTTTAGCTTTTCCTCCTCCCCAAATCCCCACCACTGTATCTGAAAAAAACTCATCTTAAGCACAGTAGTTATATATTAGCTCACCATTTAACAATCTAGAATAACCTTAAGTTTATTTCATAACATATAATCAAGCAACATACGGTAATTAAAGCACACTGAAAACAGCAGTTACTAGCTAATTAACATTACAGAAACACTTTTCTTAATGATAGAAAAAGACAAAGATGTTATAAAATACCGTAGCATGAGGAACAGTTTGTTATAAACCTTTTTGTTTAAAACATGAAAAACTTCAACTTAGGAATTTGACATTACAGTACTTTATGAATTAAAAAGTCAATGCAAGTTATGCACGGTTAGGTAAGCGGTTTACCCTTTCACCACGTGGCTGGTGGAGGGCAAGCACCATTAATACAAATTGTTGCACCCCTCAGGACGGATCAGCATTTGCAAACACACCCAACCTCTGTATTTTCCTTATTCGTGCAGTGATACAGTTTCCCTGTTTTCATGGCAGTAAGGTGTATTTTGCCATCACCACAGCACCTGAACTGCAGCTAGGGACAAGCAGCAAAGAACAACTCGAGCTGTGACGATGGCACCCTGGGCTGGAGTTAGGGGAGAGCTGCCAAGACAGCCGCTGTGTTCTTTTAAATGCCCTGGTTTGCAACGTCAGTTCAGCAGCGCACCTTGTTAGGTAATTGTTTTATGTTTTGCAATTAAATTACCACTTTAAAACACTGGCAATATTTTACTTTACATGCTATTTTTAAACCCGCCTTATATACATTACATCATATTTTACATTTCATATTTGTCTGTATTAACAGTAACACCTAAAAATGCTTGCTAGGTAAAACTGTGTGCACACACACAGCCTTAGCAAGTAGTCTCTTTGGAGACCAGCACTTTCATATGAAAGTATCTTCGGATATTTTTTCCCCCACTATCTGTATCCCACCATTATTCACCAGCTTCTATATATGCTAATCTCTTATTATATTTTTTTATTATTTAACATAATTTTTCAACATCAGGAATTATTTTGTGTCACTCACATTCTTTGCTAAGCTTTCCAAATGCAGTGCATATGAAGGTATATTAGCTTTCTCCACAGTTTCAAGATTACTGAATGGGCAAACACAAGGATTACAGCTGCAAATTAGTTGTTGGTTAGTAATAAACAAGATCAGGCCTTCCATAAAGTTTGGCACACAACCACAGTTAATTTTGTGCTCACATACAGGCACAGGACAGTGCACAAGCAAAAACATGTGGTCAACACTGAATGGATGGCAGACTGTCTGTCTCAGCAGTACTGCCTTAGTTTCTTATTCACTATAAGCTGGCAACAGTATGTGCACCTTTGCACGGTTTTTTAAATTTTGAAATCCAAAAGAATTGCTTATATAAAGGTACGCTCAAATTCTCAAAGTAAACATCCCCAGTTCTCTACATATGAATGTCGGTATGAACATTTGTATAATGCACCAAAAAGTAAAGCAGGCCACCAGAAATTGCCTTTTTGCATGAGGAAACACACATCTTAAAACATTCCGTCTCTGATTTAAAAAAAAAAAAAAAAATTGAAATCCAAACATTTCAGAATGGAAAATAATAAAAAAATAATCAATACTAATGTTATCATCCTTCACTTGACCACTGCTTTTTTAAACATCACTGCTACCACAACTTTTTTAATAGGTTGTGATATAAACTGTCAAACTCATGGGCAGTCAGAAAGGACTCTGAAAAAGACGATGTCAGTTGCTAATTCTGGCATGCAACATCTTTTGTTCAAGGTCTGGTTTGACATTGGTCTTATTTTCCTGATAAAATAAGCCTAAAAATCATTCTTAGAAAGAATGAAGATCTTCTCCATCCCAAAACACTCTGGCTTTCAAAGAAACTCTCCAGAAGAAAAGGACCATACTGGCCATCATCCTTCTGGCAATTTTTGAAGTCCCTGAAGAAATTCCTTGTTCATTAGCACTTAAATCTATAAAAAAAAAAAATCTTCATCCAATTACTGTATCCTTGCAATTTTTTCCCCAAAAGCCATCATGTAGCATTTGTCATGGACCTTGTCTATCCTGAAGAGGCTATCATTTTTATAAAAATATATGGAATTATTTTAGGGTCTCTAAAACTGGTAGACTCTCATCTGGTAGATGCTGAACCACAATACTTACACTTTTTCACATTAGATGAAAGATAGATGACAAAAAGCCCCCCAAATTTCAAAGGACATGCAAAAGGCACATACAATATTTAAGTATTTACACAGACGCCTCTAACGCTGCTGGTATCGATGGCTCCCCAGAACAGCAAGTCAAGCACCATCATCACTTCATGAAATTTCACTCAACTTGCAGCCTGCTCGTCATTTGCCTGCAGGAAAGAGGGCTGACAGGAGCAAGCCAGAGGCCAGAACTGTCCTAGCAGACTTCACATCACCTGCTAGTTGCAAGAGGAGAACGTGACAGAAAAGAAGATCTCTGAAGAGGAGTTACATCCTATTTTTCAGTAACCTTACAATTTCAAACCGGTTTAACTTTGTTATGAAGACACAGTTCACTGTTCAATTAATCCCTTTTTTGTAACAACCCTGACAAATACTATACATACCTTTTTACATAATGAAATGTTCTAACCTAAATTGGGTCAGGGATAAAAAAATTCCATATCACGTAACACAGAAAGAAAATGTTACCCATCTAAGATTCTTTCCCTTTCATTTGGCAGGAAAACCCTGATGTACAGAGCTTACGAAATATCATGCAGAAACTTCAAAAAGGCTAGAAACACACCACAAATCAACAAGAGACTTTTCTGCTGAAAAAAAAAAAAAAAAAAAAAGATTTTGAAGAAAGCATAGCTGCTGCAATGGTATAAAAACACGCTGCATTTTACTATCAGCAAGCCAGTGTTTACTCAATGCTGATTTTTCAAACAATTTGTTTCTATGAAATACTTTTCTGAAGTTTTATGAGATGTTATTGCAGAAGAGAGAAACTTCCAAAAAGCTACAAAGCTGTTAAGTTTCTGTTCTGTCATTTATTTAATAGTACATACATATAAAAAATCTTCTTTAAATAAACTGGTAGGCAGTACAGCTAAGAAAAAATATGTTAAGTGAACAGAAGATGGATTACCTTTGACTAGGCTCTCAATTTCGGTGAAAAATCAGAACTCTGATCACAAGACAATTTTCTTTGTGGTTTGCTGATTACTAACCTTAAAAACGTTCTCCGAGTCATTAAAATCATCTGTTTCTTTACAATGTGCTTTCAGTTACTGGTTTTCAATTTTCAACACAACATTGCTGATAATATTACAATATCCCCTCCTCCTAAGAGAGGCCTTTAGAGCCTGTTTGCATTCCACAGGAAGACGCTGCCTTGCTCTCGGATGCAGCCCCATCTGCCTTCCTCCCCCACACTGTGGTCCACAAGTCCAGCTTACCCATCCAGTCACCCCATCAAGATATTAAAACTGGTGGCATACCATACATATGAGACTTATGCATTCAAACTGCATCATACAAGTAATCTTTTCCCTTACCAAAGATTTCCAAAAGGCTCTTTCTTCTTAAACGTGCTGAATATTTCATTCTAGTTACATGGAAATATTTCCATGCAGTGCCTGTATAATACAAAAATAACACACTTCCACATAATTATGCTTGTTCTGAAACAAAGAACAGCTATTTGTTCTCCAAGGCAAGTTTAAAACACAGCAAAAAAAAATGTAACTTCACACTGGCTTTATGGGCGAGATTTGAAATTTCATCACGTTAAGCTAGGTCTTAACCTACCAAATTCAACCAAACTTAACATTTCAATTTAAAACAATTTTCCTATAGCTGCAGTGGTCCCAAAGATATCTTTCTAGTCAAGAAGCTTTTAGCTCTCCGAGACTGCAAACAAATTATTGTTTCTCATATTTTCCCTGCTCTAGTACAATAAATTAACAACATTCTAGTAAATAGCACTACTGACATACAAAACCCTGTTAACCAACATCACCCTGCTGTTACATTGCAAAAAACCAAAAAGTAGGAAGGCAAAAAAAACCCCCAAATCAGCAACTACTACCACGTGCAGAGGAATTCTGCAAAAAAAACCCCTCCATAAACAGAAAGAGATGAGAGAAAAGCGTAACTTGAGGTTTTTAGCTGACAAAGGCAGCATTTCTCTCCAGCAGGGAGGGAATTTGGATGTCGCTTATGAGAACCAGATGAAGGGACATGAAGAAGTAAGAACTCCTTGTGTGACTCCACACACAAGCTGGAAATGATGGCAGACTGCAACAACCTGTTGGTATGAAGGCACTTTCCAGGGCAGGCAGTGCCTGCCACACCTGCGGGCTGCCGGCATCACCCTTCCTGGGAATCCCACGCTCCCTCTCCCGAATGTGGCCTGAAAGGCTCTTGACACGCTCCTGACACAGGACAACAGAGCAGAAATCAAGTAAGCCGCCCAGCCTGCAGCAGTGAGGACCGAGCGCAAGGCAGACAGGAACAAGCTTGTACACCATAAGCTTATCACCCTTACTATAGGGGATACACAGACATCTGCATGGCACAAGTAGGAGAACCACAGTTTAAGTATCCAGACCCCACTAGTACAGACTGTGCTCCTGGACTTAATTGGTTCCCTTAGTTCATTAAACAGCAAGCGGTACATTCCCATCTACAGCAAGACTAGGAAAAGCTGTGAAATATTTGTCCGAAACAGCAGCCGATTAGGAAGATAAAAATTACGATGTATTTACCATCTGAAGTGTCCGGTTCACCATACTATTCAACAACAATGCTCAAATCGAAATATCTTTGCACGACAACTTTACACTGACTGCACAGGAGCAAATGAAAACTTAATAATATCTAACACTTTACAAAAAAGTATAGGGCTTCATTAAAAACAAATTTTTAAATAATGCTGAATGTTTTTTTCTTCTGTTAATAACTGAAGCCCTGATGAGAAAGACACCTGAAAAGCTGAGAAGCCCATTCAGCTGACAGGATCTTTGCTCTACTAGGCATACTCACACGAGGCACTCTCCAGTTCTAACAACGGCTAAGACAAGTCCAACAGCAACACTGTAACACTTCTGCATAAAAGCAAATATATGCACATAACCGAACTCCCCAATTATTTACTCAAAGAGTGCAACTGCATCCATTAATACTCAAAACCACTCAGAGTGAAAACATACAGAGAGGGGGAGAAAAAAACACTTAACAAGCATACCAACATTGTTACTTTATTTCAGTATGGGATAAATCAACTACAAGGAAACATTCTCTCTCTTTCCACACAAGAAGAATGTGTATTTGTAAATGATCAATTAACTCATATACTAAATTATTCGTTCTATGTGGCACAGACACATCAAGGTCAGTCTACAAATGTAATCAATACAGGAGGAGAGGGTGTTTATTTTTATTTTTTATAAATATATACTGATGAGTTTAGGTTCAGACCATGCCATCTTTATTCACACCGAGCAGAACTTGACTGCAATTCATGGAATTTAAATCACAAACACAGTATGACTAAATAAAAGAAGTGTGCCCTCAGAAGGGATACAGAAGTACTTTTAAGAGTCACTTTTGTTCCCTCTTCCTACTTGCTTACATACACATTCCAAGAAAAACAACAGGAAAACATTTGAAAGGATGAGAGCAAGAATGAGTAATTTACCAATTAGCAGTGTAGAATGATGTTGGAATAATAAAATAAAAAATATCATCTTGGTAAAGTGATTGTTGTTAATGGTTTATCAGTTTAATCATAACTATGAAATGTGAGCATTAAAATAATCACATTTTTATCAAAGCCACTGCATGGGAAAAGAGACTATATGAGTACAGCTGCATTTTTTAATACTGTTCTGCATGGTCTTTAGCTTGCATTTATATCATTTTCATATCACATCACTACAGGATTATTGTTGGAACAGTGCTGTAATCATTATTTGACTGTAAGCTACTTTTAACTTTATTTTTATTTGTAGATTGGGGGATTACCTTGAAATACCATTGCATATTTTTCCCCTTCCCTTGTAAAAGCTTTAACTAGTAAAAGAAACCTGCCAACATTGTGACAGCTGGTTTTAAGAAATTCAGTATAAAGCTTCAGTGATTTTTGTCCCAGCTGTAACCAGTACAGACTCCTTGCTCCACCACGGCCATACAAAGTGGTTGGAACACATGAGCAGAGTTGGATTTATTTCACTTCACCATCAGTACAAGGGGAAGGAGGTTTGAGAAAAAATGGAATTGGTAGGACAAGTGGCCCCTAATTTGCAGTATTCCTCAGAAGGATAAGTTACTAGATCAACATTATGTGAAAGAATAGGAAAGTTGAGCTTATATGCTCCTCAGTTCTTCTAGCCCAAGACAGAGGAGGGGTGACCACTAAAGGCATCCTTCAATGCTCCAGGACTAATATGCAGCCACAGAGATTTTATCACAGATTCAGTAGAGGCAGTAACTCCTGCATGCAAATTACTATAGAATTACACAGTTGTCATGTATTCCCCACAAAAATAAAGCAAGTGAATATAAAAATCAGTAATGATGTAGCTTTGTTATAGCCCAGTTTCTTCAAATGGGAACTATGCCTTAGATAATTTTAAGTACATGGAAATTTTGAAGAGATGTTATTCCTTTATTAAGCTTATGTGTAACTACACAGGCCTATTGCATACTTAACACAACCAACATACAAAGAACTATACTAGTCTTACCTGGTTTATTGAACTTTCCACAAAAATCATCCTTTACTCAAGACTACAGAATTTGAGGAAGACATAGCAGTATTTTCCACAAATTTCTATGGCACTGAATATCTGTTTTAACACAAGGAAAACAACTTAAGAAATCATAACCCAGTCACATGCAAATTCTTCCCATTCACTTTGAAGTGGAAAGACATGGAAATAAAAGAAAAATACAGCAATAACAGAGGAACAGAACATCACAGATCAGGTATTTCCAGAGAAAACCATTCAGTAGGTATCAGTACAGTCATTAGTACAGTAGGGTCAGAATCAGAAAATCCTGTGTGTGTTATCAAAACCAGGGTTTGCTTTTGGCTTTTATTTTAAACCATGTAAACTAAAACTATTCTGTTGATATCAAAATGTGTTATATGGAACAAAACATCTCCTGCAGTCCAGATCACTTTACTGCAAGGCTTTTTTCTCTGTAGCAATATCATCATGTGCCATTAATCTGCTAGCTGAAAAAAAAAAATACTGAAGCCTAACATGTATTTATATCTACTTGTTAAAAAAAAGTACGAGAAAAGCCTTCCATAATGGAGAAGGGAGGAGGAATGGAGGGGGTGGGAGACAAGAACAGGACACAAAAAACCACCTTTTCCAAAGATTGTTCAAGGCAAAAGGGACATGTCATGTTAAACAGTAGTCAATAGCTGTATACAACCAGTAAACAAATTCAGCTCTATGAAAAAAGAACTACATCACCATTTAGTGGTTGCAATTTAGATTATTCTAGCGTGTAATACTTTAATTGTATAAAACAAAGCTGATGTCACAAACACAAAAGAACTTCTTGCAAAGCAAGCACCACAAGTAATTTTTATGCTGCCACCGATGGCTGACAAGTGATGAGCACTTTGTTCAAATTTATATACTTACGCATCTAAGGCAACAGGTGGCTTATAAAAAGAAAACACTGAGAGCTTTTTAACTCTTCATTATCAAAATTTTTATAATATGTTTTATCATAATGACTAAACAAACTCTACAAATAAAAGCTTAACATACTAGATACAAAGATGAACTATGGCTCAGGGAAAATTATCCATTATTTTGATAAAAGCAGAAACTGAGGTAAGGTTCTGGATCCCACTGACTTGAGTTCTGCCTACATTCACAATGTTTTGTAGTTGCACAAAGCACTCAGTATTTAAACAGTACCTTGTGATATATAAATTAAATCAATTTAATGCAAGAAATTTTATATTTTCTTGCTGACTGTCTTTTCTATATCCATCTCAAACAATAGCTGAATATTGTAGCACAGTTGGAAAGAAATTTTTACTTTCAGGTCTTTAAACCAACTGAAAGAGTTATGTGTTTCAGTTGTTGCTTGATGCAGTTTTGGGCCAAGAGTGGCATTACAGAAACGTGTTGGTTTTTTTCTAAATATCACACAGTCCAATGAACAGTTTTGTTTTCTTTAAGCACACAGAGAGTTATAAAAACATAATTTAAAGGTCTACACTACACAGAATGCAGGAGAATACTTCACACTTGCATTTAAGTGCAGAAGACTTGCAGGCAAAATAAAAGACACAACAAACACAGATAATTCAGACTAAAATTAAGAAAAAAAAGGAACTTAGAGTGGTATTGACTGATTTAGTTACATTTAAAAAAAAAAAAAGGAAGATCAGTCGAGAAGGCAAAAATGCAATAAGCATACCAAAACAATCTTTATATTCTGCCTTGTAATTAAACTGTGAAATAACCATCTGCTTATGATTAAAACATTTTAGTGTTTGCTGTTTTGGATAGATTAAACGCACATACCAAGATATTAGACTTTTTCCTCTGCATAGCAATTTTACCATACCATCCCTAACAATTAAAAAATATGACACATCAATATTTTTATCCTGTACACTACATATATATATATATAAACACACACACACAATTTCTATGGTGATGTTCACTGGATTAATCTTTCTGCTTTATGACACTCCAGAGCAATGCAGAGCAGCTCAACTTAGTCTTGGACTGCCTATCTTTCAGATTCCCTCTGCTTCTTTCCATATTTTCTCTGAAAGGAAGCAATCCCTCTCAAGCAGCCTACATTCTTGTAGCTATACATTTCCTCCCTTTTGCAACTCTTTCGCACACTCGACTTCCCATTCCTACTGCCATTTAGTTTTGAGACATCAATTTTCAGAACAAATTGCCAAAGCTTGGTGCATAAAAATATTCAATAAGCCTCAGGGAACTGTTATCTCAGTAACAGCTATCTCAGTAAGTACTGAAATACAAACCTATGCTCAAACAAATTTTAAAAGTTTAAGTAGTAAAGTGAGCTTGAGGTATGGAAGCTGATCTGCCATCACCATTATTGGGAGAAAAACCTGTATGATGGGGTGGAGAGGGGGGAGAGAAGGAAAAAGGTAGAGAGAAGGAAGAAAAAGGGGTGTCTGATTTTATAAAGAAAGCCTTTTAAACTAACTTTAACAGAAAAGAAATTAACCGTGTAATGCTTGAATACTAAGAAAATTAATTCCATATCTAAGGATAAATACTGAGGTTCTGAAGAATCTTGTTGCTATTGTATGCAACAACAGACAAAGCCCCACTTTAACTGCAAAACTCAAAATAAGAACTGAAAGTAACATTTCTGAGGTATTCCACAAGAACAAATGGTTGGGTTGATAATTAATGCATTTTGTTAATTGCCTCCAGGCACTGAGGCTTCAGGATGTCATTTGGGGCTAGAGACCTCTTAGCATCATTACTAAAACAGCTTTCAAAGCATCTCTAGCAACTACTGCTGACATAAACATCCAGTACTTAAATCCAGCCCAATGCTAATTTTGTTCTTCCATCTACAATTTCAGAATAAAAATAAATCCTGAACTACACTAAAAAATAGCTGGGAGAAACCTGAGAGTAGCAAATGCAAGAGTGACAGCTTCCAAACAGAAAAAAACCCCAAACCATCAGAATTTCTGCTCAAATGCCATTGATAACTGATTAATAAATGAGCACCTGTAAACCCAAGTAGAAAAGTAAAACTTCATCCTTAGCCAATGTGAAGCTGGGCTTCATCAGGATGGAAGAGTACTTTTGGAAAGCATACCAGAAAAATACCATCTTTGTTGAAGGCTCACCAAAAGAAGTCAGCAGATTTCCTCATCAATACTTTATCATTACAACAACAGCATAAAGGCACATCTGCAACTGAATCCTCATCTCACTAACATCTCCAGCATATATAATAGTCATCAAAAAGTCAGTTTTCCTCAAACTCCAGTGGACAACATGCAAGGTTTGAAAGAAAACATGTCTTAAATCTTGCAGACTTGGAAGGAAAAAAAACCAAAAGCAAATTTAAAAAAAGGATGCAATTTGCATCACATATTTCCTATGGCTGCCTTTTTACAAACATTTTTCAACATACTGTATCAGCTTAATGCTCCCTCAGTTAGAACAGCACGACTGTTTGCTGGATTACATGTTAAACCTGATTAGAGAAATGACCTATTTTTAAAATAACCCAGCAAGAAGAATATAGTTATTTTTAAAAACCAAAAGTCCTTTTACTACATGGTTCTACAATCAGTTCCAACAGCACAGAAGAAAGTGGCAGCATATAGATGAGAAAAAGTGCTGGATGGAGTACGGAGCTGCTTCAGCTACCAAAAGACATACTTATCCAGCGTACGAGTACAAAGTATGACTTAGGAAAGGGCAGACACCTATTTTTCTAGAAGTGGCATTTTGGTCATCGTAGAAACCAGGACTGCTCCAATAAATAGCAATTCTGAAAGAAAACTGAACCAAAAGTTTTTCTGTCAGTTTATTAAACAAACAGTCTCATAGACTGAAAAAGGTTGCATCTGAAACAGAGCTTTTGCTTGTGTGTGACTCCTAAAGCAGTTCTTCCTAAAGCAGTAACTGCCGCCAGCAACTTTTAAGCACTTGTGGGACTATGGGCAAAGAAAAAGGAAGCACTCTAAACTGACACCCCAAGGATCTCAGACAGATTTGCTTGACACACACAAAAAAGTAATTATATTTTAATTAAGCCTTATAATTACATATCTTAACTAAGCTAGGAGCCTTGTTTAGTTTGTCTAGGATAAGTAACTTACAGCCAGAATAAGAAACCCAGAGCCAGTTTCATCCTGGTCTTCATTTGCAGTATTTACTCCACTGTTCAGTACACAGCAGTATCACACACGTACATCACAGAAATACCAATACAAGAAATCCAGACGATTAGGGAGAATTTAATTCATACATTTTGAGGGAGAAGACCTAGCAGAGCATAAAGTGTATTCAAAATAACTTGCAAGCATAAAGCTTGCTATAAATGCAAATACAATGAACATATGTCCAGTGATGTGCACCCATTTGTTTTAGGAATATGAATTGAACACAAGCCCATGACATGGCAAAGTTCTTTTTAATAAAATAAAATAAGTCAGCAAAAAAGAGCACTCACAGTGCTCACCACTGCTCCTCTTCACAAGTGCTTCAAACATATTTTATCCTTTCTTCAACTAGATTACTGTCATTCCAGACTTTTTTACTTAAAATTCTTAGACTTTAGTTCCTATTTAAAGAGAGGAAGAGACAAATCTTCAGAGTAACTTAGTCTCTTGCCTCAAGACACTAAAAGCTATACTACTTGTACCTCTAGCAGGAGCCGAAGCATTGGTTTCCCTCACCTGGAGACCACCACTCCCACAGATGATGCACCACAATCACTTCTGCAAGTGCTCCTTGTCTATTTTAATATGAAGTCACCTAACTTCACATCAGCCTCAGCAATAATTAAATCAGCTCATTTGATATTGACACACTCACATACTCACTTGCCATACTCAACTCTGGAGCAATGAGGGACAGTGATGAAAAGCCCCTGAGTGCAAACGTTGAACTCCTACTGCTGCTTCCAAACCCAACACAGGTCTATGCCCTCAACTGTGTTAAGTAGCATGGCCATCTAGTCATAAATTAGGAAACAGAGAAGTGCTTCTAAAAGCCTATTTCAAAGTTTTCATTAAAAAACTGCATCAAAAAAAAAAAAAACAACCAACCCAACAAACAAAATCAACAACAAAACAAACCTCCCTGTCTCTTTGGAGGAATGCACTTTTGAGAAAGCAACTTTCTGAAAGGGAAGGTATAATATTCTCAGTCTACAGACCACTCACCTTTCTGATGCAATCACTGCAACTAATTAAACCGATGCTGACAAACAGTCAGCTACTTATCTTTTTCTGTTCCCAAATTCTTGCAAAGAATTGATTTTACCTTGTCTGAGATGGCCTTCCTCCAACCAAAGGAAAACAGGCATTCACATTTCATATTACAACCAGAAAAAAAAAACAAAAAACAAAAAACCTGCAGTATTTTTCCCTTCAAGCTTCCAAGAAAGTCCATGGCACAACAAAGAAATTACTTATAAAGTGTTAAACTATCACGGTCTTAAAGCCAGGATACCCTACAGTAAAGACACCCACTCAAACAGGTGAACGTTTCAAAAATAGTCACCTGAACACCCTCTAACACTATCACATATTGATAATTTCTTTAAAGTATTACAGAGAAATATTTAAGTCTCATCTGTATTGCCTGAATAGCAATTATATGCTGCCATATGACACACAAAACTATAATAAAAGTAGTTGTAGGTCAAATAATGGCAACGACTCAGTAAAGATAACCTGCCTGGTCTTTATTCTCAAGGGGGGGGGGGCGGTTTACTGGTCAAGTACTTTATGACTCACAGTACAGTGTATTAGAAATTTTCTATGTATTCTTGACAATTGAGCGATTGCCCTTGTAGCTCAGTAGGTAGCTCTCCTGTTTCTGGCCTACGAGGTCATAGCTTTAAGTCCCTGCTGAGGAAGCTTAACAAGTTCCATCTATAAATAGAATGGCATTAGACGCTGCTACTCTAGCAAGGGTGGTGGCCTTTAGACAAGAAATTTTTATGTTTTCATCTGTTCTGATAAGAAAAAAGGAATTGGACATAGAGAGGCACAGGATATTAGGCTAAAGATGAATGAGAGAGTAGGCTCCAAAATCTATTGTAACTTCAATTAGCATAAGACTTACAATTCTAGCATTATCAAACTACGATAAAGGCTAAAAAAGAATGCAAGAACAATAATTTTCCTTCTCAATGAGCATAAGTAATTAACTAAAATTACAGACTTTACAATATTTGAGACTGAAAAGAAACCTCCCAGGTACTGTACATTCAAAACTCAACTTGTGACATCAAGAGGCAACCTCAGTGTAAAACAAAGTTCGGAGTTTTTGATCAGTTACAGAAACGTTTGAACATTCACAGCTCTCATCTTACTCTTTCTGAAGTAAAGTATATCCTTGAGAGACATTTAACTAATTATCAGGAATTAAAATGAAACCACTCTGCAATGTCTAAATTTTTGGTCCTCATACCCATATATTTGGAGAGGCTTATTCAGCTCTCAGAATAACAATTACTTGTGACAAATTTAAGAACAAAGACTATTTAAACCCTTATCTGAGTTTATTTGTGCTTTAAATTGTAGTGACCTGACTTTAGAGGAATATGGATTAAAGCTCAGGTATCACTTTCACTCAGCCTGGCGATGTAATTTACTGTTCAATAAAGACAAAGACTAACTCACTAGAATGCACACAATTTTCCAGCACCTTTTCCACAATCTGCACCCACATGCCCAGGAAAACAAATTCCCTCCTCTGTGGGAGCAAAAGCTGCAAAGAGCATACTGCAAACAGTTTTGAGGTACAAACCTGTAAATTTTGTTCATATATGCACACCAAAAGGAAAGAAACAGCAGCTATAAAACAGGAGATGAGGGTGATTTTACAATATGACTTCCTAGATCTCAGAGACACTAACAGTACATTCAAGTAAGAACAACAACAGGCCTTGCAAAATATAGTTTAGCTTAGGGGGTTATTGTCTTTCCTGTATTAATCTTATTTGCCTAAGTGAAAAATCTGATCAGGTAAAAGTTTTCTACAGCTGGCCAAATTAAGCTAGTTGATCCTGCACTGGCAATGATCTATTGAACAGGATGTGGGTGTACAAAAACATCTCCCTCTTGCAGGTTTAGGTTTAGTGGTAGCACTACTTGAAGCTGCATGTTGGAAGACTCACAAGAATCCCACCCTGGTCCTTTAATTCCACTACCAACATTTTGGTCAATAATGTACTACGATCTAAAACACAAGGTTTTTTTCTGCTCTTCAGATGCTTCTACAAAGTAGACTACATCAATAGATAACTGCTTTGCAGCATCAGCCTTCATCCTAGGGCCTCTTCCCATATCATTGTATTGAAGAGTAAGGCACATGAGAAAGATAACAGCCATTGGGGTCACCCCTAATCTACTCCTAATTTCACTTACATCCACTGTCTCCGCTGCTAGATTCTGCACAAACGCTTACTCCAATCCTACATGGTTACTCCTCAAGAAGCTTCTTTGAGCAGGTGTCTGCATGAATGTTTCTTCTCTCTAGGAAAAATTTTTCTGAGCAAAAAGACTGCTGTGCTTCCATCCTTGGATCCAGAGAGAAAAATCCAACAGTGCTAGACAGCACCAGCTCTCCAAGATGGCTTAAGGTTTGTACATGACACTAGTGACAACTGCACATGCTTCCCTGCAACAAATCTTTTTTCAAGGCAGTACATCCTGAAAATTGGTCTTCCATAACTCATTGCCTCTTCCAATCCCTTTTTTACTGGACATTTTGTGGTTGGTTTGGGTTTGGGTTTTTTTGGTGGTGGTTTTTTTCCTCAAACTGACTTCTGTGCCCAAAAAAGAAAAGAAAAAAAAGGCTTTATGCAAATGTGCTTCCTTTTGGCTGCTTCACATTATATAAAAGGGGAAGGAAGACTTGTATGCACATAGAATTCCTCTATACAATGTTGTTTGCTTCGGAACTTAACTTCACCTGTTTTCAGAAGGCACTTTGCCCAGTCTTGTTCATTACCACATAGAATGTGGTACCGTATCAAGAGGGTTGCAAAGGCCTGATTAGATTCAGCTAGTGGTTATTAAATGTGCATTGTGTTTCTGCTTGCAGGTACAAAACCACTCTAAGGAAGAGAAGAGAAATCTAGCACTCTGCTGCTTCTCTTTGTATCATCTACATGAACAAAAGGTCTGAAGTTAAATAAAGCTAAGCAGCCTCTGAAAAATCCTCCTTTCCTGCAACAAAAGCATTTTCTTTTTATACGAGGAAAAACTAATAAGTGAATCAGTATGCATCTCCAGGAATGTCTTTATTAACCTCCCTTTCCTTTCAAGGTGGTGGGCTTAGTATCTGAATGCTGAAAGGTAAAATTCAAAGACAGATTAACACATGGCCTAAGACAAATTAGCCCAAGTTTGGGGGGTTTTTTTTGTGACCTGATATTCTGAAATTGCAGGGTATAATACAAAAATAGCCTTGCTAATAAAAATTATTTCAGTTTTGGTGATGATTTTGCTAAAAGGGGTAGAGGAATGCCATTTTCACAACTTTGAGACAAAAAAAAAAAATCTTCTATGCAAAACCTTACCCAGAATCAAAACACTTTACCAAAAAAAAAAAAAAAAAAAAACCACAAACCACCAACCACCAAACCAGAACCCCAAGCATTAAAATACAATAAAATGTTTCACAGGGCCACAACTGCCACTTTAATTTGAAAGGTTTCACAATTTTTGCTTTTAATACAGAGAAGTCACTGAAAGATAACTGAAAGTTTACCTGAACTGTGAGCTACTCTAAATATTTTATTAAACATTAATTTAGTTACTCTAACAACAAATAAGAAGGAAGATAAAACCTCAGTAAGAACTATTATCTACTCATTAGCATACAGAAATACATCTTGATTGTGTAACACTAACAAGTTTAATATGTGCAAACTACTTTTAAACTTTGGTAGCTTAGCAGTGAAAGGTTTGTATTTGTAAATGAGGAACCCTAACTTTTTTCTTTTTTAACAGGTGGCAATTACATTTAGTAATATAAAACAAAACCAAAGCATCTTCAAAAAACTGAACCAAAATATGTTGAAGACAAAATTTTGTGAGACGGCTATGTTTACATCATTTCAAGGTGAATTTTGACACATTATAAAGATGAAAAAACAGCTTCAGATATAAGAAGTGACACAGCCAAGCTACAGCTGCATAAACAGAGCCACTATGATTTCCAATGCATAGAATACACATGCTGAAGGAATGAAATGTGACTCATACTTTGTTCACTGAAATGCTAGTGCAGTGGAGTGTGACTAAGTGATATCATCATATGCCTCCTCTCTGTAGCAGTCAGCTTCCAGGAACAGCAATCAGCAGGTATGATTTCTTCTTACAGAACATGGGAAAAAAATGCATCATGCCTCAAGTACATAAAAGCTACAGAATGATTAGCATCTTTATATAGAAAATACACAAATTCTTATAGAAAGTCAAAAAGTGAGGTCAGAACAGAGGATGCATCTTATTCAGTTAAATAACTTTGTTATCACCACTTTGATTTTTACAGGCAAATCAAAACACTGGCAGTATTACCACGAGTTCCCAGTAACCCTCATGATGATAAAAACTAAAGCAAAATCAACTTGATTTTAGATGCTGAGCAAAAAATCAGTAAGAATATTGTCAAACTCAGTTTTGATTAGTGTTCATTTCAAACAAGAATAAACTACGTTCAGCTCACATGATTCATATCTAAGTTTTAAATTATGGCAAATTGGTTTAGAAGTTCCCTAAAACCCTGAGGGAAGCAGAACCAGGGGGTGTACTAAACATTTCCAGTTACTGGAGTAAAAGCTATTAAAGCTTTTTAGGAACCCATTCACATTGGTCACACCAGTCACTTCTATAAGACCGCAGGGGATGTTTACCTAGCTTCATGGTTCTTTCACTCTCGTCACAAAGAACGACATTTCACGGATTATCAGTTACCAAACTCCCCATCCTGCCCCTAAAAGGCAGCTACAGCTCTTCTGCTGTGGAGTCAGAGCACTTCCAGGCAGAGGAGCAAAGCAGGAGCTCCCCACCCCTACCTGCCTGCACTCCCCCAGCACCATGTCAGTGCAGGCGGCTCACACATTCCTCCGCAGGACTGGAAGACCAGGTGATGGCATGCAGGTGAACTCTCAAGTTCTTCCACAAAAGCCAATGTTGCCTGCCCTACTTCAAACATTGGGCATTGAACCTTAAAGTTTTTTTATTTATTAAAAAAGAGCATTTGATAGCAAAGTACTTTTACAGACAAATTTCCTTCCAATTTCTGTAACTTTGATGAGAAAGACTGGATTTCATTAAAGAAACTAAAAATAAGAGAAAAATATGGAACATATTTTCTAGAAAACTAGGACTGCGGGATATCAGTGGGAAGAGAAACTCAAAAACATAAAGAGCTCTGGCTGTTTAACATCCAGTACATTCAAAAACTCGACAGAGCTATAGCAGGGACTAAATACTGATATCTAACATTTTCTTCACCAAAGCATTATTTAAGAGTAATTTGTAAATTTACACTTGTAACAAGGTTGCCATACTTAGTCCACCATACAAAGAAAGTAATTTTCTACAAGAACTTGTGACTGATCTGCCATAAAAGTTGAAAGGTGGTTAAAGCCATGCAACTTGGGAAGAAACACTATTAACAATCTTCAAACAGCCTGTCTTCTGCCACCACAAAACATTGCTGCCTCAGTTAAAACTGTAATACACCTGAAACATGGAAAATAGAACTGTCAGAAATGTTTCAAATTCAACAGTGAAACTCAGAACATGAACAAAAGCTGTAACTACTTTAAAGCATGTGTCAGGTTACTATGGTACTAACGCTGTAGATGCCACTATCCAGGACAGAAAACAGTTTTAAAATTAAATTCCCCATTCACTCAGCTAATAAGTAAGTAGGTATATCTGTTTGAGGTTCTCATAATTGGATTTAGCCAAAAATAAAACACACCCCTGCCCCTAAGACACTGGGATAACCTCTGAAATAATATTTTTTTAAAGTGTATTGAGATCAAATGGTTTATTTTAAATATCAGTAATTAAATTTCAGTTTGTCCACTTTAATAGAAAAAAATCTATAGGAAGTATCATAACCCAAGAATGTATTGCTCTATTCTGTATGGGAAAACTTATTTACCTTTTTTGCTGAGCTAAGAGGATCTGCTTCATACTGTTGCTAATCATGTACAAAAATACAGTGGTGCTCAACACAAACTTAACTCTTCTTTTACTTGTCCTGTTACCCTACCATATGCTGTTCTCACACATGTTGCTGTTTCTTTAGATATATTAAAATATACCTTAGACATAAAAACAATGTTTTCATTGATTTAATGAACACTGTCTACCCCAAGGAAAGTAACAGTGTATCTAGGATATGGAAATCTGAAGGCTGAAAATCCATAGCCATTTCAAGGTGAAGGTGCTTTCCTTTTTTAAATGAAATAAGGAAAGTAGAGAATTAGCCAGACAGAAATAAATCCCGTTTCTCCTCAGCTTTATACCATGCAAGAAATAGTCTAGGTAAATACCCCACAGAACTTCCACAGTTCCAACAGAAATGTAATTATAATTACTTTGAGAGTACTGCAGCTGCAGCTCACCTATGTGCCCTGTGGTGGATAAACTGATAGGCAACCATCTTTAAAAACCACCTCTTAACACAAAGAGGTAAAAACAGTGAATTCTGTTAGGGCAGCTAAAAAAAACCACCACAAACCTTTCATCCTAAAGAAAACACAGTTCAACACATTTGCAATGAATAAAGAAAACAGGATCAAAACCTTTAGCCTAGGACTATAAAATACCTTCAGTGAGATTCCCAAAGTTTGGCTTATCATACTCAACAGAAGCTCTCCATTCCTAGCTAGCCACTCCCCTGCATATTATTACCTTAATACAACTTGAGTGAGTCAATTCTCAAACTGCTTTTTGCAAGAATACCAACTGAACCAAGCTAAGTCAAAGCTTAACAAGCCTTTCTTAAATATACTCAGGCTTGCAATCTTGAAATCTACAGCACAAACCCCACAATGACCTGCTTCTGACTTTCTGCCTGGCATCCATCAATAAGACAAGACCAAATCTCCAAAGGGCTTTGCTTCACATGCTAACCATTAACATGGGTAGCAGTAGTGCATACTACAACAGCATAAAGACAGGGAGCAACAGTTTCAGTGCTCAAAGGTGAAAATTTGTTCCAGATCAACTCAAAACCTTAGTGAAAACAAAGGCTAAATTTTTCATGCTTTGAAAAAGCATGGTCCCCAGATCATTTCCTAGTGCATCTCTTAAGAAGACTTTATCATTCTCATCTTCTCTTCATCTTCAGCAACACCTCCTTTCCAGCTTGCTGGCATACAAAGCCTCACCTTCCAGTCCACTGCCTATCCCCTTTAAATAGGAGCAATCTGTCTAGGTGCCTTTTAAGTCAGTTTCCACATGACTGCAGAAATTCAGTGCCTACCTGCCAGGCTGAAAACCGATGGCCGGTCTCAGGGCACTGGTTCCTAAAGACACACAATCCATTAAGGACTTGGACCAAACCCTGGTAAAGGGCAACAAAGAAGTTTCATCTTCTCAGGATCTGCAAAGTTTAAGGATTTACAAAAACAGTTCAGGTAGTTTCTATATCCTGATAGAAACCACGCAAACTCCAGGTATGCCACAGACTCATAAAAAGGGATTTTGAAATTGGAAATAATTTTGACAGGTGGGTGGGTGTAAAAACATTACAGCATATAAAAGGACAAGTTGGCATGGTATATTGAAAACTTTAGTGAGTTATAGGTTTTAACTAGAGTTTGTGCTATATAACCAATAGACATTTTTTTTTTAATTTACTAGAGGGCTATTACTAGCTTTTAGTGCCAAATCTTCATTTTTATAGTACTGTGGGGAAAGGAAAGTAGAACTAATATGCACTTGGGGGGGGGGGGGGGGGGAGTAGGTTTACATCTCTCAACCACAAAATTTTGCATTAGTTTTTTTATCATTATCATCCCTAAGTAATATTTTGAAAGATCTTTGTATTTATTGGGCAACAACCGCACAGAATTTCTACCCCAATTCCTCACTAGCTTGCATTCTAGCTAAAATGTCTAGACAAGAGCAACATAAGAGGCAAGGTTAAGATTTTAAAAAGAAAAATTAAAAAGTGCTATTAAAAAAGTGATTCCATTATCTTTTTTTCTCCCAAAGAAGAAAAACAGCAATAATCATTTCACAACCATTACATTTCAGAATCCTTGAAAAAAACTGAAACATGTAACAAGTAAATGCAAGACTAGATTAGAAGAAATAGATAAGCATCCAAATGGTTTAAAACACCACAACAATAGTCTCATTCCTCTTTCAATCTCCAAAGAAAAATACAAATGGTGTTAACCCTTATAATAGCTACCTGAAACAAACGCTTAGGATTATTCAATATATAGATTAAAAAGTTTCTTCTGCACTGGCTATTATATCAACCTGTTCCTTAACAAGCATTTATGATACAAGTAACAAAACAGAGCAAGTATAAAGAATTTATCACTTGTTCTCAATTGACACCAGGCAAAACAGTAATTACAATCCCACAATAGCAATGGATTTGGGGAAACTGATCCTCGCCTTTTTTCTACGGATACTGTAGCAATGGTTCTTGGGTAGTTACAAATACTTAAAATATGTGTTAGTACAGCCTTCAATATTGAACTAGTTCCTAAAATTAAGTTCAAAAGACTTACTTCACTCTACCCAGTAAGGATCTGGCCTTGCCTTTTCAAAATGTCTTAGTTTTAAATACTATTAACTGCTTAGCTACAATCAATAGTCCATAGTTTTCTATTCTACTGAAAGCATGCGTCAAACGACTTCAACAGAAAATAGTAGCACTAGATATAAAATATAAATAAGGCCAGGTTTTCAAAAGACAAGTAATGCTCCACACATGCACAGTTATAGAAGGCTTCCAGGTACTAGATAATCTTAAAAAAAGGCCAATGTTACCAAAAGCATGTCCTGTCTTTCAATGTTATAAGCCTAAGAACATAATACCTTTCCCCACAAAGTTTTTCTCACTTGATTGAAAACACAGTACCAGCACTCTGCACCAAATCAGTGTCTAGGTATTCTTGATGCATAATAAATTCCATTTGACTGAGGTAGCATACCTACCTATTCACCAAACATGCAGACTGTAGAGGCACATCAGTTCACTGCTCTGTATATATATGCTTCAAAAAAACAAGCTCATGGGAACAAGGGTTCTAGCATCTAAATCAGTACTATAAGATAGTAATATTCCATGCCTTTGGGTTTTGTTTTAGGAACACCCTGCCCACAAAAAAATTTTTGCTCCAATCACCAAATAAAAAGTATTTCTATTTTTTCTTGTTTATCTTGTTCTAATGTTTCATCACTCACTGTATAACAGTGGCCAAAAGACAGCAACAAAGGTGTCCAGTTTCTGCAAATCTGCACAAACATTATTAAGCTCAATCTTTTCAGACCAGAAGCATTTTTCAACACTCAAAGTGTACTGCAAACCAACACACGCTTTCAGCAAGCTTTTAAGCGTCAAGTTTGTAAGTGCTGTTAATATGACCCTGAAGGCCAGTTCTGTATTGTGGCAATAGGTGACGAAAGAATCAAAGCCCTTTGTCTAACTGAGAAATGTTCAGAATTCACAGAGATGGGGGGTGGGCATTGTGTTCAAGACTCAATATAAGTCACACAGAAATCAGGAAAAGGAAAGAAGTGAGGCTTGCCCCATGAGGAACACAATCCCAGAGTCTGCTACTAACTCCATATTTTCATTTTCTGCTTCCATTTCAGCCTTTTATTATCACATTCCATTCTTCCTCCTTTATAAAACTAAACAATGTGCCATGCACTACTGGCAAAAGAAAACAACAAACCATTACTGCAGACTTCCAAAAACCCAGCTCCTTTTTAAGTTTTCAGCACAATGCCGATGAAAAGAGACATACCTGTTACATAGCAGAGGATGGGGATTTTCTTGGTTGGAAAAACCCAAAACCTGATGACTTTGAATTGAGTGGTAAAAGTTAAAATTTTAATAGATATTTGTTCCACAGTTCTTAGAGTACAACAATGCTGTCCTTAAGCTATAGAGAGAACATATAAATAAGTTTACATACGCATCAGATGAAAGATCCCATCACAGGCGTTAATATGAGACAAGAAGGAATTTCCTAAGCCTTGGCCAGTATGTGCTCCTTTCACAAGGCCTGCAATATCCACCACATTCAGAAAGGCTGGAATTTTGCTGAAATATAAAAGTTAAAAGTTTCATTACTGAAGCATATTAGCCAAAACTTGTGGCACAGAAATAAATTCAGAACATGAAAAAACAATGTTTCTTTATTCTAGAAGTCATACATGAGAGTAGCTTTCTTCCTTATTCAACGTGCAATGTATAAAAGACAAGATCCCCCCTCATGTAAAACATCAACGTTTCTTTAATTTCTCTGTCATTATTCATGTAAAATGAAGTAAACTAGTTTGAAGTGTGGAATCATACCGACAACTATATGAATAATCAACCAGGCCTGGAACACTGACACATGAAGTCAGTCATCTGTAATGAGCAGTTTTCATAGTACCAAAGGGATAAGACACATAAACAGCCATTGCACTCTGCTATCGCACACCTCTAAGGTTACCATTTAGTTCAGTAAGTTAAGCAATTTTCTCAGAAGACAAAGGCTTTTTTTTTTTTTTTTTAATACAGTGGTGATTAAAACTAGCAGTGATCAGCATTATGCAAACAATTTGAAAGAAAGCAGAAAACAAGTTAAGATGAAGCTGGCATTATAATGTAAACAGCTGTGATGTTTTCCACCATACTTAACAGCAACAGGTTAGCAGACATGTCTACAAACCATTTTCTATAGCATCAACAGAATAGTCATGAAGTTCAAATTAGCTTACAAAAAATGGAAAAAAGCTTTTAGAGCTATAGGAAATGCATATAGCAATTTATAAACTGCAAGCCTTTTATCCTCTGCAAATTCTCAAGTTGTTTTAAAATGAGCAAATAACTTAATAGGCAATAATCTTTTCAGGTACATTCTAAACCAAATTACTTTTCAAAATCCAGCTGAGTCAGGAAAAAAACCACACTAAAACTTTGTGATAAGGTGTTGACTAAAAGCACCTTCATATGGTCTATGCAAATGACAACGCCATCATAAACAGTGGCAGAGACAGAACCACACTGAAATGCTGCAAATTCCTCACTTGCAAAAGACCAGAACCCACACACCATGATCATCAAGATCTCCAGCCTTATGGCTTCAAAATAAGTAACTGGAACACTACTTAATTTCCATCGAACACTTTAAAGTTACCACAATTATATTTCATTAGCACTATGCTAAGATTAATACAACTGTTCACTATTTTACTGACAGTAAGTATAATGGAAAACACCCAAATCCCTAGCTTTAATAAAAACAATGAGAAGGTTGTGACTTACACTACAAAGTCTGCATGAGCATACAGTGCCGATCTGTAAAGCAGTGAAAAGCTTTCTTTATGGTGAGTGTTCTTCAACATGAGATTCAAATCCAAAGATATAAATCCTGTGGTCTACCTTAAGATGTCTTTTCCAGAGACCTACCATTGCAGTACTGCTCACAGACGGAAGCAGCCACATAGGTGTGAATGCGTGCTAGGGATGACCTAGCCAGTGACCTCCTAGCCAACCCTATACAGAAACCTTCTCTGAACAGTGTTACACTTCTGAAGTCTTTATTGTCCACAGCCCAAACTGAGCTTTATTTTTATTAGTGTGACAGCCTGCTGATAAATATATTGGGTTTTTCAAATATTGAAATATTTGACAGCATGACAAATCTGTAACAGCAGAAACTCCACTAGCATCAGAAAAACACCCTTCTCTTCTTATCCTGATGCCTGGTATGGCACCTATGGCCTAGACAGAAAAAGCTGTAGTTATGGAAATCTATGGATCATTGTCTCTGCTCAGAGCAAGGGCTTAAGTAGAACAGAACAAGTTTCCAATTATTTTTTTTAGTGCTGTCCCACTTCCATTTGACTGCAAATAACACAACACACAGTTTAATATTAGCAGATGCGCTGCCTCACTTGAAATGAGCTCCTTAATATGGGAAGAGATGATCCATTAGAGTCTGTCTTAGTATGCAACATATTTCTGGAAGTGTGGTGACCTAAAAGCAAAAGATCTTATCCCACTTTTGTTTTTGATCTTCCTCTAACACTTCCCAAGAAAAATGGTTTCTTTCAAGTAAACTAATTTCACAATACAAGATCTGGACAAAATCTTTTTCTTTACCAAGGTAAAGTTCAAAGTATCACTAAACCTGTCAGGTGTAATAAATTAGGAACTCCATGACATGTTTCATGTCATTAATACCTTTGTGATGCGCTTAGAATAACAGAACACAATACCCAGAAGGGTGAGTTTAAAAAAAAACGCAAGAAAATATTTACAACACAGCATGAGTTACTTCAATTCAGATACACAGTATGTTGACTTACAGCTTTAAACTTCACTAGGCCCATGAAAAGAAGGGCCCATCCTTGGGAAGACAGATGTGTACTCTAAGTTAAAGCTGTTGAATGCAGTAGAAAGAACATGAATATAAGTACATTCTGAAGTAAACAAACTTTGAAAATATCACTTTTTTGTCCCACTATGGTTTTCTTAGCAAACTATCTTTTTTTAACTACCAGTAAACAAACTCAAACAAAACCAGCAAATCCCTAACACACTACCAACAGTAATGCACATTCTGAAGACAGAAACCAATAACTCTTCTAATGCATTAACTCAATAACTCCTTTTGCCTTACAGAACCACAGAGCTAATACATACCTCAGAAGGAACAGCAGCAACTTCCCAGTCAGAATTGTTATCATTCCTTGCTTTTTGACACATAACTAAGTCAACAGCAAGGTAGAAAAATGTCACTCTTTAAAGCACTTCTCCATTGTCATTTTAAACTGTGTTTTAAGAAAAACAAAGGTGGTGTTAGAAATGTTCTTCTATGCTCCCCTCTCACCATTCTGGTAGGATTAACTTCCTGGCCAGCCATCAGAAGAACTCACTTTCACTACAAAGATGCCACATTAGAGCAAGACAGGTACCTTCATATGCAGATGGACCACTCTAACACCAGAATCAACCTCATTTGCTAGACAATGGAAAGAAAACCCCAGCACATTTATTTCACAGTTGACTAATAGGAGCAAGAGACCTTTGAAGACAAGTATCTGGGTTTCCAGGATGTTTTTTCACCTTCATCTTCGGTACCACAAAGCTTACACTCTAAGCAAAATAAAACCATCCTCATTCTTCGCAGCCCCCTTCCTAAGCCTAAATCTCTATTTCATCGTAGAAAGATAAATACAGAGAAAAGTAGAAAAAGGCACAAACTAATCACACTTGACTATGGTCTGAAGGACAAAGAATAAACATTATGAAACTAAACAAGCAGAAAACACTACAAAGAATGGGGGAAAAGAACCATGTTTCTCAAGTGTGGTTTAGTTCTTTTAAATGTAGAAGACTTAACTGGATTGTTCTTTTTTTTCCCCTCCTCTTCTAAACAGATTAATTTCCATTTCTTAAGATTCGTTAGTCAGCATTAGCATAATTTCACTGAGCCTCAATGATCATCAGGAACAGGTGGCATCAACTGATCATTTGTACAAATCAGTGTAACACCAATCTACCATAAAGCATGTCACAGGAATTTTTAATATGAAACAGATTACCAAATCCAGAAGTATCTCTATATTTTAAGCGTAGGTACAATCCTTAAGCGAGGATTTTTTACCTCATTAGAAATACAGCAACAGTGTTTTTGTGTTAGCATACTACCTTCACTGTATGAGCTACTGTGCAACAAAAATGTCATGGTTTAACCCCAGCTGGCAACACAGCTGCTCACTCACCTCCCTCACAGTGGGATGGGGGAGAGAATCAGAAGGGTAAAAGTGAGGAAAAACTCATGGGTTGAGATAAAAACAGTTTAATAGGTAAAGCAAATGCCACACACGCAAACAGAGCAAAGCAAGGAATTCATTCACCACTTCCCATCGGCAGGCAGGTGTTCAGCCATCTCCAGGAAAGCAGGCCTCCATCACATGTAACGGTTACTTGGGAAGACAAATGCCATCACTCCAAATGCCCCCCCCTTCCTCCTTCTTCCCCCAGCTTTATAATATATTGAGCATGATGTCATATGGTCTGGAATATCCCTTTGGTCAGTTGGAACCAGCTGGTCAGTCCCAGCTGTGTCCCCTCCAAACTTCTTGTGCACCCCCAGCCTCCTCGCTGGTGAGGTGGGGTGAGAAGCAGAAAAGGCCTTGACTCTGTGTAAGCACTGCTCAGCAGTAACAAAAACATCCCTGAATTATCAACACTGTTTTCAGCACAAATCCAAAATATAGCCCCATACTAGCTACTATGAAGAAAACTAACTCTATCCCAGCCAAAACCAACACAAAAATGCACAAGACTTGCTGGGCCAAAGAAAGTAATTTTGTAGTCCAGTGGTTAGGGTACTTACTCAGGAATGAGAGACTTACACATCCATATGGTTATGCATTTTGCAGGGGAGGAGGCCTATTTCTCACCAACTTTGTTTCAAACTTCTGTCCAAAACAGTTATTTAGACAGGCAAGAGGTGTTTTTTTACCTGACCTGTTTGTTCAGTGCAGTAGTACCATGCAACCACTTACCTTTTTTCCTTTAAAATGCACACATATATGGTATCCGCAATTTGTTATGCACATATTTTATTTTTCTAAAATTTGAGGGGAAGAGGCATACATTTATTTCTTGAGTTTCCACAAGTAATTGTTTAGTTGAGAAACCTCACAGGCAGTATACACCTGGAACTTTGACTTAGACTGAAACAGCATGACAAAAATGCTGTTTCTCTCCCTGGGTTTTTATTCTTCTAGGTTTCCACAGTCTCTCTTCTCCAATGAAAACAATACCTCAGTGATTTCTCTGCAGCATTTACTACAGTTTATTACAATCTCGCATCCACCAGGAGGCCCTGGAAAGCCACACGACAGCTTCAAGTAAGTTCAAATACAGCAATTTTCCAGGAAGCCTGGTTGATAATTACCATAACACACTTGTTTTTTATTAATTTCTTGAATAGTTCAAGAAACTTCTCTCAAGTCAAACTCTACCTGATCCTAGGTCCCACATACCAAGACAACCAGTTTCTTCAGTATTAGGGTAAAATGTCCAGCTCCCCTTTTCTCTTTGGTAAAGCCAAATGTGCTACTCATCTCCTGGTTCCAGCACAGGCTCTTCCACCTTTAAAAGCTGTTATTTGAAATCTGTTAGAAAGGGGAAACTCTTCTTCCTTCCCAAAAATTCATACAACTTAAGTAGGAGTCATCTGTTAAGAGTTCACAAATGACATGAAGTAAAAGTAGTAACATAGAAGGAGAACATGTATATTGTGACAAATTCTTAGAAAGCCACTCAACTCTCAGACTGTCCTCACCACTATTTTTGGCTCATTTCCAAACAGAAAAGGAACAGTTCACAGTCCCTCTCTCTTCCAGGAGACTGTACTCCCTATTACAGCTTCTGCAGTCAATCTTGCAAGCAGTTTTGACCAATGTAAGCAAAATACCTCACAGAGCAATTAAAGGAATCTGCTTCTGAAGAACTAGGTACTGCAGATGAACCTTGGTCATTTCTATGCAAGAACAATTTGATAAATAGCATTTTATCCATGGTACTGACAAAAAAGACTTCAACCTAATAGCACATGAACCAGAAGTGAAAAATCTACTAATTAAATTTTACTTACATGAATTATAAAAAGGTAGAAGATTCAGTGTGGATTGACACATACTCAGTGTCCCGTGTATATCAAACACCTGCATTCTCAACCTACTCAGTAAGTTATTACACCAACAAAATACCACTAATTAAACTTTGCCTTCTCCCACCAGGCAGAAGAGATGGCTCAAGTCACTCCTACTTACAGTCTCTCATTCACTGCTGGAAAATTATTCATCTGCAATGCTAGAACAAGCATCACCGCCAAGCTGATTTACACAGGCTCAGAACTAACTGAAGAGCAGGCAAACTCAGTAACACCAAAGAAAGCAGCACATTAACAACAGGACATACTGCCAATTTTCAGTTGTTTTCCGTAAAAAATGGGATTCTCTTACAGATGCTGATATGCCAGAGTTACATTGAGCTAAACTATTCATGTTTCACTCTGGAATTACAGGTGGTTTTCATTTACATAAATTCTTTTTTTAAGCCTAGATTAAGTCCCACATGATGTCATTCAAAAAGTCCCACTGCTGATCTGGTTTCTAGGCAGTACTTTCCACCAGCCAATTACATAATTTTGACTTCAAAAACTTTATCAAGTACCTCAGTATGCTATCCTACAGTAAGTGCAAGAGAACTTTTATTTAACATTACGCAGGACTTTCATGACCTAGACAACAATGGAAGTTACTCAGATTTAGTTCAGTAACCATCACTTCAGCACTAAAGATCTGAACGCGTGAATTTTAACAGTCTACAATGCAACCGAACAAACCAAAGCAATTAGCTGACAAAAAGGACAGAGATCCCGAAGTACACTGGACACTGCTAGAGCTGAAGAGGGGTAGTTGCACTTTACATATTATCCTCTTGAGAGATAACCAGGATTGCTTTAAAATTTAAGTTTGAAAAGGACATCCAAGATAAATTAAAAACAATCTAAGTTAAATAGAAATGTTTATGGTTGCAATAAGCATTGTGTTTTGTGAATACATATGTGCAAGGCAACACACCCACTTACAGGTACAAACAAACGAGGAATTAAATGAATACTGGTAACTTGAGAACAGATGAACCAAACTACTTACATTTTACACATTCCTGCTTATCATCTCATTTGATTTTAACCAGAGGAGGAAGCAGAAACATACACTTTAAAAATCACTTTTTTTATTAATGTCTTCACACAGGTTGATTACTATCAGCCAATACAGTCCTTCAGTTTTAACCATTTACAGTTAAAACATAGCTTAGGCTTACATCGCTTCTACCCGAGTATTTCTTTCAGTTAATCGTATAGTTTAAAGTTAAGAAGAAAGAATGCAAATAATTGCAGTGAGGAGATTATTTGGGACATAAAATTTAAAAAAAAAAAGTAAATAACGGTTTCCTCCACCCCCTCACTCAAAATAATTTTGAGGCTTGAATTAAATGTCACCACTGAGAAACATCTCCTGCTCAGGCACAGTACACTACAGCTGTGCTAGTAGGCAGGACCATACAGGCTAAGCCTAGTGGGTATATATACTCAGAGGCTTTCAAGATATTTGTGAGTTATGACACAAATCACTTGTCCAAATGACATCAGTTTGACATACTTACACTAAAAAATATTTTTAGGCTTAAGGTGACAAAGCAGCATCTTAATGAAATTTAGAACAAAAAATGCAAAAGAATAGCTTTATTAAGTTACTAAACTTTCTTTAGATGTGCTATACACACGGTTCTTTTCTTCTGTAAGAAACCTATCACTTCTAAACACAAAATGTTCCGTTAAAATTAACAGATCAACTGTTTCTGGATTCCAAGTCCCAATTTTCAAGGCAGGAGCTACCTGCTGAGATGAATAATATCTCTTTTCTATTTTAGAATTAGCAGATCTCATTCTCTACTACCTGCTTAAGATTCATAGATTGGGGCGAGGGGAGGAGGGGGACACCTTTCTGCTTTAGTTCCTGCCGAAGTGAACCAGTTCAAGGAAAATATTCTCTTTCCAATTACTATATTAGAACTAATTCAATCATTACTCTGTCAAACCTTGCCTGAAAGTACCATGTCGGGGGAACAGTGGTAGGAGGACAACAAAATAAAAAGCGAAGAGTCTATCTTTTCTGAAAAAGCTACATGTTGGCACAATGTAACAAATATGAGTTTTCACTGAATACTGTATAAAAGTTAGAACAAACAAGTAAGTAGCTTAAATACATAAATTAAGTTAGTAACAGAATATAAGCTAAGACCTTAAAGTAACAAGCACTCAGAATTGTTTTTAATATATTAAGGTCTCTTCTTTTTTTTAATATCCACAATTTCATTCACACCAGAAAGCGAGCAATAGGTAACATTAAAGCTCAAGGAAATTTGCTCATCTAACTTATTTAGCAACAACACAGTAGTTTTTACTGAAAGTTCTTGGAGCCCACCTTCTGTGTACAGTCTATATCACTGAACTTACTTATTGTAAACAGTCATATACATCATCCACTGTTGCAGAAAGAAAAAAGCATAGGTTGTAAGTTCTGACAGTGTACCTTAATCTATTAAGTACAGATTTACCTTTACCTAACAGTGTCTAAATTGTTGCCTACATGATACCATTTACAAACATTTACATTTCCAATTAAGTAATACCAGTCAGCTTTCAGTATGGGCTAGCAAGCAACTGCACACCAGTCCCATCCAACCTGATGCTTTCTTCTTTTGGAGATAGGATCTTCAAGCAACAAACGGTACCTGAAGAGCCTAACTCTTTCACCGATGGCAAAACAGCTGCAAACTCATACTAGCAATATTCTCAGCAATAGAGTCCGTCTCTCTGTAGCAGCAGCAATCACAGGTCAGTGTGACAGACAGCGACTGCCAACCCAGCCCAGTCCTGCTCTTCCCTTGCTCACAGCAGGCATCAAGACAAGATCACTTTGGCCTGTCATACATTATTTTAGTTAAGACAAAGTCCCCTTTTTTTCTTTCCCACCTCCCAACAATGACCACAGTTATGTGATGACTAAGTGTAACATATGGGAAATAAAAACCTGAATGCTTTAGATTTTAAAAGACAATAACCTTGAGGCTAGACAAGGGTCTAATTTAAAGAGAACTCACTGTTTATAAAACATTCTGCATGCACATATTGACTACATCTACTAATCTGAACAAGTAGAAAATTAACACAGAACATATTACATAAAGATGAAGAACAAAATCAAGACTACACAAGAGAAATTAAGGAATTTAAATTACAATTCACTTGTATATCTTCATGACCATAGCCTTCTTTTCCCGAGTCTCAGACAGACAAGCACAAACAGCCCAAGAAGAGTTACTTCAGTCTACCGTGCTACTGAATTATCACTGCTTTATTACTGTTACAGTGAAATATTAAAATCATATAAGCAGCACAAGTTGAACTCAGGAGCTAAAACTACCCACTAATCCCCACATCCATTGATTTTAACAAATACTCTCCTTAAAAAGTCAAAAGACCTTTCAAATGAAAGCTGATTTACTATTTATAACCAGCTGCTTATCCAATTCAGTACATTTCCTGAACACAGATTCAGTAAATATATTATTTTCTTTAATATTTAGGGTGATATTTTTTTCCAGAGAGACAGAGAGAGTTTGCCAATCTGAGAACACGTGTACAGGTATTTACAATCTTAGCACTCCTTCTAAGGATAGACGGCCAAAGGCAGGATGAGGGGAGAGGTAATAATCTGCCACTTCAACTATTAATTTAGACATAGCCAGTCATAGCTAAGTGACAAGAAATAGAGATTACTGATGAGGCCAAAGCAGCAATAACACTACAATTTAGAACAAATTTGTCAACAAAACTTAAAAGTCACACCATTATCGCTGCACGATCAACAGCCAGAAAGTTTTGTCTCAAATTCAGCAGAGTTTTGGTTTCTGACCCATACAGCAACAAGTACACTTAATATTCACTTGAGCAGGAAAAACAGGGTAACACGTTATAACAATCCACCTAAACAAACACCTCCCTATTAATGCATTTTTCAGTGTTTAAAAAGTGCACAGGAATTACAGATGGAAGCAACTTGTTCAGACCTGAAAATTAAGTTAACAAATGGATTTTTGATCAGTGACTAATCAATCTTTTTTAATTGTGGGTGTGATCTGGCTCTACAACTGAGGCCTGAGTGTTGAACAAAAGCACAGACGTGCATGCTAATTTGCCCTATGATTTATGTACGCTCACTTTATTCAAGATACCTCTGCAAGTAACTGCAAATTGAAATTAACAAGTTGCATCTATTTACATTTCTGTTTTCTGAAAGCACTGTAGTTTTGCTGTTCAAGCAAAAATCCAGTTACCACACTGAACATATAAAGCAGATTACAGACACAGTCAATAGCTAAAACCATTGATGTGACAAAATTAATACACTCCTAGAATAAGGAAACAATTAGAAGAGACATATTGTAGGAATATCCCTGAGTATACCAGGTAACAAGTAGCAAAGCCTATAAAAAGGAGAGAAAGAATCGGGAGAAAAAAGGCTGCCCATAAAGCTTACTGTCAAAAGACGGAGGACACAAGTATGTTGATATTTGTTCGGCTACCTACAGCATACACAGTATTCTGAACAATGCAAAATACAGGGTGGATATTTTACAAATGAGCAACTTCATGACAGATTACGTCCACTACTGTTCATTTTCCAAATCTCTTCAGAAGATCCTCCAAGTCACCTGGGAGCCACTACCTTCAAAGACAGGAATACCAAGCACCAAACAGTGCTGAGCAATGACTAGTAGCATCTAGATTTCTCATTCTCATACCACAAAGGTCATATTCAGGTCCGGGGGGGGGGGGGGGGGGGGGTATAATCTAGGTACATATGTAATTTCACATTCTAAAACAGGTGTCAGTAAAAAGTTAAAGACATTATAGTTGCATTAAACTTCTATGAAAAGTTTGGGTTCAGTAATACTATTTTGGCTGCTTAACTGAAGAAAAATGTAAAGAATTTGAGTTACCTTGGAGGTTTGTGATACTGGCATAGGAAGTCAAACCTGTCATCTGGCACAGGTACTCGACTCTCATTTGGATCAATAGTACAGAAAGGAAAATTTTCTGCTGCTGCTTGACTCTTTGTTAACACATTGAAAAAAGTTGATTTCCTGTAAACAAAATACACATGTTTTTTAAGTAGTTCAAATCAGAAGCATTTAAAAGGGCTGGATAGAAACACATCTTATTCCAACGCAAAAGCAATACTGGACTTTCCCTTTACTTCAACAGCAGTGACCACTGCCCTGATTCTAGTACAAGACACTTTCAAATATGCATACGGAGTGTCCCATTGAAACCCAATGACGTTTACCTCTCTTCCCTGCCCTTGAAAACTCCTTTAAGTGACCATATTGCACATGTCAGTTAGCAAAGAAATTTTCAGTCAAAAGCAAAGTACAGCTCTAATGGTCACTACTCATTTTCCTCAAGCACAAAGCAGGAAACCGATAAGGATGCTTGAAACTTAAGTTGTTGCTAAGAGAGAGTTCTTATTCAACTCCTGAATCTTCTACAATAAATATTCTGGGTTTTGGGGAAGGGAGGGTGGTGTTTATTTTCACATAACTTCTCAGCCACTGGAAAAAAAAACAAATTGAAAGCTGCCCTGCATACAGCCAGCATGCTCAAAAGTCAGTCACAATTTCCTTTGAAAGTTACATCATAACATAACTGCAAATGCTATTTTTCCCCATTGAGATGTTATACAATGTTACTGCTAATTATTTCTTTTCTGGTGTGCAGCTTACCTACACCCTGAAAACTAAAATAAATAACCAAAAGACAAGAAAGCATAACTTATTGCTCTGAGACATGCTCAAAGACTTTTCCTCTAATTTTTTAAAGATTTAAAGTTTGAGAGTGCTGCTAACTTCTTTTAGTAAATATGATACACAAATTAATACCAATAGTTTCACACAGATATTCTCCAGGTAATTCATCATCCTTTTTAAGTGCCTTAAGTATAGCTCCTTTGAGGACCTATAACAACTACGGATGAGAAGCATGACAGAGAACAACGATTTATCTTCCACCACCTTTCCCAAACTGTAACTTACACAACTTTTTTCATTACAAACTCTGAAGAAGCTTCAAGAATGGAAGTCCTCTTCACTGCTAATGACACATATGGTATCATTAACTCCTTCCTGTGCACATCATCCTCTCCAAAAAAATAAAACATAAAAGGAACTTGTATGCATATGTATTTGGATTAAAAAGTGCATTACACATACACAACAGTGGATGTAAGGAAATGCAAAAGACATAGTACTTTATAAAGCATAGCAATTGCCAAGACATTTTTTTCTTCTTTTAGTTCCTCACTATTATCTTGTCCAGACTTGCACATACCAGCCTCACGCTACCCAAGTGTTTTGCGTCACTCCAGCTATACGTAGTTCAAGCTAAAGATGCAAGTCTATCACTGAGCAAAAAGACTTAGATCGTCTCCCTCAGCTCGTACAGGCGAGCCATCTACATCTATATACATCTACAGGCGCCTCTCTTCACCCAGAAACTGTGCCGGGTCACTCTACCTGGAGCAGAAGCAAACTCGAGGAGAACGGGGAGCCCCAGCCTGCCGGGCGGTCCCGGCCCGCTCCTCCGCCCCGCCGCCGGCCCCCAGCCCCGCGCTGCCCTGACCACCTACCCAACGTTTGGCAGCCCGACGATCCCGATCTTCAGGGACGTCCCAAACCTTCCGATGATCGGGTGCGATTTAACGCCGTCGCCTCCCTTTTTCGGGGGCATCTGAAAGCACAGAGGAGGGCACGATGAAGGCCCCGCCACAGCCCAGGGTCCCGCCGCGCACCCTCCACCCCGTCTCCTCCCGGCGGGGGACGCTCCCGGTAGAGCTCGGCGGCCGAGCCGGGGCCTCCGCCTCGAAAAGGCCGAAGAGGAGAAACACCCACCCCCGCCCCGCGCTGCCAACCGGAGGCCCCGGCAACCCCTGAGTCCGGCCCCGGCGGTTCCCTCACCGCACTCCCTCCCCCCCCCCCCCCCCAGCCCGGCGGAGGGACGTGAGGCCGACAGAGGAGGAGGAGGAGGAAGAAGAGGAAGAAAGAGCGAGCGGGCTCACCTCACCTCAGCTGGCGGAGCCGGGCTGCGCGGCCCCCGCCTGAGAGGAAGAAGGCGCGAGCGGCCGCTGGCACGCGGACACGCCGGCGGAACAGGCGGGGCCGAGGCCGCCCATTGGCCGGCAGCGTCGCGAGGGGAAAGGTCACGCCGGGGGGAGGGCGGCGATGGCGGGGGGAGGGCGGCGATGGCGGGGGGAGGGCGGCGATGGCGGGGGGAGGGCGGCGATGGCGGGGGGAGGGCGGCGATGGCGGGGGGAGGGCGGCGATGGCGGGACGCGGCGGCGCGGAGCGCCATCGCCGCCCTCCCTCTCACCTTCCCCTCCTCCAAACCCCTTCCTAGGCATCCGTGGTGTTAAGGGGTGGCGGCACCGGAGGTGGCCGTCGGAAAAAAAAAAGTGAATGAACGTCGTTCAGGTGGCGTTCTAGCCGAGCGTTAATTGCATCGACTTAATGAAGTCCCTCGAACGGCGGCTCGTTTACTGTAGGGCAACCCGCAGATAGCGCGTACGCTAGTTTAAGGAAGAGCGTACGCAGAGGAGAGGCGGCCGTGCCGCAAGATGTGCGCAAGTCCTAGAATTTAATATAATTCAAACATTAATGTTTCCTTCGTCAATAATAAATTATCTTACCTTCTTGGTAGAATAAGGCTCGATACAAACATATGGAAGAGGAGTGGTAGGAACCGATGTTGATGTTTGTCCGCTGTGATTGCAGAGACCCAAAGCCGGCGCGATGCCGGTTACTCCCCGGGTTGCCAGTTCGGTGCCGTGCGGCTCTGGGGCTCAGGGCAAGGCCGGTGCTGGTGGCTGTTGGGCTCCCACAGCCGGTGGGAGGGCTAGTGGCCACAGCAGCGAGCCCTGAAGAGAACACTGGCCACCCAGAGCTTCATTCCTGCAAGAAGCAGTTGGCCGCCCGCCCTCTCCGTCCCCTCTCCCAAAAATCAGTGAGGCGCAGAGCCATGCCTCTGGAAAGAAGTGCCAAGTGGTGAAATTGGTCAAAAAAAAGGCGATGGGGCAAAAAAACCACCAAACCGGCGCTGCGTGAGGTGCAAAACCAGCCTGAGGAATCCGCATGGAAAAGAGGCATCCTCCCAGGGTTCCTCACCCTCTCCGGCCCTAGGAGTAGGACAAGGTCTTCACTGGCCCCGGGTATCTCCAGAGTACGGGTGACAAGACTCACTGAGGTATATACCCTTCTCGCCACTGTGTGTAACCCTTTCTCTGAGGGATGGTTCCCTGGCCGTTCGCCGGCGCGCACACAGCGTGGGAATAAGGCACAAACAGGACGGGCAGAAGCACTCTTGCAGCCCTGGGTGCGTGGCGCAATGAGCCGTCTGGGGGGTTTTCCCCTAACAGCTTGTAAGAGTTAACTGTTACCTGCTGTCAGGACGCCCAGCTACTTTACAAAAGTGGGTATTTGCATTCTTTCTGTACAGAAAACTGGAACGTGGGGAAAAGCCATTTAATATCCCAGGCCCGGTGACTCAGAGCTGGAGGCAAGAGCAGAACCCCAGGGAGAGTTGCTGCAGATGAGTCGTCCAACCTCGGCCTCCAGGAGAGGAGCACTAAACCCTGCTGTGGTGGTTCTGTCCAGCCGAATCCACCCAAATGGGCAGGAGGAAGTAAAGGGCCTGCAAGAGTTTACAATTGTGCTAGAAAAATTATCTCCACACAGGGGTTCCATTTAACCTGTAAATAGGAATTTAGCTTAATGAGTGATCATTAGTATAATAACCTGCATTTTTGCTGCTTCAGCAGTGGCTCTACAAAATCAATTTTGCTGTCCCTAAGAAGAAGAACATAGGAATGCAAAGCCTGTTTATTCAGTCTTCGGATGCAAGGCTAGATTTGACCCTCAGGTCACTTCTGGGAAGAAGCAACCGGTTTCGAAGTCAGTATTGCTAGGAGGTATGAGGTAACACAGCATGTAAATTTAGGGCTACACTGACAGTTCTCGGAATAAAGATTTCTTTTTCCATTTGCTGTTTCAAACAAACAAGTATATAATTTTAATCTGTAAACAGAATTAAGATCATTAACCATCTGTAAGAGTCATTAAGATCACCGATTCCCCTGCATAGCATTATTTTGATTATGTAATTTGTACAGAAAAAAGATTTTAAATTAATATGAGTCAATAGTGATTACATCTTGTCTGCATTCTGTGTCTAGATCAATTTTTTCTTCTGTCATAAATCTGTGCTAACGTTGTCTTCAGAAACTACCAGGAATGTAAATACTTGCCTTAGTTGTATGTGCAGTTTCCTTTTGTGAGTCTTTTAAAATATTTTAACTGAAAAATAATTCCTTTTTCATCTAACTTTATCTAAGTTCTGTTAAAAGAATTTGCCAGCAAGAAAACAACAATTCTCTCAACCTAAATTGGCCCTGTCAAAATATGTGATGCTATTATTTAGGATGTCCTTCTCTACAGGCTTTTTTAGTGAACGTGAACTCCAAAAGCTTTCTGAGATGATTATGGCTTGCAAGGAAACTGTGAACAAGAACCTGAACCCTTGTGGAAATAATAACGTAAATGAAAGGGAAGCATCAAGGCACAAAGAGTAACACTGTTCACTGCACATAGAGACGTGGGCTCAGATTTCCTGGTCGTCTGTTTCCTGACCCAACAATCCTGCACCAGAGCGGGAAGCACTGGAAAGGTGAAATACCCAGTGGCCAGGGAAGTGCCCTGAGCATCCATATGCTTTTTGGACTCAGAGGAGCTCCGGTGGTGTGGCACACTACTGGACTTTTGCTCATGCTTTTCTAGATATTTATAAAGATGGTGTATGGTCAAGAGGAGCCCATTGTAAACACATTGGGATTTATTTATAACAATTGACATGGCAATTTAATAAATAACAAAGTAATCATCCTTTTGAGAGGATGATCTGGGAATAAAATAGAGATTTCAAGAAGAAAAGATGAAACATTTAGAATCTATGAAAAATTAGTTGTGGAATGTTATATAAGTCAGACCAGGACTCTTCAAAAAATTAAAGACATTTTCTTTAACTCAGGCTCCACTTCACCGAACCGTTAAAGACAGGTACCATCAAGTGTTTGCCTGCTAAGAAAATTGAAGGAGAGAAGGCAGTAAAAACTGTTCTTATAGCATGTCCTATTTTAAGTCCATAAGATAAAATTCTCAAAACTTGAAAAACACCAGAGTGAAGGAGTCAAGGTGAGAGTATCATCAGATTATATATCATCTCTGTCACAATAAAAGGAATATAATCTTGAACATTAAAAAAATTTTTTTTTCTTTTTTCTAAGAAAGGACACTTTTACTAAGCCTAATTTGGAATTACACATAAAAAATGGCCATTACAACTTTTTTTTTTCAGTGACATGGGATTTTTGCAACAATATGGTTGAGGAAAAGAATCCCATTATCTGTTCAGAGCTTTTCTATTAGTATAGTGATAATCAGTAATAGTCAGTTCTTGCTGGTAACATGCTTATATGGTTCTTTCTACTCTTAAAATCTCACACGATACATTTAAGAGAAAAAAAAAGAATATCAACCGACAAATTCAGATTAAAATACAGTTACTTCGCTGTTGAATGAAGCCAATGGATTACTAGACCAAACATTCAGAAATACTGAAATTAACCAAAAATATGTATAAATAACTGCAGAGCAGCCCCTGCATCCTCCACAACCCTAAATGACAAACTTCAGTAACCAAAATTAGTTTCCTTTTCAGGAATGGAATAAACATATCTTAGTTTTCCACCCTTCTAAAGTTCAAGACAGCCCACTTTCATGCATACTTGTCCTGAAAGTAGGGTTATGCAACACTATTTCACAGCAACAAGAAGGGATGGATTTGTCTAGCTCTATTAATAAGACCACAAACTTTCTGAAAGGCTACTTTTGGGAGCTTTTCCATTTATTACATTTTCTCAACATCCTAACATTATGTCAGACAATTTTGTTGTCCATCTTTTTAGTGCAGGCATGATAGCTCTCAGAAGATAAACTTTTTGATTGTCTTCTTAAAATAAAAATATTTAACTCTGCTGAATATTTGTCTATGACCAGAAAGTTGGTATTTATCTAGCAGCCAGTTAAGTTTAACTTTTTTTCTCACCAGTTCATAAGCACAATACAGGCACAAGCAGTTTGCTACAAGAAGTAAAGGAGTGTGTGTGTATATAAATATATGTGTGTGTATATATATATATATAAATAATAGAGCCTACAATAGGTATATTTCTGATTTTGTCTATCTGGGAAAACAGCTGAACTCTGGAAGAGAAAAAGAAATTGTTAAGATCCCGACTACTTTTGTTGCTGTACTTCAGTGTGTCTACATATAGTACAAAAGTCAGTGCTGTGTGTGCAAAAATTCGCAAGTTTGAATATAATTTTTTAATTTATGTTCTTCATACAACGTACTGTAATAATGCCTCCCCCCACCCACCCATTAATCTCTATGTCTAGTTTACTGTTAGCATGGCCACTTCGCTAAATGCAGATACAGGACTTTAAAGCATTTGATTCCTTCAGCTAGAAATCGCCTCTTGGCAATGTAACACTTCATCTTGCATGCTTTTGATTTCAAGTTGCTTTTAGAGTCATGGGTTGCCTTACTTGGTTGAATGTTTCTATCCAAATCTGACATAATGGCGAAAACCTCATTTTAAACTGGCATACGTAGTTTAAACCATAAAAGCCTTAACCATATTACATTCAAAACGCATTTTATAAGTTTAATGGAAAAAACATCTAGAGAGCAGTCATCTCAATGTCAACTCTCCAGCACAGAAGCACTGCACAAATACAGCTTATTGTACAGCTGGAACACGCGCAGAAGTCAAACAGCCCTGGAGCAACTCTACCTGATTAAAAACAATGTTTAAGGGAGAGTAATAAAACAAACACCTTGTGGTTTGTGCCACCAACATACTCTTTGCTTTTTGCTGCCCAGAACATGTATTTACTGCAAAGTCACCGTTAACTGCAAAAATAAGTGGTTTTGTAGAACTGAAAGAATAAAGACAGAGCCCCTGATCCTTGCTGTGACCAGGCAACGTTCCGTGCTACCCAGGGGGTGAGAAGAACACAGCTGCTTTTGCACACCACCGCTCCCCAATTGCTTGGGTCCATGCCACTGGGAGGGAACTGGATGGCTCCCAGTAATATCCCAGTAATAAATACACTCAGAGCTAAAAAGAAACACTATTCAAGGGCACGGTCTAAACTAAATGGTGTTCATTGAGTTCTGTGAAGTTTAACGGTAGTCATCACGTGGCTGAACTGTGCTTTAATACAGTATTTTTAAATGTTATGTTTGGTAGGGTTCAATAGGGTTTGTTCTTTTAACTGTGGATTCATCCTTTTTCATAGAGAATCGAACCTCATACCGTTCTTTATACGCTTAAACTCATACTATACTTTGCGTTTTATATTTACTCACTTTCATGCTTTTGTATTGTGCTAACTGTCCCTATTTTAAGAATGCTAATCGGTTGTTAAGGATGTTAGTGCTGCTCCAAAGTCAGTCAGGATTGCTGTGGTGGCATAAGGCATCTCTCACCCCTTTCTGCAATATCCCAGACTTTGGCAGTCGAGAAGCATATAATGCAGAACAGTCTGATCTGCCATATATTAATAATATTTCTAGATCGTGAGTCAGCTGAATTTCATAACTTTAACATGGACGATGTCACTAGCAGGCGTAATGCATACTGAGATTTTCATAGTGAGAATAGTGAAAGACAGATTTGCTCACACAAAGAGAGAAAAGGCCAAGAAGGGAGAGGTACTATAGTAGGAGAAATTACCTGGGAATTAATGAAATTTTAGTTCAAAAATTACACGTCTACTTTGAACTTTTCAGTAGCCTAGCAAAATAACAGTGTAAAAGCAAGTACCAATCTAAAATAAAAATACTTCTGTGATTACTACTAGTAAAAACAGAGAAAAATATCTTAAATTGGGACTGATCATGGAGTGGGCAATACTAGGCTTTTTCTAGGCTTCAAAGATGCTAGGACCATTCTAGCATGACAATATCTTTTTTTTCTACAAATGAAACCCTAAGACATGAAAGGACTGTTAGAAGAAAAGAAATGGTAGTTGTCTCAGACAAAGGTTTAGATTTCATTTTATTTAATGCTGGGGATGGTAGCGCTGAAGTGTGGATTAATCAAGATACTTGATAGTTGAACAACTAAGTATGAGAAAGGAACATGAGTGCAAAATATTTCTTGTGCCTTGAAGGGTATTACTGAACATGGAAGGAGATGCTTTAATCTACAAGTAGAGAGACTTCTATCTCTGAATTTGGGTTATACCTGTATACCTACTTAAAAAAAAAAAACAAACCACCAAAACTGCAATAATGCTGACTAGGAATAAGCCCACAGAAGGACTTATTCTGGAATCTGTTTTCTACAAATCTTTGGGCATGTTCAGCAGCCTGGGAGATACCTGCAAGGAAGAAACTTTAGGGAAAATTATATTTTTTTTCTATAACTTGTCTATAAGCTCTAGATTTTGTGCAAGGTGTGAGTTTGAAGTTACAACATAGAAAGCTAAAATAATATAATATTTGGTGTTTAGTCTAGATTTTTAACTGTGTGCAGTTAAATGCCCAAGCAAGAATAGTAGATTCTTTCTAGCTTTCAAAGACATTCCATGTTTCTCTTCTAGGGCACAAAAATGTTTGTGATGTAATATTTTCATGATAGATTCAATGACTTCATTTTGTTTCATATATTGAACACAATACAAAAATGTACTGAGAGATCTAGATAATTGAATTCAAAAACATGTTCTCAGAGAAAAAACCACAAACCTAATTCTGGGCCTAGCCTAACGCACATTAAGCTAGTTATTTTCTAGCCTGATAAGATACACTCTATTTTGATGGAAGAACAAGATGAGTTACCTAATAAACTACATAAGTAAAATGAAAACTATACTTTTTATACAGTACATATAATTTGCAAAATGACTATAAAATGAAAACCAAAAAAATCTTTGAAGGACATCATGCAACAATTCTTGGATTGGTTTAAATTTTATTTAGATTCTATTTATTTTACTTTATAACTTCGGGTAATAAAGTATTTTATAACCGGTAGACTTCAGCTAAAACTGATTAATACTATTAACCTACATTTCTAGAGGCTGGGAAAAAGAGTTACTCATGGGCAATAGTTAGGACACCATTTGCAAAGCAGCAAAGAATTCTTTAAGCTCTGGAGAATCTGCAACCTTTACCAGGTCAGCCAGAGTTCTCACAACAATTGCAACAGCTGCAGCTCTTGTTACCGTAATGATGGAGAGTAACTGGCTGGAAGTTGAGCCCAGCGCAGTACACTGAGAGGGGCTGTGACATGTTCCTCTGGGCTTATTCATTAAGGCACCAAAGCGCATCGTACCTGTGCGTGTAGAAAGATAACAGGGATATAGTCTATACCTTCAAGATGAGGTCGCATATGAAAATGTATAAAATTTCAAGAGTTTACAACAGCAATCATCTGGAAGTTTTGCCTCATGAAGGTACACTGTTAGGATGATCAAATGGGTGTATACATCAGTGCAATTCAGAAATACTGTGGTGGCACTGCACCCCTAGAGAAGGTGGGATGACAGTTTCTGCTCTATGTTAGGATTACAGTGACCTCTGTAAACAGTGGAGATTTATTTTGTAGAATGTTTCAGTTTACATGTAAATACTAACGGCAAACTGCTGGTATTGTATTCTTGTGGTTATGACAAGAATACAATTATTCCTTCCTAGTAATTCAGCTACTATACTATAAAGATCCCATAAAAAAGCAATTTAAATCTTGGGTCATATATATTATTTTTCTTTAATTTCATGGTAGTGTTCTTATTTATTCAAAAAAAGTCACAATACAATTATGCCTCATTTAAGCCTTCAGGAAAGGACCTCTTAGCTACTTCGTAACTTTGTAATTCTCTGTTTGGAAAAGCTTAGCAGCTCAGCAAAGCTTCACTCAACACCAACGTTTTCCCCATAATTTACTTACAAAGTTGTTCCTAACTTTCTATTCCAAACTGTGCAGTACTCTGACCTGTAAATGTGGGATTTGCCCTGTTGTAACTTAGGAAACAACTTGTATAGGCACACTTTTGGTGGTGCCAGCATAAACTAAGAGTCCACAGCAATTGTAGAGATCCTAACAGTCCTCATCGCTACGGGTCAGTAACAGTCACAGTTGCCTTGCAAGTACCATCATCCAGCAGCAACTGTTAAGGTGCCAATGCAGCTGAATACAAACCTATGTTTAGCAATCACCTTTCCATTGTAACCCATTTTCCCAAAATGAGAATTACATTCACGTCAATAGTAGGAATAGATAGGAAGAGATCACTGACCTGCCCTGCTAGCGGCTGGGATGGAGGATGCACGCAGCAGGATAGAACGGGGCACGCCATGAGTGCTCGCTGATCCGCCAACAGCCTGAGAACACCTCTGTGGAGGAGTTCTGGAAAGACAATGAAATCCTATTACCAAACACTGAGAAATTACTTATCAGGTGGTAAAGTTTACTAAGACCATGGTAAGAAATCAAACATGATCACAGAAATCCTGTTGCCTCACAATCCTAATATTTTTGTGGGTACAACCAAAGTATGGCGTAACAGCGTGGATGCTTGGATACAGATTTCGCTGTATGTATGGATTTCAGAACCCAAATAAATTCCGCATAGGGATTTTCAGCCAGAGTTTAACTACAGGCTGCCACTATGTAATTCCTGCCCTCCTGAAGAAACACAAGAGCATGGCCTACCGCAAATAACTATTCTTCTGCCAAATCTAATCTACATCTTTATATACATTTATGCCAATATTTTATATCCCAGTCTCCCTTTTAAACCAAAACTTCGGCTTACAAAGTATTTTTGTTCCTCTCAATAGCTTTACTTAGATCATTACGTCTTTACTACAATGTAAAAGAAAGGTTAGCGCACTTACAGCCAGCGCAGTGAGAACCCTGAAGTGGAGAAGACTACTGCTGATAAGCTGCGGGAAGGCACTGAAATAACGTCAGTGACCTGCTATGAGAGGAAGGAAAAACATGCAGCCACTCGTGTCAGATGCAAAATCTTTAATAGTTTAATTTGTTACAGAAGTGAAACAGATCGATTGATTGTATCTCTGCGACACTGAAATTTTGCCTGTCACGAGGCATTTTCATAGGGAAGAGCAATCTTTCTCAGGAAAGGTACTCACTTGCTCTGCTTTCCCGCTAAGGGAGACCGTACAACGTTTGACATGCCAGTTACAATTCACAGGACTCCTGACAACATCATCTGAGAAATTACAGATTTGTGTTGGTCTTTTTTAGAAATCAGGTTCCTAAAGTGTGACCCCTTGTTTCTAACCATAGGCTATCTGACGAGAAGTGAATACAGTTGTCAGCTGGTAGGGCAGAAATTTTTAATGTCAAGAATCCAAGAATCTCTGAAAGCTTCATAGCCTGTAGTCATGGCTGTCTAATATTAGTGGGTAGCTTAAGTAATTTAGGAAGAAAAGTTTATTTCCTGCCTGCACAGAGCTCTGACTGCCAACCTACATATAACATATATTTATTCTTTTTTCATTTCAAGGTGGGCAATAATATTTCCTTGCATATTATATGAACTTAAAGTGGAAAATATTACTAAGGATTTGAGATGCCTAGCTCTCCTAGACTGCTCGAGAAAAATCAAAGGCTGGTACCTTAAGAAATATAAGATCCCTTTAAGACATTTATAGATCATTGGGTATCAGAAAATACACTTCTCCTCTTACTTTCCTGAATATTTAATCTATAAACCATTGTTTTAGAATAAATGTACATGCTGGTAATTAATATTTCTATAGTTCTTTTTTAAGATTTATGTTGTGATTGTTTATCACATTTCCCATGATAATGTCTTTTGTGAATTCTGTTCATTTTTGTGAAGGTCTCGTGATCCAATCTCCAACCTATTTAAAAGAAAATGCTTTGTGTGCCATTTTGTACTCATGGTCGTTTGGAGTTCTATTTCAGCTTCATTAATATTGATGCAACTTGTCTCTCCACTCATTCTCAGCAGATTCTTTGAAATTAATCTTCAGCATTTGCTGTGATTTGTTTCTGGTTTGTGCTTCATCCCTGAGTCCAGCTCTTCTCTAGTTAATTTTGTTTTCTTTATTTTTATCCGCTTGCTATGACTGTTCTACTACTTGTGCCACTGTGGTGTGTCAGTCCTTTATGGGATCCCTGTTTCGTCTCTGCCTTTCACTGTGATTTTCCATCATTATGGGCCTCTTGAATAAAAATGTAGCCCTTGTTTCTGACAAAGTCCATGTTCCTTTTCTTTTCTTTCTGTGTGATTTTCCATCATTACAGTTCTTAAATTTCTTGAATAATGATATATACTATGAACAAATGGATGGAGCAGTAATGGCTTCATCAGTGTTTTCTAAAATATATCTGCAGCTTTTAGAGCATACAGTGCTACAGCAGAGTCTATGCCATGTTTGTAAAAGCATGATTTTAAAAGTGTATTTTGTAGCCTATTGATGACTATGCCACTCTGCATTAATAATTTGCCTGCTTTCTAACATTATCTACTTCTCAGGATAGTGGTTCCAAAATGATATTGAAGTTGAGGGATAAGTATTAGCACTGCGCATCTTTGAATAAAATGGTGAAAACATAATCACTTTGCGATGTTTACAGCAATACCACTATGTTATGGAAATAACAGGATTCTTGTTAGGCCTTTTACAAGCAGGACGTATTAATAGATTTCAGAATCCCTATTAAAATAAGTCAAGGTTCTAATCTGAAGCAGTGTGTAATGATAAACAAGTAATCAGCATAAATGCTTTAAAAATCTATCTGCAAAAATGTGATAAATGAAAAGTTGTACTTCAGTACTAATTAGTTACATTTGAATTATGTCAAACACATGACGGAAACCAAAAGTGTGAAAATATTTAGGGGTAAAATCTCAATGAATAACGTCAGTTCACTGATTTGAATAACAGAAATCTTTACTATGCCACAATGTAAATTGGAGTAAAAATAGGGATCAAAATATGATAAAATATTTCTTACCTTAGTGGTAAGATAGTAGTGGCACAGTAACTTAGTCCACAAAGTGCTTTAGGGGTTGTAAAGGGGGAAAAAAAGTTGATTACAAAACACTAACCAAATATGTCGATGACTTTAGCATTTAGCATTACTTTTTTTTTTTTTTTTTAAACATCCTCTGTTAAATGATATCCATTAGTGTTTCATTTTGGATGACGGCTGTAAAGCTCAAAGGTCTCAAGATCTGGGGTGGCTTGCAGAAGTAAACCATTGTTTCCGAAAACTTTTGTAGTGGTATTTACAGTTGGCTACAGTCTTTCCTACCAAAGTAAACGGGTCTTTTGGTTTGAATTAGAGAAAACCTGGTTCCTATGTGCCCTGCTCCCTTCCATTTGACTTACAAGTCTCCACATTCCTTGAAGTTCTCTAGGGGAGTGCAGGGCACCAGTTGGTGGTTCTGGCTCAGGGCCCAGGGGCTGGAGGCACTGCTCCCTTCCCACCAGGGCAGCTGGTGGCCTGGAGCAGGCGAGCCACCCGCAGCACCCGGCCGGGCACTCGGCGTGGCAGCAAGGCCAGCGGGACCCGCGTCCCCGAGCAAGAAGAGCAAAGCAGGTTTGGTAACAGGATCAGCCACAAGTCCAGCAGTTGCCAGAAAAGCCCACAGTGACAAAGCAGGTCTGTGGTCAAGCCAGGTAGCCAAGTGAAAAAACAGGTTGGAGATTGGATCACGAGACCCTCACGAAAGCTCACAGAACTAGGGGCAGGCACACTTACAACCTCACACCTGAGCCTAAACGTAGCTCTCGAGCACAGACAACCAGCCCCCGGTGAGACTTTCTCTCGCAGCTCTATTCACCGCACCCCGATCCCCGGTGACACCCCACAGCCCGTCAGGGCCAAGGCCCCGAGCACCCCAATCCCCAGTGACACCCCACAGCCCGTCAGCGCTGCCCTGAGCACCCCGATCCCCGGTGACACCCCACAGCCCGTCAGCGCTGCCCCGAGCACCCCGATCCCCGGTGACACCCCACAGCCCGTCAGCGCTGCCCCGAGCACCCCGATCCCCGGTGACACCCCACAGCCCATCAGGGCCAAGGCCCCGGGCGGGCAGGAGGAGGCTGCAGGGCCTTTACCCTTCACTCGGGGCCCTGACTCAAGCAGCTTTCAATAACTGACGCTCTTTACCATGGTGCCTTGATTTAGCCTGAAACATACAGCTGAGAATGTTTATCTATCCCATTCAGCTTATCCTCCAAAGAATCAGTGACTGTTTAATAATGTTTGTATTAACGATTTCTTCTTACTACGTTCCTTTACAATGCGAGCTTGGTGCCTCAATGACAGCTATTTAGCTGCGCTGCTGGTTCAGTGAAAAGCCTTGGGAAGATCGCTAATTTATGATATGTATCTGCCAAACGATGATCCCACTCCAATTTTCTTCCCTCACAGTGTTTTGTAGGTTGGAATGCATAGGTAGGTGGCCAAGTTTGAATAACTGTGTTAGGTTAGTTCAGTAACGATGAAGTGTCATTATTTTTGGCTAATGCTGAAGCGTAACTGGTATGTGGTCTGACAGGCACATCTGAAACATTTACAGCCTCTGGAAAAGAAATCCACAGTCACGTACAGGGCTGTGTCCGACCATGCTAACGAGAAGATAGAGAATGTTTTGCAGCACAAAGTGGGAGAAGACTTAATAGAATCAGCCACAGTTTCAGTGGTACCTCTGCTTCAATAACCAATTTATGTCAATTTGTACCCAATTTTCCTAAGTAGATGGTTGAGAACAATATTACTGGGTTTTATCTTCCAGGTAAGGGTATTTCTCTTTTCATTTTAGCTGGGGTAAGTTATGAAGTCGCTTCTCAAATGCAAGTTTCAGTCCATCATTGAATAATAACTTGAATGATTGGCCCTCTTTTCTTAACCCTTAGATTGGAAACATACCTGCACAGTCTGAATCCACAAGTTTCAGTCCCAATCATTCTTTGTTTCAGAGAAGTACTGGCAAGACTAGTATTTGACCACTATCCCTATCAATCTCAATACATATGTCAGCCAAAAAGTTATAAAAGGTTTCAAATGAATCTAAGTTGTTTTCTCTAACTCAGCAGACTCGGGGATGAAACTTCATGATGAAGGTCTTGATTTTGTTACGCAAAGAGCCAAGCAAAGCCATGTCTTGTTTTCAAAGCAAAATGATAATTGAAATACACAGAAGAGAAAAAGGCTCACAGTATAAAAAATTGGAGTTAAAAATGAAGAAAATAAGTGATCAAGAATTTTGCCTCAATAGCCACTATACTTTAGAACAAAAACAGGAGCTCACACGTTCATTGCTTATGTCGCTGGATAAAACTGGAAATCCAGATGACTTCACAGGTGAATCTTAGATAAAGTTAACCATCTTCACAGCAATTATCCATGCTAATTTTCATGTTGGCTAGTGCTTTCTGCATGATACCAGCAGAAACATAGGCTACTTTTAAAGGCATTCCACAACGAAGAAAGATTTCGAGTCATTGCAAGTCCACCCCAATGCTAATCTCAAGGCACTTACCAACTTACAGCATTTTCTTATAGGAAACCAATGATGATATTCTGCCTATACCTTCTGCATATTTTTGAGCTGTTAGCATGTGGCAACACAGGAGATCTCCTATCAGCTCACTTTCAATCTCATGGGTCATATATTCAAGGGAATTAGCAACAGCAGCAGCAACATCTGCAAACAGATCTATCTGTAAGGCAGAGTAAGAACTCCTCTTGATTCAGGCCAAAGGTGATCTCAAGTTTCTCCTGTTATTTCTTCTGCCATTTCCGGGGGTTTTTTGTTCAGCCCTTGGTGTATCACTGGAATTAGATGAGACTGAAATACCATTTGCCTCAGGATTCTTTTGAGCTTAAGATTCCCACTTCTCTGGAGAGGCATACTGTCAAGAACAAAATGCCTAAGAACAGCATTCAGTCAGGAAAGAGATGATGGTCACTAGTGCCAGAATTCATCTCACTGCTGTGATAACATGAGGGGCTAGATGACCTCCACAGCGTTGAAGCTGAAGTTATGTCTACTGTCAGATCCTCAGCTGTGCCAGCCACAAAAATATCTTTAATAGCCAGATTTGGTAAAGCACTTGGTAAAAAAAACCCCACATTGTTTGTATATAGATTGTATACAAATCCCAGCCACCTCCCCGGTCTGTACCTGGAAGTAAGAATGACAGAGCACTCATGATGCAGCATCCACTTCTCAAATCTAGGCAAGGAATAAGGTGATTAAAAACCCAAACTGGGCTCTTATCTAGCCTCGTTACGCTTAGCACTTGCTTGAATGCCTTCTGCCCAGCTGAGAAACGATAAGCTGTTTTAGAAACACCCAAGCAAGGGCTTTTGGGAAACAGCCAAAGCTCAAGGACACTTTTGCACCCTCAGAGCTTAGAAATCTAAAAAGCTTTTCTAGTGTTTCAGGAAACCACAAGATGAGTTAAAACCATTAATTGCACAATTACAGGTGATGTTCTGTGGATTAACTTAGTTTCTCAGCCATTTTTCAGAGATTCCTTTAGAAATAATCCAAAGGTCCCATCAGTCCGTGAATCACAAACACTGTCTGAGAGATGCTATGTCTAAAAGTATGCCATGAACAAATGTAATCATTACATTTACAAAATAAATATTTTCTGGTTTGGATTTTTTTCTTACTTCAGAGGTCAACTTCATATCAATATTATCTAGTACACAACATAGTACTATATGCTATGCACTGAGATTGTTTATAAAATAGTTTCAAAAGTAGTCTTACTTCTCTTATTTTCTCGACTTAAAGCTGAATAAATATGTATGCATTCAGTGTTCAACCACCATTCAAAAATGCCCCAAAGTTGTGACTTTGACTTGAAACTAATAAGAACATGTAGCATTTTGAAGGAGAGGAGAAAGGTAAACCAATGACTTACTTAATTTTTTATTTTTGCATCTCTAAGGAGAGCTGATAAGTCCTCTTTAAAAATTTAAGCCTCCAATAAATTTAGAAATATGCCTGGCTGCAGCTACAAGTGGGATGCGGAAGCTGCAGGATACTGAAGCCACTTCTATAACATTTAAGCAAGGGTGTACATCAAACCAGGAAATTTATAGTAATCCCCTGCTATTAGACACACTTCTCCTGAAAGTGTGAGTTCCCCTATTAGCTGCTCAGCAGGGGACTCCATTTACCGTGCAAGCTTCCTGAAGTGGTCTGAGGCATGCAAAATGTTTAAATTTGGGGAGAACCACAAACAGCAGTATCTCTAGAGTACAAAACATGACCTATTTTTTTAATTGCTCACAAAACATGACATGTCCAAAGTGACACGGATACAAATAGCTTAAGTTGAACTTGCCTAGAGCCAGCTCTGTCAATCACACACGCTAAGAAGGATTTGGTTGTGAAGCCTCGTCATTTAAGTCAACAACCCATCAGGTGAAAAACTGATGCTCCAGTACCTCAGAGACCAGCCTTCTTGGAAAGAAGAAATTATAACAAAAACACAGCCACCTCAGGCTTTGATTCCTGTACCTGACAAAGAGCCCACTAGTAAAAAGCATTTTGTCAGCAACTTCATTACTGCAGTTTTATTTTCCTGTAATTCCTGGAGACTACGAGAGTTAAGCATTTTCAAAATACTTGCTATCTTAAGGCTTTGAGGCCTTTCTCCCTTTTTCAGTATGTACCTTTCAGCATTACTGCCTGGAGAAATACCAGCCTACTTAATTTTTAAATGTGAAATCACGATAGATTGTGAGCTGCAGTAAGTGTGTGCACCTACAGACTGGGAATTCACCCAGGGAAAGCACCTGGGAAAAAAAAAAATCTCCTGATTTAAAAAGCCCTAAATACTGTTTCTTGTGGATAATCACAAAAATGTGTTTGTGCTTAAGAAGCTTGAGAGACTCTCTTTTGTTTAGCTGAGATTAAAGATGGTAAGCTAAAGTCTCAAAACCCTGAATCACAAAAATTTGTCACATTCCTGCCTATAAAAATGTTCTATTACAATCTTTATTATATTATCTCTGTGATGGGGTGAATGAACGCTAAAAAAAGAAGTTCTGTAATTGATTCTGAAGTTGGATTCCAGTCATTAGATAATGATTTGGTTAGGTGTCAAGACACTTGATTTTAAGGCTTTTGTTTACTATTTATATTTTGTTTTCACAACATCTATCTTCAACTCTTCTGAAAGAGATTAAATGGAGACTATTTTTAACTTTGTTACCAACAACTGCAAAATAATCCTTGAGATTTAGTAATACCAATCCAGGAATGCTTACAATTAAACAATTTGCAAATGTGGGATAGATATAATTAGTACGGCTCGCTGAATGATCTCTTTTCTTTGCATTTCTAACAGTCATGTCTATGTTGATCTGAAGACAGAATCACTTTAGTGTCAATGTCCATTTTAGACAGTAGTGCACTGCTGAAAGCATATTCATATTGTAACCACTACACATCACTAATGGAGAACTGCGTTTGGAAGGATTTTTTTCAAAAACTGAGATCAAATGTGAAACTGCTCAAAAATGCAGGTTATGAATCTTTTCTGTTGTACATATCTCTGGGGCTACATACTACTTTCAGCCATTATAAACAAACAAACAAAAATGTTTAAATCAAAAAGAATTACAGGTACACCTCATGTTCTGACCGTGTTACATCTGGACAGTTGCAGCACTGCATTGGCATGTTATATGGCAACTTGCATATTCACAATGTTAATGTATTCACAGCAACTAACGAATTAGCTTGCATTTTGCTTCTGTCATAGAAAAATTGACTTTTAAAAAATCAATGCTTTTGGCTTTTTTTTTTCCCCTTTGGCTTGTCCCCAAAATAGAAATTATAGTTAAAAGTTTTTTTCTGGTTTGGAATTTAAAAGATATATATGCAAATGAGGTATACACATATGATGCCAGAGTTGGGTAGGTCTTTTCTCCTTTTCATTTAGTAAAATAAATACTTGTATGCAAACACCAGATCTCATCCTAGAGCTAATATATACAGCTAATATGTAATTACTATGAGATTAGATGTGATCCTAATCTAGTAGTAATTAGGGTATAAATGAGGTGGGATTTTAAATGAACCCTTCAGCGTAGGCCAGTTCAGTATCTCTTAACGTCAGTTCAAGTCCTTTCATTGGAAAGATTCCAAATACTGTAGTGTTTTACTTCCTTAGACAGAGTAAAACTTATTTTGGCAGAGTAAAGCTTCTTTTATGAGTAAAGGTTCAACATTTGAGAAGATTGTGAAACTATATAGGAATTTAACTACAGTCGAAGGTTCTGAGGCCCTATGACTGATTTCAGTGTGAGCATTGCTCTTCAAGATAGTCATACACAACTAGTTTCCCTTAGTATTACTCATATATTACTTAGTATTATTCGTATATCAAGAATTATTGTATTAAGAAATTTGGCTAATATCCCCAAAACTGTTCTCTGCTGGGAAGTCAATGTTAACCAAATCCAGGGTTCTGCAGACTCATACACAATGCGGACATTTGAAGAACAAAGCAACGGTAACCAGCACTCCCTACCCTGCTGAAGGAGAATCCTTTCCAACCACAAAGTTAGAGGAAACGTTTTGGCGCAAGTAGAGACAACAGTTTAATACATTCCTAAAGAATAGTTTAATTGTCTTTATATAACTATTTCCCTCCTGCTCAGATATTGGTATGCCCCCATTCCTATTCTCCTAACCATGTGGAACACATACTCTTCTGCCACATGTTAGATTTCATACTTCATATTATTTAAATACCACGGCACGGCACTGTGTGTTATTAATCAAAATCTACATATTTTGGAGCTGTTTGTTAAACAATTTTCTAGCATCAAAACCTTGCAAAATCACAATCTGAGACACTCAGCTGCCTTGAAGCTCGCTTCAGAGAACACTTCAAAGAGGAAGCCTTTTGTAGAGGTCACTTAACTATAGTCAACCCTATAAATGCAATGAAACATTTTTTGTTTTAAAAGTTAGAAAGAAAAAAATGTTATGTAATTGTTTCAAATTGTTGGACTATTTAAAAAGTCATGTTAAAATAGTTAAGTTCCATGATGAGACTTGTCTTATAACTTTTGACATGTATAAGCTATAAAGCATGCCTATTATTAATTTCAGAAATAGTTTTGGATACCTACACTGAATTAAACTGTCACGGTTGATGTAATTATTAAGCAAGATTATAGACTATGCTCAGAGGTTCAAATAGTGCCCATTTCAAAAGTCCCCTTGGTAGTTATGAGTCCTAGAGCAACCTACAATGACTGGTCACACCGGAGCAGGGTATGAAAGCTCTTTTTGTTTAAGGCTTGTCTTCTCAATCCTAGTTACAGCAGAGTGGTGTGAATGCAAGAGATTTTGGTTGTTAGTAAATTTAATATGTCTCATTAATGTTTTTTACATGCACATACAACCAATATGGAGCATAAAAAAGGAGCATGTGGTACTTGTCAATTGATTTCAAAACTGCAGATTTGTTGCCTCTATGAAATGATCTCAGACTGAGTAATCTCACTGCAGCAACTAAAATCTAGTGGGCAGTTGTGTGGATGAACCCTTAACATTATCAATCAAATTGCAGGCGTCTGTAGTACTACTTTCACCTTTTTGTATCAAGTGATGTGTGATCAAGGAGTGTTAGATCAACGCCAACGTAGTTCTGTTGCTAAACCAGAAAGAGATACTCCAGCAGACAGTCTAATGCTGGACTTGCTGCATTCTTAAAAGTGGAATTAGCATTCTTAAAAGCGGAAATACATCGACGTGTGTATGCTTTTAAATACACTGAAATGTGGGGGAAATTAATTTACTCACAGAAATATTTTCAGCTACATGTTAGAAAAAAACCCCATGAACTACACAGGAAAAAATTGCTATCTATTCTGAATTTTAAATAGAGTGACAGATTTGTGATGCTGTTTTCAGGTTCACTGAAATGTCTGATACCTTCACAAGCTAAACAGAAGATTCAATCTCATGGCAGTAGTCTCACTGAAGCCTTATGACCAGATAACCACTTTATTTTACAATGTCATTTACACTTGTGCAAATCTGGAATATCCTCTCTGGAATTAATTTAAACTACCCTTGTGAATGCAGTTTTACAGAAAAGAGTATGGAAATTAAAGCATATTGTTTAGCAACACTTTTTACTTTTAAAGATTTTAAAATATTATTTTTAGCTAGTACAAAGAAAACATGGGCACACGTGCATACATATGGATGTACAGACTTGCACACCTCCCCTAGAAAAGTAGCATGCCAGTATTGGCTGGCTAGCTGCTAGTCATTTTGATCCAGGTAATCAACATAGAAATAACATATAGTTAAATTTTCTCTCCTCTGAGAAATTTTAGATAACAACATTGAAGTAACTCATGGAACCTTTTCTTATTCCGTGTTAACTGCTTTAAAAAAAAAATCAAACAACTTACACTAAAACATGGTTCTAGCTGATTATAAAATTATAAAAAGTTTATTATAAAATAAGCCTCACAAAAATAAATAGTTTTGTCCCTGTTTCCAGAAACAAGATGGTATTAACAGACAAACTATTAAATACAATAATCTGGACATGTTTGCTACTGTCCAGTGTGTGGAGGGCCTGGAAAAGTGATTATTTCTTAGTCATGCAAATTACTTGAATCCAAAATAAAATTGCCAGTGTTTCTGGGGCAGCATCAATGTTTAAAGTAGATACCTTTTCTTTTGCTTTTTCCAATTGTTTTTATAGTAACTTTTGTTTGATTGTGATAAACCACTCTCATCTACAACATTTACCTTAGGAGTTTAGCAAAATATGTACTACAGAATAGGGAAAAAAATACTGGCCTCCTAAAGGATTTGTACCTCCTTCTCCTTCTTTTTGTTGTTGTTGTTGGTGTGTTGTATACATCTCCAAGGTCTATCTCTTGGTGTTTGGTACACACTATTGCTATGTTAAAGAAGAATCTTTGCAGTTCAGTCTGATCTAGTTTTTCAAATGTGGGGCACAGTCTGCTGACAGGTATCAAGCGCCTTGTCTCCTGGCAAATGATCAGTTCTGAATCCCATCCTAACTGATATTTGCTCTTTGGGGATGAAAAAAAACTACAACATGTTTCATAAAGCTCAAATTGGCCTTATCAAACAAAACATCTGCTAGATTTGTGAGTGACTTGTGACAGCAGGAGACATCAGCACTGGCTTCCCCAATAGAAGTCACGGCAGTTAATGGAAGCTATTATGGAAGAATTCTGGCAAGAATATTTTTTTTTTTCCAAACAGCTAAAAAAAATTAAAAGAAAAATATGTTATGTTGTTATGGTAACAGCTATTTGAAAAATACTGTAACAAAAGGCAATCGAATATCAAACTACCAAGCTGCTAGTTTGACTATTTGGTTTTCTTCTTATGCAGTTTATTTACAGAGATCCCCTCCCTCCTCCTTATGCAGCCACAAGTGTAAGTGTGCATGCTCAGGTAAGACACCATCTGCAAATAATTTGTGTTTGTAGAATTTCAGTCTCAGAACTGCAAAACTCCAGATACCGCATTTTTTTACACTTCACTAGAACATCCAGTGTTATATGGGCTGCGTCCCTCCCTCACATGGCAATAAAATCACATTTTGTAGCATTTCCAGTCGGCACTTTTGGCACAAAGAGGTGTTCCTGCGCTCCTGTTGCTTCACGGGATATGGCTAGTCTCTTTGCGGGTACCACAGCTAGTCCCTGGAAAAGTGCAGGATCGCGCCTCTGCAGTCTGGGAATCAGCACCTTCCCAACTGCTGGGAAAACAGGGTTCCAGGAGTTAATGTTGCAGAAGGCAGCAACAGACCTTTCCAAAGCCTGCAATTGTGTTTTGCACAATTTTTTTAGAAAATATTCTCTGAACAAGCACAAGTTCCTACATGCACTAACCTCAACATCATGCTCCTATTCAAAGTAAGTAGTCCTCACTCAGATAAAGCTTCTGTTGAAGTCAGCCCGTAACGGCTTGTGTAATGACTGAAAGGTCTGACTACTTGATTTTACATACTGATATATGTACATTGATAACATGAAAGAGCTGGAGGACACTGCCAGCTCTTCCTCTTAGACCTATGCTTTCAGCCATCATGTTTACAAAAAAACAGACGAACAGCATACAGTTTTGTGGTACTTGTCTCAGGCTGAACAAACCTAGGAGCTTTGCTGGATTTCCTCCAAACTGCATAATGGAGGATCAAGTTACACTGTGTAAGTACTGCATAAGAGTTGTGAACGTCCTATCTCTTAATACAGAGATGAGATTTTAGAAACGCATTTTGTTTCACTACTTTCAATCCCTCTGAGGTGTTTAACAGCCTGCGTTTATAGAGTCCCATTTTAATGAGAGTAACTAACACGGTTTATCTAACAGGATTACAAAGCTGGGGGGGGCAGGGTGATACAGATGTTGGCTTCTAGTTGTTTTGCTCTAACTGGGAATTTTGTAGTCATGTTGTTTTCTAAATAGGCAAATGTTTGCTAGTGTCAACACTGAAAATTAGTCATGTTCATGTGCAATACAAGCCACGAGAAATATTTGATAGCAAAAATCCACAACAGCTTACTTTACATCACTTTGCAAGAGAGAAAGCGAGCTATCTGTTCTCTGCAACCATCCAAATTTAGCAACAATGTGCTATATAGGTCCTACTGACACTCCTATGTACGTATGGGACTGCGTTTGGAAACCGAATGCAAATGGTGGTATTTTCTAACACACTCGAAAATCCCTTGAGCACTTCAGACATTCCAGTCGAAGTGATTCTTTAATGTGGGACCTACTTACCACATTTGTTTTACATTAGAAAATGCTGTATAGGTTGTTTACATTTGGAAAAGTCAGTGGAGAGAGATTTCTGTAAGTGTTCTGAAAGAAAGATTGCACCGTTACTGTAACAAGGACAATTATGGACAGACACAGGTAATAGCTGTTTAGAAAATGTTAGGAGCATTATTGTGGATAATAGACATTCTTTTCTGAGCATTGCCCTTGCCTGAGTTTCATTTTCCATTGGTGTTGTCTGCGTAGATTGCTTAAGACAGCTGTAGTCTGCTCATTTACATTAAGGTAACAAAAAGTTGACTGCTGGGTTGTCCCAGATGGAGTTCATCTGTACAAAGGTCTGAAACTGTGAGGGAATACCTAAAATGTCAGACATGTCCAGTATCTAGTGCTGCTGCAAATTATCACCTCTTCCAGGTCAGAAAGGCCAAAATAATTTCCAGCTCCATTTTTCTAAAAGCCATTTTCATTTAATCTGTCCTTTACAAATGGTAAATTTAATGAGAACTTCAGGACTAATTCAAACTAAAATTAAGAAAAAACCTCGATATATACGTATTCAATTCAAATGTATTTTAGTAAGCAACAACCTGGCCACTATTGAAATAGTTCTCAAGTACTATTGAAATAATAGGTACGTTCGCAAAGGAAACCTGCTTTCTTTTAAAGTGACTGTATGCATTATTTCAGCTTCTTCTGATAATAGCACATTTAATACCAAGGCCAAGATGCAATCAATCTTTTTTGTTGGAAAAAGGTGTTATATTGTAGCCGTATGCTTATATCCACCCAGCAGTTTCAATCCGCTAAGCAGCCTGAGGTTCAGCAGCGCTGCTGCTTGCTTGGCCTCTGCTGTATTCCTCTTGCCTGCTTTGCAGGGTGAAGGGGGAGCAAAGGAGGTGAGAGTGGGACCAGGAAAAGGAAGAGGTCTGACTCCAAAGCGACACTGAACTAGACCGAAGTGAATAGTTGATGTCCTCTGTAATTCTACACACATTGAACTCTTTACAGTTGACTTAAGTTACTTCGAACTGCGTTGGTGTGGCCCTCCATATTGATTAAAAGCAGCATCTATTTACCTTAACAATAAATGTGGAGATTAGTAAAAGTTCACTTGATCACAATAAGAAGACTGATAATTAAAGGGCAATGCAACCCAGATGGAATGTAAGTGCCTGAAGCAACATGTTAGGAAGCATAGGCTGCTTTTGTACAAAAGGGTGTACACGTGTCGGTTAAGGCTTCCACAAAGCCCTTCAAGTAGGCAGTTTTTGTAGAGATACTTAAAGTAGAGGAAGACCAGAACCTGTCCTGAGAAGGCTGGCCCAGCAATTCTCTGGGGCAAAGTGACAGATACAAAGCTCTGGAAAAGGAAAAAGACTTTAAAGCACAATGTGACTAAATGGACAATCTCTACAAAACCTTTGAAAGAGGCATCCACATCTTTTATCCTTCTTTCAGGTCACCTCTATGAGAAAGAACAAGTTTAAGCTAAGCAGGACACACTGCTGATTCGATGTGTTAAGCTCTTGATGGTGTAGGGTCTATAAGAAAGGGAAGAACTGGGTCTAGTCTGTGACAGTCTCAGTAGAAACATTCCTTCTTTCATTATGGGATCTCCTATAGGGAAGGGGGAGGACAGCTCTTATTCCTATTGCACCTATCATTCGGTTTACATGGCAGACATTGCGTTTTACTAATCCCTTTTTATCAAGAAAGCAAGCAGCTGATAACTAGAGAAGTAAGTGAATAGTCTCAACCCCATATGGACAACTTGGAAAATCAGATTCTGCAGTGGCTGTACCCGCGCTTTGTAACAAAAGGGTTGTATCTCTTGATACGACTTGACACCCATCCGTTGTTTCTTTTCTTTGTACCGATATTGATGCGCTGTATGCTTACCTCCTTGCAGAAAATGATGTGATAAAATGGTGACTTTTGACCAGCATTGCAGCTATTTCCAGAGACCAGAATGTAGAAAATAGTAGACCAGATTGCCACTGAAACACAAATGATAATTGGGATCTTAAATTAACAACATTCTCCTTCGTGTGATATCTCAAAATAAATTTCCAGCTGAACTAAGACTTACAAATGTTTTGGGGTTTTTTTCTAACAAACACTGTCGCAGGTTACACAGGTCCCATCAAAGTCCCATTTTAAAGAATGGCCTAGTTAGTTCATGCGTGTGGTCTTTTTTCTTAGGACTTTTAAATCAGAACATGTCAGAACTGTTTAACACCAAGCCAAAGATTCATTCAGTCACTTTGTAGCTACAGAGAAGCCAGCGATTTTGCAGTGCTAAGTAGCAAGGTGAATGAAGTTAGCAAAAAGGTAAGGAAAATGCGAGAAACAGAGGCCGTCCATTGAATGAATGGTAAAGCACGGTCCTATTCCTTCTGACGTGAATGTCTGTACCCCTAACAAATTGTTGGCAAGCCCAAAGCCACCAGCCTCTCCCAGCCCCTCACTTCGGGACTGCCAGGAGCTGGGAGGAATTTCCCAGGCGTGAGAGGTTCCCTGGATCTTCTGAAAGGAGAGAAATGCAGACAGACCCAAGGCCTACAGGACGGCTGCTCTGGCTTTGATAGCAGCTGATGTTTTGTCATTTCTTTGTTGTAGAACGGTTAGAGTAATCATCCACGGTGAAGAAGGTTGCATGTACCCCCTTCCTCCATCACCTAGCACGTCCCAGTCCCAGCCCGCTCTCCGCTCCATAGCAGCCTTGGAACTTCCAGGGCTGGTGGTTCTGTGTCCATGATGTCATTAAAAGGCTACAAAGAGCTACCCCCAAACACTTTGTTGAACACACATCTAAGCCACTGCTTTCCTCCTTGCATTGCATATGCACAGCAGATTAGGGGCTTGTTTAGGAAGCAGTCAGGAATCTCTTTGTTTCCTTCTTTCAGGTACAAGGTGAATTAATCCGTTTGGAAACTAGCAAATCCAGCCCTCCCCTCCTCCCCCCACATCCCTGAATTCTTCCAGCCTACATTTCTTGACAATAAAGATAGATAAAGCTCGGATACCCTTCCAGAGGAAGGGAATTGAGCCTGTTTCTTTGCCTGTAAGTTTTCTAAATAAATCGCTTTTGTTGTTTAAAGCTGTGATGAATGGAGACACAGGGCCAGGTTGGTCGCTGGAACAGCACAATGGATGTAAGAAGGTTTTTTTCTTTGCCATATAAATCATTCACATTGTTTAAGGTACATTGATCAATCTAATGGCTTGTAATAGGCTCCTAATTGCCACTAGGAAAGTACTGCAAGCTTGCATTTGAACGTGAAATGGTTCATGATCTGAGCTGAAATTCACCTTAAGCCCGAGCTCCAGTAATTACAGAACACAGAAGGAGCACAATGAACGGTTCCCAGTCCTTCCTCGCCCTAATCCCAGGACAGGGGGAGGGGGGAGAGGGGAGCATACGAATGGGGGGTCCAGCGTATTTTCCTCTTCCCAACCAGCCATTCATTAACGGGCGAAGCCTGCGGGAGGATTTATTGGTCATCGTGGACCGAAGAGAACTTTGTAACGTCAATCATCCTGCCTATTACGCTCCCACATATCTCTATCTGCAGATAGACAGCTTGCTTAATCACAACCAACCTTCTGAGTCACGCCTGGCTAAAAACGTGGTTATAAAAAGCCGGGACGGTATCAGAAGGGGGCCGCTCGGAGCGGAGCGGGGCGAGGGCTCTTCTGCTGCGAGGGTGCTGCGGTGAGGCAGCCGCCTGCCCTCCGTCCCCCCGCCCGGGGCTGCCGCTCACCTTCGCGGCCGGCCGGTCCCGCTGGCAGCAGCCGTGGCGGCCGAGGAGGAGCCGGGCGGGCAGGGACCGGCCGGGCGGGCAGGGACCCGCCGGGTGGGCAGGGACCGGCCGGGCGGCCAGGGACCGGGCAGGGACCCGCCGGGTGGGCAGGGACCGGCCGGGCGGCCAGGGACCGGGCAGGGACCCGCCGGGTGGGCAGGGACCGGCCGGGCGGCCAGGGACCCGCCGGGCGGGCAGGGACCCGCCGGGCGACTGCCCAGCTCACGCCTGCGGCCACTGCTCCCCTGCTTAAAAGGCAGACCCCGGCACCAAGTCATCAGAGCCTCTTTAAGAGACCCGTGCGAAAAGGTGGTTTCACGCCCTGTCGGCGTGGGTCCGGCCGCTTACTAATTAAGCTCCTTCTATTTAGAAACACCTTCCCTCGAAGGAAGCTTTGCGAACGCCAGCTCTGGCTGGATTTCAGACCTGCTGCGGTCCGAGCGCGTCGTGCCTGACCTGTGCATCGTAGCAGCACTGGAAGGCACGCGAGCCAGGGCAGAAAATCCTCCTACGAGGTGCCTCGCACAATGTTCCTCAGACTTTCCTGCCGAGGCAGAAAACAGATCTATGATGCTGTTGAATAATCTTCCAATAATTGTAGTAATTAAAATCATCTCACGGGCTGCAGTCACCTTCCCTGCTCTGACACCAGTCCTCCCGTGAATTGTTAACGTGTCTTCGCCTGAGATAAACAGAACGAGGGAGGCTTGGACTACACGGTCCAGGCACGTTCAGCGGAAGAGAATTGGTTCCACTGACCCGCTTTTGACGGCGTTCGGTGGCCGAGAGGCTTTCTGAAGCTGCCCGGCAGGTTCTTTTTTTTGCGGGCAGGGTAGCGCGGGTCGCCCGCCCTGTTGCTCCTGAACGGTGTCACCTTCAAGCCGGGGGACGCGGGGAAAGCCCAGCCTGGCGCTCCACCTCGGGGCTCGGCGTGCGGGGGGCAGGAGGAGCGGGGAGCGCGTTAGGGAACGAACCCCGCGTGGAAGCTCAGGCAGAAATTGCTGGAGAGTGCCATAATTTCCACTTAATTTCCATCATCTGTTTGATCCCCGTGCTCATTCCCTTTTTATTAACTATAAAAGATTTCCTTCTAATCAAAAGCTGCACTTCATCTTTACCCACAAATGAAAAACTCCACAGCAGAAAGAATTCAGTGGACTCAACAGGCACCGAGGTCTGTATTTTAACACTCTCTGTCTCTACATCCTTCCCCCTTTCAATACCGACTCTTTGGGCAGAATAGTGGGGAAGCCTTTTCTTAACTCAAGTTATTAATTTATCACCAGGTCCCCCTCTGCGTTGCTCTGATAATCAATGGTGGTTTCCAGATCTCGTAAATGAAAAGTGTAATTGAGAGAGAAGGGGGAGGGGGACTCGCACGGAAGTGTTGTTGCTAAAAAAAAAAATAAAATAAAAAAAAAATCTGGCAGGACGCAATTATTTATCTCGGCGATGAGCAGTTTGCCTGTTTCCTGCCCAGGTCCCTTCTGCTTGGCAGAAAATGAGGCTGCTTCTCTTGAACTTGGAAGGCTTTGCCCCTTTCCCACCCGCAACATCCATGCGTAAAACTCCGTGTCCCTCCTAGGATTCGGGGGAAATTGTACAGCAACCTTACATTTAACTGCTGTTAAATCGATTTATTTGGAAAATATTTGGCAGGTCTTTCCCAGAGCTCTGTTTGAACAGAAGAGCCATTTCATCTGACGCTCTTGAATATGAACCCAGGAGCCTCCCAATCAGCTTTAATGAACGAATTGTTTCCCAGCTTTACCTCCTAAGGACAGCAACTTTAGTAGTTGCACAGATCAAAAGACACGCGTAAAGGGAAGATGGGAAACAATATTGTTCAAAGGAAGTGAACTGTTGCATTTAATTAGGCTATTCTTCTTTATTAGTATTCATACCGAGAATTTTTTTTTTCTTTAAGATTTATGTTGATTTAACCGTAATGTATTTATGATGTAAATATATTCCGAGATGAAAACGTCACGGATCAATTGTAAAGGACCCGGATACATAATTTTAAAAAATCAGTTTCAGTTTATATGAGGTTCTCACCCCACTTTCGCTTCTTAGTCAGATTTGTTTATGCAGAATCGACATTTAATAGTGCTAATTGCACTCCAGTTAAATTGCCCTGATTGCAGAAAGGGAAGCAATTTTCGTGCTCTCTGTCTGGGTTTGGAAGAAATTGTTTTATATTCACCTCTTTATAAAGAAGTGGAGATAAGGCACCGAGCCTTTGCACAAATTGCACTTATGGGCTGACTGGCAGCATTCAGGCGCTATAATAGAGCATTATTTGGCCGTTTTGAATAATGTAAAGCGTTTGCTGAAAGCTATTCTCCTGAAAATTGCTTTAACTTTTAAAAGGGTGATGATTCACTCCAAACCAGGCCTTTGTTACATTGTCATTATCCCCCCAAATGTTTTAACAGTCAGCTCAACACTTTAGCATAACACATTGATCTTTGTTTAAAAACTCGATTTTTTGGAGTACGGAAAAATCCGTCAGAAAATACTTGACCCCCTCAAGATTTTAGCAGCGTTCCCCCTTCCGCCGCCATTCGCTCAGCCTCTCCGCCGCCTGCCTCGCTCCTGCGGATTTTAGTTACTTTTCCGATTACAAAGGGGGCGAGGAGATAGATGTGAGGCAGGCAGAGCCACCCGGCTGCCTTCAGGCACGACACAAACCTCACTTTGCTGGGGGAGCGCAAGCGGGCAGCGGATGCCTTTACTCGCTGATGCAGAGGCAGCATTTTTAAACGTCACGCTCTCGAGCTGCCTTCCAGCCTTATTTTATTTATGACTTTCCCCAAGGAGAGGGGAAAGACCCTCTCCCCCCCCCGCACCCCCCCGCCCCCGCCGCCCCGGGGTTGGCCAGAAGCGCCTCGCTGCCACTTGACGACCACCTCGGCAGGCTCCTGGGAAGGAGCGGGTTCCCCCCGGAGGAAGGAAGGAGGGAAGGAAGGAAGGAAGGAAGCAGGGAAGGAAGGAAGGAAGGAGGGAAGGAAGGAAGGAGTCACCTGTTGGGCGATTGCTCCCGGGTGCCCCTGTCGGACTCCTCGCCTCGCCCGCGGGGGTTACGCCGCTCCCCCCCCGCCACCGCCTTTCAATCGCCTCCACCCGTCGAGAGCTACAGCCCCCCCGGGTAAAGCCGCCGCTTATGATCTGCGCCAGGCAGACCCTTCGGAGAAACAGGGTTTGCAGCGCACTCCCCGGACCCCAGCGCTGGCTGCGAGTCAATGTGGAAAGAATTAAGCGCAGAACAGTATTTCCTTCCTACTGCCCCGACTCTGTGTAATACGCGGCGACAAAAAGGCGAGCGCCCTTTGAAAATAGCCTTAGACGTTTAAATAAAAGACAATCTCCAGGGACATCCTTTCCTAGCGTGGCAGGCGTCCTGCAGATTGCATAACACAATGTGCAACAAAACGCAATGCCCGCCTGATTTAAGGACGGGAACAAAATATAGCAGAACAAGTAAAGAAAAGCGAAATCCTCTCAAATTCGCGGTTTCTCCATCTTGCTCCTCAGCGCTGCCTATTTTGCATCTGCTAGGAGGTTTTACACCGGATGGCTGAGGCGGCACCGAGGAGAAGGAAATACTGACTCAAAAGCAGAGCAGGCACCCGGCGTTGCTTGAACGCACTCGTATTTTCTGGTTCAGAACTGTACCCAGCTGCACTGGGGACGGCAGAAGCGGAGGGAAAAGCTCCTCTTCCCAGCCTCACAGAGACGATGGCAATGATGAAAAGTTGCACGCCCACTGATCTTCCGCGGACACAGCGCGGGCAAGTTCTAGCCAATTACTTATGAAGCCTCCGATAATTACAAATCAAAGGGACTAGCTTGCAAGACACTGAGGAGCCGAGGCTTGGACTTACATTTCCCACATGCAGAGAGCAGGTAAAGTCTCTGTCGCTGACTGGGGCGCGTGGAGTGTGCACAGCGCAGAGGCCACAGGCAAGTGCTGGGGACGCTTATTCCAGCAGCGCCCTAGCCCTGCTAGGAGGGAGCAAGCCTTCTGCCATTAGCAAGCACTGTTTTCCACGGGGGTACGCGAGGCTTGAAAAACGGGCTGCAGGCTGCGGATTTGACTTTCAGAGTATTTTGCCGGGCACTGCTCTGCGAAATAAAATCCTCTCTCTTAGGCGACAGGGTGCCACACGCCCCTCGTCCCCCCTCCCGCCCCGGTACCAGAGCAAGGGCATGCCTGTCGGTTCCCTGCCTTTGGGGGTTTGGGCGCTTTGCGTAACTCAAAAGCCTCCTCCGTTCCTTTCGCAGCGAAAGTAAGACAGAAACACGTCGTGCCCGGGATCGCGTCAAGTATTTAGCAAAGCAAAACCAAAAAATGAGCGTGTTCTCGTAAAACGTCATTAGGCGCTGTCAGGCTATTTGTATCCGGCACGGCAGAGCTGCCCGAGGGCCTGTAAAGGAAGCCGAGGGCCTGTTGAATGGAAGCAGTGCAGGTATGGTTTACTGGACGCGAGGATCGCAGGTGACCGAGCGAGCAGCGGGGGAATCTAACGCCTCCCGCACAGTTTGCAGGCGGCGGCGGAGCGGCGTCAGGCGCGACCCCGGCCCTCCGCCGGCGCTGACCCCCGCTCTCGACTCCTGCCCTCTGCGGCTCTCCCCGCTTCCCCTGCGGCCAGCCGGTGCTGGGGCGGCGTCACCCCGGCCGCACGACTCCCGGCGTCAGCCGGCGGGAGTCACAACCCGGCGGGCGGGCGGCCGGGGGCGGGGGGGGGGGGGTCGCAGTTAATTGCAGCGCCATCGCCGCAGTCCGGAGCGGGGAGTTTTCTCCCCGCGCGCTGACTGACTGGCACGCGCCCCGAGCCCCGGCGCCGGCACCTCCGCGCAGCCTGATTGGCTGCCGGCCCGCTCCGGCCCGCTCCGCCCGCGCCCTCATTGGGCGAGCGCCGCCGCCAGCGGTACTTCAAAGCGGGCGCTGCCCGCACTTAGGCAGAGTTTAGCCCCGCCGCGCCGGAGTGTCCTTAGTGCCGCCGGGCAGCGCGGGGCGCACACCGAGCGCCGTCCCCCTCCGCCCCACCGCCCAGCCCAGGGACGTGCTATGGCTACGTCTATCCTCGGGGTAAGTCGGCACCGCGCCCTTCCTCGCGGCTTCTCGGCGGCGGCTTCGCCGCCCTCTGGGGGAAAAAAAAAACAACCAACCCAACAAAACAACAACAACAACAAAAAACCCCCACAAAAAAACTGTTGCTGCCGCCGCGTTGCGGCTGCCCCGGGCGCAGATCGCCCTGACCCGCGGGCGAGAGGTAACCCCGGCCCGCCTCGGGGGATTTCGCTGCGGGTTCCCCATCGGGTCGTTCGCCAAGAGTTTGGGCTGGAAACGCGCTTGGCCGGAGAGCGGAGAGCCTGTGCTTTCTTTTGTTTTCTGATTTTTTTTCTTTAATTTTTTTTTTTTTTTAAACTCGCAGTGCTGCGGTAAATTTCCAAAGATTTTTGCTAGCTCGGCTTTGCGAGTGGCGCCGGTCGGAGGCTCCGCACCCCGTTTGCCTTCCTGCCATCTCGCTTTTCCGCCGCTCCTGCACGGTGGCTCGAGGAGACGCCGCATTTCGTTCCCACGGGATTTTTGGTTTAACGGCGGTAGGTTCGAGCGGCCCGGCGCTGCGCGGGGCGCCCCGAGCCGAGCCACCCTCTCGGAACACGCGTGTCGCTCGTCCCCGCCGGGATCCGCTTCCGACGTGAAGCCCTCGGGCGCCGAGACCGGCCCCCGGCGGAAAACGAGCTGTGCCGAGCGGGGCAGGGCCGGAGCCTTCCTCCGACATCAGCGAAAACTTTTCCGCGGTGCCGCTCGCCGCGCCGCGGTTCCACCCGCGCCGCCGCGTCCCCGCGGGAGCCCGGCGAGGCGGCAGGGGTGAGGCTGACGGGCCGGCTTTGTCTCTCCCGCAGGAAGAGCCGAGGTTTGGAACGACTCCCCTGGCCATGCTGGCCGCCACCTGCAACAAGATCGGCAACACCAGCCCCCTGACCACCCTGCCCGAGTCGAGCGCCTTCGCCAAAGGGGGCTTCCACCCCTGGAAACGCTCCACCTCCAGCTGCAACCTGGGCTCCAGCCTCTCGGGCTTCACGGTGGCCACGAGCCGGGGCTCCAGCGGACTGGCCAGCGGCACGGGCACCGCCAACAGCGCCTTCTGCCTGGCCTCCACCTCGCCCACCTCGTCGGCCTTCAGCAGCGACTACGGCGGCCTCTTCTCCAACTCGGCGGCGGCGGCGGGCGTGTCCCCGCAGGAGCCCGGCGGGCAGTCGGCCTTCATCTCCAAAGTGCACAGCTCGGCGGCCGAGAGCCTCTACCCGCGGGTGGGCATGGCGCACCCCTACGAGTCCTGGTACAAGTCGGGCTTCCACTCCACGCTCTCGGCGGGCGAGGTGGCCAACGGGGCGGCCTCCTCCTGGTGGGACGTGCACACCAACCCGGGCTCCTGGCTGGAGGTGCAGAACCCGGCGGGGGGGCTGCAGAGCTCGCTGCACTCGGGCGCCCCCCAGGCCTCGCTGCACTCCCAGCTGGGCACCTACAACCCCGACTTCAGCTCCCTCACCCACTCCGCCTTCAGCTCCACCGGCCTGGGCTCCACGGCCGCCTCGCACCTGCTCTCCACCAGCCAGCACCTGCTCACCCAGGAGGGCTTCAAGCCCGTGCTGCCCTCCTACACGGACTCCAGCGCGGCGGTGGCGGCGGCCAGCGCCATGATCTCGGGCGCCGCCGCCGCCGCCGCCGGGGGCGGCTCGGCCCGCTCCGCCCGCCGCTACTCGGGCCGCGCCACCTGCGACTGCCCCAACTGCCAGGAGGCCGAGCGGCTGGGGCCGGCGGGGGCCAGCCTGCGGCGCAAGGGGCTGCACAGCTGCCACATCCCCGGCTGCGGCAAGGTCTACGGCAAGACCTCGCACCTGAAGGCGCACCTGCGCTGGCACACGGGCGAGCGGCCCTTCGTCTGCAACTGGCTCTTCTGCGGCAAGCGCTTCACCCGCTCCGACGAGCTGCAGCGGCACCTGCGGACTCACACGGGCGAGAAGCGCTTCGCCTGCCCCGTCTGCAACAAGCGCTTCATGCGCAGCGACCACCTGAGCAAACACATCAAAACGCACAACGGGGGCGGCGGCGGCAAAAAGGGCAGCGACAGCGACACGGACGCCAGCAACCTGGAGACGCCGCGCTCCGAGTCCCCCGACCTCATCCTGCACGAGGGGGTGGGCGCCGCCGCCCGCGGACCGGGCAAGGAACCTACCGCGGGGCCCGGCGACTCCTAGGGGCAGCGCCGCCCGGCCCCGCGCCGCCGGGGAGCCCCCGGGAGCCGCCCGGACTCTGCCCCGCGCCGGCCGGGGGGACGCGAGCCGCCCCGCCGCGGACGGCGCCCGGGGGCGGGCGGGCGGCGGGGCCGGAGAGGCGCGGGCCCCGACCCGCGCCGTCCCGTCCCTGTCCCGTCCCGCCCGGCCGGCCGGTAGGTACCGAGTGACACTTTCTTCCGTTTCCTTCTTCTCCTCTCCTCTCCTCCTGTGGGAAGGAAAGCGTCCTAAGAGAGGCTTAAGGTGAGACGTCACGCTGCAAGTCCGAGACGGTTCCTCTGTATCTCATAAACATCTGTACAAATAGGGTTCAAAAAAGAAAAAAAAAAAAAAAAAGAAAAAAAAAACCAGATCGTGTTCGCTTATTTTTCTTGTAAATGTTGATCCGATAGGGGGTTTGGGGATTTCTTTTTTTTTTTTTTTTTAATTGGTGAATTCCTGAAATTCAGGGATGTTTTGGGGGTTGGTTTGGTTACTTTTTTTTTATTTTAAATTTCTGATGCACTTTGTGGAAGTCAGTATATATGTAAAAGATATTTAAAATGTTGAGTTAACATTTCACTCAAACACACGTAAGTTAAGGTCTCAAAGAAATTAAATGCGTTTATCTGTATGGAAAAAAATCTTGACATATTTTCATTTTGGTATTATTAAAGGACTCTGAACAACGTACTCGCGGGTTTGTTCTTCTTCGTGCCCCCTCCTTCCCCCTGCCCAGCCCTCGCAGGGGTCAGGTTTTTAGTGGGAGCCCTCGCCCCCCCCCTTCCCGTCCTCCTTACAGGGACCGTAATTAAAAATACAGCGGGCATTGATGGCCGGGAGGGGAAGGAACCGGCCCCCGAGCCAGGCGCGCTGAAGCGCTCCGGTCGCTCTTTTCAAGCCGCCTTAGTTTTGGTTTATTTAAAAAAACAAAACAAAACAAACCAAACCAACAAATTTAAACCGAGTCCGAGCCCCGCTACGCCAGCCGGGTACCACGCCGAGCCCTAAGCGCCTTTGGCGAAACCGGCCCTAAACCTGCGTGAAAGCGAACTGTGCTGAGGAACTATTTATTTAATTTAAAAAGCCTTTAGCGCCACAAGGCTGCCTAGGTTGGGAGGTGATCTCGGGGGAATAAATCGCTAGAGTCAATACTCCGGAAAAGACATTTCATGCCTAAATGAAAATCTTGTTAAATGTTATTAATTTTGACTTAGAGCACACAGCAGCCCCCTGTGCCTTGTATTCCCTTATTAGGGATTCATGTCTTATCAAATATCTAATTAATCTCCTAGACATCATTTGTTCTGGCCAACTTTATCTCAGCTGGTCCACGGGGAAAACTCCGAATATTCTCGGTGACAAAGCTCCCTTGAAGATCCTTTTAATTGTCCAAATTAACTGCACCAAATTTGCATGTCAAACGGTAAAGGGCAACCTGAGATAAAATGTAAACGTTTTAAAAGCCCCAAACTAAGCACTTGATTTGATAACTAGGCTTTTTAATGTTATGGAAGACAACTGCTCCTTTCCTTTTCAAAGACAGTTGATCTATGCAAATACTGAATTGGAAATGCTTATGTCCCCATGCAGTCAAATGGTCCTTGCATGTTATTTGAATATCAGTGGCTCTGCTATTGAAAAGGTTCAAGGATGCTCTCTGACTTCTTTGTGATTACTCAGTGCAGCGTCTTATTCCGAAGAAAAAAAACTCAGGAATAATTAAAGGCTGGGCTAAGGCCTGGGAACACATTTGGGACAGGAATCTCATTTAGACAGGCTCTTTCAAAATAAGGCACAGTTAAATTGACCAGAAGGCAATTATTGAAATGAAAATTATTTTCACTCCCTTTGTCTCCTGACCACCAACCTAACAGCCACAGTATTTTTTTAAAGGCAAATTGTTAAATGAGATAATTGTGTTATTAAAAAAAGGGGGGGGGGAGGAAAAAAGTTAATTTAGTCTGCCTGGAGGAATACAAATATTTTAATCCTCCATAAAACAGGGAATGCAAATAACATCGGGAAACGGATTCTGCTGTCGGCCACCAACTGGAATGAAGACGTTGCGTTAAAGAAAATACATCTGCCGTGAATACTAATAACCGCGTCCCACCTCCTCCGCGCCGCTGTCGCACAAAAGCGACCGGGCAGCGCCGACACCGCCTCTGCCCCGGGGCGGCGGCGGCGGGAAGCCCGGCGGGCCCTTCCGCGGACGCGGGGGGGAAAGGAAACCTCCCGGGAGATGCACCTCGCGTCCGGCTGCCGAGAGCACCCTCCCCGAGAGCCGCTGCGGAATTTTGCTGGCCGAAAGCATCCCGGCGAGGTCCCTTGTCTCCCGCCCCCGCCCCGCCGGCGGCTGGGTGCCGGCAGGTTTCCCGGAGGGCAGGGGAGGGCAGGGGAGGGAAGGGACGGGACGGGAAGGGAAGGGAAGGGAGGGGAGGGGAGGGGAGGGGAGGGGAGGGGAGGGCGGACGAGGGGAGCGGGCGAGGGGGGACGTGCTCGGGCAGAGGTAAAATAAACAGCGGGCTGGGCGGCGGGACGCGGCTCCCCTCCCTGCCGGGTAGTGTTGGGGTTGCGCAGGAATGCACCCGCGCGGGGTGCTGGGCAGAAGTCAGCTTTGTTTTCGATTTATAATAAAACACATCAAAGGGAAACCATCCAGGTCCAGTTTCTGGCAGGCCGGGGTTACAATTCTCAGCTCAGTGATCAAGGACCTCTTTGCATTGCCTTTGCCCCTTCGGGTCAGAAAACGTCCATCACTTCCAGACTCCCCAGAAACGACGAAGGGAGCAGCTCTGGGCCGCAGAGCCGGTTCGTTTAATCAGGAAAATAGAAAGCATGTCACCCTTTTAAAAATAAATGACACCATTCTTTCGTGCGTGTTGGCGATAATTACATGGTCTGGGGAACTTTTACACAAAGAAAAACTAAAGGACAGGCGGTGCGAGAACCGAAAAAGAAATCTGATTTCACTCTTTGAATCCGTAGTTCAGCGGCACCTCTTTAGGGCGAAGACGCCAACCCGGGAGCAGGAAAGCAGCGGGCAAGGGAGAGACGCTCTCCCGGGCTCCGGCGGGCAGGGAGGCGGAGGGGAGAGCCGGGCTCCCCGCCGCCTCGGCCCCGCTCGCCCCGGGCTCGCCCGTGAGCCGAGCTCCCCTTGGCAGCTCGCTGGAGCGATCGCTTCCCCTTCCCACACCTCGCGGACCGCAGCTTCGCGCCGGCTCCTCGAGCCCCCTAAAAGGCGGCTAAGGACCAGCCGGCGACAGCACCCGCCAACCCACGGGAAAAGGTAAAATGCCAGCAGAAATTATTCGGTAAATGCCATTCGATCGCCGGGGCCCCGGTTCGCAGGAAGCGTGTCCCCTGCCCCCCGCCGGGAATTACAGCCCCAACGGCTCGTTTTACACTTAAAAGGCAGCATTAATGGTTTCGTCCTAATGAGATAATAGATAAACACCCGATCCGGTGCCCGGACAGTTTCTTAATTGCGTCTTTCGATTCAAATGGAAACTTCATCTGCGGGAGCTGTAATTTATTTGCAGCCATTATCTGTTCGCCAAGATCCTCTCCCACCCTTCCAAAACGCAGATGAGGGGAATCTCACGGAAAGCCCGCCCCTTTGGGTAATTGGTGCACTAAGTGTTTATTTTAAGTCGGAATAATTTAGCCTCAAATTTCCTCAAGGAATAACATTCTTAACACATTAAAAAAAAAAAAAAAGAAAAGCCCGAACCCGGGGATTTGCGATCGCGCCTGGCGGTGCCCCGGGCCGGGGCCGCACGGCGGCTCCCGGGCGCCACCTAGAGGCGGGCGCCGCCCCGCGCTCCCGCGGCCGGCCGGCGGCGGGCTCGGGGGCGCGGCCGGAGCCCGCCGCGGGGGCGGCGGCGCTGCGCGGGCCGGGCCGGGCCGGGCCGGGCCGGGCCGAGAAGCCGGCGGCGGGAGCGGCGGGCGCCCGGGGACTTCTGTGGGAGACGGGAGGGGCGCGCGCGCACCCACCTGAGGGGAGACGGCGGCGCGGCGGGGCGGCCGGCTCGCCTCTGCGGCTCCTCCGGGGCCGTCCCCTGAGGGAGGGAGGGAGGGGGCGGGCGGGCGAGCCCTTACCAAGTAATGCCGGCGCCCCGCCGGGGGTGGGTCACCGCTCCCCGCCCAGCCCGCGGCTCTGTGGGCCGGCCCCGCACCTGCGGCCGTCCGGGGGGGGGGCCGGGCGCGGCTCCCGGCGGCGGGCACCCGGCGGCGGGCACCGGGCGAGGCACCGCCGCCGCCTTCGCGCCGCTGTTTTAACACAAACCGGCGGCAGTGCCTATTTCCGAGATGTGCTAATTGCTACTTGGATGGCAGGGCGCGAAGTCCTTGTCCGTTTCCTAGTACAAAGTAGGTTGCTAGAAAATTTGAAATTGCCTTTCAGCCTAAAGCTGCCTTACCTGAATGTCATAATTACAGTAATTATGTACATCCAAATTACATGCTAATTAAATTAGAATCAAATCGTTCTAAATCGAAATCAAATGAGGTAGCGGGAATTAATCAATGACAACATAAATAGAGAGCTTCCTTTAGGGATATTTATTGTAACGATCCAAGCAGGAACCTGATCTGGAAGTCACCTGTTTATTTACTTTCGGAACAGTAATCGTTTACGGTTCAGCGCTAGTGTTAAACGGTCGGTGCCGCAGAGCTGAAGGGCGGCCCGGGAGCCCCCTCGCCCGAGGACGGAGGCTCCCCGCCGCCCACCTCCAGGCGAAGCCCCGGCCGCCCCGAGGGCCGCTCGGCGGAGCCGGCAGGGGCGGGGGCGGGAGCCCGCCCCGTCCCGTCCCGTCCCGTCCCGTCCCGCCGCCGCCCTCAGCGCGGGGCCGAGCCCCTGCCCGGGCCCGCCGGGGCCAGGCGGCAGGAGAGCGGCCCTCGTCAGATCCGCCCGCCCGGGGCCGCCGGCCCTCCGTCGGCCCCAACTTCTCCCGCTCCGGTCCCGGGGAGCTCCGACCCCGGCGCCGCCGGGCCCCGTTCCCTCCCCGCCAGGCTGAGGGAGCCGCCTCACGGCGCCGCCGGCACCGGCCGCCCAGCCCCGCCGTGCGGCAAAGGGTTAACCCTATTCCGCGTCTTTTAAGTGAAAAGGGAAAAAAATAATAAAGAAAAGATGCTCTCACCGTCAATCTGTGAACCGACAGCACCTCCTACAGGGCCCCGGCGCGCTCAGCCTCGCAGCCGCGCCGAGGGCCCGGGGCGGCGGCGGCGGCGGCCCGGGGCGGGTGGCCTGGCGGGCAGGGGGCGGGGCGGGGCCGCGGCCCGCCGAGCCGCCCCGGGCGACGGCGCTGCTCCGCAGGGGACGCCGTGAGGGCTCTCACCGGCGTCCCGCAGCTTGGGCGGGGAAAGCCGCCGAAACGTCGCCCCAGCGACCCTTCCCCGTCTTCTTCTAACGGGGTTTTGAACCCACCGGCTTTTCCCGGCGCAAGGCTGTCAGGGCCGAGGTGGTGAAGGAGGCCCACCCCCCCCAGGGCCGCCGTGTCGGACGCTGAGGACGGCGCCTCGTACCGGTAAGGTGGCACGAACTGTCCGAAGGGGAGTACCGAGAGCGGGGAGCCTCCTCCTCCGACGCTGCACCGACCTTCCCCAAGGCTGTCAGGGCGGCACCGAAAGCAGGAAAGGTCTCGCAAGGATGGGCGTTTTGTTTCAAAGCTCTTCAACAGGTAGTCTTTGAGACAGATGCATCCGAAATGTCATTATTCTTCTGCTTTTAATTTTCACTCACAACGGCCAGCCGTCACAATGAACCCATCCCACGTGCCAGTCTTTTCCTGTGCCAAAGGGCAAGATGTACATAGCGTACAGCGAACTACGCGCAGACAAGTAAAACGCAGAGCCCACAAAAATGCCTAGAACTGTACATGTCGAGCTGTCCTTCCTGCTTCGGGTAGAACTCAGTTCATTGCAGCTGGCAGATTCCTGTGCCGCGCGCACAACGATCAGACCGACCTCCAAGCAGGAGACCTTTCTTTGGAGTAGAGGCACCTTCCAGTACTTACTGGTTATTCCTCGTATCCTCGTGACATGAAAACGTTCTACCAGAAGATGCCTTTTGCCCTGTCACATTACTCTGGCCTCTCTTACACAGAGGGATAATAAATTCTTCACAAGAGGTTTTGTCTAGATTGTTCATACGGGCGTTTTGGCAGTCTCCTCCCGTTCTTTCTAAATCAGAGCTTCCACATACACATTAACACAGGGCCTGACTCTACTGAATTGTGCACGCCCTTTAACTCCCAGCTACTTCAGCAAGAACGCCTGGAGCAACCTAATGCAAGCGCATTTAAAGGAAGAAGGTGACATCCCTTAATGGCTCGCCCTTTCAAACTCATTCACATGCACTTAAAAGATAAGCCAGGTCACTTCCACTATATATTATACTCTGTGTGATACTGAAAAACTTCTGAGTGACCGTTTTAAGAAGCAGAAGTGGACCGGTAATAAAAGATAGTCCCATTGGCCCCCTGAGTGAGGAGGGGAAGAAAGTTGCTTGCCAGAATACCGAGTACGGTGATGCCTTTTCACCTGACCACTAACCAGTGTGCTTCCATCTGCCACCCTGAAGTGGCAGAGAAGCATTTCCTTTGCAATAAAAACCTGGTGAAGTGTTGCCTTGTGCACTGCTACTGATTCAGAACTCTGGAGAAGGCGGCAATTCTGACTGTTTTTAAAGAATAAGATATTTTATTATGGAAGTTCATCTTCATAACAATGTGTGCAGAAAATGACTGACAATCATTAAAAAACCAAAATGTTTGTTTCATGAAAACAAAAGGATGACTATTTACACTAACTTTATACCACAAACAATGAAATACCTGAAACAGTTGAGGCAGTAAATATTCTTTTCATGTCTTGAGAGATTATTGAACAATAACTTGACATTGTACTGACACATACCAACAGGGGTTCAAGATGTTTAGATAGCCCTGACCAAGCTGTACACTGCAGGAGGTCAAAAAATGTTGGCTAGACACTTAAGTGAACTATGTCTCTCTGTTGTTTTAACTCATAAAATTGATCTCTTACAGGGAACTTTAGGAAAAATGCTTCAGTATGAAAAAAAAACCCTCTACAATACAATGTTTTGATATCCGAAGCTGTGATTTTATCCGGAACTATCTCAAACGTTTGTTAGCATTTAGCATATCCCAGGACTCTTCCCAAATTACTCTGTTTCCCCTCACAGTTGCATCTAAACAGAAATCATCATTGACAAAACCAAGAATATTACACGCTGCTGTGAAGTATTTTAAAACCCTAAAATCAGGTCTATGAATTACTGCATGTCTACAAGAGGTATTTGCCAACAAGTATATTTATACAATAAGAAAAATACCATAACATTTATACCTAATTTACAAATATTCCAACATTACAGAAATGACGCTGTTGGCTTTATGTAAGAAATGCTAGTTACAGAGGTTGGAAAATGAACAGCAATACATAATTGAGCCCTTGTTAAAGGTATTCATCAAAACCCAGAGACATTCTTGTTTGCACCTGTCCCCTATACTATCTGGGTTTTTTCTTCTCTCTGCTTCTGCTCCTACTGCGTCTGCTCCTTTCTCTGTGTTCCACTTTACGGCACTTGTCCCCATAGCTCTCTCTGCATTTTTTCTTCTCTCTGTGCACATCCGTGCTGGGGCTTCTGGTTTCATTTTTCCTGTGCCGCTCTTCACCAGGGCTTTGACTTGGACTTTTTCTTACTTGCCTTTGCCTGGAACTGCTGTGACTTCTGCAAGGGCTTCTCCTGCTCCCCTCATCCATGCTTTGGCTTCTACTATCCCTGTCCTTTCTTTCAGTCTCTCTCTTGTTGGTGCTATGGTATCTGCTTTTGGACTTTCTTTCCCCCTCACAGGAGCTCCATTTGTTGTTCTCCGTAGAACTATCTCGCTTTAAAAGTCTGTACTTCTCCCTATCTTTGTCCTTGTTACCGTGACTACTGGAGAGATCTTCATAAAGTTTTTCCTTCCTAGTCTTTGCCTTTCCTTCTGAATCGCTGCTGCTGCTAGCCTCTGAAAACTTGTCTTTTTTTCTTTTCTTAGAATACATCTTCTTTTGTGCTGCTTTATCTCTGCTGTCAGTCTCGCTATCACTGCTGCTTACTGAAGTCTCACTGGAGGATGAGGAAGAGGATCTCATCTTATGTTTCTTGTGTTTACTTTTGCTTTTCTTCTTTTGCTGCTTTTTCTTCTTTCTGTCTTTCTTTTTCTTTTTCTTCTCCAGACGATCCAACTTCCTTTTATTTTCAAAATAGAAGAGTAGCGCAATCAGCCGTGTTAAGATATTCTAAACTACAAAGTCATTGTCTTTTAAAGTTCATTACTTGTGATGACCTACACAGTAAATACACTATTTTCCATAAAAACATGTTGAATTCCTCTCCTCGTTCAGCAAAGTATTATTTTTAAACTTCTAACCTGACGTTAACCATAGTAAGAATCCTCATGTAATCCACAGCTGCTCCCTCAAAACAGGAGGAATATGATTTTTTAATTCTTTAATTTTAAAAAACACTTAAATTTTAAAAAGTAAGATGTGTCAATTTTGGCCTTGTAATTAGGAATAAATACATTCAGCAGTGCTTTTTTTTCCTTGTCAGCCTGCTCTGGAGACTTTGCAAAATCATTGCTGCTTTTGTTTGTACATTTTTATAAGAGATTTTGAAAATGAAAAAAACGCAATTAGCATTCACTTTCTATTAATGATGGAAACTGAGACTCTAAAGCCTACATCTCCGAGTTCGCCAGGCAAATAATATGGATATTTTCAATAACCTCTTCTGTCTCAACTAGAAATTTACATTTTCTAGCTGTTAAGTACAATATTCCATCATGCACATGCATTCACTGCTATTTGACTGCTTTCACCTAGTTTTTATTTGCTTTCTGTATTTATTCTTCTCAAAAAATCAGTGACTGAATAGTGAAACTACTTTCAGTGTATTAAAAAAAAATCCCTTCAGACTAGTAAAATCTAAATTACCCAAATATTTACTGAACTTCAACTTTCAAAATATAAAGTATTGAAATTTCATTGTGTTGGGCCAGCTGAAGTTCAAACAAAATACCATTTGAAATTACTCAAACTACATACACATTCCTTACTTAAAAGGAACATAAAATATGCCACCTATTTTCAGAGAATTATTTATTATATATGCGAATACCACATGTACCTACCTACTCATGTGCCTGCTTAGCCATTCACCTTTCTCCCCTCCTCCCACTCCCCATATACAGAATGTCCTTTAACCAAAAAGGCCGTTTTAACTGTATGGGCCATTTAGGCTGTATGGGACCTACCAGGCAGTAGTTAGTATTTTTAATTTTAAGCATTTTCAGGTTATTTCAAGATAACGTTGCAAATTAACAGAGACAAAAAATGTAAGTCATCTGACACGTGCAATCAGTAGGATAGAAGCAAAGAACCAAAACCTCATTAACTTTTTATTGGAACTACAAAACCATGGGGAGCTCCCACTGCTGGAGCAGCAAACTGTAAACCCTGATCCGAGTGCAGCGTGGAGCTAGGCTAACCTTGGTCCTGGGGTGCAATGTCAGTTTAGCCTCACAGGAGAAGGTAACAAACTTTGCGTAATTGTAAACCAGTAAACAAGAACACAGAATTTTTAATCCAGGAAGAACATACTGTAAACAATGGAGTGCAAAATAATATTTTAAAATAGCAACTGACAGCATCTTCAGTGAGCCCATCATTATTATTTCCGTATCCCAGCTAAATTGGTAATGAGCCCCAGTGCAAAGGCATGGCAGCTAGATTAGAACAGCCAGATTAAAACAAAACAACCGGATTAAAAAAAACATGCTGCATAATGCCATTTGTAGTCAAGCGTATGTTAAACTAAGCTGATTTTCTTCTGTACTGATGGTACTAAATTCTGCAATAGCATAGAAGAGTTACAGGGACAATCATGGAGTCCGAACTATTGGCGATACAGATCCCCTCCACTAGGTACCACACTTACCTTAGAAGTTTCTGTTTTTGTTTGGTTGACAGTGATTTTAAAAATTCAACTTCTGGATCATCATCTCCTTCACTTGCAACAAATTCCTAGGAAAATGTGGTAAGACATTACGTTCTTATATATAAAAAACAATCTCTTCATTCAGACTTCTGTATTAAAAGTGATGCCTCTATGTACCTTATTTTTGCACAGGTACAAATATATTTGTATTACTAAGTCAGCTTAAGACTCTTTGGAAAGAGCAGCAAACTCGCTGCAAAGTGAACTCCCTCCCCGCTTCTGTCTCAAAGCTGAGTAGGTGTTATAATGTGGGGGTTATACAACAGGAGTTATTAGTAACATATGAAAAAATCACTGCTAGGGAAAGAAACATTTCTGAAATAGTTAATAAAAATGAGCCAATTTTGGAGCCCACATGATTCCCCAGGATAAGTCACTCCATTGTTATCATGCTTGGATGAATAGGTAAGATGCTAGTCCTGCTCGAACCCAGAGTAATTTAAGCAAATTACTTTTCTGTCTCGGTTTAGTCATTAGGAAAATGGGTATTAACACGTCTACCTCACTGTTGTGTTATTAGTCTTTAAATGTTCATAAAATGTTCTAGCAATGCAAAATACCGTAATCATATAATCTACATACAGTAACGCAATCAGCAAAGCATAGCTACTTTGAAGACCCTGAATTCTTCAAATTATGTGCATCTGGTACACTACAATTCTCCACTGTGATGTTTTTAATTTTAGCCACACTCAGGAGGGGAAAGAGGAAATAAAGATTAAAAAGCTCTTCCAAAAAAACCCCACCACACCTAACATAAACCAAACATACTGATATCACTGCAATACATTTAACAGTGCCTGTACACTACATTTTTCTGGGGTACATAGCTTTTTTAAATGGAAAGGTATAATTCATCTGTGGAGACAGAATGAATTGTTGATTTTCTCAAGATTTCAACAGCTGAGGGCTGTTGTGCCCTCTCTACTAGTGGTTCGACTATCCTGCCATATGAACAAAGGTTATTTCATGGTGCTCAAAGAGTGTATATGAATTTTTCACTTTATATTTTTATTAAAGCACCTCAATTAGAAATATAGCCTGTGCAGTCTAAGTAAAGACAATTAAACATATTCACTCCCAGAAATAATAAATGTAACAATAGTCAAACAAGTAAAAAAATCTTCAGATACAGCATTCCTGGCAGTAATTATTTGTGCATACTTCCTTAAACTTCATCCAAAGGCTAGCATTACATCAGAAGTAAGTGGCAAAACCCCTAACCATCCCCTTTATGAAAAATCCAATTTCTAGTCAGGCAGAGGAGAGATTTAATTTATTATATGTGGTTTTAAAATAAGGAATTTATGATTCACCATTCTGACTAAAATAAAGCTGGAAAACAGTAAGTTTTGGACATTTTTCTACTGGTATAGCTATTCAGCTTTCCTATGGATATGCATATTTGAAAACATTAAGTAGCAATTCACAAGCAATCACATTTAGATTTATAGACATTTTCAGCTTACTGGTAAAAAGATCATTACCTGTGATGGATCATTTGTGGTCAAGTTTCTCCCCAGTACATTTTGTTTCAGTGCAAACCCACTGTTTCTCATCTCCGCTATTAGCTCCGAGGGGTGCATTGATGGCCCTGTTCACAAAAATCACAGTTTGAATGTATCATTTATATCTCTCTACCTTTTTTGGACTCCACAGTAGGAATTCAGTTGAAGCTTTGTTAAGTAAAATCACAGCTAAATCAACTCAATAATCTTCTGCTGAGCAAATAATCAGATATGATTTTCTAAAACAGCAGTCTGGAGATTCAGAATAGAAAATAATTGCATTTTTCTTTAAGTACAAGGGGATTCTCTTATGTAACTTTGTCATGTTGAAAACAATATATTTAGGTAAGTCTAGTATTTTTATTATAGTAAAAAAGCATGGGAAACCTAAAGAAAGCACATTAAATAAGACTTTTAGGTGCCTCTGCTCCACCAAAACAATGGGAAAATGCACTTCTAATATGTCACTAATAAGGCATTTTTCATAATGACACAAATTTTTCAACTTAAACGTAGAAAGTAACCATTATTAGAAACTCAGTATACATATGGAAAATAAATAAATACATGAAAAAATTATCTATGTCCTTACTTATTCCAGGGACCCCCCAAATATGCTGGGTCTCTAGGCTGTTACCTCCTCAGAGATTTCTGTTTTATCAGCTTAAAAAATACACTACATATTGCATTAGAGTAGGTGTTTGGGGTTAGGTATATGTTATCTTTCTTCGCAAACACCTAACAAGGAACAAAATACGGGATGTATTTTGAATCAGAGTTGACTGCATAATTTATAAACCCTGTAACTCACTCTTTTGCTTTAATTGAATACCTGTGATCATCAGAACCTCACATACTTGTCTGATTAGGTACTTTTTCTTCACCCTAAACATACAGTCTTTTGTTAGGTCATTTTCAGTAAATTTCCTTACCAGTTCATTCACTAACCTTACTGTCCATGAATTACCACTGCAGTGTAAGGTAAATCTAAATTATAAGGAAGGTAAAACAAGAGCATGGAGCACATGATTACTATTACTTCAGTAAACTAACTGTAAATGGTAAGATTACTAGTCTTGTGAAACATACTGATCCTGCTTTGTGGTTTTAAGAGTTTCCTAGTTGTGGAAATGGACAAAACTCAAGAGATTTTTAACAGAAAAGTATGGAAAGTAAAGGGAGATTTTTACTATGGAAAATATATGTAAAGTAAAACAGCACTTTCTCAAAAAACTATCAACTTCTTATACAGATATAATGGATATCTGGATAATACACTGCTTACAGAAACAAACAGGCCTATATGTAAAGCAGGAAGGAAGAAGATAAAACTTTGAAAACGGTTTAAGGAGCCCTTGCATTACTGAATTTCTTTTCACAAGTTCCTTATTTTGCCAGGCAAAAGGATTTTCTAACGAGATACCTTTTATTCTTTCCTGAAGTTTACATTTTTATTAAGCAGGGGTTATCCCCTGCCCCTCCCATGTATTTTACCAAAAGCGCTTTTTCTTTTTACGTGTTATGGTGTAAAATTGTAAGGTCACTGATAGTTAATGAATGTATACGGGCTCCAGTGTCTACATTTTTGCTTATTTCAAATTTAAAACCTTGCTTTGCTTGCTGAAATGTACTCTGGCTGGAACAGAAACTGACATTAGACAGAAACCTAACAACAGAATTTGGTACCAGTTGATGTCTTGATCTGAAAAGGCCACATAAACCAGCCATGCAGTTCAGCCAAATACCCTGTATGAGGAAGCTGAATGGAGACAAAGTGTAGAGTCATGAAAGAAGATTTCACCATGCCAAAGAAACCAAAACATTTGACCAGACTGAAGCCTGGAATACCCCTGTTATTCAAAGGCAGTAAGAGTCACTGCCTAACAGAGTAACCTAACTAAATTACCAGGTGTTCCCCCTTCAGTGTCGCAGCATTGTACACATTTTGGTGTGTACTGGATACCTAATTATTCTCATTAGCATGATTAGACAAATAGAGGAATATAACTTGTCCAAATCTATACAGGAGATCTGCAAAAGAACTAAGACAGAAGCCCTAACTTTGTGGTTCCATAGGAGGACTATGGGCAGAATCGACCAGAAAGGTATGAAGGCATATTGGCCTTCAAAAGCACTGTTCAGAAGTATTTTCTAGAAACAAATCTTTCAGGCATTCTTTGTACATAACACTGGAAAGAGGAAAGCAAAATCATTTCCTCTTTTACATAAAAAGCTTATAATGAACGCACAGTACTATTGATTTTTGTGCATTTGTGCCCAATGGATGTCAGTTGTGCTCTAACACAGAGATCCACACGAGTGAACAAGAGACCTGTCAGAGTGGCTGCTCAAGCTGGGATCCAACACACAACCACATGCAAACTTTTGAGTTAGCTTCCACGTGCTTTTTAGAGATTAAATCAGCACTAGGTTTAAAAAACAAAAACACAGGTATGCTTAGAAGGAAAGCAAGCCAGGCCAAAAATAAATTTATGAGACTTCTGTTTCCTTGTTTACTAATGACATCAAAGAGACATTCATAGCTCCATCTACAACATTTTAGTCGCAACATGGTATTACCATGACAAGGACAGTTAACAAATCACTGTTATTCCTGTTTTGTGGATGTATACAAGCTACATCAAATGCACCTACAGAACCTTGAGACTAAAATGGTTTATGAAATAAATTATTCATGTTTTGGTCTCCCTTTAATTGTGAGGGAAACAGTAATTTAGGCTCAGCCTAGCTTGTGAGGAGATGCAAGAACCTCCATGAAGCTTTATTACATACATTATTTTTACTGCAACTAAAGGTTTTAGAAAACACTAGGAAATGAGATTCAGAAAATAAACCAACCCCATAAATGGAAGTAGAGTCAAAACACAGCCCTATTTCACAACCCTTCTGTGTGCAGACCCCAGCCAGGTATGACATAAGCATGCTGTCCACTATGGTTGATTACAGAGGACTCTCTTGTACCATGTGATCTTTGCAGTTTAAAAAACATTAACATTTTTGAGGGAACGACACAGGTGAACCTCCTCACACTTTTTTTCTGAACAGCTGATGCCACTGAACTTCTCAGAAGTTCTGCTGCCCAACAACAGCAAGACCACGTCACTACCTTTGTTCAGGTAGCAATGCTAGACCACAGTAGGGAGAAAGAAATATCTGATCTGGGAAGTCTAAAGAGACTGGTTTTTATCTGGTTACAAGCCCAGGCTGAGAAGTTCAATTAAGACATTATATTTGACAATGGCCACACAACTTAATAGCAAACCTCTATTACTATCTACTTGCTGCAACACAACAATGAGAATCAAGAAAAATTTTTATTCTCCTAATTAAACTCCTTTACTTGGAATCAAAGGAATCAAGTGCTTGGTGACTTTCTTTTCCCATCCATGCCTCAACAGACTGCTTTTGATTTATGCTTTAATGACTTCGATAAGCAGATCTGATTTTCTTTGAAATATCAGTGACAGTTTGAGGTCTCCCAGGATTCCTGGGCACAGTTATTTTATGTGACAGCATTGAGGGTTGTAACACACTTCTTTTTGGGCTGCTTCTTCACAGAGTCTTAAAAGATGTAGGTGCCTAAATGTGTGAGCAAAAAATCACATCCCCATTTCCACACTATAAAATTAAGTAGGGGATTTCTCCTGGCTAATACAAATGAGTGAGACAAAAACTCTAAAAGAAATCCCAAACACTGAACCTCACTTAACAGAGATTTGAAAAACTCAACTTCTCAGAAGTGTCCTTGGCTTCCTTATTTAGGAGCTAAAGCTTAAATTTTGGAGCCACCAGTATACTGGCTGGTAGAGCGCCTCTTCCTTTGTTTGGTATGAATTGATTGTGGAGTCCTGCTTGGTGGAGACACAACTCTGCCCAGGGGATCAAACTTGGTTTGCCTGGTAAGCCAAAGAGGTAAATCTTTTCACCCTGTCTTTGGCTTATGACTACATTTATGTCATCACCCTCCAAGATCTTCAGACAAAACAGTACTAATATACTTGATAGCCATATAACTTCATCTGGTTAAGTTCCAATTAAGTCATAAACTGTAAAACAGATTGTAAGATTGAGCTGAGAGGCTCTCAGTTGGCTAAAATCTGGGAACTGATGTTAGCTAAGTATTCTTGAACAGCACCCATCAACTTGCAAAAAAATCACTCCTACATCAGGCATAGAAAAATACTTTGTGTACTATGAAGTGATGTCCTCATATATGCATTCCTGATGGACTTGTGAGACTGTCTGTGAAGAAGCTACCTGTGTGAACTCATGCAGGTGAAAACACCTAGAGATGACACTTACGCCGTGAGTTGAGAGAATGTTAGATACAAGAATCCTGTAAAAATAGCTGATTGCTACAATTTCTGACTAGTCTCTCAACATTCTTCCATCAGCAAACTAAAAATAAGTTCAAAGTTACAATGTTTCATCATCTGTTTCTTATTCTTTCTGAAACAAGTCAAATACAGTACCTTGCTATTTTTGAATATGATTGTCAAGCTTATTTTCTGGAATTTACATTTTGATAGGGAAAAAAAAGAAAAGGAAAAAAAACCTTTAAAACTTTTCCAGATGACACTTGTTTAAAACTAAAACATTTATCTGCTTTAAAATTAATTCAGAGTCTCAGAAAAGCTTTTTACCATATAGTGAAACTAATTGCATGCTGATATCATACTTATTTTTATGCATTAAGACAACTGACAACTTCGTAAGTTTTCTACAGCTACTTAAAATTATATTAAGAGCTTGCACAAAGGAGGCTCCATAGTTAAAGACCCACCAAAGGGTTTTTAAAATATTTTTTCATGGCCTTTATAATTCTCAAGAAATAGTGTTGTCAAGCAAATAGGCTACAGTTTCTTCCTGCTTCTTACTTCCCATAGAAGTTCTTGCTGCGTTCATTCTCTGTTATCTTCTGTTTAAGATACTATTTAAGGAAAAAATCCAGATAGCTCAGTTGACTCAGAGTTGTGACACAAAATCTGGAAACTCAAACCATTCAATGAAGCATGAAGAGAAAGATTTTACTTTTCACAAAGTACAACCTGAGTGCAACCTTAGCTTGACAGCTGTTGGTGCATCTTTATAATATTTGTATAATTAAATAAACAGAAGAGCTGTAAACAGAATTTTTCTGAAGCCTATATGAGCATCAATTATACTGGATTGCAAAAGGATATCACACTAGGATTTCTACAACATATTGTAAATTTGCTTTTTTGTAACAAAGAGCACTCCAATTTCTTATCACGCTTAACTGAGATAAATTTTACAGAATCAGTTTTGCTTCTATTAAACAACCAGGGAAGGAAATATAATTCTGGATTTCAGTTACTTAAATGCCTAGCTTACAGCAAGCTCTCCCACCCCGCATTACTACCCCCACTACCATCCCAGAAACAAGGGAAACCTATAGCTGCAATTAATTTTCAATTCTGTCTGTACTTCTCTTGAAGCTACAAATGCAGAGTGTATTGTAACACTCTCTTGTTGCCAGAATGTTTCCTCCAAGGGGCACAGGCCCAGGACTCTTAGGAGAACAATGCTCACCATAACACACCATCTAGCAGGCCTCCATTAACATGTCTAAAGCACATTTTTCAAATTAGCCAATATTAGAGAACAGTATGCTAAAACCTCTTTTCATAACGACTGTGATTAAATACCACTTTTTCTGCAACAGTTTCAGTGGCAGTAAGGACAGACCATAATGTTACGATTGCCGTCCTCACCAAAAATAGCAGTTTTACTTCTGTCTACTCATGATGCATAGTCTTGATGGTATCTGCTCCATTTATTGATAAAAGCTTTCACTGCTGTCACCAGTGCAGATGAGCAAACTGAATTATTCTTTTGCAATCAATTAAGTTTTAAATGGATTTTTATTGTGGAATACACATGGAAAGCAAAGAGATAAGAAGCAGTAATAGTGTAACCACTATTTCCACCTGTGGCAGGGCAAATTACAGTAACCAGTTGTACTTAGGTAGTGGCTGCAGTTATGTATTGCTATGAAATGGACTACTCAGTGTAAAAGTTACTGAAAAAGGCAGTAGATTCTTCATGGTGTCATTTTAATTACAACTTTTTAACCTTTATTTTAACTCATGCTTATTTTGTGTACCATCAAAACAGAATATTTAGAATAGGGCTTTTTGAGAGCTTCCCCTTCCTGAGAATGTGTTCTGGTGTGGGACATCTTTTAGTTTACAGATGTGATCATTTTAATCTAAAAATATCACCATCATCATACTACCAGACTTCTGACTTGGTAATAGAGAGATAACTTACATGAACATAAATGTAAACAAAGCACACTGGCATATCTGCTATCAATTTGTCAGTATACATCACACTCAGTATACTCCGCTCTACCATGTTTAAAAATTAATTTATGAATCAAGGACAAGATACTTTCAAGGCTTAGCCTTTATTACTACATAATTTCTGTTAACAAAGTAGGCCTAAAGCATGTTGCCTTCATTCCTTCTTATATGCATCTTGGACAACATGAGGCCATAACTCTTCCAAACTGAAATTTGATTTTCTGTGTAACGGTGATACTGAAGCCACGCTCTGCTGTTGAAAAATAAATAAGTAAATACTCCAGGGAGCATGCAAACAGCTCTTTCTCATTAACTAGGTTTTAGGAAACCACTCTGCTTGTGGGTTTTAGTTTAGCACACAATCACATGAAGAATGAATATACTCTGAATTCAGAATGCTGCCTTCTCTGGGTGGCAGCAAAGGCATAACATATGATACAAGGCTTTTTAGGTTTTACTTTATAAGAGGAACTAACTATAAAATTAGCATAGACAGTTTTGTCAATACATCCATATACTTTTTTTGTGCTGTCCACAAAGTTTCATATGTAGTTGCTTTTTTTAATGGCTTAAAAGGAAATTGAACAAAAATAGAAAAAAATTACAGACTGAGCCTAACCACACTATCGTCTGTGAACTTTTATTGTGGTTGTGACACAGGTAAGAGCAGTCACTTATTTATCTAATGGACAAAAAGTTATTGTCAAAATTATGTGATCATGATCCTGGTCATGAAGAACATAGCAAATTTATGCTGCCTCTAATAATTCAGAATTGATCATTTTTTACTAATAATTTTTTCATTTATTTCAGAGATGACTGCATTCAGACCACATCTACACTTTCAAAGCAACCGCTGCTGTTGGCATTGAGAGAAATCAATGAATAAAATAACTGGCTTTTAATTAGCTCTTCTTCAGAGGGTCTACAGTTAACTGAATTTAACACTTCAGCACAGAATTTCAGTATAATTTGCTGTGCTTTTGTCATAGGGTATTTCAGAGAATCCTGAGTTTTCTTTTTACTTTTTTTTGAGTAGTAAAAACCATTTAACATTATCAAACTGCTATAGGAATCCGTATTTATTGCCTAAGTGCCAAGCACAAGACTTTTAATAGAAATCTGTATTTTATGCATTCACACCAAATACAGAGGCTTCTGAAACATAAATGGAGGATTATTCTAAAATGCGACAGTTCTTAAACTATGTGAAGATTTAGTTAAGGTTCCTACTGTTCACAATCAAAGGCCTCAGCTGCAGATCATAAAGGAAGGTTTCATACACGGTATGTTTCTACAGGTGACCATTCATACAAATATTCACAGTTAACATATTCAAATACTTTTTCTTTGTTATTATAGATTCAAGAGAACACTTAAATCAATTCCTGCATTCCTGATACAATGCAGATTTTTATCTGTTGGGAAACAAAAAAGCACCATATTTGTCACTGAAAAAAATGCAGTGAGATACTGACAAAACATAGACATAGATTTCCTTTCTTCCTGTCTCCATGTGACTGATAATTTCAACAATTACTGTGGAAAGGAATTTCACCCAAAAGCTAAAGATCAGTTGAACACACTAAGTGATAGCCTGATGGAAACCACAACCACAAGTAGTTTTACGGCACCCAGGCAATGCAAAGAAAGGGCACAAACTCTAGGAGCTGATAATGAGTCTTTAGAAGGCTGCATTTGCATAGACATACCTTGAGTTTCTTTATCTTTGTAGACAATAAGACACTAGATACATACACATGTTGCTCCATTACATTTTTACCGTTATTTGCCTGAATTTTCCACAACATGCTAATCACTTTACAGTACTCTTTCTTCTCAGTAATTTCACTGGATGGATCACATATGGAGCCAGTCAGCTGTAAAACATTCAAAGTAGTCCATAGCAGAGAAGGATGCCCAGCACTCTCCAGGCTTCGGTTTCATAGGCCAAGAGCATAAGAACCATTTTTAGTCTTACCATCCAACTTCTTCTAAGCACTCCATTCATAAAATTACCTCCCCATTTGAGGCACTAGCCTTATTTCTTAAGGTAGCAATACCTTTCTTCATAAGATAGTAATAGATTCCTAGCAGGTTATTTGTTCTAAAAACATACGATAAAAGTTGTAAGCATTTAAGGTTTCATAGTTTTTTAGCAATCCCCTCCCTCACTGAATAAGACAGGCTGCTTGGCAGAAGTGGGGGGGTGGGGGGTGGGAGGTATTTAGTTTGTCCTAACTTTACCTGACCAAGAAAGTTGCAGGCAATTTTGAAGTGGAATAACAGTATTACTTCAAAATATTTTGCACAGAAAACCTACCAGTTGCTGCTAGTAAAGCCAAAGGCTTTTCAGGCTTCAGCAATAAAGCACCGAAAAGCACAAAAATCAACAGATGCTGCTGGTTAATGATAAAAAAGGATTGTAAAAACAGCAAACTTTTAGACACTAGTAACCTGGGGTTTTTTTACTGGTATATATTACATATTTTATACATGCATATATACACAGAGACACACAAAGTCAGAACCACAACTGATGTTTTCATCTTGTCTGAACTTTGAAAGTTAGGATTTTATCAGTAAAAACGCCTGTAAATCAGTTTAGCCCAAAGAAGCATTTTGATTGCCTAATTTAGCTTTGTAAAGAAGTAAATCTTATAAGTTGGTCTCTGTAAGCCTCACAGCTGGAACATTCTAACACTACTTTGCAGTTTCCAGTGATCAAAGTAAGTTACTCTATATCTAAAACTAAGAATTTCATAATGGAAATAATGCAACACCAGGGGGTGCAGTTATCATGAAATAATTACACTCCTGGGAGATTACAGACAAGGCTGTACCCCAGGGGTGTGATTATCCCATGATAACCACATCCACTGAAATTGCCTTATTGCAAAAATAATCTCTATTCACTGGTGAGATATTATTCAATAGGTGCTTTTTTAATGGTAAGATTATTATTTTTTTTTTTGTATGAATTACCAGCTAGATTAGTAAAATGGTCCCAGAAGCAAAATAACTAAGCCACCATGCCTAAATTAAGGTACCAATTGTAATTATTTTTGTTTGCTGGAGCGCTGTAGTGTATGTCACATCTTGAAAGACAGCAGTCTTTCAGTTCTGTGCCACAAACATGCTTTCGCCCTGCAGCAGTTCCACTAGAGTGAACTGAAGTCCATGACTGGTCTTTGCATACAAGATATTCAACACTGAATCCAAAACAGCAATTCCCAATCAGTTTATGTGCAAAGAGGAAGATTACAATGCAGTCTTCACGTAAGATTCAAAGACAAGCGTCCTGCTGCCGAAATAAGAGAATCACATTTTATAGTTTTTATGGGAAAGAAAAAGCCTATATTGGTGGTTATTTTATGATGTAAAAGAATATGTACATAGGCGATCAATAACTCCTCTTTTTCCTCACAGAGAAACAGAGCAGGAACTTTAGATAATGCAACTATCAGACACAGGAGTTTCATTTTCATTCATTTGAACTCAAACATTTCTTCTGAGGCTGAAAAAATAGTCTGAGTCCAAATAAGACATTTTGGTTTACTCTCTTTCTGAAGCAGGAAGAAATCAGAACAAAACACAAACTGAACTTGTATCAAGTGCTCTTGAATTCGGTTCCTGCATTACTTATTTTTTTCATTCAAATAAGGAGTCTACATTCTACTGAAACTTATCGGTTTGGGCATTTAAAAAAAAAAAAACCAAAACACAAAACATTACCCCTTGGGCTTTTATTAAATTGAAGTCACCATTCAGCTAAGACCTTTGAAGGCCCATTTTTTTGGAGGAAGAAAGGGAAGGATGGGGAAAGGCTGCTTTTGCTGGTTTTAACTCAATAATTTGGTTATGCTAATAAAACAATTTTTTTACCCTCATTTTCTGTCAAAAGGTCTTGCTTTTGACCAAGGAGAAAGATGAAAATGTCCCTCCAATTAGGTAAGTGCCAATCCTTTATACGTGCATAAAGATTTGTTAGCAATACTGTGGTTATCACTGTTTGTACTGGTTTTGGCTGGGATAGAGTTAATTTTCTTCATAGTAGCTGGTATGGGGCTATGTTTTGGGTTTGTAACCAAAACACTGTTGATAATGCTGGGAAGTTTCTGTTACTGCTGAGCAGTGCTTACACAGAGTCAAGGCCTTTTCTGCTTCTCAGCCCACCCCACCAGCAAGGAGGCTGGGGGTGCACAAGAAGTTGGGAGGGGACCCAGATGGGACAGCTGACCCCAGCTGACCGGAGGGATATGCCAGACCATATGACATCATGCTCACCAATAAAAGCCAGGGGAAGAAGGAAGAAGCAGGGATGTTCAGAGTTACGGCGTTTGTCTTCCCAAGTAACTGTTAGACATGATGGAGCCCTGCTTTCCTGGAGATGGCTGAACACCTGCCTGCCATTGGGAAGTGGTTAATGAATTCCTGATTTTGCTTTGCTTATGCATGGAGCTTTTGCTTTACCTACTAAACCATCTTTATCTCAACCCATGAGTTTTCTCACTTTTACCCTTCCAATTCTCTCCCCCATCCCACCAGGGTGGAGTGAGCGAGCACTGTGTGGGGCTGAGCTGCCTACCTGGACTAAACCACCCTGTTTCCTTTCCAGGTTAATTAATCCTGTTCAGTAGTGTTCCTGAGAGCAGCTACCCTTCCACACTAGAGATTTCTAAAGACTTCAAAGTTATTACATGATGGAATTCAGTCATGAGTCTAATTAGTATGTAATAAACTTCTCCTGTGGTTCCTGAACTTGTATGTATGAGATGTTTCAGTCCTTCTTTACAACAGAGCATCTGAAGTTTCTCCCATTATTGTTCTCTGGTTAGAAACACATTTGGGTAAATGCATGAAGACAGCAGTGAACAAAACAAAGTCATCTATTTTCCTGTGTGTTAAGTGTGCTTCTCTAAAGCAAAAGAACAACAATGTTCATAAGAACAAGGCCTGTTAAAAGTCTCCTACAGGGAACCCAGAGGATTTCTTAAAAGCTCCTTCTGCAGAAATTAGTAATGCCAATGTCCTTATAATATCAGATTCAGAACCATGAGGCCAAGGGTTCCCAAGCACCGATTGCTTAGAGATTCATTACCAGCCAGGACACTTTGCAGTATATGGATTAGCATCTTCCAATGCTGTGCCAATGCATAGTGTGCTCTAACAAGGGAGAGTATTTTCAAAGTTTGAAGAATCCTAACTAAATTTAGGTAGTGTAACTACCATGCACTGCCTAGAAAAAAAAAACGATTGAGTTCAGTTTGCAAGAAAAGGATGCGAGATCATCTTTTATTAGGATGAAAAGACTATAAATCAGAGGAAATAAAGTGCTATCAAGTAAATCACTTTGAAGTAATAGAGCTCTTTTCAAAGACTTTACAAAAAAACTCCAAAGATTTGCTCTTTAAAAAAAAAGTTTCAATGACTTATAGCCTAAATTTGGTCCTTCTAATGCAATTAATTTCATAAACTAATTGGAGTCCTGCTATATTGACTACTGTACTAAAACTTTATTCTGGTTTCACCTTTATTCCTTATTATATCTGTATCTCCCAGATGTACCCCTTCATTTACGAGACAATATTTATATTTCAATTTCCTGACACGCAAACTAGGAATAAGCTTTCAAAAGCTGACTTTCTACATATGGAATTACCTCTTGACCTTTAAAAGTATTATTTGCTCTAATAATTTAGCTCAACATTTTTCAACTCTTTCTTGAGAGCTGGTTGCAAACATTTTTTACACATTTAGCTATTAAAAAGCCCAGTCAAATAAATCAAATACACATTCCACACTTGCTGTGTACTATAAGCAATCACTCCCTATCCTTGAAATCCCTATTCATTGTTCTCTTCAGAGGCACATATTTTCTTCTACATTCTAGAAACAAACAGACAGCTTCTGAAAATTGTTCTTTGGAGTTCAGACCTTACAAGCCAAGTGGTTTTGTACTTTTTTTTTTTTTTTCTGCTGACAATCACAATAAATTAAAACTCTGGACTATTTACATGTTTTTTTACTAGTTTTCTAAGCATGAGGAGACACTTATTTGTGACACATGCCAGGGGGGTGTAAGGGTGGGTGAAAAGCAAGTCAAGTGCTTTTGTTTGTTGTTTTTTTTTTTTTTAAACCTAATCATCAGTTCATGAAACACAGAAAGGTTTCATAAAAAGAAGGTATCATAAAAAGTCTCTGTCCCTTACAAAGCAGTATTTTCTGCAGTTCTAGGCAATCTAAATAAGAACAGTGTGGCAACAGACATTTTTGCAGTACTATAAAATAATCAGAAAATAATTAGGAATTTAGTCTAGAGACATAAAACCAGCTTAGGAGTACATGCAATTACTGATAAAGAGAAGCTGGAAGAAGCAGCAACTGAGGAGATGTGTTGTACAGAGGAACAGAAGAAGGTTCTTAGAGGTGGATACCGATTCAGCACTAGGGCTAGGAACAAATAAGTAGAAGTAATGATAGGAAACAGCAAAAACTAGAAATGGTCAAGACAAGATTATATTCTTGGGGTGTGTTGATCAGAACATGATAGAATTTGTCTTTTTAATGTGGCAGTGTCTTGTCAGGAAATGTAAAAACACTGTTTTACCCTCAGTGTAGGTTAATTTTACAGCGCTAACTGCAGATCTACAGCACTGTTAACAACTGGGTAGAACTCTCAGCAATGCAAAGATAATGACTTACTCCCAGCCCAGACAACACAGGACTGGTGTCAGGGTTTAGTAAAAGAAAAAAAAAATTTTTTTTAATGTGTGACATAAGGTTTAACACATGACATGGATGAATTATGAGTCTTAAGAGAATGAGTGAATTCAATAACTTGTGTTCCCACTTAACTGTAGTGCTTCATTTACATATGTGGAATTTCCAGAAGTCAAAGGAGCGTAATTTAGCTTGTTATTAGATCAGATAAAGTTTTAGAAAAGTTGATTAAAAGATTGTATTCCTGAGGTTAGAAAAAGCAGACAACCTTTTATCTGATGATCTGATTAATTGTATCAACACTTCCTATAAGCCTTGTATCTGCTACTAAATCAAGAATTTAAATTGTTTTAAACTTTACCTACAGTGTTTTTACACAGTTTCCCTGAAAGAAAGAGAAAGTATCAGTACCATTACAGCTGACTATTCAAATCCAAGAACGGTGTCTTACAAATTATATATACAAACCCTGATCTGTCGCCCACCCCTACTCCCTGAAATCCTTCCTCAGCCTATTAAAAAGTCTATGCTCAGCATAGCGCACTGTCTTCCAAATTCCAGAGTCGAAAATGAGAGGGCATTGGTGGAGTCTAAGAATATCTAAGTAGTTTTACAGCACTTTACTTCATGCAAAATTAATCATATGTGCTAAATTCCACTCTTTAGGCTTAGAAAGACAGTTTGGAAACATCCACAGCAGTCAAATGTTGCCTATACCTAGATAGTTCAGTTAGGTTTGAAACAAGCAGTTAGTCTTATATTGACACTGAAAAGTGTCCGTATTACACTGTTATGAATAATGAGTCCATTTTCAAGTTTGTGCAAGCACGTACAACTATTTTCCACTTTCCCAGCCAAACACTCCTAAAATTTACCACATCATTTGAACTGGGCAGTGAGGGGGAAGTAATTTCTGCAGCACAAAAGCATATCTGACATGCAAGAGCTGCTCAGTATAATTCTATTACCCACCAAATCCTCCAAGCACAGTTTCTTCTAAGGTAAGAATGAGGGAAGAAAATAATTTAATGTTATAACCTACCAAATAGAAAGGCTGAGAATGTCAACTACAGGATGGCTAATACAATGGTATAATCACCAGACAGTGCCTAAAAGCAGAGGAGTGTAAGAGGCACTATTTCCTTTAACTTAAGGCTTCCAGGCCTCATCTCAAAGAAATGACTTATCTAGGTGATCTAATTCTGAAAAGCAAGATTGTTGGTAGGCTAAATATGTAATAAAACTAAGAGCTGCTACGTAAAATAGATAACCTTAGGAAAGACAGAAGAAAACCAGATGTTATCAAGTGTGCAAGTGTAATGGTATCCCTGCAAAATTGAATACACAACATGGCACATGATCTTAAAGCACAGTACAGCAAGGCTGAAGACTCACCCATGTTACCAGGTGTTTCTTTAACGTGCCACAATTTTAAGAATCTTAGAAGTATTACAAACTTGGGTCAACTTACAAAGTAATGTAGACAAAAAAATTATTCAATTTGAATGTTTGTATCCACTTCTTTAAACCTCATCTAACACCAAATGCTGACTTCAAGTAACAGGAAAGCTAATAGAGGGAAAAAACAATTGTAGTTCAGAAAGCAAAAAGAAGCCAGCTGAAAGGAAACCAGGCATTTGGAAATCTAGGTTTCAATTGCTTGTCCACTTACAGAAGCACAATTATGTATATAAAAAAACCCAAACCTCTCCTTTTTTCCAAGTGATTAACAAAGATATACTGATATATTCCAGCTTTTCCAAGCAGTTTGCCTGAATCTGAACTGGGACAGTCTTTGACAATCCATTACATTAATTTTTTTTTTGGTGACACAAATGTCATTCTGATGTAAACAACCTCACTGCAGCTTCGCAATTTTTGCCACAGATAGAATCAAAGCAACAGTCATTGCGTAATCTTTTTAAAATGTGTTACTAAGTAGAAAATTAGGTCCCTGTCACTTGAAATAATTAACTTGAAATTGTGGATCCTACATTTGGAATTGTGCTGGTTTTGGCTGGGGTAGAGTTAATTTTCTTCATAGAAGCTAGTATGGGGCTATGTTTTGGATTTGTGCTGAAAACAGTGTTGATAACACAGGGATGTTTTTGTTACTGCTGAGCAGCACCTACACAGAGTCAAGGCCTTTTCTGCTTCTCACCCCACCCCACCAGCAAGGAGGCTTGGGGTGCACAAGAAGTTTGGAGGGTACGTAGCCAGGACAGCTGACCCCAGCTGACAGAAGGGATATGCCAGACCATATGACGTCATGCTCAGCACAGAAAGCTGGGGAAAGAAGGGGTGGGGTGAGGGTGGGCATTTGGAGTTATGGTGTTTGTCTTCCCAAGTAACTGTTAGACATGATGGAGCCCTGCTTTCCTGGAGATGGCTGAACACCTGCCTGCCGATGGGAAGTGGTGAATGAATTCCTTGCTTTGCTTTGCTTGCATGCACAGCTTTTGCTTTGCCTGTTAAACTGTCTTTACCTCAACCCACAAGTTTTCTCACTTTTACTCTTCTGATTCTCTCCGCCATCCCACTGTGAGGGGAGTGAGCGAGTGGTTGTGTGGTGCTTAGTTGCTGGCTGGGGTTAAACCACGACAGGAATAAAGAAGCATTTTCCCCATTTCATTAACTCTTTGAAATATGATAAACTTAAACCTTCTAAAATTAACATGATGAGTTCCCCCAAAATTTCTAACCAGCACCTTTAAAAGACATTCACTGCCTACCTGAACCATCACTGGAGACTGAACTTGCGTTAATTCCAGAAAGGCCAAATAAGGGACATTCTCGATCAGTGTTTACATGACCCCACTTGTGGCATTTAATACATCTCACATTCCGCACCTAAAAGGGAAAAAAAAAAAAAAAAAAAGACATAATTTAATTAACAATACAGCTTAACATTTACAGAAATATCTATGCTACTAGGCGTAAGAGAAGCTTTTAAACTCACTGAAAAACAGATGATAAAATTAAGAGAGTCCATGTCAATGTTCTGCAGTTAGATAGTATTTGAAATATACCCAAGACATCCACAGAGTGAAATTTATGTAACTTGCCTGGATACCAAATGGCTGATCTCTGATATTCATATCATCCTTAGCATACCTGTTACACAAACACAAAAGAAAGCAAATACTCAATTCACTATTTTTTTAAAGCCATCACATACAAAACTACCTTTTATTGTTAAGTGCACATCCGTTTCAGAGATATACTTCTGGTAAATGTTAGTTTTAACATGCTTTCAAATATGGATGTAAAGTTCAAACAAAAACTAAGTTGATCAAGGAAATAGTTCCAGGTTTACAGGTTCTACTAATTAACTGCCAGGACATGACAGGATTACACAAGTGACCTGCTCAAATATAAGAGTATAAAAAAAAAAAGATACGAATGGTATAAAAGTTAAATAAGAAGAAAAAAAAGTTTTTATTCAGATAGAACACAGACATCTTACTTTTCTCGAGGGGCGACTTTTTGCCATTCAAATTTGTATTCAGTCTCTCCTTCTTGCTATAAAACAGAAAACATGGTAAGTTTGAAAAATTTTTTTTTTAATACATTTTAAGTAAATAGGAAGAAAACAAAGAAATAATGCAATGAAATACCTCTTTAGCTTCCTCTTTGAATTTTCAGAAATCATGGAAAGAAAAGACATGATACATTAATTACGCATGTAAAATGCAGCTAGTGTCTAAGCTGGAGACAAAACATGTTATGGTTTATACTAATACAATACTGCAAATACTCAAAAAGTAACTTTATTTAAATAGAGTGCACTTATAAATAATTGGCCTCTACTATATGGTTACAAATCCTGTAAAACCAGAATCATCTTTCAAAACTATATTGATTTGATATACAAGTACAAAAACCTTTAAACTCTTCTCGCAAAAGTAGCAACAATACTTAATTTAAAAATCTTCAAAAAAAGGATTTTTAAGCAAAAAATCACTACTTTAAAATTGCATTTCCTCTATTAAGGGATTACTTTAAGAGCTTTTAAAGGTAAATAACTGCAAAATTTGCTCTATAAGAACGAGCCCACCCAAGCATTTCCAAGGGTTTTCATGCAAATGGGAAAGATGCATTTGAAGGGGAATGTGTTTTCTTTTAAAGGGAATACATTTTCTTAGTTCTGCACTTATATTCAGATTTTGCTAAAATTAAGTGACTGATATGAGTATCCACCAGGTACTTAGTAACTTCTGTTTATGAATCTACTAAATACAGTCACAGTCAGACCCACCAGAGTCAGGTCAGCCAGCAGTTTTGACCACAGAATCTCAGTATTTATTATTTATTTAACTTCCACTAATTAACTTCTTGCTTTGGTATCTCCTACACTTGACATGCATCAAGCTGAATTATGGGCAGAACTTTTAAGCAAAGGTGACCCTGCTATTTCTAAAAAGGAGAGTAGGCCAAAATACAGGTTTGTGTTGTCTGAGTCATTGCCTTGGTAAGGTCTAGTCCCCCCCATCCAATGGCTTTATAATTGGCTAAAGAAACACCTTTGGTCAAGGACAGAATTTCTGCTGTTGCCAGGAAAGATATTATATCTGTTTCTAACCCTTCATGTTGAACTGTTGCTTAAAAAAACCCCCAACCATTCTCAGTCTGAAAGAAATTAAAGTATTGTGAGATCAAAATTATTACATACTATGTATGCCTGCATAGTCCTACAGGAAGAACTAAAAATCATACCTTCTAGCATTACCTCACTATAAGCACACTATTTTAAAATAAAAGACATTGTGCTTTTTTCTTCAGAATGTTTTTAGCTTTGCAGTACTGTCTGCTCACGATCAGGAAACTGCAGTACCTTTCTTTGCTCCAGGTGGGGCCTCATACATGAAATTAAGACCATTCTTCACACGCTCATCACCCATAAGCAATCTAAATAAAAAGGACAGAGTTTGGGGTGACAAAACAACCACATTGGTATTACTTAATAATACTAATAAAAAAAAGAAATGTGCGGCAGGAAATTGTTACAACAACTGGCAATTTTTCATTTGTTAATTTGAGTAACAAAAGCTGAACATCAAAAAACCCGAGAGAGTAGTCAAAACTTTTGCATGCTCTGTTGTGTACCAAAAATCACACATTTCAATCACAACTGAAACGTAACTCTGTGTCTACAGAATTATGAAAGCCAGATTTCTGTGTGACCCAAACATATCGTTATACAAGGTTACCTGCTGTTCTGTGCAATGCAACGTATTTTGAAATGAATTAGAAGACACACACAAGCCACTTTAAAGAAGTTCTTGTGACCTCTGCTTAATCAAACACTAATTTATGAGTCGACATCCTCTCCTACTACTGTGGTCAGTGGGAGACAGTATTTCAAATAATTCACAATGATATGTCATTCACTGCCATGAAAACAAGAGACGGTAGGAAGAAGTGTGTGATCTTATGCCAAGTCTCACCTATTATCATAGGATTCCTGTTCTTTCAGATACTGTTGCATTAATTCTTCTTGTTTCTTCTTATCATATGATATTTTCTGTTCCGCCATCCATACCTAGTTAAAACAAGTAACTTCCTGCTTTAAACAAGTACAAAAACCACTGCAAAATGTATTCACGTATAAATACTTAACTGGCTTACTCTAATGAAAATACTTGAGAAAATTCCCATCCTAATCACATAAAATATATTATTTTCATCCAGCATTTCAACAGACAAACCTCACACAAGCAGTAACTTTGATAAGCTACAACTCCAACAGCATTTAAGAACTGAAGAGATATGAGAAAGTTTAGTAATTCAAAGGGAAAAGTAGGCTCAGAAAACACCCTGGGTGTCCCACTGCCTTCCCCATAGTGACGCCTCCTCACCTAAGTCTCACCAGACCCCAAACCCCAGGTTCTCTCGGGAGCTCCTGGAACAGTACAGTTCTGGGGAAGAGACCTGGAACCAGGTCAAGGCAGGTGTGAAATATTAGGAAAACACGAGCACATCGTGACAGGTGGGAGTTTTCTTGGACGGTGTACGGTGCCTATTATTTATCCAGAGAAACAGGTGTTGAAAAGCTGGAGCCGGGAAAAGGCGATAGTTATACGCACCTGTGAGCCAGTAAAGCCGAAGCTTCAAGCATTTCCCAACTTTTCTTCCTGCCTCTTCCCTCCCCCAACCCGGTCCCACCACAGGAAGGCCGACATGCCCTACCCGTGCCGTTGCGGTGCCAGGACCCTGTCATCCCCACCTCCCACTCCCCGGGACGCCGCCCGGCCCCGGCCCAGCCTCCCGGCCTCCCCCGGTGCGCAGCGGACGCGGCCGGCCGGCTGAGGGGCCGCGGCGCCTCACCTCAGACCAGCCGCCCGGCAAGGGCCACAACGACTCCCGCCGCCGGCCCGGCCCCCCTCACCTTTTTGATGTTGGACTTGGAGGCGGGGTGAAAATCCTTCTTGCACATGAAGTTGGCGAACGACTTCCCCATGGCGGCGGCGGCGAGGGAGCCAGCGGCCCCCCGCGCTCACACGGGCCCTCGGCCGGCCGCCTCCGCCGGGCCTTCCGGGTCGGCGGGCGGGCCTTCCTGCGGGCCGCGGCAACGCCGCCGCCCCGCCCCGCCGCCGCCACAGCCGCCAGCGGGCCCGGGGAGCGTCCGCCGCCCGCCGGCGCCGCCAGCATGTTCCCCCGGCCGCCGCCACGCTCCTGCGACACCTTCGTGGCGCTGCCGCCCGCCGCGGCGGGGGGTCGCGTCGTCTTCGGGAAGAACTCGGACCGGCCGGCGGACGAGGTGCAGGAGGTCGTCTACTTCCCGGCCGCCGCGCACCCGCCCGGCGCCGCGCTGGAGGTGAGGCCGCGGGGCACGACGAGTCCGGCGGGAGACGGCAAAAAAAACACCAAAAAACCCAACCTTTCATCCCCCTTTCTGTGTATTTTTAGCCCGTGGCCGATTAATCAGGGGGAGACGCTCGCCGAAGCGATGGCGTGAAAGGTAATTTGTTGTGTGCTCCGACTTCTTGCAGTGCACCTACATCAAGATTGATCAAGTGGAAAAGACCCACGCCGTGGTCCTGAGCCGTCCCTCCTGGCTCTGGGGGGCAGAGATGGGGGCCAACGAACACGGCGTGTGCATCGGGAACGAAGCGGTGTGGGGCAGAGAGGAGATCTGCGACGATGAAGCTCTCCTCGGCATGGACCTCGTAAGGTTTGCACAGGCTGTTTTGGTAAACGGTACTGAATTCGGAATTTGGTTTTGAAACATTTATTTTGAGTTATGTGTGGAAAGAGGTGCTTTCACTTTCAGAAGACACGTCAGTCTCTTCTGCTGTTCTAGCTGTGGTTAAAAATAAGTATTCCTTGGCACAGGCATTAGGTCTCTGCCAGGAGCTGGAAGCCCGTGAAAGGTATCAGGTGCTAGAACAGAATCTGTCAAGGAAATCATCAAACGTTTTTCTCTCCACAAAGTTTATACTAAACTGAACCAAGACTCTTAACAAGAGCACAGCTGGACTTCAGGAACTAGTGGTCGGGCCTTCTTCTAGGGCCTGTACTGATTTCCTATTTCCCCCATCTTTCATGGACGTATTTTTAAGTTTGAGTCTTAGCCACGCATCTCCATGTAAATAATGACAGCTTCCTGTGCCTGCCTTGCTGGGTGCTAGTGTAGCCCTTGCTAACCTACAGCAGTCAGTCAGTTCTTCTTGGTACTGTTTTCCCCAGTCCAATACCCACACGGGACCTGCAGGCAGTTCCTAGGAGCCCCCTCTCTGCCTTTCTGTATTTCCATTGGGTTGTTTTTGCCCATGCCAAGGACATAGAGGACCCACTTCAAACGAGCCCTTCAAGTGACTTGCTCCTTTCTCTTACCAGATCATACAAGCATCAGGTACATAGAGAAATAGCATTCCAAGTCAGTTTGAATACTTGGGCTGAACAGTTGTATGTAAAGTTTGTAGTTCCAACGATATCTTCCTTTTGTTTTAGGCTTGGACTGGAGAGAGCGGACACAGCTGAAAAGGCTCTTGCTGTCATAGTTGATTTGCTAGAAAAATACGGACAGGGAGGAAACTGTATGGAGAGCCACATGGTATTTACATACCATAACAGTTTTCTGATAGCCGACAGAAAGGAAGCATGGGTGCTGGAGACATCAGGAAAATACTGGGCAGCAGAAAAAGTAGAAGGTATGGATGATGCTCTTTGTTTTAAACATTTCAAATGCAGTGACAATTAGCAGTTTTCCACTTTTCATTTACCATTTCATTGAGGCATCAAACTAGCCTCCAGCTATGCACACGTGCCTGTGAACAACAGGAATTGCTTCCTCAGGCATCAGTGTGGAGTGGCTAGCAGTTTCAGAGGAGCTGAGTCACAGGGTGACCTTTTCAGAGTCAGAGATGACCACTTCTGCACTTGGAAAAGAGAGGACAGCAAGAAGGTCAGCATGAGAATGACAGCAGTACATATGGTCTTAAGGATGGTGGCAGTTGATGACAACTTCATTTGGTGACAGGGTAACACTGATGGGATTGGTGCATTGGGGCCTGAAGTGGCTGATCCTTCCAGTGGACTTAGAGGGACAAGCTATGTCTTTGGAGGTCTAAGAGGAAGAATGTAAAGATGGGAATAATCAGGACAAAACCTGAAATATGATGTTGGCAATAGAAGTAAATGAGTCAGAACTGAGTGGCAGTGGAATTTCAATCAGAAGGATACATATAGCCAGGGAGAGAGGGCCAAAAATAAACCACAGAACTCTCAGATCTTGTAGGAAACTCTTCAGTGCATAATTTGCTTTAGTAAGCTAATTGTAAACAAAAGACCAAGAGAAAGCATTCGATGTATTAAAATGACTCCTTCCTCACCTTACACACAGGAGGCGTACGGAATATTTCCAACCAGCTCTCTATCACAACCAAGATTGACAGAGAACACCCAGAATTGAAGGAATATGCCAAAAGCAAGGGCTGGTGGGACGGGGAAAAGGAATTTGATTTTGCTGCCACATATTCTTATGTAAATACTGCCAGAATGACGACATCCAGAGGCCGATATTGTGAAGGCTATAAACTTCTGAACAAACACAAAGGTATAATTTTTTTTTTTTTTAAGATATGCAAAGCATTTAGTGAGCTACATTAATTTAAATCATATGTTATCAGACATCTGATGCGGGCAATCATTCACATGATTTGGTGAACCAGAACTTACTAGAATAACTTTTTGCCTAAAGGAGAAATGCTGAACTTGAAGTCTTCTATTAATTTTTGCCAATTTGTTGATGAGGAAAAATTAAAACAAGGCTCACACACAGTAACAACACCGAGAGGTCACGTTATGACCATACTGCTAAATACTCTGTAAGACCTGCTCTGAAACATTTTGATAGGCTAAATATTATTACTGTACCTCTAAGAAAAAAAAAGAGGCTAAAACAAACTCACAGTGGTTTGCAGCCACAAACAGAACCTTATGAGCAACTTCAGTCTAGTACCATTCATATAGGCCTGAGACAACAGCACAGCATTCAGATATCTTGCATTTATTTTTTGACATTGATTTTTAAATCTTTGTAGTTTCACTACAACTGCTGCTGTAACATTGTGTAGTCTAATAAAACACACTGAGAGCAGAACAAAATAATTTTCTGTACTCTAAGCAGGTACTCCTAATCACTAACTTGTTGACTTATTTTTCAGACCTCTACAGAAATAAGCTATAACTTCTCTTCTAACTGCATCCACCTGGCAGGTTTTTGCTGCATCTGTATTCACTTGCTCATTTGAAGTAATTAATCTCAACCAAAATTACTTTGCACCCCTGTGTTTTTTTATTTATTTGGCTGAGCTCTGCCAGACCAGGTTTAGCATTTAATGTGTCAGAATGAATTACCTTTTGCTATCCTGCTCTAGTGATCATTGTAAACCCTGCATTCATTTTGGGAATTGCAGGTTCTGAATACTGAAAGCATTTTCATAATATGTGTATTTACTTGTATTATAATAATGCTGAGATTCTATCAGTGTTTTCATCCTAAATCCTCATTTTCAGGCATTTACCTGAGCCATTTTAAAAATCACACTAGGTGTTCAGGTTATCAGCCTCATATGGTTTCAGTTTGTTTAGATTTATTTTAAATAGTGCCCTAACTAAAAGCTGTTTGGTTTACAGCATCAGTAAAATCACTGGTTTCTTAATCTACCCTTCCCAGCTTTTTCACTCAGTGACATTACAGTTTTTTTCCAGGCTGCCTACCATGTGAAGACCATTTTTAGTTATACATTATTTATATTCCAGAAATTAGGGAATGTATTTCAGGAATACAAAATAATAAAAAAAGTCTAGTGGAAAATACACAATACCTTCTTTCTAGCTAGACAAGTTGCCAACTTGCAGTTGACAAACTGACCGTTGCTTCTTTTAATTTCTTTGATACGCATAGCTTGCTGATTTCTTGAATTCTCTGACTTTCCCAGGCAACTGTGGGAATACTTAAGAGTGTTTCCTTGCTGAAATGTAGTGCTGTGTGCCTGTCTACAGGCAATTTGAATCGTGTATTAAAAAAAAAAAAATATTGGAGACATCTGACTTAGCAGCAGAGTAATTATTTTAAGAGAAAACAGCAAGGCAGTTTACAAAAAGGATCTTTATGCAGCTAGAACTTCATTGAGAGAAACACTAAAAGATTAAATGGTAGATGATACCTTCAAGTAAAAAAAAAAAAAAAAAAAGTGAATGAACTCATGTTTTTCTTCCATAAGCATACGCTCAACTGGTATACTAAATCTGAAAACTACTGCAAGTGCTGCCTGTTAGAATATTGGATTGATTGGTGATACCATGCCAGTATTTAAACTTCAGTGTACAGCTACACATGAACAGCTATATAATTTGAACACTAGATGCAGAGACATATGTGGAAAGGGTTTGTTTCACCTAATTGAGAAGAAAGAATTATTTTCATAGAGACATTTGGCACTATACCTCACATCATAGGTAGTCGATTAAGACTTCTTTACAAATGGATGTACTGTTGTAGTTTCTGTTGATTCTGAGTATAGAAGATGTTGTTACTCCAGTGCGTCCTTTCAATTGTCAACTTGAAGCCTAAGCGCTTTGGAAGGTCAGATGATTAAAAAACCCAAAAGTGACAGTCTTGCTGTTTAATTTTCAAAGTTACACACAAAATCCATGTACAGTTGTTATTATTTTTGTATTTCCAAAGCAACATAGTGGTATTAACTGTGTACAAATACCAATTACTATTATAGTGATTTATCTTAATTTCCACACAGTTTTCAACCTTTAATCCAAGCTACTAATTTTCTTCTGAAAAGTTACTGTGCGAATGACCTTGTGCTAGCCATATGTATTCTACCTTTCTGGGAAACATCGTGTGTTGTTATCCTCCCCCTCTTCTAAGTCATAAATGTTATAGCTCATTATCACCTACTCTTTGAAATAAATACTTTGGGGAAAACAATAATATTTTTAAGTGTGTTACATATTAAGGTATGCTGTTAGGATGATTTTTTTTTTTCTGCCAACACAGACAAACTAAAATTGGCATTGCCTATTAAAGGAAAAAGCCAGTTGTAGAGAACATGCCATTTAGTTGGTATTGTAAGTAGTACTGTGTGTAAATAATTGTACTGTATCTTAAATAGGATCTATCACTTCTGAAATAATGATGCAAATTCTTCGTGACAAAGAGAGTGGCATTAATATGGAAGGTGGATTTATGACAACTGGAAGCATGGTGTCCGTATTGCCTCAGCAGCCTAATCTGCCATGTATTCACTACTTTACTGGAACTCCAGATCCTGCGAGGTGATGTAGCAGCAAGTAATTAGGATAAAGAGTTGCAAGTATCTAAATGAAAAAGTGTTGCAATTTGTCTAATTATATTCCTTTTTGCTTTTCTTTTTTCCCCTGAAAAAGCACAATCAAAAAGTAGGAGGAACATAATGTATATTATGTACATTTTAATGCTATCTACCAACCTACTTAGTGAAACACTGCTATGACACTGACTTAAACATCAGTTAGGAGATTTTTTTTGTTTTTTAAGACTTCCTTCTTAAATGAAGAAATTAGAAGAATGGGAAAAAAATACATCAATCTGCTGACTCAACAATTTTAACAAAACTGTATCAGTAAAGGATCTCTGTTCTATTTTCTCTTTCTAGGTCTGTATTCAAGCCTTTCATTTTTGTGCCCAATATTACTCAGTTATTAAAAACTAGCTCCCCTACATTTGGTCATGATGATCCAGTTAAGAAGCAACCACGTTTTCAGAATAAGCCAGATCGAAGACATGAGCTCTATAAAAAACATGAAAGTGCTGCTGTAGTTATGGAAACTATCGAGGTACGTTGATTAAATTAGATTTCAGTGCAAGCAGGTGGTTTATATAAGCTCCTTGCTCACATTTTGTTAATGTGATACCATTTAATGCCCTTTGATGGATTGCAAAGAACATTGTAGTGCACCAGAAGCTCATTGTCTTGGCATCTGGCAGGCATATGTTTCAAACACTAAAAAATGCAACTAGCACTTTGCTGTACTCCCAGGCCTAGCCCCAGACAAGTATCTGTACCGCTCATCTTGCAAAGCAGCAGGCCACACATACTCCTGCACCAGTCAGATCATGGGGAAATGCTTGAGCAGCCACAGGCAAATATACAACTCCTGATAAGAGTACTTAAAACTCTTTAGGACCCTGGTCTCAGATAGTAAGGAGGGCATGCCTTTTATCATGGCTTGGTACAGACAGGAAAGGAAACAAGGTCACAAAGATAGCTGGACACAAAGGTGAAGCAGGGAGGTAATTGCTTACTTTTAACAGCAGTGTCTCTCCTGTTTACAGATACATGTTCTAAAAAATAAGACATATGCCCACTGAAGTTTTGGTAGCATAAATACCTAAAACAGCTTTGTTTATTCTCAATCCATCAGACAAGGATGCAGGGAGATGAAGTGAGTGCTAGATATTGGGAAAGATACCTAAGAAAACCTGTCACGGTGCTAACTTCTGCCAACACAAATTGTACCCTAGAAACTATTAAGAGATTAAAGTACAGACAGTAGAACAGAACTTTGTTAGGGTGAACACTGCATACTCTGTATACTTTTTAGTGAAATACAGACATTTCTTTTTGCAGGCCCAAGGTAAAGAAATGCTGAAAGAGATACAGGAGTTGGAGAAACAGAAGATAAGTGAAATGGAATCAATCCTGCAAAACGCATGTTTTGACATTAACCAAGTGGTTAACCTTTTTTCACAGTGTGTAGAAGAAGAACTTAAAATATATAGCTAAAACTACCATTTGAATGTGGTAAAATTCAGTTTTATGATTAACTTTTCTAATGAAGTAGCTATATAGATTACATCTTATTTTCAATATACTGGTTAGTATGGACGCAGATTCATATTTAGGCCAAACAGCTTTCAGTTGTATGAAGCAATGCTGAAAAGGCTCTTAAAAGCTAGGCAGTGGCTTCATCTGTATGTGGCATAAAGCTGTTAGCAGAGATAGATTTCGTCAACAGATGCAATTAGAATGTAATTGCTTGACTAAAAACAACCCCATCTCTGGATGAAGAACACTAACTCAGATTTGGAGAACTCAGTTCTAGCGTACACACATGTAGCTTTCATAGTCAAGATAATTGTAGCAGAATTTCACATTCCCAGAATTGAAATGGCCGTGCTGAAGGACTTACTTTCTGAAATGTAGAACCTATTACTTGCACTTGAATAAAAAGGAAAGTGATATGCAAGTCAAGTAGGATTGATATTCAGCTGTTTGAGAAAACCATTCTAAGGTACATTTCATATATGAACCTTCTACTCCTTCAATGTAAAATGAAGCTAAGAGTTCAAGGTATATTAAAACTAAATCAGTTACAATTTTACCATGATTTGTTGTTAAGTCCGATTACATGGAATTCAACAATGCAAGCATCCTGCAAGTTACCACACAATTTTCACTTCCCTGTCTATTCTCCCCACCCTGATACCAAAAAATAAACTTATTTACATGCAATATGATTACTGTCAAATTAATTCTGCAATACACTTTATAACATCATGTGGGAGTTTTTTAATGTTTCTCAAATTGTTACTTTTTTAAAATCGGGCAACTAGAAAGGAAGAGGTTGGGGTACACAAGTATATATATATACTCAGCTGGACATTTGAAAGGACATTTACATTTTCTTTTCATTTCATATAAAGCCTTTTAACCACGACTTGTCTTGCCAAAATTACTAGACTATGGAGTAAATTTAATCAAGCTTTTTGCCCTGTCAGGAGCTTTTCTTCCCTGATCCTCTTCAAAAGTAATGATCAATATGTGACGCTACTTTTATTATCTGTGGCAAGGGACAAACTGAGCAAACAGAAAGATGATTCTGGCTTTACTACATGATCAAGCAGGATAAAAAGTATGACTGGAAGGAAAAAAAAACCCCCAAACAAAACCCGCACTTCTGTAAACCTTCAGAAGAGAACATCTAACATGAAGTGGAGCATTAGAGCTGCAGTAGCAGTATGTGACATGACACAGCATCCCCACAGAAAGACACAGCAGACAACAGAAAGACCATTCTTTGATGATTTTTCTATAGTCAGTTTCTAGAGTCATCTCAAATGCTAAAGATGGGGCTACACACATGCAGTTTTCTCATTTTGTAAACTGTTCTATCAATCACCCCACTGGTAAAAAAAGTAAGTATAGACAAACAAAAGCAGAATGAGTAAGAAAATTGAGAGCTTTGCAGAATTTGTTCTTCCTGATCCTACAATGAAAGTAGAAGTTAACTTGGCATACAGATCCACAGCAAGAAACTAATGGGTCAGAAAAGGTTCTTGAGCTTTCTGGTTCTAGTGATCCTGTATGTACCAAGTGGCAGTAGCAAGTAAGATTGAGTAGCAGGTAAGACTGAAAGTAAGCTCAAGTTGACTGTGAACCTTTTGTGGCTGTGTTGCCACAAAATTTCTTAGAAATTCAATAGTACAGTGGATATTTGTGAACTGGGAGGTATATTTAATAAAAATTTTTCTGTATTTACCCGTTTTCCTCATGGATGTCTATATCTGACAATTGTGTGTATCTTTGTCCTATTTTTGATCATGAGCTGTTCCACACTAGCTCTTTGATAACTTCAAAGCATCAATAAATGCCAGGTAAAACTGTGCTGGAAACCAAGGTATTAGTCAAGTTTACAGGTAGCATAGCAAAACAAGAGAAACAATTTTATGCTACAATGCAATTATAGGGAAGTTACACAGGAATGAAAGTAGTGTAGGTGGTAGAGCAGGCCTTTAAGTGAACTTCTTGTCCACTTAATCATGGTGTGGCAATTAACCCTGTTAAGCATCTTGGTCTGGTTGTAATATAGGCAGATACAGTCCAATCGTTCCTCTAGCTTCTGTGCTGTTTTTTATTTACTCGTCTACAGGATACAAAGTAAAACAATGTGATGTGTGGAGATAGATCAAGTGATGTCCAAACACGCAGGATATTTTGGTACCTTTTTTTTCCTGGGATTTTATCCTCCTAGTATACATGCAGCGTAAAAACAGAAAATGAAGATGAGATCAGGAGGAATAAGTAACCCTCCCTCCCACAACCCTACATTAAAAAAAAAAAATAAAAAATCAGAATGTCCTCTAGAGGGCAATCTTTGCATGTATTTCATCTAGGAATACCTCTTACAGCTTATTTTAAAAGGTCTAGAGATTTATGAAGGATCATTATTAAAAAAAAAACAAAGCAACTGTACTAAAATTGCTACCTAGAAAACGAAAAGTTTTATATCCACTCCTGTCCATTATCACAATTATTTTGAGATTAGAGCTAGAAAAAAGATCCAGTATTCCACTGGAGTCTCAACTTACTTGTTCAGGGGGTGTTTTCACAGAAGTATAACTTCCAAGTTAACTGAGACTTATCCCAAAATAATCCACCTTCAAAATAGAAGAACTTATTGCATCACTGACCACGTCTTTAAAGCAAAGCTATTTCTAACCACCAAAAATTCTCACATCAGTAGATCAACTATTGACAGACATCAAATTGTCAACTATTTTAAAACTTGCCGATGCTCCCCGGTAGAAGCAAGTATTTATCAGATAAAAGAGTTACTCAGCTTTCTAAAGCTATTAAAAATCTATTCTTAGCTTCCAGAAGTACCCAGTGATTTAGATTATCATATCCTGTATTTCATTCCTGGTTTCTTTAGTCTATTTATTAACCATCATAAACTTTCATCGGACTAATGGGTATGATATCAGCAGTCACAATGTTGTAACAGTTAATCTAACAGAATTTGGTGTCAGTTGTTAATTAAAGGCGTTCTCTTCATTAGATCTGTAACAGGGAGCCTTCTCTAAGCATAAATTTTGAGCAATTTCTTACTTAAACCAGATATGTTGTATTCAAATCTAGGGAATAGCAGAGCCATTATAAAAATGGGAGGCAAGGGCAGGGCTTGATGATGAAAATGAGAAAGACAAGAGTGCAAGAACAATGACCTCACATAGGACCATAAAACTGACCTAAGATCAACTTCTTGAACATTTGAAGAATTTTTTTTTTTTTTAAATTGTATTTGCTAAGTAGATGATAATGTGAAATATTCCTAAAGATCTGTTTAGGCTGTTAGATGAAAACTGGTATCTTTATGTGAACCCCCATTAACAAGTCCTCTGCCTACTTAAAAAGCATCAAGGGTGGATTTAAGAAATACCCAATTTGAAACCCAAGAGCCACTTTAACAAATCTCTCAGAAAAACACATTTGTCTTAAATCTTGACATGCACACATAACATTCTGACACCTCACATCACATCAAAGCTCAGAACTCTGAAATCAAGTACCAGATTTATTGACAAGTTACAGTATTTAGAAGCCAGACATACTCATGGCTTCTGCTCTTAAGTCACATATATCTAATTATTCCAAAACATTTGATGTAGCCATCTTCAGCAGCTGTAATGGAAATATGCTATTATTTTCCTTTGTGGCCACAGCCTGATACAAATGTCAATTATTTTGTTGCTGGAAAACATTAAAATATGTCAGTTTGTATAGCATACATATGCAGTAGGATGCAGTTACGTTTCTATGAACACTGCAGAAGTGCAATAAGACTGACAGTAAAAGGAAGTATTTTTCCAATATAAGTCTTGCATGGAGTTATAGCTACCATAAAACAACTGTTTCTTGAACAATAATTTATGCTGCTAAAATCACTTTTCATTCTTAATACAATGTAGATGCATAAGTAGCTATAATAAAAATCTGTGTACTAAAAAAAAAGAAAAAAGGGAAAGACTTTTTAAAAAAAGGACGAGGAGAGTTATTCATATGCTTGAGCAAATAATTTTTTTTTTAATACCTAGGTTCCTTTCCCCCACTATATAAAATTTTTATATAGACATATAAATGCTGTTCTTGCAGTTTTAAAAGGGCAGCATAATGGCTATCAGATACTACAGTTTGTCTTTAACCTTTTCAAAATACTGCAGAAGACATACAGATTCTCAGATTCTGCCTTCATTGCACAGGAATCTGAATGACACTAGAGTAACTATTTAAACATTGTAGGAGGATACCTGAGGCTTATTAGAAACCTGTGTTAGGCAACCAATACTAAAATTTTAGTATCTTTAGCTACCCTAAACCCTAACTTGGATGTTCAGTTAGGATTCTTTACATAATAGATTTAAAAGTCATTGTATTTCATTTAAAAGGTTTTATGATTTGATAAAATTTTTCATCTTGACTTGCACAGGTATCCAAGGCTTCCATAACATCTTCATTTGAATCTGGTACTTCTGAATTAAACTGGAAAGGCTAATTTCAGAAGGTAAAAATCTACTCCTGCCAAAGCTGTTACTACCACCATAAGGCAAAACTTCAAAACCAACTGTTTATATGAAATTCCACTATATAATTTCCTAATCTGGGGGAACAGTGGGTATTTTTATGTTTTTAATATTTGGTAAATTTGTACAAAACCATTATTTATTTCACTCAATATTTCCTCAGCTTTAATCCTCTGACATTGGAATCATCTTCACAACAATTCTACTTCTACAAATGGAGATTTTTTCTTTAAGGGAGAAACAAACCACTTGATCTGAGGAGTAAACAGCTAGAAAAAGTTCCTGGTGTTAGACAACAGTAGAGTAGTAAAAACTGGGGTATCATAGAAGAAATCCTACTTCTACGAGGTCAGGGGAAAGCCTGATCGTAAACAGGAATCAATAGTTCATCACACTAAAATATGGAAGACATACAGCAACGTGAAAAATACCTCTCAGTCATGGTTTTTTTCATTGTGGCACCAGTCACTAAAGCTGCAGGTATAATGCCTCTATAATACAACAGTGACACATATCCTTTTACTATTTGTTTTGCTCAAAATGGAAAAAATGCTCTAAATCCAGCGCATCTCCTTTTGTTCTAGTTGCATTCTGTTTGGAACGCTCATTAAATATCACTTGCTACCATTTCCTTCAGAATAGACACAAGTAGAACCACATCTCTTAAAAAGAGAGAACAACACTATTCTCTGAGAGCCCTGAGAAAGAAATACTTCCAATTTCAGTGGTGAAGGCAGAGGAGGAGGTCACACTCACCCCTAACTGCCTGTCCTCTGCCTACACGCTAAAGTCAACGGCTCTCAACTGCAACTGATCTCTTAGGAATAAAGCGGTAATACAAATATTCATCCCGAAATTCAAATTCATTCGTAATATGCTGGACGACGCCTCCTTTCATCAGTCTGTCTCCATACATCACAGCTTCACCACGGTCAGAGGCAAGGCCAACTTGCATGAGCCAGTTCACCAGGTCACAGCCAAAGAAGATGCCAGTGGAGATCTTTGCACCACACCTGTATGTCAAAGGAATGATTCACCCACATGTTCTGTAAATCTGGTATCACCACTGCACGATGGGGAAAGGCAAGGAAAAATAGCAGGAAACAAGGAAAGACATCATGATAGTTAAGAGCATGTTAGAAAAGAATTTGCAAGTTTTTTATATTAGGGACATGCCAATGTTCACTACCTTTTCCTACAGATACTTCAATGAGAAGCAAAATGAAAGCACAAAGTTATTTTAGGCTTGTGTAAATAAACTTCAGTGAATATAAGTAGCACTTTGCCTAAAAACGCACACAATGTAATTCTATTTCTTGGATACTTACTTCCCAGGTACTCATTAGCATGACCATTTCTGCAACAAAATATCTGATTTGAGTGCAGCATGACCGCAGCAACAGGGGCTCAATCTGCACTTTCATTCCATTTTATAGTTTCTCTACAGCTTTAAACAGACACTAACTGCTTACATACATTGGAAACAAAAACCATTTAACTTGCATATCTGGTTAAATAGTTACCACACAGGCAGTACTATGAATAAACAAAACCTTTACAACAAGACTAAACTAATTTTCTTTTACATATTTACGAGGCAATGCCACTAATATCTACCTAGTTGCAGTAAAAATACCATTCAGAAATTTACCTGCAGCAATGAATGTTTCTGGTTATCTAAAATCTGCTCTATGGAACCCAAGCGCAGGGTTTCTGAAGATGATTAACAGCTACACAAGACAGCAAACCCCAAACTTCTTTCTCTAGTTTTTTTAAGTTAAAAGCAGCAGTAACACAGAGCAAGTGTTAACATCTATTAGCAGAGAAGCAAAAATTAAAATAAATAAAAAATACATGATTACAAGGTCTCAGTTACAGTATGTTTAAAATAAAGAAGATAGGATCAAGTTAGATGAATATTTAAAATGAGAAGATAAATACTTTAACTCACAAGGAGAAATAAGACATGAAACCAGTTCCACATAAACTTAATATTAAAACAATGAAGTAACAAATGTCAGATTTTGATGTATTCTCAGGTGGATATATGATTAATAAAAACCACAAAATCCAACCAAATGAACAGCCCAAAGCCCAAGAAACCACATAGCAGTAGAGGCACAGGAAACACAGCTGTAAAGCCTGTCCTATTTCAAAATATTTTCTGATACATCTTTTCTGTCTGGCATGAAAGAAGCAAGTCCTTGAACTGACATAGTTCATTTCTCCTAAATGGATAACTTTATTACTTTATTTCTTATGGAACATTACTGACTTCTGAGGAGACTGAATGAAATCATGATGCTGTCAAAAACAGTTCTGGAATGTGGTTTCGGATTACCTGACCACTAAAAGACCACCCCATCCCACCAACCTAGTCCTGCTTAAAAGCTCACGTGACAAGAAAAGTAGAAGTGTCCTATTAGAACAATTCTTCATGTCTCCATTTCATACAGTAAACATTTAAATAAAGGCAGAATCTTTTTCTTGTTCCTGCTGCTTCTGTCCACATTTTTCTTCTCATCCACCTACAGATACCTGAATACATAATCCTTGATTTGGGTATGATAATTTGCCTCTGAAAGCTTTGCTGATCTCATAATTTGAGGTTTAGGCTTCATGAGAGGAATGAGCAAAAGAAATTGTATGAACTCAAAAGGTGTAAGGGCCCCCAAAACCACTATAATCTCACATATTGAGTGGCCTCTGAGTACACACTGACATTAGTTTCAACAGTTTCACCTCCTGTAAAAGCTATTAGTAAACATTCCATCACATAAGTACTGACACCTTCTTAATCTCAAAACAAAACAAATGAAGGGTCTCAAGTTTGACAAAACTCATAGACATATGCACTCTATTACAGGCATTATCATCTCCATTTTTTGAGAAAGATCTTCTCTCCTGAACAGCTAAATAGAAAAACTGGGGCAACGCCTTAACAATATGAAACTTTTTTATAATTTATATAAAACCTAGATGGGATAATGTAATAACCTGCACTTCAATGTTTCAGTGTGAGACTAGAAACATTTCTCTGTTACTGCTAAATTCTTAATCCTCTCCTTGAGGTTTGAATAAATATGCCACAACAGGAATCGCCCACAGACAGATTAAACCGCATTTCATTATTTCCAAAAGGTGAGTTATAACCTTTGTAACAGGTTATATGTGCAGGGAGGAACCTTACCTTCTGCCTCTGACAATACTTTTGACACAGTGATCTCTATGATAATGAACAAACTGTTGACAGGTCATCCTGATTTCCTCAGGTACAGAGGGATCTGTATGCCCTGGTGCTTCTCTTCCTCCCCAGAAAAATTCAAGTCTTTTTAAAAAAAAAAAGAAAGAAAGAAAATAAATTAAAACCAGCAAATCAACCAGAGGCATTTTTAAGGAAACTGCAAATAATAGAACGGAACTCATAGGAAGCTTGTCACAACTCTTTTACTGGTTTTGTGCCCAATACTTTATCTACAATCTTCCTAATATACTTGTATGGCCTTTGAACACTGAGAGGTTTTATTCTAGGCACAGGCAGAAGGAAAGACAGAGAGTAGTTGGGATCCAGCTTTAGCTGCTGGAATCACACTGCAGACAGCTAACTCTGAGTTAAAGATGGCTTTGTACAACTTACACGTCCACAGTGAAAGTGTCCATCCACACAATGAACTTGCATGAGGTTATGAATACAGGACTTTAACACAGTAATGATATAATCTGGTTCAGCATTCACATCTAAGTTTTAATTATCAGCTGAAATTATTTCTGAAGATCCCTCACCTCACTGATCCAATCACATACTTCACCATCATTTGCCAAAGATTTTGTCATAAGGGAGCCTGTGGGATTTTTGTCTTTGGGAGTCATTAGGACAGCAGTAAAAACTCATGCACAGTGAACTGCAGTTAGCTCTCCACAACTGGGAGATAAAAGAAATTTGGAAGACCAAACAAATAGAAAATGGAATACAATGGCACTGAACAGCCAATACCTTTTAAAAATTATTATCATTAATTATTAAGTTTGTAGGTGTAAGTGTACAGATTCTATTTACCTTCGCTTGAATGGTAGAATGATTAAATGCTTATCTAAGCCAAAAATACCAAAGCAAATGAAACCCTGGAGGAAAAAATATAGAAAAAGCAACATTAAGCAAAACCTTTTGTTTCTAAAGAACAGAAATAAAATGTTAAAAACTTATTGTCACAACACATGTGAAAAGTATCCCTCATCTCTAGATACCATTCAAAATACATTTTGTTTCTGCTTTGATTTTTAATTTGGGCCTTAGAAAGACAGATTAATACATAACAGTCCATGAAACAAACTCTTCAAGAAACAGTTCAGTAAACCTAATGCTGTGACATGCCACCTGACACTTAAGAATAATCGGCTAAGCTTACATAGCTAGTTATTTAAATCTGTCTTTGAAGAACTGACTTACTGTAATTTGAATGCTAGAATTCTCTCTAGTTAAATTATTTCTCTGTGCCACTTTTGTATCAAAACTACTATCATTACTTGATACTGTAGTGCATCTTGTAGGTGCACTTGTCCATGGATCTGTAAAACATTAGTACGCGTATTAACACTGCCTTGCTTTCACCTTCATAGATAACTGTCCTGGCTTCAGCTGGGATAGAGTTAACTGTCTTCCTAGTAGCTGGTACAGTGCTCTGTTTTGAGTTCAGTATGTGAAGAATGTTGATAACACTGATGTTTCCAGTTGTTGCTCAGTAGTGTTTAGACTAGAGTCAAGGATTTTTCAGCTTCTCATGCCCAGCCAGGGCACCTGACCCAAACTGGCCAACAGTGTATTCCATACCATGTGACGTCCCATCTAGTTTAGGAACTGGGAAGGGGGGGGCAGGGATTCGCCGCTCGGGAACTGGCTGGGTGTCGGTTGGCGGGTGGTGAGCAATTGCCCTGCGCATCATTTGTACATTCCAATCCTTTTATTACCACTGTTGTCATTTTATTAGTGTTATCATTATTAGTTTCTTCTTTTCTGTTCTATTAAACCGTTCTTATCTCAACGCAGGAGTTTTACTTCTTTTCCTGATTTTCTCCCCCATCCCACTGGATGGGGGGGGAGTGAGTGAGCGGCTGCGTGGTGCTTAGTTGCTGGCTGGGGTTAAACCACGACAATAACAAAGCTACCTTGTGCCAGTTTGCACTGAAATAGGCCATGTGCAGCTGGAACAATTAAACATCTAACTGTCAGCTATCAGCCAATGGTGCTGTAACTGAAACTGAAGAGATAATAACTTAAAGCCTTATAGCAGAAGTATCCACGTAGCCACCTTGCACCTATTTAGTTATACTGGTGTAACTCCACAGAAGCGACACCGATAAAGCTTTCTGGTACAAATAAGGCTAAAATCCTACTCTGTTTCCATAGGCATTTGGCATTCAGTTGTCATTTGTACCTTTGAAAGTGTTCATGCACATAAAAGACGTGCATTATGATAAGAAAGCTGTCAAAGCAAAAGAAAAAGCTTGAGGAAAAAAAGGCAAAACAACATAAGGAGCTGGTGACTTCAGCATTGTTTGAGGACTTCAGCTTACAGTGCTTGTAACAGCATCTGCTGCAACACCCACTAACAAAGTAATTTTCAGAACAAACATTGATAAGTACCTGACCAAAATTAAAAACAGCACAGAAGAACTGCAATTCCACATATAGCCTTCCAGGCTCTTGGTTGAACAGCCACCACAAACAACTGGAAAGATTCTGTTAAGAAAAAAAACAACAAAACCCACAAGATTAATTTGATTGTTAAAAATCAAAAACACTTTCTTACTCTTCACATGCTAATAGATTCTTGCACAATTTTCACTGTCTTTGTTTAACAAATCATTCAGATAAAGACAAATCAGAGGGAATAAACACCTTAAACCATCATTGTAGTTAGGCTTAATAGCTGGGAGGAGGGAGGGGGAAGGGCTTGTTCGTTTTTAAACAAAACAATGCAAAACATACCGGTGTAGAGGTCCTGTTCCTCTACACAAGGAACTTGCCTTAAGCATACTTGGGTATTCAACCTAATACAGACAATATTAGCCCTTACAAGTTTGCAGTATTTGTCTTCAGGCCTGTTTAGCTGAGACCAGTGCTTTCTACATATTTTCTGCATAGTTAAGATTGTGTTAAGCTGAAGCACATACCACTCCAGCTATTTTAGATGCCTGACAAGGAAAAAACCTCCAAAGTTAACCCCTTTGGGTGTAAAGGCTAATTCTTTAATGTAACTGGTCTCATTTCATAGTATCTATGTAATCATTCAGATACAATTAAAATAGAGGCTAACGTTTGGGATACCTCTTAAATACAGAAGATGTAAAAAAATATATTAGCATGGAACATATTATACAGGAAATTTGAGAGAGGGAAAACTTCCATTCTGTAATCTAACAGAACCTGAAAAGCAACAATAGCACTCATTACACTACATAGTTGTGCCACACTGTCCTTCTTTGCAGTACTGCATGTTTGTGCCATAGTATTTTCCATTTCAAATAAAAATACTTGCACCCTAATTGTCATCCACAAGAAGTTCAGCTTTGAGAATTACATTCAAACAGAAAGAGTTGTTTCTCATCTTTGTTAAAAATTCAAATTATAACCCTAATACAGGAGCAGCCACCTTCACAACTAGGATCTAGTCAGTAATGATGCTTGGCAACACCAACTTAGCTACATTGCCTCCAAACCCCCACTAAAAGCAACAAAATTGCATTTTCCCATTTCAAGTAAAGTCTTACATTATTCGTCATTACTAAAGCACCTCAGAAATCCAAGTTTCAAATAAAAGCACGATCAGATGGAACAATTTTTGTACAGTCTCCTTCAGAATTTACTTTATATTTTTAATTGATTATTGTCTAGGGAAGAAGACTAGCTCTTGAGAAAAATGGGAAGATGGGCAGTAGTGATGAATTAATTACCAAATGATATAATACCATTTTTTCCCTCTTTAGGGTTCTCCAGTGCAGCTTGCTCACTAACACCATCAGTCTTAACTTTCCTTTAATTTATGATGTGGCACAGAAAAATTAATTTTATGATATCCCTCTTCCAGTAAGGGACCAAATTAAAGCCTCTAATTTATTTAATGAATTGTTACATGAGTAATTGGAAGATTTTTACTGGACTGTCTACATAGCTTTCCTAAGAATCATTCCACCTCAATGAGTTAAACAACACGGGGAGAAAAAATATTTACAGCAAACAGGCCAACAATAAGAAGTAAGCACAGCAGCACATGTCTGGCCAGCTGTTTGTCTCCAGTCTGTAGAAGCTGTTCTTCCTGAGCCAATACGCAGGTTCGAGCACTGCAATGACTCACACACTGATCAGCTGAAAAACAAACCAGAATTTTTCATTAGGCTTCTAACTTACGAACTCCATGAGCAAACTTGCTGAGTTAAATTACCTTGTAAGTATCTGTACTGAAGTCACACACACAAAATTTAATATTAGCTTTGACAATAACCTGTTCAGACATCAATTCTCAAATGAAACAGTAGTTTACATGTGCTCCTAAAATGAAGGAACTTTTTGCAACAGAACTTAATGCAAACTTAGATATAATGAAAAAAAAAGCCACTTCTCAGAATAGTTTTTAAACTTAGAATTAGTTTCTGGAATAAGTATTTCAAATATACCATCAGCTCTAATGTTCTTACTCTGTATCTCAACGTTGTTGAGCTCCATTTATTTCAGTTTTGTGATTGTATTTCGAACATGGTATATCAGAACACTGTCATAATTCTATTAATCAAAAGAGCCAAACACACAGAGAATGGATGCTTGTCTTCCAGCTACAGAGTTCTAAGGAATTCCGAGTACCTTCCTCTAGATGGCACTGAAAATCTTCCTGGCAAGGACATACCTAAGAATTTGCACCAGATACCTGTCATAGCAGTTCAGTGGGACAGTAGAAGGATTAGTTTTTATTGCAGCCAAAGTTACACAAGTGTATCCATTACAATTTGCTTTTACCGATTTATAGTTTTGACATGTTCACTCAGTAGGTCGAAAAAATTTCCACTCAATTGTAAAGTATTTTCTACCTTATCTTTTAGGATAAGAAAATTAAACTGGCCTTCCTCTATCATTGGAAGACATTTTTATGATGCTTGTCTGAATTACTTAATAGATAAAATATTTGGCAATAAGTGGAAAGCTGCATTTTGTGAGAGGAGACATAACTAAGTATGTTTCAGTGTGAAATATTTAGATTTGTTGAAAGTTATGTTGCATCCAAACAAAGCATAAGGCTATGAACTTCTTTGCTAAGGATGCAAAAAACCAAGAAAATAAGAAAAAGAGAAAGGCTGCGCTGCAGCTAGCTTTGATTATTGAAAGTGATGTATGATGAAAATGGGCTGAGCATGCAGTTTTCCATCAGGTGCTGAACAGTCACTTTGATCCGATCCATTTTTTCCTATTTCAGTGACTCCTAAGGCCCCCTTAGTTAATTTTTTTTATCTCTTTCCCCTAGACATGAATAGTACAGCAGCATGGACACTTGATCTAATCTGCAGTAAGTGCTTGCTCCTCTAGATCTTATTCAGGTTTCTCATGCAAAACCTGTGCATGATTACAACAAAGCCTTCAAAGGCCTTTTTAGAAGACACAAGATGTGAATATGAGAATGTAAAAAAGCGTGTTTAAGTTGAAAACTTGAAGCAAAGTAGGGTTATGTACTTCTCAGCATCCAAAGAAGGCAATGATGGAGAGGAAAAGTCTGAATGCTCAGAAGGATGTGTTAAAGTAGCTTAGTGGTAAAAAAACCCAAACCAAAACAACTGTCCATGTTGAGCACTGAAAGATTACTAATAACTATCAGGCAGAAGAGAACAAACACCTAACATATTGCCTAATGGTTGAATTTAATATAAGTTATCTAGGTAGAGTTGAGAGAACAACAGCCCAAACAGTTTCTTTGTGAGAACAACACACATAAATGTTGTGGAAGAGTTTGTTCTATTAAAACAAGGAGACACTACTGCTTTACCTGTCTCAATTGCAGGAACCTTGCTGTCAACAACATTTGTCACTGCTTTGCTCTCTCTAGCACAGGACAAGTCACCATTTGTTGTTTGACAAGAACAGCAACCTATTAAGAGTATACAGTAACAGGATAGTTAGCTTCCTTCACTACCATAATTTATTTTCCAAGTATAACAATATATTCTATACAGCTTTAACTACTATGCTCAAAAATAACCCAAAAGGAGAGAGCAGACTTAATTTTTCCAATTTGCTGAGAGGGTGAATGGGTTACACTACTAATGTATAGAAATATTTAACAGCACTACCACCATGGAAGCAACACAACTACTTTTAGCTAGAGGGAAAACATATGGTAAGTGATCAAAAAGGCTACATACAAACAAGGAGGATTAGAAACACATTGAGTAGCAATGCTCTGGCATATAATTCATTCTTAGAGAGACAGTTTAGTGGGTAAACAATCTAAGACGCCTAGTGGACTGCATTTATCACATCCTTATCAAGATACCACTACTTACATAAGAAACATACATATGCTTTTTTTCCTGTCTACTTCCCCTACCCTTACAGTGACAACCATCAAACTTTCCTTAGAAACATAAACCTAAATCCTAAAGCAGTTATATCTAGATTTTCTTCTGTCCTAGTGTAACACCTGAAGGTGTAAACAACTGTCCTTCCCAGGTCAGAATTAAATTTGGAACGTTATTTTATTGCATCCCGAGCCATTTATTCTTTTACAAATCTACTTTCTCTACCTCTTTCTGCAGATGGCTGTGCAGAAGATCCTGGAGAAGGCTGTGCAGAAGATCCTGGAGAAGGCTGTGCAGAAGATCCTGGAGAAGGCTGAGGCACAGTGGCTGAAACTCGATTCCCCTCACTCCCTTCCACTTCAACCTCCTCCACTTGGCTACGTGGTGAGTATGGGTTCAATACCTCATAGTTCGACTCTTGCCTATTTCTGTTCATGCACATAAGTGAGATACCTGCCATCAGTATACTGATGAACAGGATCACTGCTGTGGTAATTATCTGTTAAAAGAGCAAGGAAAATACACTTAAATACAAAATAAAGGAAAATAGTTGTATATATCTGCCTTTCTAACTTCTGTAGTTTCCTAAATAACTAACAAATGCATCTGAATAAGACAGTTTTCTATATTTACTGCTCTTGCATCTTGTAGCACTGAAAGAGCAATCAGTACATGAGATTTAACTAATTTTCCTTGCCTGAGTAACTCAGGGGGGTTTTGTTTGGGTTTTTTTGTTTTGTTTTTGTTTTTGTTTTTTTTGTGAAGCGGTGACCCCTATTTCCCACACAATCCAAAACCATCCCCTCATCATCATCTTTCCCCTCAGGATCATTAGTGCTCCAGTTTAAGTTCTGTTCAGGTACCTTTTAATTCCAAAGAGGAATGTGTTCTTGTCACCCTCTGGCACAGCTCTAATTTCCATGCTTTTGCCAATGGGGAGCATGCTATTAATTAACCTTTCCTTCTAATCATCTGCCACTGATACCCAGAGTCCACTCTGAGGCTATTCAATATTTGTGAAAGCACCACATGAATAATCCTGAGAGACTCATAGCCTCTTTATCCATAAGAAAGATGGAGGAAAACATGACAAATACCGATGCCAGTGTATTTTACATCCTCTGATAAGAGGAACTATTTATTGGTAAAAATGGTAGTTCATGCTCAGGGACTTTCAACCCATGATTGTGCAGAGAAGTCTCCCGCAGTGCAAGCAGTTACTGCTACACAGTTAATGTAGATTCTATCTATTACAGACTGAAAGCCATTAATTAGCTATTGGATAGTAATAGTTTTAGATAATTATCAAGTGAGTAGACAAATTAGTCACCAGGAAAAGGGCTCTGCAATTCATTACCACTCCTAATCCTTTTCTTTGGGAAGCCTACTCCCTCTTTTTCTTAGTCATAGTTGCCTAAACGTGAAGGTCCTTGTTCAAGCAAGTTTTCCTAATGGTTCATTATAGAAATACATTTTTGTGTCAATCTATAAGCATTCTATAATGATACTGTTGTTATGGTAACCTGTGCTTTGACTGAAAGCTACTTAAATAAGCAAACAGAAAACACAATTTCTCAGTAATGTATTGGAAGTGGCAGAAGTCTGAAGTGATGAGGACAGAACACGTTCATACCTGATATTTTCCATAGAAAAAGGCAGAGTCAATACTAGTGTTGTTACGTTCACCAACAATTAGTAAGATTCCCACCAGAAGTGTTGGGACTCTGAAAGAGCAAAATAGGAAGAAAGTAACCTATTTAGCACGCTCCCACTAATTATACAGGGAAACATCTGAATTAACTTACCCCCATCCAGCTATGATAATAAACCCAATGGGAATCTTTACTGTTTCTCTCTTCCTCAACAGAAACAAAGAGAAAGACAGAAAACCTACAAAAAAACAAAAACAAAAACAAAAGAAATGCCTTGTTTATTATTAAAAAGGGAACTGGTAAATACAGACTCTAGAAACCCTATGATGCAACCTGCTCAACAACCAAGACATTCTTCTCTGACTTTCAAATAGTCCAAAATTGGTTTTCTAGATGTATTCTAAGAAAGTAAAATAGAAACACCTATTATCTTAAAAAAATCATATTAATAATGAAACATTGAAGGAATTCCAGGACATTTTATATTAAACATCCACTTATAAATGTTTAGAAAGGTTCACAAGCGTATAAAAGATGTCAAGAGAATATTTAAGACACAAGTAACTACTTTCTTAAGGTATCAACAGTAGTTGTTCTAGACTGACACTCTTAATTAACCAACAAAGAACGTTGTATTCTGTTACATCATTTCTTGAAACACTGACTAGCGCTTTATAAAAAGTCAATGATAAATTTAACAAAAAAGTTTTACATATTTTTACCTATATAATTATGCATGGAACTATCTTCTGGACCTGCCTATTCTATTCACAGCTCAGAAGCTCAGCAACATTACCCATGCTGAAGCAAAGCTAGTATTTATGTTAGGCTATACTAATCACGAGCTACCTATTTCAGCTAAACATAAATACAACTTACTCCACCACAACACCACGGGAATTAAACCCTTAGACTTCTGGACTCAAGAACAGTATAAAAAGTCTCCTGAATACCCAAAGTCTCCTTTTTAATCATACAGTAAGGTTCTCCAAGCTTCTTGATGCATCTTTCAATTCTGCCTATTTCAAGTAATGCCTTCATTAATCATCTACACCTGCAGAACCCACACATTGTTTTTAGAAACTACAACTGCCAGGGGAAAAAAAAAGTTAAAGCTACTTTGGTATTTCCCTTCATTCTCTATTTCCTACTTTTTTGAGGCACAAAGGTTTAAAATCTACTTAATGCTGAATAATCAATTTTTAAACTCTGCAGTAATTAAAAATCGCCAATAAGATTTTGACTAGCTGAAGGGCAACCCACCACATTCACTCTATTTGTAATTGCTTCTGTCTCAAGAGCAGGTTCTTGTCTTTTGCTACAAGCTAGCAAGGCTGCTGTATCTAGACCTGCTCTAGGTATAAGCTTCCAATAGCAGAAGCAGTGCCTTACACTGAGCCCTGTGTTGCTAGTGCTGCAGCCTGGCACAGCTTACAGGTATGCATATTTGTAGAACTACATACAAGTGAAGTGTCCTGGCTTCAGCTGGGATATAGTTAACTGTCTTCCTAGTAGCTGGTACAGTGCTATGTTTTGAGTTCAGTATGTGAAGAATGTTGATAACACTGATGTTTTCAGTTGTTGCTCAGTAGTGTTTAGACTAGAGTCAAGGATTTTTCAGCTTCTCATGCCCAGCCAGGGCACCTGACCCAAACTGGCCAACAGTGTATTCCATACCATGGGACGTCCCATCTAGTTTAGGAACTGGGAAGGGGGGGGCAGGGAATCGCCACTCGGGGACTAGCGGGGGTGTCGGTTGGCGGGTGGTGAGCAATTGCCCTGCGCATCATTTGTACATTCCAATCCTTTTATTACTACTGTTGTCATTTTATTAGTGTTATCATTATCATTATTAGTTTCTTCTTTTCTGTTCTATTAAACCGTTCTTATCTCAACCTAGGAGTTTTACTTCTTTTCCCGATTTTCTCCCCCATCCCACTGGGTGGGGGGGGAGTGAGTGAGCAGCTGCGTGGTGCTTAGTTGCTGGCTGGGGTTAAACCACGACATGAAGGAACAATTACTCTGAATAATATAATAAAATTATTTCAGTACATTAATCTTTTATTACACTACCTAGGTTCTGCCTAGAAAAATCATACCTGTCCACAGGTAGGTACCATAAAGTGAGCTGTAGAGGAATATAAATACTAGGATCTGCATGGTGATGTCTTTCTCTTTAACAATGAAATTCCATACCACCATTCCAATGCAAGCAATAAACTGGAAAGAAAGGTAGAGATGACATCATTTAAACTGGGAAAGCAGGATGACAAGAAAAACTGAACACAGTGTAATATAGCTACAATAAGCTTCAAAACTCCATCCCCAGATGCACTGGAGTGTGATTTTATGAATTAGATAGTTCCCATAGCAGCAAAGCAGTGCAGCAGTAAATTCGGTATTACAGTTATATCACTGACTATAGTACCCTATTTTCAGGAGGGGGGTTTTTTGACAGCAATTATATAGCTCAGATAAACTGAGAGTAAGGCAAGTCAGAAAAAAATATATAAACTTTATATATATATCTTATAATAAGAAAAATGTAATGCTTTTGTTAAGTATAAACCATTTATCTGAAAGAATTTGGGCATGAAGCTGAGGTCAACAGATGTTTGTTCAGCCAAGAATTATACAATTCTTTACAGTTTTAGTACTGAAGAAATCTGAAAAGATAGGCTGAAATATTATGGAAATAGTAACACAATAGTTGAAATTTTTTTTAAGATGAAAGCTAACTTTGCTGTTACAGACAAGAAGCACCTGCAACTCTCATACATGACTTTTTTCAAATGTGACTCCATGATCAGACCTCAGAGAGTTTACTATATATATTTTTTTTTTTTAAACTACAGAACACTTCAGAAAGCACTACCACACAGATATATTACAAGCACAGACTGCTCTCACTGAATTTAACAGCAGTTGTGCAGTTGACTTTAAGGGAAGAAGGAACATGTACTTTGTAGTTTTCTCTCAGTTTAAATAACAATTAAAATTAATCCAGAGCTATTTGGCTTTGCCCTTCCCTAACCACCAGCCATGCATTCCCACACCCCTTCTTTGCATCAGCACTGGCACCCATCTGATCCCTCAGCAAGCCACTTCAGGGAGCTAAACCAGCATGGGGATTAGTTTTCTATTTAGCTCCTTGAATCATGTCACCATAGAGTCGAACACATGCTGCTGCTGATCCTGGCATTGCTCACTTTCAGACTGGCATAAATTGATACAGAAGTGCGCTCAACAGTATTAGGCAGTAACTAAAAATATATTTCAGAAGCCACTCTCTATTCTGATTGCTTATAGTTCTGTTTGAGAACCATACTACCAGCATCAACTATCATTTTCTTCAAGGGTGCATTTTAAGGCACAGAAATTGTTTAGACGAGTCATACATTAGATTCCCCTACCCTCCATAGAGGGCTACAAAGATATCACTATAGAAACCAAACTTGTAAAAATGTTAAAAGTAAGACTTTAAAAAAACCAAAACTCACAAAACAGAATTCTTCTTACTACTGACCTGAGCAACAAGTAGATTTGTTGTAATCATATGAGGAAGCTGTTTGTATTTCTTACTCAGAAGAACAACAATAAGAGACCAGATCTGTAACATAAAAGAAAAAATTTAATTTAAGAGTAAAACAAAACCCAGATGAACAAGATGAGTATTCTGGCAGACTATGGTGAAACTAAATATACAGCAAATCTTCTTGAAAAGTTTCTTAGCAACATGACTACTGTAGTCAGCTCCACACCATCTGCTGCCAGTCCTTATGCCTCAGCAACTATGGCCAGAAAAAGCAATCCATCTTTGTGTTCTCATGATGGTGAAATATTTCCAGGAAGCACCAAGAGCTTGCCTCTAGTGTACAGAAGCCTGGTTGTTCCTCAGGACATAAATGACCACAGAGTAGCTTGGCAACTTAGAATTTAAAATTCCTCCCCCTACCCTGAATCTCCTAAAATGGTCTGTGACAGCAAGAGGCAGCATTCACTTGTGGCTTCCCTTGAGGCACAGTTTCAAGACAAGAGGACTTCAGTGAGACAACAACTTAAGAAAATTCCAACTCCCCCCAACATGGATATTTTTATTGTAAAAAAGCAAACAAAATAAACACACTATCTGTAGTGCCTATAAAGCCGAAACACAATTTATATTGGACTTCTGGATTATCAACCCACTTTTCAAGAACAGAATTTCTAGGAAAGGAATTTGGTAAAGCTAAATTAAAACTTCCAAGCTAAACATTTTAATTAATAATCATTAATGCTTCATTAAATAAATATTCACTGGCACTTCTGGAACTGAAGTTTGTACGCAGCCTCCATTACTGTGATATCCAAGCACCTCACATGGCTTGATGTAATTATTCCCTGTGGTGTAAGCTAGTACTGTTATTCCCCCACACCCTGTTATTTAAAAAAAAACCCAACAACAAAAAAACCAAAAAAACCCCCAAACTAAAAGGACAAACTCTTAAGCCCTGCACTAGTGCTCAAATTCACTTACCCACCTTTCTCTACAGTGCAGCTTTCCAGCTGACCCACTGCTAAATCAAGAAGATTTTTAACTCCTTCCTCATCCTTCTGCAACAGGATATGACAAGGAAACATGAGTCTCATCTTACCATGACTCAGTTTGCTGCTTATGTACTAAAACTAGCCTGACATGACAGTGTGCTTTTGTATTTCAATTCATCAACACCTACCAGAGAAATGAGGCTGACAATACTTATGTCAAAGCTAACATTTTGCAGTGCAGATGCCAGTGGGTTGGGATCCATAGATGGAATGGTCAACAGCCATGCAGAAACATACATAATAGGTGCAGACACAAAAGTGCTTATCACCATGCCTGAGGTAATCTGCAAAGAGTCAAACAGAAACAAAATCAGAGTTAATCAGATCTCAAGCTAAATAATCTGTTTTCAGAAATACAACCACTGGCAAAATTGTACCTTTGAATTAAACATACATAGACCTTTAACAAATCACCGAGTTGTTTCTATAACAAATTATTTAGAATTTGAGCCAGAAAGTATCCATTTTATACATACAGTGAAACTGAAAATTTTAACAAGCTTCTAAAACAGCAGGAATAGAGAGTTCCCTGCTGCAAACTCTTGCAGAGCTTTTTCATGGGTGTCAAATATACTAATGACTACAGTCTAGGGGTGGATTTACAATGTCACAATTTACTTTTGGATGCAAATATTCACACCATAAATAATTAAGGAAACATGTAGTTATGCAAATACTAATATGCACCAATTCCTGAGCAGCCATATATATTTACATTTAAGTGATTCCTATTTTGGCTTCCCATTGTCTTTCTGCTTTCTAGAATTTGCACAGTGATGGCAGTGTGAATTGATACTCATACTACAGATCTCTGTTTTAAAGAAATTTCCTGAATTTTTGGGGCTCAAGATTTTATCTTGTAAGGTTTACTTTTAGTGTCCTCTTTTTTTTTTCCCCTTTTCTTAAAAAAAAAAATAAACTAAACAAACCAAAAATAGGTAACATTAAAAACAATGGAACTCAACAGGAATGTTTTAATGTCACTTCAAGAGGAAGAAAGGAAACAGTTACAAAATTTGTATTTTCAGTTGAAAAGATAATTGATATCCTCTACTATAAAAAAAAAAGTAAAATGCATTTCTATCGCAAGATTTAACTGAAAGGCAACACAACAGAATCAGTTAAAGGATACATTCTTCCATAAATTTTCAGCATTAATCTAACACTGTTCTTACTGAAGTCAGTAACATCACTTAAGTTTTTTCCTACAGATAAGGTCTTTTGAAAAACAAACAAACAAACAACAAACCCACAACAAAGATACAAGTTCTTTAAATATAAAGTTATCCAAGTTCTTCCTACTAGAGTCACAAATAAGAAAAGTATGAGGATTTATTTATGAACATGTACAATCAAGACACTTGAGACATCAGGAAATAATGCTTAATTAATAATCTGAAATATAATCTACCTTTGAGATCTAGGGAGTACAAGTAAATCTAAGGAGTCTACACTACAGAAAAGCCTACTCATTTATTTAAGTATTTCATCAATAAAGTTAAGCTCAAAGTTAGTATATGTTTGGGAAAAGCTAAATACATACAATTCCTACTTCCATATTAAATTGACTTGCAAATATTGCAACACCAGGTGCTGCTGGAAAAACTCCATAAAGAAATGCATAGTTTGATAAACTGGTGTGGTTGACTATGCTGTCACTCTTGTCCAAGAGTTCCACCATTTCTCTACAGAGAAATGGCATCATAAGTCTGAAAAGAGAAGGAAAAAAGTAATTATAAAAATATTACTCAAGCTATAGCACTAGACTCTTCTTTACTCAGAAAATGAACCAAAAGGAAAATTGAGGTTTGTTTGAATCCTGTTTATGAAAAGCAAAATACTGACATCACTTTGAATGATTGCCTTTACTGTTAACGTGACATTTACCAGCGGATTAAAAATTTTGTCACCAATTAAACCAAAAAAGCCCACAGACAGAAAAAATGGTAAATGTGACAACAAACTCTGGGATATAAGCACACTCTCTGATTATACAGACACATTCTTTGTATAAAGCTCAGATTCAGAGAGGTAAAATATAAAAAAAAAATCCCTCATTTTTCAACTGTTAAAGTAATAGTAGCTATAAGCAGTCAGCAGCTTTGAAATTTAGACCACCTTTCTGCAAGCTGTCTGAAATACAACAAGGGCTCAAGCTTAAGTATCCCATTCTGAAAGTTTTGGCCAGCAAAAAAACCCCTGCATCAATGCTATTTTGTTTGCTTTTAGCAATAACGCAGATCTCGCATAGACTCACTATGTAAGCCTTACACAGGCTAATTACATAAACTCACCAGCAGACCAAAGTGGTAACATTAAAAACTCTTTTTTCCTCATGTTCTTACAAAATTTGTCATTGAGGTGGTTTACAAACTAGGTCTTTACGTTTCCTAGTTAGTTGTACTGATATTCAAACGCACTTTCAAATTTTACAGCATAAACTTAACCACCAAACAATCATGCTATTATGTTAATTGCAGGTCTGTAGCAAATAAAAATATTTTGTTCACCAGTAGCTGAGATATATTCAAGGGAAGATAATGATGGCATAATTTCTAAATACAAATTGTCACTTATTCATGCTTAAAAGTCAGTTTAAGGGTGTAAAGCGACCATTTTTAAGCTCTTCCAATATAGCAGTTTCAAAGATTTATAGACAAAGCAAGGAAAACCAACTAATTTAGAGATGTATTGTGTAATCCAAAGAAAAGACAAATACTAATAAAATAATAGTTAAACTCACACTTGTCTAACTATTTAACTAGTAAATTTTAATTTAAGCTAGTAATTCCCCAAACACCCAATTTGTGACAGATAACCTGCAGGCAGTCCATGAAGCCACAGCACCCCTAATTTTTTTTCTCTGCAGAGCCTGCCAACAGGTCTGTGGTCTGCTAAATTTCCTTTCAAAGTTAAGAGTTGTGTACTACCAAAGAGTTTGGGAAGCACTCACCCAGAATACTGCAAGTGAAACATACTATCACTATAGTGATTTTGGGAAAAAAGCCACCTGACCAGTATATTCAGAGCTTAAAACATCTAGAGAACAAAATTATAGAAGTACATAAATCAAACTTACAGTTTAGCTGTGATGAGAAGGATCAGTGCAACAAACATACCCTTTGTCAGTTTTTTTGTTTGTCCCACCATAGTTAGTCCAAGGTAAAAAAGTGCGGAGCCAGAAAATGAACTGCCCAGTCCGTCAAGAAAGTTTTCAAGGTATTCAGGAATTTTCTGGCCAAGAATAAAGTTTGAGGCAATTCCTATGAAGACCATGAATACAATTGGGTTCTGCAAAACTCGAAGGAGTGCTAGGCCCACTATTTTGATTTTGCTGTGTGACACAGTGCGGTTATCCCTCCACTTCTGGATTTCACAGAAGATAAACCCCAGAGGGTTTAGCATCATAAGAGATATTGGAGCCACTAGGTAAATGTACTGGAGATACTCTGGGTAAGTGGTTTGATATAAAGCTTCAACTAGAAGACAGGAAATGAAAAGTGATGAGTGATAACATTTCAGTACAAAAATACATTAATATTGAAATTAAATTTTGCTGTCTGAAAACTAGAGAAAAATTATTTAATTATCCTTCAGAAGTAACTGCATTTACAATCAATATAAGATGATGTAGTAAGAGAAGTATGCCAAATCACCATTAGGCCACAGTCATCTAATGAACACATTAAAGATCAAAGACTAACTATCCAAAACTATTTAATGATTCTACAAATATTCAACATTTCCAGAAAAAAAGAAAGAAAACAATATAGCAATCCCATGCACCCTTTGAGTCATCCCAAATGCTGAAAAAAAATTGGTTTTAATCTGAATTGCTTTTCCTCCCCAGAAACATGAGAACTGTGGAGAATTAAATGCATCTTTGCAGGACACAAGTTTCTTCTCATCTCAGGGGAGTTTCACATCTCTGGAATTTAACCAGTTTTCAGTGGGTAAGTCAGGTGTGATCTTTCTACATTGATTCAATACAACACAGCAAAGCAACAACCAAATAAAAAATACACTATCATATAATTATTAGTTCATTCTCTGGGACTAGTCAGGACAAGAGTTACCGCTGTAGTTCTGGTCCCTCAAGGAACTTTAAATCACAAGCATTTGTTTTCATTGCTACTACATACTTTCGAGTCAAGGTAGAATTGCTTCTTATTTCAAGTTTGTGCTAACAGCACTTCAAAAATCATGACAAGACTCTGGAAAGATATACAAGATTCCATTCTAGGGTGAATTAAAAAACCCCAATATTTTTAAAGCAGGATGTTATCTTTAACCTGCCTTATAATGTTATTATTTCAAGTAATTTTCAGAAACACGCAAAGTAATGCTTTCCATTTTAGTTTTTCCTACCCTTGTTAGAGAGAAACACATTTTTTCCCCAGGCAGAAGTATCTTAATATGCAGGTGCCTTCTACTTGTACTACAAAGAATATTAAGAAAAGGAAGCACTATTGCATAAATACACCTACTAGACCTTTCTATGGGATAACTTAGCACTCAAAGTACTAAATAAAGTTTAAGATCACTAAACAGCCAACTGTTGCAAGTATTTCCATTTCCCCGTATACTAAACCTGTTCTGTTTCTGAAAAAGTCTTCCCTTGTGACTACATTTTTCAAAATCCAAAAGATTTTTACCTTCATATTATTCAAGCATCTGGAATGACAGGATCTACTAAGTGCTAAATCAGCACTTACTGTAAACAGTCTCCTCTTTAGACTGAATAAACTGACATTCTCAATTAGTTGATTTCCAATATATAAGAAAAGGCACTAAAGTTGCTTTTCCTCTTACAGGCCATGATTAAAGAACGTATACAAGAGCTACCTGTCCTAAAATCCTGAATAAACTGCTGAACAGAACTACCAACCTGTGCTTAGTTACCACATTTAACAAGCCAGTTTTAAGCACTAAATATATTCTGATAAATAAAACCACTTTAAACAGCTGGACACTTTTTAAGTAAATTTTTTTCTAAAACCTCAAACTTTAGAGTTTTTATCCTCCTTTTTACAGAATGCCCATTTCAATCAAATGCAGCTCAACAGGAGTCACGTGTAAATAATGCCCGAGTGAAAAATGTAATAAATCATTATTTTTTGGCAAAGTGAAACTGTATACTTAATACAATATATTAAGGTCTATAAATACTTTAACTGATTTATGAAGTCATAATGCATTTTCCTGGGTAGCAAAAAGTGGAATCAATGTAGATTACTGAGTCAGTGGGTGGAAAAAAAAATAAGAAAACACCCTTAAGGAACCATTAAGACAGTGAAAATAATCCACAACTATCTCTGATGAAAATTTTTCTTTTTATTTAAATCAAGGTGCCTGCTTGCTGATCATAACAAAAAATTGAAATCAAAGATACTTTAATACTTTAAAAAAAAATTAATTCTCCACATCCCAGCTGCTCAAAATTACATATAAATCACACACTAGTTCATGCTTAATACAATTAGCACCACTAACTGAGCCCTCATCCCCACAACACTTCTGCTATACCTGTGCTTTAACAATACAGCACAGGAGTAGATGAAGCTGTTCTGTCAGAGTTGTATCATCTCACCCAGTAATAAAAACCAAACAGACAAAGCTTTCATCATAGTAATTCTATCTGTGTCGGGGGGGGTGCTAGTAAACCTCTGTAACAGTTGTTTTTCACCCCAACATCAGTTTGTAGTGTAGAACTATCGCAACAGTGATTAGAGAAAAACAGAGTGGTGATCTTTGAAAAGTTAACCTGCATTTTAATTTTCCTATGTGCAAATCTTTGTTAAACAGCAAAAAAAAGCATAGCGGTTATTAAAAAAATTACATGGGATGAAAGCTCAGGACATTATTTATTTATTTAAGAGTTCAAACTGCCTTTTTAAATAATGTTATTATAATACACAGATTTGTCAATACTGATTTTTTTTTCCCTTACAAATTTCAACTGAAGCAGCCTTTAAAAATGTATTTCCTTTAAAAGATCAGGTTTTGCTCAAAACACTACCTATCATCATACATAAAAGGAATAAGCAAGACATTCTTTGTTGCCCAGTCCTGCAAACACTTCAGAGAAGCCACTAACAGTAAAAAGTTTGCACTCGTGACAGTGTGAACCAAACACTGGTGAAAATTTGGGAATGGGAGAAGGGAAAGGACAGGATAGGAAATAAACAGCTCTAAGAAATAAACAACCCTTAAGCTTCTACAGTGTTGCATTAAGTATTCCAGTAAAGTTCTTAATGAACTAAATGTTGTGAATTTGGCCAGATTGTACATAGAAAAAATATGAATCACATCTCATAAATCATGAAATACTTGAAGAAAGTACATGTAATCTGACAAGAAAGTAATTCAAAGTAGAAAGAATGTTTTAATTAGAAGGATACAATGGAAATATGTTCAGACAACCTCAAAATAGAAAAAAGAGAAACCCTAATTGGCATTTTAATCCACTACCAAGAAACAAAGACGTAATCCTCACAACCCTATTTGTGATATACTTCTGATTTATCTCAAGAGGAATAAATCTCAGGAGATGCAACTGAGGGAAATAGGGTATTTTCATCCAAGGAAGAATTTTTCTATATTTTATGCATATCCAGCAAATTTGAAGAGACTAAGAAAGATTCAAGATTGTCCTGAGCATACTGCTCTGGAATAGGGAGAAAGAAACTGCCAACTCCTCAAGTAATCTAAAATACAGAGCTACTTGTTGTTACGTATAATCTGGAATTGCATGTTTAAGCTTCTCTTTCGTAACTGTGTTTTCAATTCTGTCATCAAGTAACTTGCTTTTTCCTTTGCTAGAACAAACTTTCTTTCTTATTTTATTCTTAACCTTGTCTAGATGATGAGTGATCTCGAGTGAATTTGAGAGGCACAGAGTACTTTCTCTTCAGGGAGCAGCAAACAAATAAAACATAGGCCAGGCATCCTCTCCAAATGCCTTCCACTCAAGGTGTATTTTGAAGATCCCAATACCTGCAGTGTGCTTTCCCACATCAGCCACACAGGTCAGCCTGGGAAGAGGTAGCACTGGAAGCTACACGGACACAAAACAGCCTCCCAAGGCAGGTAAAAAGCACTGCAATTCAGACAGTAGCAGGTGGGAGAAGCCTGCTACAACTCCAGATCATCCTAAGTATCACAGTATGCATGGCTAAAAGCATATTAACATACCATTAAGAAAACCTATAAAAAGGAAAAAGAAAAAAAAAATCTTGCTTATCAAAAGGGAAGAAAATAATAGTCTTGCAGATTGGGATAAAATAATTTAATAACTGATTTTGCTTGGAATTCAGAATATAGGCTTACAAGAACAAGACTACACATCAATACAAGTTATACTCTTGAATGCCTCTCTGTGTTTTGTTTGTTTGTTTTTTAGCTCCACTGGACTGGTGGTTAGTTATGCACCCCAAGGATGGCACCACAGCCACATAAAATTCCAATTTGATACACACAAATGCAAGTTACCACAAATCACACAGCAATCTTGCTTTTAAAAGACTGACTTCTTCCAAGACTATATCCTAAAGCGTGCCTACTGGCCACAGTAGAATAAAGATTAAGGGATAAAACACGATTGGCTACATAAATAATGTTAAGCAGCACAAAAGTTAGAGGTTTCTTCTGAACAGATTTAAAGTCTGTCACACGCACTCCACAACCAGTAGGCACCAACATTATGGCTGGATGTTTTCTTTCAGCTAAACTAAGAGGTAACGCCAAATCAGTAAAAAACCCACTACACCTATTTCAGAGGCCAGAGGTACGGGCTCATACTTTGCAAAGCAAGGAATTTTGGTCTTGAGGGAAACTCTGGCAATTTCCCACACAGAAAATTGCCTGCAGTAAGTGTAAGGTAATTTATACCAATTTTGAAATTATATTTTAAATACTTTTTTTTTTTTAAATCTGATTTACTTTAATATGACAAGATCATATAGACAATGGTAGTTGAATTGTTTTAAATCCTGTCTCATTCACACCAGCTGGCAGTTTTGTTCCCTTACTAAAACGCACATGGTCTGAGGTCAAGAAATGTGACTTGAGAAATGGCTTTGATAACTCATAACTTCAGTTCAGAAGTCAATTTCAAACTATGGAAAAATAAAAGCAAACATGTCTAGAACACTGAAAAATAATTTTAAAGAAGAAAGCATACTTACCTATTGGATATCCCAGTGCAAAGTCATTGCTTTGTGTAGCAAAAATAGGGAACAAACCTGCTTTGCTGAATCGATTCTCTGGACTGGCTACCAACAATGTTAAAACGCAGACTAAGAAAAACACAGCAGCTTTGGCAACTAAAATACTGTACAGGAAGGACCAATTCACATTAGAAAAGTTAAGTACCACCATGTTTTTGAACAGTAGGGCTGGGAGTGCAAAACGGGACACAAAATTTCCCAGTCCTTTGGCCTGAGTTGATGTAATAATGTTGGCTCTTCCAGCTACGTAGCCACAAAGAATTATTCCAAAGCATTCTAACAGGGCTGGGAAAAGCCTGCTTATTGACATAGAAGGAGTACCGCCAGTGGTATTGAATCCAACTTGTTCAGGCAAAGGAATAGACATATTAGCTGAAGATGAGAGGTTCTTTGCATTGAAGTCTGAATAGCTATCCATTTTCTTTGATCACCTCTTCCAAAAAAAGAGCATGAGATGATCTCATCTGTAAAAGAAATAAAAGTATTTATTTATTAACTTCCAGAACTGTGTTTGTGAATATTTATGGTATTAGGCTTGCTAGCAGAAGAGTTTACACTTACAAGTGCATTACAAATAAATAGAGACAAATAATAAGTAACTAAAGAGAAACAACTCTGAGAAAGAAGAATGCTGAAAAATCATTCCATACACACATAATCTTCACACAACTCCACGCAATTCAAAAAGACAATTGACAGAGGCTAAAAATCCCCAAAGAAATTTGAGGGTAACACCGAAATATTAAAACTAAAAGTAGACTGGGCATTCAAAAAACAAAAAATCCATTGGAAGGAAAGGAGATATAACAAGGATGGTTTTGTTATTATTCTAGGATCTAAACATCATTTAGAATAAATTACAAACTTTCAGCACTTTCCAGTCCTTTCAGAAAACAGCAACTGCTAAATTCTCAGTGTATATTCCTCACTTTCCCAGACTACCATTACAAGCCTAGTTAACTCTCCAACAGAAAAGCACAAGACTCTTTACATACTCGTTAGCAGCTTGTAACTTTCCTTACTTTCTCAGCTCCCTGTCAATTCCCGACTACAATTCTCACATACTCTGCTTTCAACAATCAAATTTTAGGTTTTTTTTCTAACACCTTTTGTTTGCCCCAGGATATCTTCTCTCAGGTCCTCCCTAAACCATGTCCTACTTGGTTCTTTTTCCTTCACAATAAAAATACACTTCGAACTCCAAATATCAAAATCCCATCCTTGACCTCTCTTTAACTACTGCTGTTCACCTCTGCTTTATGCATAGTTGGGAGTCATCCTTCACCTCCATCTCTAGATCCTATTTAATCCAGGTTCTGCCCCTGAAACAATTCTTACCAAAATCCTGAGAGGCCAAAATCTTCTTAAACTCTCAGAATTGGTGTTCCATCTTCATCCTTTGTGACCATCATACACCTTTATCATAATCATCCTCTTGAAATTTTGCCTTTCCCATATCTTTTGTAATTATAGTGCCTCCTAATTGTCCTCTCATCTCTACTTGTTCCTATAACATTTACATGGGAGGATCCCTCTAAATTTCTGTGGGTGCTGATAGGGCTCCTTCCTTGTTCCTCTTTTGTCTCCCTACGTCCTCTGCCTGTGTATTTTCATAAGCACTTACTTGATTACAAGAAGATGACTCATAGATCTCTCTAATCCAGACCTATTTTCTTCTGTTAAAACTATCATTTCAGTCTATCTCCAAGATCTCTTTTGTGAATATCCTGCTGTCAATTCAAGTCCAATGAGCCTGAAACTGTCGTCCTCCTACTCTCCCCAAAAGATGCTCCCTCAGTTACTCTGTGCCGTGTATCTATTTTGCTAGAGGCGAGTGACAAAGGTTACAAAATCCTCTCATTTGGAGGAAATGCAAACCTGCTAAACTTGTATTCATCTATAACTCTGTTGCAAGGAAAATCTTTGCAGTCTATCAGTATCAGTTCTTTTTTTGTACATCCTTCCACAGACAACTCTGCACATCAAAACCCACTTGGTTTCATTTTCTTTTACAGTATAAGCTTATGCCCTCTTAATCTTTTACAGAATAACAAGAGCCCTTACAAGAACATGAGCGCCAAGCAAGGAAGATAAATTTGACCAAAAATTGTAGCTTCTCCACTCTGGCACAAAAACATTTGGCAAGGCCCTCTCTACCTTCAGGAAAGATTTAGAGATCAAATCATCATATCCCTCTTCAAGTTTGTACCTTGCTTTGTGCAACTTTGACCTCTCCCAACATTTCAGTATCATGTGCTAATGATACACTTTCCAGTTGCAAGGAATCCACATATGACACAGTGGCCAATAATCTAGTTAATCACACTATTGCTTACCCATATTCCTACATACAATTCTTTAGGCCCATAACAGTGAAATTTAAGTATGCGTTAAATTAAGTACTTATGTACAACAGATATGTCTTGTGACTCCTGATCTTCGCTTGTTACCAGTGATCCCCCTTGAAAGGGCTGACTATAACACAGCAGGTTCTATATGCAAGTAGACATGTAAAGTCTGCAAATCAGATGAAGAGAAAGGACAATTACACAGGTATTCATCAGTCAATAGCAAGGTCTTGCCAGAAACAGACATGGCTTTGGTGATACAGCTCTGAACCATGTGTAGTCCATCAGCTAACTCTATGTATAAAATTTTGACATGACTAAATCCTAAAGTACTCTGGAAGGGAAGTCAAGATAACTTACCCCACTCTGTAGAGATAGAAAATAAGGCAAAGGTGAACTGATTTGCTCTAAGCCATTTAACATATCAGTGGCAAACCTGAGATTCCCAATTCCCAAACCAGTGCTTTGGACAGCATAATGGCTAGATCTGTGCAAATTAACAACTGGTTTAAGAGTCTTCCCAGTCTCTTTGTATCCTACCTGCAGGGAATAGAGAACTCATAACAGCCAGGTAAATAAGCAAATATATCAAGTCAGAGCAAAGGTGAGATCTTGTATGCTCTGTTTCAGACCCTGGCATCCAGCATACACGTATCCATTCACATGTAGCACAAACTCTTTGACTGATGACTTTTATTTACGCCTGAGCCTTTTAGTAAGCACTCCTACAGTGCTGTTGTAATTTATCTGGGCTGAGCAGCTGCATCATCCAAATCTGTCCAGTAGCCTTGGCTACCTCTTCTCCTAAGGAAAATGAGTCTCACTCCAAATAGGGCTTATTTTAAAGGTTGTATTTTTCTGATGTTATTGATGATACATTCACCTAGATGTATTTGGACCAGGAGCTCAAAGCATTATCTACTACAGAAAGATAGAAAAACTTTCAATAAATGAAGCAGACAATAAACCATTTCTTCTACTAGCAAAACTTAAGGAAGCTGTTGGGATTTGCAAAATGTCTAAAAGAGGATCAGAGTCAGATTTCCAACACTGAATTCTTGAAAGAAGCCAGCCACAGTCTACATTAGCTGCAAGGTGAAAAGCACGTTTTTGGCACAGCCCCACCTCAAATTCTTCAAGCTTGCAGCACTGCATAGAAGTAAAGCTCCTGGCAATGCAACATGTTCAACCTACTCCCTGCTCTGTTGAGGTATTTTCTTCAGCAGTAAGATAAACGTGATGCTTTTTTAACCAAATGCAACATTTGGTCTGTAGCAGAAGTATATTCTGGCTGTATCTATCCCTAAATTCTGCTATTCCTTCTCATCCTCTGTGCCTTCCTACTCAAGGCTCTATCTTTTAACACTGTGTCAATACCAGTGACATTTATTTTCTGATATTCTTACTCACAAAAGCCACAGTCTACATACAGTTATATAGTGGGAAGTTATATAGTCTTTTACCACTATAACATCTCCTTCCTCTCTTTCTCTCCTGAAAAGTGGTTTGAGCTGTCCAGGCTTTTTGCTTGCACAGACTAAGCCGTCACAGGTGAGTCTATCAATATAGCTGCACAAGTCCATACTTTTAAACCAAAATTGTGCCTAAATTAATTAAACACCTCTCTTGCCTCTGTATTAAAATTACTATTTCTTCTCATAAAATCACTACAAGTGCCCTTGTCCCCATGTTATAATTCAGGACTTAAGTAAATATGCAGAAGACTGACTCTCTAGTTGTATCAGTCAGCAGCTAAATCCCATATCTTCCTCACTAGATCAAAACTGACATGGATATACACCCACACATCCTAAAACCATCTTTACAAAAGTGCCACAAATATTCCTGCAGCCTTCCTTCAGGCTATCTTGACCTTGAAATTCACTACAAGGGACCCTGTAAAGTCAGTCAGGCCCAATTTTTGGTGAACAACATGAGTTTCAAAGACAGAAACTGCATCACAGTAAAAGCCGCTACTGGCACTCCTCCAAGGGCTTTGAGTGTGAATCATCTCTTCAACTCCAGAGATGCGCACATCCCAAAACATTGACATTTAACACAGATTTTTTTATTGCAGAGCAGTGGGCATTTTCCAGAAATGCAAGCTCTTGCACAGCATGCTGCTTAACGCAGTGAATACATCTCTCATCCCCTTTTGCTCTATAGGATACATGCATCTACATAACTGTTGTGAGATTATGTAATGACTAATCGCAGATTTAACATACAGCCTTATCACACCTGGGCCTTAACTCAAGCTAGCATCTCACATGAGCGAAAATGTCTTCAATTCATAGTTCTTAATGAAATCAAAGATATTGATCTGATGCAAAACCAGAACCTTATATATTCTACCAGAAACTCATCTGTTCTTATAGTAGATGTAACAAATTAACTAGTCAAATGACACTAAAATAAGGAAATATAACACAGTTCCAAAGGAAAGCACTTAGCTTTGACTCCATAGGACATATGATCTGTGGTTATCCCTTCAGGGATTGAGGATTGATATTTCAGTCTTTGAAAACTCAGCCACAGCTGCATTGTTGGGAACTGCAGGCCAGTAAAGACAAAGCTTTTAGGAATAATACTGCCTCATCTGCTGTCAACTGTGTCAAGCGTACCTGCTTGCAGCCACATGGTCAGCTTGCATTTGTAAGGAAGGACAGTACAGCCAACACGAGAGGAAGCCTGGTATGAAGACCAACAATAGACAGAGAGCAAGGAACAAGTGCAATTTACAATTCCCTTGAAACAAACTGGAGCACTGATATTTGCCCACTTCTCTCATAGGTTGTCAATATTTGTAAAGTGTTAAAATTCACCAGACCAGAAACTCAATTCTCCAGCAGCTGTGAGTTAAGCAACATTAGGTTCCTCTCTGAGTACTGAAATAGAGTAGTAGTCCCCTTTTCCAGCAGGAAAATCCCTTTCATCTTCTTTTTTAATGAAAGTTAAAGATGGTATGAGAGAATAGAAGAGATACCTCAAGGCACATCTTCTCTCTGGTCTCTCACTCTCAAGCTTTCAGCTGGTAATCACTCTCAGGATAATTCTGGTGACACTGGCAAGGCTGTGCACGTTGTTCATAAATTATATCCCACAACGTGACCTCATTTCCTACTTTAATGCAATGTAGAAACATCCCAAGGATGACACATTATTTTATTCAGGAGGCTGAAAGTGGAATCAGGGCAGGAAGAGTTACCATTCACAGCAGCTCTAGCACCTCATCCTCAGTTCAGGTAAGAACGTACCATATGCATTTTCGTGTAAAAGTTTGTACAGTAAGTCAAAGAGGAAGCAACTTTAGAGAGTTACAATGATAAAATTAAGTGGGAAGAAGTGATTATTGTGGTTCCTATTCTTGCAAGTTAACCGCAATTTTTACTTTTCTCTTTACTGGGCTAAGAAAGCAGATAGAGGACAATATTGTAACAGCAATTAACCCAAGAAGTGGGCCACCCCTACCTTGAAATCCAGACAGTGTTGCAAGAAATACCAGACCTTAAGTGTCTCTGAGCAGTTGTCTCTCAAGATCACACTTCCTTTTTCAGTTTTTTTTTCTATGCTGTCATTACAAGAAAGCACCTGGACAGCAGACAAGTGGGGGAAGCTGCGTGCACAGCAAGCCCGGCGAAGCGGAGGCCTGCCCTGAGCACGCGACTGGCAGAGCTCACAACGGCAACGCTTACAGCTACATCAAAATTTGCCAGTGCGGGTGTTCAGACAAGACCAAATGAAGCAACAGTTGCCAACAGCACAAAATATCGAGCCAGAAAAACAAATGGAAAACATACTTCCCCTTAATTTTCAATTAGGCTCATCTCAGGGCTTGTAAACAGATAGATAGCTTCTGATGCAAACAGCAAAACATTCTTCAAAAGACAGATTATATTTTATTGCTAGCACCCCTTAAAAAGCACCTCACTTACCCACTTGCCAAATAGGGATGAAACATCCTTTGACTTACAGTGAGAAAGCCACAACAAAACAAAAACCTCTCACCTGCCCCTTTCTTGCCCATCACTGCTCTCTCCCTTCCATGGTCACCCCAGCTACCAGCGAGCACACAGCATTTTCACTCAGAAACACCCGAGAGAGAAAAAAAATAACAGCACTGCCCTGTGTGACAGCTACCTCGTTAGAAAATAAAGCCTGAAGTCGGGGGAAGGAGCGGGCAGCTTACCTACTTAGCTTTTGGTAGGCGCCTCCGCACAAGGGTACGTATAGAGGATTTGTACTCTGCCAAGGTGAGAACCTCTCCAAGGCCGAGGCCGCCGGTACCGAGGCCCGAGAGGGGAGGGGAGGGCCGCCCCGGCCCGCCCCGGCCCGCCCCAACCAGCCCGGCACTCGCAGCCGGCTCGGCACCCGGCGGGGCCGGCCCCGGAGGGCCTCCGCCCCGGGGGGGGGGGCGCCGCTGCCGCGCACCGCCCCTCGCCCAGTGCGCCGGAGGCCAGGCCCGGGCCGGCGCCCAGCCGCGCCGCGCAAGGGCCCGCGGGCGGGCTGCGGGCGGCCGGGGGCGCGGGGCTGCGCGGCGGACGCCGGCAGGTGGGAGGGATCGGCCGCAAGATGGCGGCGGCGGCGAGCGGCCGAGCCCCTCAGCCGGCGGGAGAAGCCCTCCGCGGCGGCGGCGGCGGGCGGGAAGGAAGGAGGGGGGCCCGGGCGCGGCGCGTCCCCGCCGCGGCCTTCACCCCGAGGGCTTCTCCCGCTCTTCCCTGGCGGGAGCGGAACAAGCTCCCGCCGCCTCCGGCTTCTCCCCGGGGCAGACCGAGGTCCTTGCCGCCACCTGCCCTCAGCCGGGCCCAGGCCCCGGTCCGGCGGCGAGGCGCTGCCTCGGGGCAGAGCCTCCACTCACACGCGGGGCAACCACGGCCCCCGGCTTCAGCAGAGGCCAGCGCGGGGCTCACCGGCGCTTATCTGCCCGAACCAGGGCTCGCCGTGGGCCGATAGTGGGGCTGGCTGCCAGCCTTCCCCCCGCGGCGAGGGCAGCCCCGATCCCGCAAGTTCCTGCACTAATTCTAACTTTTTTAGCAGTTTAGAGCGCTCAGAAACAAAACCTGAAACAGAATGCCGTGTTCCCCAAGGCTGGTCAGACAGTCAGTGATTTCCCCAGTAAAAACTAAACGCTGGTAATAGGCAAAGGTTTTCTTGCTGAAAAAAGAGGATGGAGTTTCCTGTGGCTTCCCGTTTTTCAATGCAATTGAGGAGACAGCAGTTGGGGACGCCCATTTTCTAGGACCTAAGCCCAATACTGCTGCCACGTAGAGAGCAAGTGTGAAATTCTGTCTATTGTATACTTTCTTCCATAGTTTATTTGACCCAGATCAGCTTGTCTTGCTTGTTAAGTGTGGCAGACACATGGCAATAGGTGTCCTAACTGGAGTAAGTGAGCCTTGCTGGCAGACGTGATGCCATCCAGAGTCTGCGTGCTCAGTGGTTTCCCCCTCCAAACTGGGAACTTCAAGCAAAAAAAGAACCGTTCCTCTTCCCCTTTCATGTAACCTCCAAAGGAGACCAAAACAGAGGGGAAGGGAGATCTATCTCAACCAAAAAAGTTGTATGCGATGGACAATTTATGAAGTGCTGTCTCAGATATGATCTAATAAACACATAGTCAGTTCAGTTTACAAGGTCTACTATGAAAATGCTTACAGGAACGTCACCAGAAATGAATTGGATACTATATAGTAAGAGCAGTGATATCAGTAGTAACAACAAAAGTAGCAGTTAAGGGAATTAAATGAGAGGCCAGGAAAGAGTTAAGAAAAATCCCATAAAGAACACAGACAGGGATAGAAACCTGTGGGGGTAAAATATCACTGCTGAAAACTTTTAGAAGGTACTGTATTGTTGATATTGTATTTCTGCATTCATTCTAATTTAAAGGTACTGTTGCTTAATGAGTTAATTTTTGTGTTGCTGCATTAAAAATGTATACACTTAATACAGACCCCAACTGACATTTAGCAGCAATGCTGATGCAGAAGTCAGTGCCTGCCTCCCCTCTGCCTCTCATCCCCATCCTGTCCCTACACTGGGCCAACACAGCCCGGCCGAAAGACCACTGAGGGGGTTGTACCAAAGCCATGCCAGCAAATGTACATTTACTGCTGCTGGAAGGTGGTACAGCCTGTTGGGTAACACTCACCTACTGTAACATTAGGGTGAGACTTTTTGATGCAAACACTAATAAAGAAGACTCTTCTTCTTCTGTTAATTTATTCAGTGTTAAAGTTTCTCTGTTTGGCACCTGACAAAGGCCACCTTGAAACTGATTTGGATTAGGTTTCAGAAGTACAGTATAATGGGATCTTTCAGATTTTTGGCTTTCTGCCTTGCACTCTTCCCTATAGAAATGACATGCCTTGGAGTGACATGCTCTGGGGAGTAGCAAGGGAGGCAAACCAGGCCGTACTAAGAAATCTCGGTAAGAATTTATGCCTTCCCTTCTCTTGAACTTCTTTCTTCCTCTTAAAAAGATCACTAGTGATTCAGCATCTAATAAAGTATTTAAAACATGATCATCCTTCAGTGCATTATTTTACAAGAGCATAAATTTGGCTGGATAAGCCACTCATTGATTGCTATTGATATCCACCAACCAACAGCATGATTTTCCAGGGGATGAGCAGTTACAGGAGAGAGGGCTGTATTCCCATCTCAGCTCTAGCATGTACACACTCCTAAATCAGGAAAGCGCACTTGACTTGAGTCTTGTGTTTTCTTTTGGGGAACACCAAGGAATGGAAATACTCAAAAGTACGAAACTGTAGTACCAAAGGCACATGGCGAGATAAAAATTAGAAAAATACAGTAAAATTCCATTTAGAATTTTGATAAATTAAAGTTGTGTGAATTATAGCTGCTGTCTAAGAAAAAATAACGGCAAATTATATGCACAGAAATAAATAATTAGGACTTAATACAGCACATTTCCTCTTGAAGATTTTAATTCTTTTTAAACATATTATAAGCAGCCTAGCAACTATCTGTTATTCACACGCAGCCATTTGTGAGATGAACAGAGAAGAAAATAGAGTTTGACCCCATACCTTGCTAAGAAACATAAAAACTTTATTAACCAGACTGTACCACCAGAACAGCACCATGAGTAACTAAAACACTGGATTACAGGACCGGTTGGGAACTGTTAGGAACACAGTTTGTTAGTATCTTTTGACCTGGATAATTAGTAATGATAACTTAATGTTGGAGTCAAGAACTCTTTCTAATGCAGTACTGAATACACAGGATACTCCTGCATCTTCCCAAAGACTGTACCAAGTCCTGCTTCCCAGAACAGCAAAGGACAGTTACCTTCTCACTGTTCGACACCTCCTCCCTGCTCCCCCAATACTTAACCAAAGCTCTGTAGACTTTTTCTTTGAGCCACATGTTCTTCTCTGGCCTTGAATGTACCTTTGTTTTGGGTGGAGCCTCTCTGTTTTCCAGCACTCTGGGCTTATAACAGAGTTTACTTTCCTTTTCCTTTTAAGATCTTCGTAAACTAAGGGTGACAGTCATGGACACCAGATCTCATGGAGTTTCACCCAACCCATAGAAATATCAAAAAGCTGCCCTGCATTAATTAAAAAAACCCCAACATTGGGACTAGCAATGACCATAGCTATAATAGTGTGACTAATGTACAGGAGAGGCAAGTTTTTCTGTCTATAAACTACTGAGAGGACAGATTTATACAGTCCATCAGCTCTTGGTCACAGCTATCCTCCACCACTGGCAGCTCAACTTTGGCAGTTTAACTGTAGATCACAGAAAACACCATTACTAGTATTGCAAAGCCAAACTTTCCAATAGCTACTAAATAAACATAAAACTGAAAGTTGTCCCCAAAATCGTAATTTGATCCCCTTGAGCATTCCCATACCACCCATTACATAATCATGAACTGCTTTCCCCCTTGATTTTTTGTTCTGTTTTCACTCAAATTGGATTTTTCCATCCATTTATGCACCATCAAAGTAGTCAACTGAGTATATGGGACAGACAGTTCCTGCTTTTTTATCTGGACAACAGCTCAGCCGGTGAAAAGCAGCTGGAGCAACCATTACAGGACTCATCCTGCTGACCTGTGGCTTTCATCATACTCATTTACGTATGACAATTACACGTACACAGGCTGGCCCCACACAGGAGCTGCAAGAGGCTCAACTCTCTCAGGCTTCAGATAATTTAGCTTTTAAGATCTAGCAGTGACCACATGCAAACATATTTTTCAAAGGCATACAACTGAGCCAATCTGGACAGGTTTTCAGAGGATCACAAATGTATCTTTGTGCTTGGTGTGAAGGCTATTATGCTGGTAAGCTGCAAGCACTTACTGCAAAGCCTGAAATGCTGGAGTATTCTGAAGAAAATCCCTCAAGAATTTACTGTAAGCAAGTACATTTCTCCAGTTTGTTTCTGAAAATACTAAAAGTAACGGTGTTTTTTTCTAGAAAGAGTCAAAGAGCTAGCGTGGAAGTTGTAGCCAAATCGTTAGGGTGTGGTGATAACTGAAAGTCAACACTGCCTTATAATAGGAAGTGTCAAGTGAGCTTCAAAGCAGCACTATTGATTGAAAATGTAGCACCAACATCTCTCTAAATAATCTCCCAGTAGGGTATTACAAAAAAGGGACTTTTCTAAGAATAGACAGAAATAATACAGAGAGGATGAGCAGACAGCAAGAATGTTGGCAAATGCATCAGGATGTAATCTGTCTGGAAATCTACAGGTATAATCTCAGTGCGATTTCCAGGCAGCTGTGCACCTAGTTTTCAACAGCATGGAAAAATCTAAATATCTTACCAAGACAGTAATTACAACAATGGGTGGAGAGACTAGCACTTCTTAGGTAATCTCGTTATATTCAATTACGGGAAAAATACTTACTCAATGCTCCTTGGTTATTGACAACGAGCCAAATTTTATGTGAAAATTTGAGTTATGCCTACAGATAACACAGCACTGTAACTCTAGTACTGGAAGAAGTACTGTTCTCATATTGCTCATTGCTTAACAAGTAAATGGCTGATATAATGCACAAGGCAGGGACCTGTGCTCAACCTCAATTTTCTTAGCTGACTCCATCTGAAAAATGCATGTCTAACTTTGGTTACCTAAAAATGTAGTTCAGAATCTGGCAAGTTTGTTGGTTTCTAATGTCTGCTCTCTTGCAGTTGTGCGTGGGATATTCAGGAAGAACATGAAGTGCTTATCTGTATCTAGATGTGTCTGATCACTTACACTGACTCACATGGTTACTGGAAAATAAACTATAGCTTACAATATACCTATGTTTGATGAGGCAGTTAAGCAACAAGGGAAGCCTGAGGAAAATTAATCTGTAGACAGGCAATAGGCCTGTGGATTTCTTCTCTGGAGGGGAGTGTCAAAGGGAAAGCACTTAACAGTCCCATGAAATAATTTCCCAAACTTCTGAGGCTTAAATACCATGAAAAATCCAGCATCTGTGTCCCTGTGAACAATCTAACCCAGAGGCTGGGAGAATGCCTAGCCAGATGCTGTTCTCCATAAGCTCGAAGCTTGTTAATGCAGAAATGATGAGGGATGCACTGGATGTTTACATTCACTTCAATTACCTTGGAACACTTCTGTAAAACATCTTCCTTCTCAAGAAAGTTATTTATCTGCTCATCTACAATTTCACAGTACTACCCCTCATTATCTGTGTTGGTTATGAGAACTTAATTGGAATTTTTAGTATAGTATCTTTTGTAAGACAATGTCTATGTTCAAGCTGGTTTGGCAAAGTCCAGGTTTACTGTACTGTACTCACTCACTTCCACTTTGTTCTGTGGCTGAGATGAGGGCATGTGCTACTAGTGTGTCACAGAGCTGTAGGTACAATTATAGTCTTCAAAATACTGTATCTGCCAAAAGAAAAAACATGAAGCTAATACAGTCAGCTTGCAGAAAGTCAAACTAAAACTTCAGCAATAATGATGTATGTTCAGGTCTGTTGAAATGGACTGTTCTCGTAAGAAAGCACAGTAAACGTCATGCATGGTGAAATTCACCTCTAAACCAAAAAGCATAGAAAAAAGTTTCAAACTAGATTGCACTGAAGTCATGAAGGTTCAGAATAGCCCCATATGTTTTCAATACTATGAGATTTTTTCTGAAATTGCTTTCAGCAGAGACAAAACAATGTTGCAGAGACCTCCTAAATGCATAAATTCCATTATTGGTGCTAGGGTATCGATCTCTTACTTGGCTCAGCAAGAAGGTAAGTTTGCTGAAGTCAAATACAAATACTCAAAGATGAGTTAACAAGGTAACCAGTCTGACTGGGGTGAGGGGGGGAACATATGCAGGAGTCAAACAAAGAAATCACTATTTTAAAATAGTGGTTTCAAATGTTTTATCTGGAAAATGATTATCAAGTCTCGTCCATTTGCCTCATATTAAGGTTAGAGCTGTATCTACTATACGTAGGCATTTAAAATATTTTTTTTACATTTTCACATACCCACATGACTAACAGTATGTGGTAAAATTATTAAGAACAGGGCATGACAGTTACAGCTCTTTCTTGAGCCAAGAACACCCATTCATTCATTTTGACATAAGCACCTTGTTACTTACATGTTCTTAGTACTGTTACTGCTCAGTCACTGTAAGACTACTCAAAGTCAGCCCAATTCCTCCAAAATTAAAAAAAAAAAAAAAAAAAAAAAAAAGGAAGAGCTATCCATATTGCATACAAGTTAGTAAATACTGCCTTGCTCAGGAAAACCATCTTAAAGCAAGCTGCACTGATTAAATAAGCAGTTTCTGATGTGTAATCTGCTGCACCTGTTGCTTATTCAGCAAGCAACTGATTAGTAAAGAAACCCAAACAAACAAACAAACAAACAAAAAAACCCAAAAAGAAACAAACAAACCACAAAACCAGTTTTGGCATCACAAATTAAAAGCTTTGGAAATAGTTTCAGAATATGACCCAAATCTCTGTAAACTCTCTCCACTTAATAAGTTTCCATTTGTGATCACATCATATCCCACCATTTTTCAAGCCACTATTTATCACTTACATGAACAGAGTTTAAACTGTAACAGTTAAATTTGTTATCCAACAAATGTATTGATTGCAGTGTATTGTCTCCTTTGGCAGAAATCCAGTAGTTGTTTGTTCATTTATTTCTTCTTCATTTCACCACTGCTATAGCATTCAATCCTTTCTGTTACTTTGTCTCAGGAGTGTATTAATATATCCTCTTCTTCCCGAGTTGTTCTGCATAAAGCTACTGTACCTATACTTTTTTCATACTTCTCCCTCTGTAACCTACAGGTTCTTCCTTGACATTTTCTCTTCCTTATATCTTTTCCTGATTATGTTCAGCAATTCGGCATTTCATTTAAATTCACAGCCAATCCTTTAATCTCATATGTATTGCCAGACTGATTGTGTTTTCTATTTCTTTGACTCACAATATAAAGGAGTTTCTTTCTTCTGTTATATATTTGAGTAAATATTGGTTTTTAAGACTGCAATATTGTCAGAGTGGCTTTCTTACAGCTATCTGTTACTTCCACTCGACATTTTCAATAAAAAAGGTATTTTGTGTCAATTCTTACCTTCTTCTCCAGCTGTAGTTAAACTTCGTTAAAGACTTTATTTGTTTAGGTCTAATGGCATGCTGCTTTTGGTTGAACTGAAACAGAGTAGAGTCAGACGTGTTATTGTGTTGCATCATTTTTATGCCAATACTGGAACTTTACTTGCCTAAGAGCTGTGTAACTGCACGGAGGATCAGGCCGTATACGTCCGGAGCGCACACGCTGCTGTACCAACAGCAAAACGGCGTGTGGTGTTCCTAAAACGATGAACTATACGTCGCCGTACGCTCATAACCAAAACCATACAATCAAAATTGTCGATAGTTGAATACTAGGGCCACAGCTTATGAACTGCTTCCCATACAAGCAATGAAACAGTAGGGAAACATTTGTAATTGCCGTAATTCCCGAGTTTTGACGTTGACGTTAAAGACGCTCTCCTGGCCGGGCAGCGCAGAATTAAGCAAAGCAGCCAAAAGTGCCACCTAGTGCCCTCCTGATGCAACGTGCCACCCTCGCTGTCCCGGCTGGGAAGCAGCCGCTAGACAACGAAACTCAAGCAGCTCCCGAAGGAGTCGGGGATTCGAAGCGGGAAGAGGAAGAAAAGGCGATCGATCCGCCGGCAAGCTGGCGGAGCTTGCCGTCACCCCGCCGAGGTAGGGAGCGAGCGAGGGTGGTTTTGAAACGAGCTTCTGCCTCTGAGTCAGCGCTCGCAGCCCTGCGCCCACACCCGCTGCTCCGCAATGATGCCTTCGGCCCGCTGCAGGCAGTGACCCATGTCCCCGGCTGCAGCGAAGCCCTCGTTTCGCCCATTCTCTTCAGCGAAGCCCTCGTTTCGCCCATTCTCTTCAGCGAAGCCCTCGTTTCGCCCATTCGCTTCAGCAGGGCTTGGCGAACTAGGCCATTTGGCCTCATAATTGTCAGCTGCTGTGGAAGCTAGAGCCTTTCATAAAAATAAGCAATTTTCTATATGAAAAGGGGCGGGGGGAGATAAAAGCTGGTTTAAAAAAATAATAAAACAAGGCAGCTCTAGAAATAAGTGTTTAAAATAAAATTCCCTGGTAATGATTGCAGGGAAGGTCCTTGCTGTTAATTGACTAACATGCTCTTCCATAATGTATCGAGCCTCTGCTTGCCTCAAATGCAAAGTTTGGATAACTTAGAGGACACAAAGCTTCTCTTGCATCAGAGGCAGAGTATTTCTTAGCACAAAGAGAAATTCTTAGGCTGGAGGTGCATCATACCCATTCCCACCTGCTTAGTTAGAAACAAACACAGATGTACAAGGTTTCTCATTTTTCTGGTGCAAGCTTGTACTTGGACTTACATTAGAAATGTTTGCAGCTAAAAGGTGGATTTACAATTCGCACGCCCCCCCCCCCCCATACAAGTGGCCGGTACACGTATGAGAAGGAGGAATGAAGGTCCTGGCATAGAGGACATGTGGCAATTCTCTTAAAGCACACAGAAGGATTTTTGTTTTTAAATCAGCAATAATCTGGAGCAAACACACCAACCCCACAGTTGACAGGCGTTTGGATGAAGGTGCAGTAGCAGTCCTGCAGGCACAGTTGAGGAGAATAAACTATATATTTAGAGGAAATGAACAGGATATCTGTATGTTTTCAAACAAAGGTTCCTGGGTTTCACAAGTAACCCAAGCTCCCAGCCAAATAGCAGAAGTGAAAGATTCTGTTTTAAATAGGGAGGGAAAAAAACCTCAACAGAAGGATTTGAGCAGTCTGCAGCAAGGGCTGGTGTTCAGGCAGCACAGAAAGCACTAAGGGGCTCTGCAGTCTCTGACAAGCAGTGCAATGGACATTATTTACGAGGTACGCTAGTTCCAGTATCAACATACATATGACAGAGGCTGGGTTTCAAGCCCAGACTTCCACCCATAGCCTTCACCTTGTCCCTTCACAAGTGCTCTGAGTACTTCAGCTGCCTTTTGGTTTCACGGCTTGGGAGTGCTCGGCCTCCAGCCGCACGGGCTCTGCTGCTCAACGGGGCACGCGAGGGCTCGCCGGTAACTCTGAATATACTCAAATTTCTGCTAGAATGGAGGACAGGAAAGACTCATTTTCACATGCTTACTTTAAGTCAGGTAGGATGTGAGATAAAGAACTACCTCAACACCCATCTTTGCGTGAACACAAAAGCATTTTCAGAACGGAATTGGTAATGCGCCTTATTGGGTACGGTGTTCGCACAAGCTTGGAGCCAAACAATTGTGCACACAAGTAAATGTAAAATGTAGCCAAAGCGGTCCCCTTTGGGAAGAGAATGGTTTTGAAAAGGGAGTTGCACAGTGATAAAGCCGTGTCCCAGCTGCAGGGAGGGATCAGTGGTTCCTGTTTTGGCGAGAGGAAGGATGAACAGCAACCAACAGCCCCTCCGTCCTCAGCCCCTCTGCCTGCCTTTACCTTAGAGGTGCTTAAGCAGAGAATTCTGCTGTATTCTAGCAAAAAATTCAATAGCAAGAATAGTCCCATATTCAAAATGAGAAAGGTATTTATGCAGGCTAAACCCTAGCGTTCTTGAAGAGATAACTTTTTTATTGAGGAAGAAAAAAAGAATGGTAAAAGCAGAGAGGAAAAATTATGAAAATTAAAAAGTGCCCTATTGTAGTGGAGTAGAAAGTTTGACAATATCATATGGACAGCATTCATGATAGATTTCTATTTTATATTTTGAATGTAGCTTCTGCAGAAGCTGTATCTTAAGCCATAAATACCTGCTTTAAGATTGAAGTAGTGATTAGCTGAACTGACGTTTTTGTTCAGTAGACAGGTTGATGTTGGACACAGGTAGCATTAGCAGCAGCCATCCAATTTATTCTCTGTGTTTTAATAAAAGTATTTTTGTGTAAGTGATCCTTTCCTCAGGATTATTTCTGTACCTGGACTGCTGTTGAAATTTTTAGATAGGTTAAGATCCTGATTGCCAATGCAGGCTCATAACTGTTTTCAGATGATTGTGTCCTAATTCTATTGAAAGGAACATCCTTGGGTATCAAAACTTTAACATATAAATACCTGTTTCCATTATCTATGAAAGAACAGAATAAACCAATAGCTTTTTTTTTTTTTTAAATGTAACAATTGAAAAATCCACTACAGAAGGAATCCGTTATGCAGTCTTTCCCAGAGATTTTTGACCATTGCAAGTTTAACCCAACAGAGATACTGTCTTTTCCATTAAGCTGCCACCTTACAGCCTTTGGGGGCTGTAAGATAGACAACAAGCAGTTTTGCCTCCTTTTGGGAAGTGATAGCAGGACTGCTTACCATGGGTCTGCTATACAAGAAGAGTGCACTTACATTCCTAGGATGCAAATGACTGGTCTAACGAAGCTTGTATTGGGAGATTTCCTCTGCACGAGAAAGGCAATGGCAGGGAGTTGTCAGATGAGTATCTTCCGAGACTTATGGCAGCATTAATTAATTCTTAGAGGAATGCTTTCAGGAGTTACACAAAAGACAAGTTATTATTGATGAAGCCAAGTACATCATCCTACAATGTGAAACACTCATTCTGCTCAGACGTGTCTTTGTAAGACCTGTACATTAGTCAGTGGATGTAATCCATGTGTTCAGAGGCTTTTACTAGCTCATGTTAGAAACAGAAATTTGTATTGCTTTTTATTCCCAGCACTGCTGCAATATCTACAGTGTGGAGACAAAGTGCCATTCTGTTTACTTTTACGCTTCACCAAAGTTTTTGATTAGCAGTCTGTATTTGTGTAAACGCATGTAGACCAAGCAGCACAGTTACCCCAAAGGCATAACAACCAGCAGGGTACAGAAAAGGTTACTGAGGCCCTCGTGTGCTCTGCACAATTCTTGTTGTGCTATAACTGAAAGGGGGAGTGGAGCCCAGGCACAGTTCTGTTTGTAGATAGTAGTTAATGTGTATGGGGAGAAACATTTTTGCTTATGAAAAAAAATTATTTGATTTTAAAGTTGGCATGCCACTGTATGCATCAGACCCTCACCACTTGGAAGAGTAAGTATGAACTTTTTAGGAGGATTACAGAGTCTCCTATTCAACAAGTGAAAAGGATGAGCTCTTTTGAAAGTGTAAACCACACAGTTTCATTATGTATAAAATAAAAAGTATAGGACCTCTAAGAGTGTAACAGAAAATGAAACTTGGAATCAAGCTTACGTCATGTTACATATTTGGGTAATTCTCAGAGAACCATAAGACAGCAGAAACAGCTGTTAAGAATTGCTCATTATACTTGCTGTTAGCCAGAGAAAAACAAATCCCGAAGGCTCTTGATCTATTTTGTTAGTTACCCTAAATAATACATTAATTGTTGTACAGACATGTACGGGCCAATATTTAGCCCCCAAATCGATAATTGGCTAGGACCAATTTACTATTTTCAGTGCGAAATGGAGTCAGACTAGGTGAGAGGGCAGAAGGGAGCAGCCTGTGCGTCCGAGGCAGGAAGGTCATTGGAAATTGTTGAACCATGATCAAAGGAGTTCGGTATTTTTGTGTGTGCCGCGTGCAACACGTGAGCCTTCCTGCAACTGCAGGGAGCAGTCAGAACTGTTTTACAGTGTTGTCTGTGGGTTTATTTTAAAGCAACAACATTTTCTGAGTTAAATGGAGGAAGGACTATGTTGTGGTTATGACTAGGTCACAGCATGCTCAGTTCAGTTTCCTCTTCCTGAAGTCAAGCAAGTAATTTAATTTCTTGAAAACCAGAAAGAATCATGTTTCCTTTGGCAAAACATGAGATAGACAGTCCTACTAGCTGATCATTAGATTCATACCTCCACGTTCTTATTCAAGGCTACTGCCACTAAGATCTGCAAAGGTCTCTCAGCCTGCTGAGCCAGCTCCTTCACAGCGCACAAACTCCCAGCTGCTGCCCTCCGTCATGGCTCTTCTATTTACGTAGCCCGGGCACCTGGACCGGTGGGCTTGTAGGCTACATCTGAGCCATGAGTGTCCTGTGGCCTTTTAAGAAAGCCGAGGTCTCTGTTCCAGTCGGTCTGTAAAATGAAAGTATCAACAAGCAGTCCCCACAGACATCAAGTGATCCACCATCTGTGTAAGAGGAAACCTGCTGCTTAAGTCTTTGCAAGATGGATGAGTTACAGCATAGAGCTTTTTAGCTCGGGGTTTTAAATGACCTTTCTAATTTCTGAGGAGAAGGTGGAAGTGCAGCCTGAACTTCAGCCTCCTTTGGACTTCCATCAAAGGTCCTTTCTGTGATGAACCCAGTCCAAATTACCTGAAAAGGTTAACATCCGAGATCAAGAACAGGGCTCCAAAGTCAAAAGGAAGGTTTCATTTGTTTGATGTTCTCTGGCAGCCTTCTGCCTAGCGAGTGGAGATAAGAGGAACAAAAATCTGTGCTTACCTAGAGTGATTTTCCATGTCACCTCCCCGTGGCAAGTGCCTAGCTTGCCTTGCCAAGAGCCAATGCTCATAGCTCACATAACAGCCATCTACAAGCACAGCGACGCTGACCGCAGGTTTTCAATCATTCTTTATCCTAAACTAACCTCATTATTTCTCCTTATCTGCAGGTGTCTAATCTTCACTGTACGGAGGCCCAAAGTCCTCTGAGCATTACTGCTGTGCTGCTGCGCAACGGCAGGCAGGAGGGGAGGAGAACAACCTGCCCCAGCTCTCGCCAGACTCACTGTCAACGCTCCTGCCAAGGCCGACGTGTGTTTCAGTCAAGGAAGCAACCGTGGTTGTTCTCAACGTAACAGTCTGCACCACCAATTAAATAAAAGTAAAATTTATTTGGCATAGGACAGAAAAATAAAGAGAACAAAACCACATACAAAATAAATGTTGAGCAAAAAAATATTCACAGAACTAGATTAATATTTTATAAAAAGCTCAAACTTTAAGCATCTGATAAAAACATGTTACATTCTGCTCAGCCTATGTTTTAAGTTATGTTTCCCTCTCTTTCATAGTCTTGTGTTGCTTTGGAAGCCCAAATTTAGAGGTCTTCCTTTGCATGCATTACTTTACACTGAAGAACCTTTATCACAAACAAACTGTATTTCAAAATGGCAACATACTGAAGGGTTACTCCCTTTTTTAAGACATGCGGTTTCCACTTTTTTCTTTTAGTCTGCCTACCTACCTGCCATGTACTCACTCACTGAGAACATGATACATGTGCCCTGCTTCTGCTGAGTAACTCCAACACTCCCCTTTTTGCCAATGCTCCATGTTTACATTTTAACTGAATGGTCCAGACACTTCCACCTTATAGGCTGCAAGATCCCTGTTTTCTCCCAATGTACATGAAGAACCATTCCACGAACTAGCTACACTTAATGTGTTACCAGATATCTTAGGTAAGAGATTCTCCATATTTTCTGGTGAATACCATTTGAAAGATTAAAGTTCATACAATATATATTATACAGAGTCAATGTACCGCCATAACAGGTTATTTGCACCTGACTGTGAGACAACAATGTTCACACTATTGTGATGTGGTATTACATACATGCACATTTTATATTGTAATTTGTACTCTAGTATTGATAGCAACATTCAGCCACTTGGTTTTTATTTCCTTGAGCAATCTTCTCCTTTCCAGCATCCTGTGGCTGAGGGGCCCTATCTAGGTCTCCTGACATTTGACATTCTGCTGGAAATAATCCCAGTATGATCATTCAACTCTATTCTTTGCTTCCAAGGCAAAAAGTACCCTTTCTGTTTCCATACTTCTGCACAGAAAACTGTTGTGTTACAATATATGTGAAGCACGACAGCAGTTTAGTTCCCTCATCCTCTGCTCCAGCAAAGACCTACTTCTACAAGTGACATGTAAACAGTTGTTGTTGCAAGGAGAAACTACTGTCCAGTTTTTTTAAGTGACAATTTAAGGAACTTCTTTAATAGTTCAGTCTTGCAGAAAAAAAATAAAGTCGTTCTTATGATTCTTTTAGTGTTGGGAAATGCTGGCTTCTAAACAAGAACTTTGCGACCTTATTGAAGTAGTTCATTTACAGAAATACATGCTTCCTGAATCACAAGCTGAGTTTCCTTTAACAACTCTGAACATTAATCACTGTGACCTCTACTCCCAATGGCTGGTGCAGAAAGTCATAACAGACATAACATGTGCTTTTCTTCCAAAAATATTGAGCAGAAATTATTGTCACATGGTACAAAAGTTATTCCCACTTTATTTACTGACTTGAGTTAAACAAAAATGAACATCTGTGGCCATTGTCACACAATGCGAGTCTTAGTGATGACATAAAAAGGTAGTTTGAGGTCTGAAGGTTTACAATACAATGCCATTGAAACAAACCCAGTAAATCTTCTGTGCAAGCAGTGAATCAAACTTAGTCCTCTAATAACCTCTGCAACCACACTGAACTCAGCCAGGCTGTATGGACAGCAGCGTGAGACACTGGTTTTGGGAAAGGGTTAAATTTCCAGAGCGATACCAACAACTGATTGTGAGGCCAACCAGTGCCTGCTTACACCTCACCTAAAGACTGATCCAATAGTCTCTCCATACATTGAGCTCAATCTGAAGTTAGCAGACTGAGCACATTGCAACAGCAGGACTTGGCTCGAACGCTGTATAATGCTACTGTCGGCACTATTTACATTCGGACTTGGAAGAGCAACACCTATTCATTTTTCTAGTGAGACAGAAAAGTTGACTAAAAAAGTCATAAGGCACCATTGATTCAATCTGTTTTGTATTCTTCTTTTTAACACTACATAGTGAAATAAATACTTTAATACTGATCTTACTGTAAATAGCTACTGATATATGAAGCAATATATTGAATGATAAAATGCTGCATTGTTCTGGAATATATCTGGGGACTTTTATAGCAAAAGATATAAATAGTAAGTTGTTGTTAGGTGAAAAAAATACCTCTTTCTGCATTGTTAAGCTATTTTACATATATGCCAAACATCCATTCTGAAGAGGTTTCTATAGTACAAAGAAGTGCTAAAACCCAAGCAGCTCAGGTTTCTTGGCTTGTTGACTGAGGGCCTTTTACACAGCACATTTTAAAGTGAGACTGAAGCTGGTTTGCCAAGTCTTTGGTAGTGGTCCAGAATTTCGAGTCAGAAAACCTTGCTCGAAACATCAAATATAGGGTATTTTGAATGATGCAGGGAGTTGGCAGAACAATGTGCAGCATTTTCATTGACTTACTCAAAGTAAAACAGTCATGCTGGAAGCAGGTAAGTTACAAAAAAGGTATAGTTTCTGAAGGTTTGGGGTTTTTTTTTGGCTGCATAGCTATTTGGATATTAATAAGGATTTGGCAGGTCAAGGTACTGAAAATATTGTATTCTTAAATTCAAAATGTTGTTCCTTAGAAAGTTATTAAGTGCTTCAGTTTAAAAACATGAATACAATAATTTATCCTTTAAGTTACTATCCTAAAAATCTTATTTGGACTCCTATTCACATAATAATATCCCAAAGAGACAGGCACTTTAAGTGACATCCATAAAATACATATACAAATTCAGTATTGCGCTAGGTCTGATCCCAAGGTGCACCTGTCACATGGAGGTCCCACTAATATCTGTTTAAGAAACCCTTACAGCCACGATCCTGCAATTAGATGTAGATACATCCCTGCGCCTGCGCATTTAATTGCAGGTTCAAGACCATAAATAGTAACTTAATATAGGTCATTAGATATAAAAATGTAAAAAACAGGTACGTAATCAAATGCTATCACAGCTAACAAGATTTTGTAAACAAACACTGAAAAGGCCAAATTAAATCTGATCTGGCCAAATCCAGCTCTGTCTCATCCCCTTCACTGTGGCTGTCCAGGCTGTCGGGCAGAAAGGGGATCTGCCCCTCCCTGCCGACTGACAGAGCAAAAAGCCCTATGCACAAACACTTCAGTGGGGTCCAGACTCTCTTCGGCTAAATTCCATAGATTTTCAAGGACTGACTTCATTCTAGCCGCAGAGTGTACTTAGGATCATGTCTCCCGTGCTAGAGAAACATTTTCTTAACCTACATGACTAGTTTTTGTTTTGGTTTGGTGTTTGGTGGGGGTTTTTTTTGAGCATGGCTGCTGATACAGGCTTGATATAGGGATCCCAAGGAGTATGTTGAAGAAACAGAAACTGTTGAAGAGACAGGAGAAATTTTTCAGAGCTAACCTTCAGATGCCCAATTAACAAAGAGCTATCATTCAGCAATATTTCAAATCCAGAATTATAATCTTCCTCTAATTTCCAAAGACATTTTATATGCATTTAGATCCATTTGTAAAATGCACTCATACAATGAACTCTTTTCTCATATACAAAATTCAAAAGCCATTAAACATATTAACCAATCGTCACAAGGTTAGAATAGTTTACTCTCTCTTCTATTAATGTAAGCCTTGCAGCTCTCTGCAGAGATTCCTTTCAACAAAGTTTGAAAGGACAGGCTTCATGGTAAACTCAGAAGGGCAAATCTTCCCATTTCTCTTGAACCAGTGCAGACAGCAAATTTTGGAGCTGATGCTCCCACTTGAACGCACAAACCCCAGACCTCCCTCACTACTTCAAAGGGCCTTCACTTACGCACATTTTTTACCTCAGCTGCTCTACCGTAACGCAGGTCAAATACGGTCTCTGAGACTTGTGACCTAAGCCCTGCAAAGATTTTTAAGTCAAAACCCATGATTTAATTGTACCAAAGAAACACCTGGAAAGCAGTCTGTGGAGCACTGGTGTTAGTGATGCTTTACGGAAGGAGCCTGCAACTACAATAATTGCTGCATTTCACCAAGACTACTTTCTGAGGACTCTTCACATGTAGTCTCAGGTAGACGGCATTACAATAATCCAGGACACAGATGACTGTGGGTTGGTCCACATCAGAGTAGGAAAGAATTAGGTGACTAAAAGCGTAACACTATTAAAAAACAAGGAAAGAGGGATAAAAAAGAAGGTGTTTTTAGGCTGCTGAATTCTTCACTTGTGCTTTTCTTTGAAAGACTCTCTGCAGATAAAAGGAAGGCCAGACACAATCCATCCTCGGGGTGGGATGTGCTATCTATTGTTTAAAATAGGATTTGCTTGGCTAAGCTGAAGTGAAAAGGTTTAGGATGAACTCTTGGTCACCATGTAGTAGGTCTGTGGCTTGCAGAAGCAGATGGGCCAAGTTAGGCATGCAAAGAAGGATCCAGGGGACTCTTGGCTACATGGTTTTCTCCAGCAACTGTTTTTTAAACAGAAAATAGATTGTACTTTATCATTCAAATAATACAGCCACTGTACCCAAAGTGAATGAAACAGCTTTGTTCCAGCTCTCATTAAATTCAAAGCCACACCTCCCATGGAGCTCTCAAGAAGACAGGGCTGGACACAGTAAGCATGATGCACGTATGTTATGCATGGTCCACAAAATGCCTTTCATGACAGCCTGCAGTATAAGCAAATAAAATTTATAGCTTTGAGCAACTATAGTTCATAAGCTGCATCTATTACTTCTGTAATAGAGACTGAAGTTTGTTCCAGCTGACAAGCCAAAAGTGGAAACAAAGCAAAACAGACAACTTTCCAATGATGTGGACAGGAGAGCTGACTCGAAGGAAACTGGAAAACAGACATCGCCCAAGGATGGGCCAGAACCCATTTCACCTTGGTATAGGCGGAAGCGGTGGGGCACCTCTTTCTTTTCGGCCAGAGCCACCTAAAAGAGAAAGAAAGTTTTTTGTGTCACTTCTCCTGGTTTCTTTGAAAGTGGGAGTTTACATCTAAGCCATTAATTCAGTAACTGGTGTAGACCTACTCATTTTTTTGCCTAGCCATTTTACTAAAAAAAATCTTTGTAGAGTTTCTGGTTAGTTTATTAAACAACATCAGAACTTCAAACAGTGTAAAAAAAAGATTTTAACTAATGCTATTCCCAAATGTCTGGAAAGCATATGCATTTTAGTCCTTTGTCCCCTTTTCAAAACACATTGATGGCTCTTGTTAGCCTTACTATTTTATGTGAACACATACCTTCTCAGTGCTACTTGCAACACATGCAAATTTCAATGAAAGTGGCAAGCTCTAAATACAGTAACATTTCAAAGCTCTTCACATTTTTCCCAATATGAGGATTTTCATTGCAAACTCATGAAAGGAAACATAAAAAATGCATATATTACTTTGCCTTTCTTCATGGAGTAATACGAATGGGATGAAAGCTAACAGGGCAAAGTGAAAGATCAGAGAACAGGAATTTCTGCTCCAAACCAAAACCTCATCATTTGGAAACAGGAGAGAGAGAGAAACATCTGAGTGTACAGATGATTACAGTATAACTATGAGCCACCGATGTCACTGGTTGTGAAAGAAGTAAATTGATCCTTGGGTGTATCAGGCTGAATACCACTAATGAAGATAGGAAACATTTATACTGCTGTAGAAGACACGGTTGAGGCCTGAACTGGAACAGCACGTAACACTGATTGGAAAAGACAAAATCAAACTGAAGTGTATCCAGAAGCAACCCTGATGATCAGAGAACATAGCTTGGAAGAGCATAGTACATCCGGATTTAATCAGCCCAGCAAAACGAAAGCCGAGAGGAGGGTACAACTGTTGTCTTAAAAAATATTAGGGGTTTAACACACCAAGGAGGAAGGGTAACTGAACTCAAGGATGTTAGCACAAGAATGAGTTGTGCATGAATTTAGATGGGAAATGAGGAGGAAGTCCTAGCAGATTTTGTGGTTCTGGCTGCCTGTAGCAGAAGGGTTGACTATATAATGGCAGAGGTGGTCTCTTACAATACATGCTCCAACTTAAAACCCAAATGATTACTCCCTCAAATACAAGTTTAAGAGGGCTTGTGCCTGCAAACCTGCATTCAGCTTTTCCTGTGTGGTGGTGAAGGGTGACCGGGCTGTTAGTCTGAGAAGTTTTGAAACCTCAGCACCCAGTCTCTTCCCCATCCACATTGTTTTTAGGATGATACGCTGAAATTCCAACAGCAGAGGTGGAACAAACTTACCTCTACTTTCATTTCTTGCTAGTTTACTGGGATAACTCCTGTTCACAGGTACATATGGCTCTGGAGGTGGCAAATCAGATATCGGATGAAAAGAAAATCTGCTTTCCCATTCATCTGAAAAAAATCCCATGCAATTTACTTGTTAGTTTTGTGACACAGCTTCAGGAAAGTAAATTGACATTAACATCACGTTTAATACATGTTTTATATTGCAAAACGCTTACATAGCTGAGTATTGAACCAGCATCCTATTGGGAAGTCAGGGAAGAAGATGCTTTAGGTTAGTTTGAGAATGAAAATCCTTATTAACTTTAGCTGATCACTTAGCCAATTTAACGAAAAATCACAGATCAGGAAAACAGCCGTAATTCCACAAAGTAAGTGCTATGTTCCCTTCCATGTATAATAGAACTGCTTTTTTAACATACACATGCATACACACATATATGTGTTACCGGAAATGCATAGTGTCTCCTACTTCAGAACAGTATTTTGTTCCTGGATATAGAATTTTCTGATATTCATACTTCACTGATATACAGAGCTCAAAAGCATCATTAAAAGCACACTGACCTACAAGCAGTGTTTTTTCTTTCTTAATTTTTATATGGGAAAAAGAAAATTTGGGGCCATTATGATAAAATGTATGATGACAGAGAAACCCGTATGTAACTAGTGTCAAAAATGGAAAAATACATCAGTTGAAACTATATCTCTTGAGAGTACAGGGGCCCTATTGATGTACCTACTGAGTCTACAGGATTGCAAAGAATAAAGCAAGCTGATCCGTTCCTTCATTGAAGTAATAAGAAATGTTTACGGAGCTCTGTTCTGCACTGGAATTTGGAGGCCCAAGGAAGAAAGTGTGGACTATCTTAAACTTTGTCATTTCTTCACTTGGTTGCTTAAGGACTTTGCAACCATAACTTTCTTGCAATATTCTTATATTTTATTGCATAATGTAATGAACAGCTGAGTAACTTTTGCCCAGCAGTTGTACATGTGGTTATTCGCTGGGATCCAGTTTTTCTATGTTTACTCCCAATGGTTGCAATTAGAAACCCGTGTGTAAAGGTGCAGGTTCTGAACCCTGCAAATGACTTGTGTAGGAAAAAATGCATCTGTGACCCACCTGCCTTATCTGATGTGTAAAGATACTTCAAAAGCATGAGTTACAGTTTTATTTTCTGCTTGTTTTTAATAACCTTATAAATGTCAGAAATACCAATTTTGGCCTCCCATAATTAGCTGAAAGATTTATCTGTCCTTTGCAAATAGAAAACAACTGAAAAGAAAAGCACGATGAATCTTTAAAACACAGCAATCTTACACCTCACCTTTTCAATAAACACTAGCAAAAAGAGAGATACTTGACATTTTCAGCAGTGTTCTGACAATCTCTTCCCTCATCTGTTTTTCAGCTTTCAGCTTCTGAGTGATCATCTAACTTGTTCTGGCTTCCAAAGAGTCTTAGCGTAGCTATGGTTTGAATTCATACTAGAGTCAGAACGATCCCCTTAGGCCTTTTTTCTGTATTGTAGCAAAGCAAAGCACGGTAAATACCTTTCTTTTTTTCAGGCTATTTTTCAAAGGGTTATTCTGCAGACTGTATGGACGACTTTGCAGTTCTGCTCTACGTATGGCATATTTACTCTGTTCTTACTTGGCAGGGTTAGTTGAGACCCAAATGACACCTCTGTTGGTCGGAAATCAAAGGTCTGCACTAGAAACAAAGCCTCTATCCCAAACCTTTTTTGACGTATTAAGGCCAAAAGCCGCTACACGGTCTCTGTCAAAGGCAAACAACTAAGAGGATGGCTTACCATCACCTGGATCCTGGAAGCCGTTTCTGACAGCTGATGAAGGTGGTGGTGGTGGCGGCGGTGCTGCCGAGCCCGGCCGGTCAGGGGGAAGCGGTGGTCGTGGTCCACCTCTCTGGTTGTCCAGCCCTGCCCGGGAGGGCAGCTGGGGAGCAGCGGGCAAAGCCCGTGAAGTGCTTCCATTCCTGCTTATGGGAGGAGGTGGAGGGAGCGGACCTGGAGCAAGACAAGAGGCAAGCACACAAACACCGTTTGCACCAGGGGTTATTCTGCCGGTGGTAAGCCGCTGCCTGTGTCCCACAGCCTCCTGCTAACAAACTGGAGAGGGTGGGCTGGCTTGGGACCCTCAGCCCTGAGGGGGAATTGCCCTCAGCACCCACTTTCCTGCTCTCCAGGGCTCTCTAGGGAGTTGGTGCTGATTTGAAGAGTAGAGATTGGAGGAGCAGCGTATATCTAAGCATAAATACACCTCAGGGCCCATATTCCTACTTCCCTCAGCTACAGAGGCCTCTGTGGAGTGCTGGTCCCTGAAGCCATTTTTAAACCACTCTAAATTATGTCGGCCACAACGAGCAGAAGTTACAGCTGGAATTCAGGGTACTGTGGAGGTCCAAGACCGTAGCCCACTTCCTTTCCATGTACCATTGCAAGGCAAGAGGACACGTGGCAGAAGAGCTCTGCTACCCTCAGAGGCTCTTTGTCCATCGAAGTGGTCCCCTCTGGGTGTCACAGCCAGGGTCTGTGGTGGTGCACAGGGGAATTCAGCCCAGGACCAGCAGCGTTAAGCAGCATGGCATCAGCTCGCTCATTTATAAACATGTGCGCTGCATGCCAGGTTTTTCGGTAGCTGCTCCCGCTAAACTGGAAACAGACCTCACACATAGACTGGCATTCCTAGCGTCCATGTATCTGAGTAACTGGCGCGGTGACATGACAGGTCAAATATGAAGGCACAGCCCATGTAACACCGGACCAGGATTGCCCTGAGGGAAGGGGAAGGGCGCTTCTCTGAGAGGAGCCAGTCAATAAAGGCAAGCAAGCTGCTGCTGCCAAGGAGAGAGGTACCCATGGTTAGGACATGAGGAGATGAAGCAGAGGGTGTGGAGGGCTATGCCTGTTCAAAGGTCTCACTACCTCTGTTTGGCACAGTTGGGCAACTGACAATTATGTTCATTTTTATGAAATGCTTCCTTGTCCTGATGAAATCTAGCTACAGACATGCATTTAGAAAAAGGGAGCAGCAGATATTGTGTCTCCAGCAACAAGCACTGAAACATGCTTCAAGAAAAATGCTGTGCTTTGTGGGTGTCCTTCCCCCCCCCTTTTTTTTTCCCCTTCTTTTTTTTATAAATTACTAAAGTTTGCCTTCAGGGAATGGTTTCTAAGAATGAGAAGCATTTAGCAACTTTCAGAATAGTTTTGCTTGCTCTCTCTCTAAACCTACCTAAACCCCATCATCTGTACTGAACCGCTGCAGAACAGGAGTATTTACATTTATAATTTATTGCTACCATTCCTTCTACTTATTAAGCCCGCAGAAAGGTAGTGCAGGTTTGCTCAAGCCATCTGCCTCAGAAAAGAGCCAACCAGGAAAGCACTGGTGGAAGCAGAGGCCATCACGGAAGAAGCTCTTGGAAGTGTCTCAATAACTGCAGACGCTCTCTGCAGCTTTGATCCACGCTCCCAGTCAAACGTGAAAAGATTTCTCTGATTTATTTACTGCAGGCTGCGCTGGCATTGTGCCATCCTTTGGGCTGGCAACCAGCTTCACAAAGCACTGTTCCGGGGCCAGTATTTTCTGTGGCTGCACAGCTGCTGCAGGTGCTGTGCTATAGGGGATCCAGGCTGGTTCAAGGAGCTGGAAAGCAACACGGATGCCTGTCACCTGCGGGAGCTCCCATGACATTCATCTCTATAGTCTAGGACTGGGCGGGTTTGAGATGATTCCAGATTTTTGTTCCAAAGGATGAAATGAAAGGCAACTCTATGGAGCTTCCCACCGTCGCCTTCTGTGCATCACTCCTCCCTTCCCGATGTTACAGGGCCTGGCTGTTTGCGCCTAAATTCTCTCCCCTCCAAAGGGAAAACCTTCAGGTATTAAGAGAGCTAAGTTATGATGTGCAATTCTTAAAAGTTATGAACAACAGTTGTCGCAGAGGACAAAGTATATTATGAAATAACTCAAAGGAGACAATTCTATTTTCAGCCTTATTTGAAATCTGCATATGGTAAGTAACAACAGTTAGTCACGCTGTAACAACTGCCATTATATTTAACAACTGTTGGCTAGGTCTTTTATTAAAATAATTTGTATTTGGCTGGAAGCGTTCGTGTCTCCCAACACGTAGAAGGTGGGGCTCTGCAAACCTCCATTCATCAGAACGCCACCATTAACTCACGCCAGTTGACGCAGGCAGGCAAACGTTGTCACCTACCAGAAGCTAGATAAAACAGCTTTTTTGCGCCGAAGAACAGAACGGGGGACACACACCACCCCCCCCACCCCGCCTGCAGCCCTTTTTAATTACAGTAATTACGAGGAAAGCCGCCGAGACCTGCGAAGGCAGACGTGAGCAGGCTGGCGACGCGCAGTGACTTTCCTTAAGCCACCACCCCCCTCTCCGGCCGCAGAACCCCCCGTGCCCGACAGCACCGTCGGTCGCCCACGCAGAGCGGGGGCCGTGCGTGGCGGCGGCGGCCGGCGGGGAGAGGCGCTGCCCCCGCCCCGGGCTCCTCCGGCGCCCCGCTCCGCTCCTGCCCACAGCCCGACGCCCCGGCCGGAGCTCCCCGACGCCGCTCCTTCTGGGTCTGTCAGGGCAGGAGATCGGGGGCTACGCTCCGAGGGGCACGGCCAGCGCCACCCTGGGGCAAACCGGCCATTCCCCCCCCTTCCCTAAAGCGCCGTCGGTTCGCCCCACCGCGCCCAGCTGTTCAACCCCCGCCAAGCTCCGGTCCTCCGCCCACCCCCTCCGCCCCCGGCTCCCTACCTGATCGGCTGGGGGGGTCTCTGACGGGCGGCGGGGGCCTCTCGCTGGGCGGGGGGGGCAGGGGTCCGGAGCGGCCCCCCCCGCCGCCGCCGGCGGGGGCCGAGGAGGACCCCAGCGAGATGTTCCTCTGGGGCAGCCGCGGCATCTCGTCGCTGCCGCCGGGGACGGGCGGGACGGGGGGCGGCCCCGGCCGGCTGGGGGGCGGCGGGGGCGCCGGGGCGCCGAGGCCGGGCCGGGGGGCGGAGGGCACGGGCGGCTTGCTGTTCTGCGGCGGCGGCGGGGGCAGAGCCGCCTCCCGGGCGGCCGGCGGCCGGTGCCCGGCGGGGGGCGGCGGCGGCGGCGGCTTGTCCTCCGCCGGCCGGCCCGGGGTGGGCGGCAGCGGCGGCCGGCCGGAGAAGGGGGCCGCCGCGCTGGGGCCGGGCTGCCGGAGGGGCCCGGCCGGCCCCGCGCTGCGGCCGCCCGGGAACGGCGGGGGCGAGGGCCCCAGGCTGGGCTGCCGGCTCACGCCCGGCACCGGCGGCGACCCCCTGTTGTGCAGGCTGGAGGCGACGGGCCGGGGGGTGCTGGGCACCGGCGGCGGCGCGGCCTCGGGCTTGGAGCCGACGTCGGGCCTCGGCGGCGGCATGCGGCTCCTCTGCGGCTCGGGAGCGGAGGTCCGCGGCCCCGAGGGCGGCCCCGGGAAGCGCGGCGGGCCGGTCGGCGGAGAGAAGGGCTTGGCGGCTGCGGAGCGGCCTCCGGGCGGCAGGGCGGGCGGGCGGCCTCCCCCGGCATCTGCGGACAGGGGAGAGGGCATCAGCATCGCTCGGGCAGCGGCTTCGCCCGACGGCGTCCTGGGGGGCCGCGAACACCGAGGGGCAGGGGCTCGGCCTCGGCCTCGGCAAGCGGCCCGCAAGCCTTCGGGGCTGGGCGCCCAGGAACAGTTACAGCAGCAGCTTTGGTAGCGTCGGGGAACCGCTCGGGAGCAGCGGGTTACCTCCCGATAGCGCTTATGAGGGACGACTCCCGAGGGAGCACCGTGGCCGCAGGGTAACGCAACGGATGCGGCCGCCACACAGCCAGCAGTAAGGTGGGGAGGGAAGAAATGGTGCACCGAGAACAAGTGCTTGATGCCATCAACCGGCAAGCAAAGGAATCTTAGCTTTTAAATGATACAACAGTCTGGCAAAAGGCTCTTTTCAGCCCTTTCTAGTAGCTGTTATCTAAGGATGTACTTGTGCTCGTCAGGAAGAAGGCAGCCAGCCTTGCAGTTGAAGAAGTACTGTTCTGTGATGCCAGGAACTTTTGTATTAATACAAGTTCCCAAAATAAGATTGTGATGCAATAGAAAATAATACCAGCTCCGAGAGACTGTTTCGTACATGTGCTGAAAAATTACGTTAGTCTATAAAATACATAAGATTCATAACACCCTGCAACCCCCATTGCCCAGTCCCCCTTCAACAAGCGTGAAATCCTATGTCCTTAACCTTACAAAACTCACTGGCCCCAGATCGCCTTTGTTTCAAGGGGCACGAGGCTTTGGGCAGCTGTTTTGAAAAAGAATGCAGTGCAAGCCCCCAGACAAGCCTCCAGCTGCAGCCTGCGTACCAGCCAGCTGGGATGCCTCATGCGCTCCCAAAGTGGTAAATCATGCTGTTGTGGAGCTGACGCAGATGTACTTTCCATTTGGAAAGTAGATCCTTTTTCCGGGTGCACAAAGGAGAATTAACCTGGAATCTTCTTAAGCTCCCCTCTGTCCTGCACACCCACAGCTAAGGCAGGACCTAGTCTGCCTGACTGTACTTTGCAGGTAGCAATTCAACTTTGCTGAGATCTTTAGTTTTCATCAATAACTAGTAGGATGGGTGGAAAGAGGAGTCTCACTTCTCCCTTGTAAAAGCTAGTATTAAAACAAGTTTCAAGCTGAAAATTACATTTCCTAAGAGCCTATTATATTTGAAGACTTCTTCAATCCCAGCAGGTAATTTATAGCAGTGCTATGAAGGTTTTAAGCCATGTCATTTCCTTTTTCACAATGGAACTGCAAGGTGTTTCTTACCGGCATCTCGACTCGCAGCAGATCTGAGCTTTGGCATTCCTGCTTGAAAAAGGCCTCCAAGGCCAGGTGGTCCTCCACCACCGAAGCTGCCACCACCGGCACCACCAAAACCCCCGCCGCCGCTGCCACCGCCGCCTCCTCCAAAGCCACCACCGCCACCTCCACCAGGTCCTTTGGGTTCTGTTGGGAAAAAAATCCCCCACATTAGGCAGAGAACCGAGAGTGAGCCTGCAAAGTCATCTCTTTCATTAGAGCAACGCTTGTAGCTGGGGAAAAATGGACAAGCTTTCAAAATACACAAGTCCTTGTTCAGGTTGGATCATTACAGCTACCATCACCACCACTATTGCACCATGGAAGAGGTGGTGCAATAAACATAGCCACTGTATTTTATTAAGCCATCACTTTTCTTTAGCCTGCTCTGGACTAGAAAGCTGAGAAACAGTCACTATGGAGAATTTGGAACTGAGCATGGATGGGACCTCTGAAAATATCATGTCTTTGTTAGCGTCTTTGTAGCTGCTTCCCATTTCTTCATACCTTTGCTCTCTCATCCTTCCCCTCCACTTCTCCATAAGCAAACCGAGAGGGCAATCTCAGGAAATGAGGAAGGAAGGACGAAGACAGAGGTCTCCTTCCTCCTGGAGGTGTCTCTGGTGATCACTTCTGGGAAGGCACAGAACTCTGTCACTATTGATGATGTTGCAACATATCTACTTATTTAAAGCCTAGTGTGGAAAAAGATTTCATTTCTGATTACTTTCCTGTAGGTCCAGGAATGCAGTGACAGGATCATTAGCTGCTAATTTTTCCAATAGACAGGAATAATTTTATCAGCCCTCCGTTCCTCTCCCATTTCTCTCTAACGTAAATATTTCTGCTGTGACAACACTGAGATGCTGGAAGTAAAATGAAAGTGTTTTCACAGCTACAAATACAGGGAAGAGCCCTGTTCATAGCATCACTGCAAAACGAGCAGGCCCACAGGTTGGCATATCTGTGGACATCAGCTCTCAGATGATGGGCTACATGGCTGAGGATCAATTACTTAATTTCTTGGCATCCTCACTTCTACAACTTCGGGTGGGTAAAAATTTTACTGACTTCAAAGTAATCGAAACCTGTGGATGCATCAGATTCTACTTCTAATAATTCCACCCAGAAAAAAGGAGGAAGAATGTGTTCATGGGGGAATGTTTCACATCATCCTTCTCTTTTCTTAAGCATGTTAGCTCAGTTCAGTTCTGACTCACATAGGGTGTCATCCTCTGGAGAAATGCTGCTACTATGGTTTAGTCTTTCATCACGATTTGTTAATTCATGTAAACAATAGGCCGCATCATTTTAATCTTACTTTTACCCCTCCTTTAATCCCCTTAATGCTTTTCTCCAGCTTATTACAATAGCTAGAACATGTAACTTTGCTTTCAGAGATAATACTCAAGTGTTTAAAGTATCTGGCTGACTGCAGGACTGTATCTTGTTTTTTTAATTATTCTTTACTGGTCACACTCCTTTGGGCATTTCCTTCTTTCCTCATCATCTTCCTATCACAGTCCAGCCTTTAATTGCATGGCCAGACCTCGACTGAGTTGTGTCACATTTGCTAATCAGTCTGTAGAAGTGTCTTCTCTCCCTAGGCCACAAAAGGCTGTTCCTCTGACGCAGCAGGCCCTTGCTCGTCGCTCTTCTCCTGTTTCTATTCTGTCTTCCCAGTGCTTTTGCTACATGGGCTTTTCCAGCCTCCTCTCAACACTTGCTGAGATGTACAGTGCACAGCTGGATGGAGACCTTGTCTCCATTCAAGTAAGTGAAGCAGGTGCCTTGTGCCAGAGCACCGCCAGGCAGGCTGAGCAACAAGGCTCAGCCAAAAAGCTCACACCCCTGAGTCACTCCAGAAGTGGCAAAACTGCGTGCAGCCGTGACACACAAGTGGGGCTGTGGCTCCTGGTTCTGGTTTTGCTTTAAGTGGTACTGGGGCCATTAACAAGCCAATGGTGTCATGCCAGGGGTGCCTTTATTTTTATACTGTTTATGCGAAAGCAGAGTCTGAAATTCCACTTTATTCTCTGTGCTGTCCTCAGTCCTGACAGGGTCTTGTTTGCCCGATCTGCTGCAGCTCCTCAGCAGAGCTCCTAGTTGGGTTTGCATAGTTTTCTGATTTAAGCAAACGAGAAAATAAACTGCTTTATGAAAGTCAGCAAACAAATTAACACTCACATGTCATAAGTAATACTTGATTTCTCAGCTGACTTAATCCATGATGAACAGAATTTATTTTTATGCATGCCAGCTGCTGGCATTTTATTTTACTTACTTGTCTCATGGCAGTTCATCTGATGATATACAAAATAATTTTCTGCATTCAGGTATGTAGAACCATTCACACGTACAGAAACTCCAACATGCAGAATCATACTTACTGTCTAGAATCGGAGCACTTCTGTCATTAGTAACAGTCTTCTTTAGCTTTTTTCCTTTGGTAATATCAGATAATAGAGCATTTCGCCCTGCTTGTTCTGACCTGCTTAGGGATGGCTTTTCAGTATTTGCCTGCAAAATAAAATTAAAAATGAGAAGGAAAAATAAACCTCAACTTCTAGCTACAAAGCTCTGCTCAAATATGGTAGTTACTTGAGACCTCAATTTCTGTTCTAACAGCACTGGAGTGGGTAGCACACCACATCTGGTTTTGTGAATGATGTTATAGGTAGCCGGCCTTGCTACTGACTTGAGGCCCCAAACACTGCTGCTATTCTAACCCACACTACTCACTGGAAACAGAACAGTTTTATCCGAATTCACATTTTTTTTAAACTCAAGATTTAGAGTCTCTGATCTTTTAAAGCCAAGGTACATCTGTAGCAAATTGCCATTTTGGAGACTGAACAAGAACAGACTACACACATAATTTGATTACACAAAAAGGTGGACATTCTTGAAAGTTGTAGTGAAAGTTCCTAATATACAAATTCTGGATAAATCAGAAGAAAGATGGATCTTTATCTACTATTTTAGTTTTGATAGAAATACTTTAAAATGGCAATCACCACTTCAACAATATAGACCTCTTCAAATAGACCCAATAAAACCTTTAGATGCATAAGGTTTTTCTCAATGGTCCTCTTTTTCAGTTTGTTTTGGTGACACAGTTTTCAAGGAAGAACAAAAAAAACCTCCCAAACATACACATATATGTGCACGTGCGCACGCGCGCACACACACACACATATATATGGTTATTTCTTCTAGGAAATGGTTGTTCCTGAAAAGCTTTCTAACTTAGCAGATCGGTGTTATGGAAATTTCCTGAAAGGTGGTGAGAGGTGCCATGGAGGGACCAAGCACAGAGTCTGTATCTTGCTTGTGGTGGAAAATGAGGGAAAGACTCTTCAGCGGCACAGCCCGACCTATCTGTGCAACCAGCTAGGGTTTTGCTATGAAAATATCTGAGTACTTTACAATGGCATTTCAAGAAGCCTTTTTCTTTCTTGTGAGGTGAGGTGAGGATCTTTCAGTGAGGTGACTGACTGTTGGAGGGCAGACACAGCACAAACTCTATTTCGTCTTAGGCTGACTTAGGTCCAATGTAGTCTCACCCACCATGCTGTGCCAGCAGTGGATCCTGTGCTTATACCACAGGCTGGCCAAGGCAGCTATGCTGGCTATGAACTATCCTTACCAAATCTAAACAATAGGATTGATTTTTTCCAGCTCGGGTCATGTAAGTACTAGAGTAGAACAAGGGAGAAGGTGGGAGTACATGGCTGGAGAAAGGCAAGGGGAGAGCACGACTTCAATTCTCCTGACTTAGACAAGCTGTTGAGGAGCTGTGCCTCGCCACCCAGGATCCTTACACCAGATCAAACCACCAGTGTGGGAGGAAGAGGAGGAGGGAGAGTCAATGTGGCTAGTGACATCCATATGGGCACTGGAAGGGAGTGGAAGTGATAGTCCCTCTTGTAGGATCAATTATCAACCATAAACAAAATGTCAGAGAGCTTTCCCCAAATATCATGCATACCCTTGTCCACACCTCAGAGCCTCTGGACGTCCCGCTCAATATGACAAGCAGCAACAGAGGACAGTGTATATGGTACATTTACCTCCTGTAAAACTTACCAAGGCCAGAGTTGGGGGGGGAGGGGGAGCTGGAGGGGGAGGCACGGGCATGATGGAAGGCTGAGCTCCGTCTGGTCTTGCTAAGAAACCTGTATAGCAAAACACAGAAACACACAAGGCCCAGAGATTAATACATCTTAATAAATAAATTTCTACTCCGCTAAAAAACATCCTTGCAGCTAACAGGTTTATCTGCTACGTTTTCTAAGTCTAAATAGTCTGTAAAAAGCACTTCATGTTTCATTGTATGGAAACCAGCTGCATCCTTAAACAGGGGCTCCCTACACGATCCCCATTGCCATACAAACTCACAGAGATACATATCCAGTTTTGCACACATACGCAACCCATGCATTGCTATGGCAATGCACAAAAATGCAATCTTGTTCCTGTGGAAGTACTTGAGGATAATCCCATAGCTACACCATCAACCCTCACTTCAAGAAGGCATCATCTCTTTAAGATCATACTCAGAAAGAGATGCTGACCTTTTAAAGCCCTTAAATTGCTTGAAGATAGACACACACGCGCACACACACACACAGTTATGGGTAGGGTAGAACGGCAGAACTCTAGGAAAGACTCATGCTTCTTCCTTTCTCCCTGCTCGCTCCGAAGACTCCAAGCGCCATCATCACCTCTGAATGCACCTTCCTCCTCCTCAGGAGCAGCTCACACAGCCTTGCTCTGTGCACTTTCCCAGAGGAGGAAGAGCAAGCAGGCAGCCCAGCCTCTCAGCCACAGGCTGCTGCAGAGGGAAAAGCCTGGCTGCCAAAGCTCGGGCTTCCCTGCTGGAGACCAGGCTCCTGTTTTTCCCCACCCCAAGCAGAACTTCCAACCTAGGGCAATCCTAGGAGGGTCACACCTGAGATGCAGAACTTCATTACAACAAAAATATTAAACGATAAAAAAGAAAGGACAAGCATCGAGGAATTTTTTTCAAGTCACAAGGGCTTTTTGTGGCATTTTGGCACACTGCTTGCTAGAACTGTGCCTATCGGAGGCTCCAGGGGTTTTCTAACGGGGCTGTGGCATTTCAGGATGTGCTTTGCTCTTGCCCGTTCACCTGAGCCAGCTTTAGTAACAGTGATAGTGATTTGCCACCATTTATATAATGGTTGCACAAGACAGGCAAACACAATGGGAATAGGAATAAGGGTTATTCTCCAGACAACCCTAGGCTGATGGCCAAGTTCCCCAGGGCAGTTATTTACAAGAATACACAGCTCTTACTTTCTGAAGTCACTTAATTGTTTTTGATAAAACCAAGGAGAAGCGTAATAGCACAGTGTCTGCCAAATCAACTTCATGCTAGGCACACTACCCTTTACAGTTTAAATAAGCATTAGGAAAATGTTCTGAATGGAACAAAGTGACATTTGCAGTGAGGGTTTGAGGTGAGTCACCACCTACAAAGCCTGTAATGGCTCTGAGATGATCCATGATATGTGTGTGAGGAAAAAAATGCTTAGAGGTACAGATTTATCTCATCAGATGCTCATGCTTCAGAAGAATTAGAATACAGCTATAAACCCCTCCCCCCAAAAAACCAAACCAACCAACAAACCTGCTGAGCTACCTTTCTCAGAAGAAAGCTTTTCTGAAATAAGACTTTGATGGATTTTGTCTAAAGTCTTTAGGGACCAAGGGTCTTGGAAAGGAGTTGGACACATCGCCCCTCGCTCTGTCTGACTATCTAGAAAAAAACGTGGAGTTCAAAGTGGCGTGAGGCACTACCACTGTCTCTAGTGTTTGCAGGTTTTCTTCTCCTGTACTGCAGAAACTGTTTCTCTTTCCGGTTACTGTGAAAGAGCAAGCAGAGCAGAGGGGAAGCTGGCAGATGGACAGACTGACTGACAAAAAGGAAACTGTGCGAAGCCAAGCCTGTGCAGTGCTGCGCAAACACATGCGTTCGCACAGTCCTGCAAATGGACCAGTGTGCTCTCATCCGTCCTCTGGTGCGTTACTGCGCATCTGAAGGCGTCTCCCGAGAAGCACCAGCTTCACATTCAGAGGATCTGCTTGAATTCAGTTATATTCCTGTCTTCTGTATTTCTAGCTCTCAGTCGTTACATAAAACTCTGCACAAAGCCCTATCATTTCCCGATCTGTTTATCCTAAATGCAATATTTGAAATCTGAAGCCTATTAAAAGCACCAAGACTAATGCTGCTTTGTTCTTCAGCTTCCTGTTTAAAAAAATAGTCAACAGGAAAATTATTTCTTACAGCAGACCACAACCATCCGGTTTCTTAACACAGTCTTTTCACAGCTGCAGTTGTCTCTAGCATAACTGTGCCATTAGGCTATTTCACCAAGCTTTTAACTCCTTCAACTGATTAAAAAGAGAAAGAGAAATTCTGCTCTCTGCACTGCTTTGATAAGAGGCCAAAGCAGTCTGGATAATGCACCGTGAGTCTCCTCGACATTCCATGTGCCATGGGAAAGTTTCTGGAGCAGGCAGAATAAAATTTGGGTTGATATCAGACTTTTAAATGAATTCCTTAAGGCAGCTCAGACCTGAATGCAGCAAGTGAGCCAGCTGGTCTGTGAAGCGCTTTCTCTAAAAAGCAGTATTTTTACAAATGCCATAACTCGTCTACCTCCCTGTCAGTTAAGTGATTGCTTTCTGCATGCTTGTGGTGGTCTGGTCTACTTTTTTTTCCTTTTAACTGGGCTGGTTTAGATCAGCTTCTTAAGGAATTGGTGGGGACAGAGGGGAAGCAAGGTATCACTCGAAGCCTGAGTTCTCTAAGGGGAAGCCACCATGCATGAACACATCCAGCCCCTCCAAAATCCTCCCTGCACACATTATTTGCAAGGAGGTAAGGGGGAGAAAGGCTCTGGGTGCCCCCTCTTTCGCTATCCCATATTCCAGAGGGATGACATCCTCTGATTTACCTGTAGTCACCAGTGGCACACTAGCTAGTACCTCTTCTGGTACTGAAGGGCTTTCTCAACAGGACCGGAGTGGAGATTAAGTACACAGCTGCACACTGTGAACTTAGCATTTAGCTACTGCTGAACAAGCCCTGTAACCCCCAGGGCAGTTAGCAGGGGGGTCTGGAAAATGGCATTTTGGAAGCACAGGACAAGCTTCTGTAATAGGCCAAACTCAGGCAGAACTGGCTTGAAGTTTAATGCAAGCATCCCACAGAGTTGTTTACTCATGATGTTCTGGAGCACAACTTCCTTTAGGAGCCATCAGAAAAAAGATCATATGGCATGACTCAGAGACCTGTGTGCCCGCACACAGAAGTATAATGCATACACTTACAGAGCCAGTAAAACACCCTAGTTTGTAAAATTTTAGCTTAAAACGTAAGTTATGATACTACTTCACTCTTTCTTTTGTCACACTCTGACTCTGCTTCTGCTGCTGAGAAAGAGAATTTCAGAAACTCAAGCTGAAACTTTGCAGCAAGAAACAGCACCTCTGTCTTTGAAGCTCTAACTCCCTCTTGCTGCTCAGTTGTTAGATTTTGTACAATCTATTTCTTTGACTTTTTGTAAGCAAAAAAAAAAAAGGTGCTCTCTGGATTTTAAAATTTGATCACCATAAGCCTGTAGGAAGAATAATAATGTACTTGAAGAGATTCAGCGACCTGGGGGCTTGCCCACACAGCACAGGGCAGTGCTGGGGCTGACCCTTGGGATGAGCAGCACCTCTGGGGCTGCAGAACCAAAGCAGCTGAGTCAGCACAATGCTGAACTTGAATTCTGCAGCTGCTTTGTTCATCACTAATTCACAGGATCACTGTTTTGCACAGAGCATAGAGATGTTCTAAGATGTTAAGTGTAACTCTGCAATTAGAGGAAAGCTTTGGTTACTGTCCTACACTTCAGCAATCGACTCAGTTCATTATTTGCTTTTGGTCAGTGGGAAAGAGCCAGATTGAAGAAATGGACATTATGTTCAATTGCTAACAGCCGACACTATAAAATACCTAAAATAGTGACTGATCCACCCAGTAATAAATTTTACCTACCAAATCTGTTAACAACCAAGTTGCTGATAACACTCGGTGCTGCAGGGTGTTGAAAAGGAACCAATTTGAAAGGACCAAGGCTGAAGGCATATCGGTACTTTGAAAGCCAGGACACATGCCCTTGCATATTTTCTAGGCAGTAGTGTAAATTATAACAGCTTTTGAGAAGCTATATGGAAATGTTATATCTAGACGAGTATTGGTGGTGCAACAGAAAGGATTATGCTAACTAACCCACACACGTACACCGCAGCGTCGGCCCTGGAGCCCCAACCAAACACAAAGGTCTGTATTGTCAGCAAGAGAGAAGGATTTCCACAGCTGGCAGCAGCGTCGGCAGCTGCTCTCCCACTGCGAGGCAGGCGCCAGCAGCACCACGCACGCTGCCGTTTCCTCCGGAGGTCCAGCCCTGATCCGATCGGGCTGCCATCGCTGTGAGCAGGCAGCCCACCGCAGCCCTCACGCCTGCTCTGCACCGCCTCCGCCACAACCCCGGTGCCAGGGCAGCCTGCCTGCAGACCACGGGCAACCTTCTCGAGAGGGGTGTGCGCGCAGCCGGCATCTGCCGTCTTTTAAGAAAGTCACGCCAGCCGCTAGCCAACGAGATGCCCCAGAGCTGCCCGCCTCATCCCAGGTAAATCATACGATCCGAGCTGCGCAAGGAAGCTCTGACTTTTGCAAGCCACAAGGCACACCCGGCAGTCGCTATCAGAAAAGGTATTAAAACGCTACGATACGCGACGCATCACGGCAAAAATGAATTTCATTTAAAAACCAAAACAGAGGAGAGAGAAAGTATACGTTGCATTCTGCAAAGAGCCCCTTGCAAGGTGAAGTAATCAATGAAGAGCAATAAGCAAAAGTGGCACTAAACTGAATTCCGTCAAACACAAATTCTGGGCATTTCAGATCTAATTTGGTACTTCAGAAATCACTTCAGGAGCATTACAAATGCTAAAAAGAAATGTGACGTTTAACGCGGGGTGGACAGTGCGAACAACTGGACTGCAAGTGCGCTGTTTGCATCTAGTCAGCCATTTTGAGCTGCTTCGAGGTGCCCCTCTTAAACACATTGAGTCAGAGGCAGACGGCTCGCTGCGGTTAATCATTTCCTGCATGATTAATTTCCAAGCAAAAAAAGAGGAAGGAACAAACAACTGTAGAAATAAAATAGAACTGATAGAACTTCCGGGGAAAAAAACCCAAAGTTGCCCATTAAAATGCTGATTGGCCCTCTATGCAAAAGGACCTAACTTCCAAATCAGTATTGATTTGGTTCTTTCAAAATGCATTACTTCCTGCTAATGAAAGTAGGGAAAATTTTTTTAAATCTGAATTTGAGGAAATTGGGCTAGGTTACCAAGTACTTCGGTAAGGTAGCTCTCAAAACAAAAAGGACAACTAACTGTAAACACATTACAAAGTAGTTGGAAAATCATTTAAAATCAGCTTCATACAGACCACAATATTTTTTCATTTCTGTTTTTGTTATTAACAGAGTCCAGAACTATTAAACTGTTTTGATAAAAAGTGTTACCAAGATGTCATGAAATTTGTTCAAGTCCCCCTGCTCCCACTTTCCTCAGTGGACCTCAGTCATCAGTAAGTCTACATGTCCCATGTTCCACCACCGTATCCTCCAAAGGCCATAGGGGCTCTCTGCTTTCAGAGAGCTGGTGCAGGAGTGCAGCAAGGTGTGAGCGAGAGCTTTAGAGGATGCTGAAGACACTCCTCCTGTGCAACACCATGCCAGTAAATCCCATCTAAAAAAATCAGATATTTTTCTTCTTCTCTTTTTATAAAAGTTTCTAAATATGTAGAGACCTATAAATAAATATACAGATAGATGGTTTTAAGGCCCTAAAGAATTCAACAAGGGCACCAAACCAAACCCAGTACAGCATGAAGCTACCTGAATATACTGCAGAGGAATTCCCCTACAGGGTGAAGAAAGAATATTTAGGAGACTTTCTGGCCTCAGTCACTCACACACAGAGCAGTGAAAAGCCTGACAGCTGCAAAAGTAACCTGATACAAGTTTTAATTGAGACAGGGGGAGGTGGGTGGGTGGGTGGGTGGGGGTGTGTGTAGCTCTGGAGGAAGAAAGTGACACCTAAAATGTTACTCTCAGTATTTTTGGGTCCTTTAACATCAGTGACTGGTCTTTTAAGGATGGTTTCTGACTGAAACGACACTTCTTTTGGTGCAGGGATTACAAGACTTTGTGGCCTGAGAAAGGACATTACAAGGGTGTGAGAATGCAAATTGTCCTGTCCTGTCTGGAGGAAGCCATGGTAGTGAAAGGAGGCGCTAACGTTTCACCCTTAGAACCACTTGCAGAGATCTGGACAGCCAAAAGACAGACCAACAGAGGAGAAGTTACTTGGATGCATGACACCCAGGGAAATTCTGGGGAGCTGCTGCTGCCAGAGAGAGGAAGCCAGCTTTATTTGGGACTTTTCGCATTTCAGAGAAACTCTCCACAGTACCTGAAATGAGTGGTATGACTTTCCACCCAGACTGAAAAATGCCATCCCCTACGCAAAATGCCAGTGCAGAGAAAGCGGCCGGTACCAGCGATGGCAGAGAGCTCTTGCCCGGACCCCAAGTCAGACCTTCCTTTCTCTTCCCACAAATGGCCCTCGCGGGGGTGATGGACGGTAGGCTTCATTCATGGGCACATGCGTAAAGTGGATGAGGTCTGTGTGGCCCCAAAATAGGACTTAGCCCAACCTGAATGACACACATAAGCTGGCAAGAACAGGAAGATCTGCCACGGGGAACTGCGTCTTTACAAACTCGGCAGTGACCGACTTGGGGGATGCAACACCATTCTGCTACGGTCAGGGGCCAAAAAGGAGAGAAGAGGAAAGCAAGAGCCTGGAGGTCTCTGGCAGGAGTGCACTGGGCATTCCTGGGGAAGAAACACATGTCAGGCCAGTATCACAGTGAGCATTTTTTCAGCCCTACTTAGGCTGCAGAGAGATGATATATTTTTTGTTTTGTTTTGTTTTAGACATACCCTTTTCAATAAATCGCAGAGTTCTAATCTTTCACCACTTACAACAGTGCAACTGAGCTACGTGAGAGGTGCAGGTGCTAGGGGGGTAGTGAAGAAAAGTAAGATAAATAACCACAACAGCAAACAAAGCACAAGACTAGTTAGAAAAAAAAATGAGAGGATGTCATGAGGTGCTTTCACGTCTCTGTACGTGTTATCCCAGGCACCCGCGCCCTGCCAACCCTGTGGCATCTCCATCTTCCTCCACCCCTCATGCTCACCTCCCTCACCCCCGAGCACCCAGCCAAGTGCAGTGACCTTGCAGGCAGCACTGGCTGCAGCTCACACTGGGCAATTCCCCAGAGCCTTAAAACCCCCTAAACACTTTCGATCTACCTCTTACCATCACAGGAAAACTGTAACAAAGCAGGTTACTGGGGAGTGTCAGTGGCAAGTGAACTATCAGACCACTGAGCCAGCACACAACTGTGGGGTCCATGACAAGTTGCATCCAGCAACCCTCATCTGTCAAAGGCAAGCAGGAGTTATATGGCGAAAATCCAGCTGCACTGCATCCATGGAAAATTACAGCTAAGAAATAGGCCGCTGTGGTGTCAGAATGTTGTTTTAATCCAAGTATTTTAAAAAGCTTTTTTCTTTTCAGTAACATATTTTTCAAGACATGCAGAGGATCATAGGCAATAGGTAGCTTTGGAGGACTGCCCCCAGTCACCAATATAGTCACTATTTGAAAGAAGCAGCAAAGCTTTTGGTCAGTTTAAGTGTTTGGATGTTGACTTGAGAAAAGCTGATAATGTGAGAGCAAATACGCTATAGCAGAAAGTATCTCTCTGACTCACTGAAAACAGAAATTACTTCCATCCAACCCATGCTCCTATAATTTCTTTCAGCCAGTGCTTCCAGAGATGTACAGAAATAGTCCTGTTCGCTCAGACTCTGAGAACTGGCTCAGGCCACCCGCCAGAGCGACCCTGCCCTGAGGAGCGGGACCTCAGCCATGCAAATGACGCCTGGAGCAAAGCCCCTGCACCAGGCACCACGGGAGGGAGCCTCCTCGGTGTTTTAAAACAAGTACCTATGTGTCATTCCTCAGTAGGAGGTCCGGGCCAAATGCAGCAGAGAAATCTAGAGTTACTGGGCTGTATCCCAGCCCTCGGGACAGGAGGACACAACTTGAGACATCGCAACCTCCTACGGCTCCCTCCCTACTCCTGCCTCCCTGCCAAAAAATGAAAAGCCCTTCCCCCAGCCCCTCCACAAAGAAAAGCCCTACAGCAAACAGCTTCACCCTCTCTCCCAGGCAGAAGTGATGGTTAAGGACCGAGCTGTTTGTGCCTGAGCTCTTACTTCCACCGTCCAGAGCACAGCTGCCTGCAATATTCAATCACGTACCATCCAAGACAGCCTTTAGTCAACCCGCGTGTTTGAAACAACGCACAAGGCTGTGTTATCCTAGGCACGCTGCCCAACGCGGCCAACGAGGGATTCACCCGGGTCGGAGGCGACCTCAGCGTGCAGCCCTAAAGAAAGGGACCCTTGTAATGGTGCTCTGCAGAGGCTGTAGGGACAACCTCTCCACATAGGGACAACATACGTGGGGCAACAAGGACCTGATGGCTGTCTTCATTTTATTCCCTCGCCTGTTCCTCCTTGTGAATGTTTTGTGTTCACAAACTACTGTTCCTAATACATAGACCAAGATCTTCTCTCCGATGGGGCTGCTTTTTCCAGTGTCTCATTACTGCTGAGGTGATCACTCAGTGTCATGTGGCTTGTTCAGCAGCATGCGCTTTGCTGCACAGCATTCTCCCCAAAACTTCAGCCATCTTAAGCTCTAGGAGCTGTTAGTAGGGTGACCGGGCTAGTTCAGAAATTAAGGATTTCTGAGTATTGCCTCTAGCTCACTGTGTCCTGAATCAGAAAAAAAGCATTGCAATAAGTTGGAAAAAGTCCTGAAGAGCAGGACCCTTTCCACCAGCTTATCCTCACAACGCGGCACCGCTCAGCTCTCCGACCAGACAGGGTCATTTGTGGCTTGAGGGTGGCAGGCAGCCTGCGCAGAGAGGCAGGCGGAGGGCAGGAAGGGATGTCTCCCACACCCCACACCTGGTGACCCAGGGGCGGAAAGGCACGGGCTGGGCCTTGGACCCCCAGCTTGTTACCATGGGAAAATAACTTCAGTTCACGTTAGTGTCCCTGCCTTTTGCCTTTCCACCTATTGCTCCATTGATGTTTTTTTTGAGGCTGCTATGGGTCTGACCACTTGTTTCCTTTCTATAGCATGAAAGCAATTCTGCCATTTGAATCAAATTGACAGAATTTTGGAAAATATTTTTTTTTTCCCCTCTCTCCACTGTTTTCTAGCACAACAGGCCAAAAAGTATCAGGAATTAGTCTGAATGGTTTTTTTTGGACACTTGAGCTGTTGCAACTTTCAGCCAGCATGGAAAGAAGTCACAGGAACCAAATTTGGTGAGCGAGCCCTGGGATTTTGCTGGTGGTCTTCTGCTCACCTCAGTTGCCCATTGGCGTGCCATGGGTCCCCTTCACAGCAGCTGTTATAAGGAGAGGGACTTCTCTCTGCAAATCCTGGGGGTGGGATGAAAAGAGCCTGTTTGGAGCCACAGGTTACATCATGGGAGCTCTAGGACATCCCACGCCACATCCTTTCCATGCCCAGGGCACTAAATTAATAATGTTGTGACCTGCGTAATGCCGTTGCTGAAGCTGTGTTCATTCACCTTTCTCTTCTGACCAACAGGATGACATGAAGCTGTAGTCGAAAGCATTTTACTATAATGAAGGCATACAGAAAAGGATCAAGGCGCTGACACACTGTCAGATTATTCTACTTCTGAGTAGGCATAGGTTTAGAATTCAGTTGGCTTCAGCATTCAAATAGGCTTTTTTAACATAAAGTGTTTTCTTCATCACCATCAGCTAAGTCTTACTAAACCTGCAGTGAACTGTGACTGGTCTACTAAAGCCAGCATCTATAAAATAATATTAAAATAGCAACTACCTCTGAAGGGGAAATCTGAGGCATATAAGGTCCAGACATGTGGAATTCATTTAAAACACCATTTTCCAATCCTTCTCTCTTGTAAATATTGCAATATTCCTATAAGAATGTTGAAAAACTACAGTGCACAGAGATTAGTTCAGATTTCACATCAAAAGCCCAAACAAAATGTTAAGCGGCCTGGGCAGTCAGCAGGGAAAGAGCAACTACACAAGCAAGAGTGCATTAGTTTTTACAGCCCAGGTGTCGACATGAATTAGAGAGTAACATGAATACCTGTCATTAGAGCCACAATCAAAGACTGATCTGCCCCGAGTGTAGGAAAAACAAAACAAAACCCAGCCCCAGATCTTCATAATGTAAGGCAGCCTGCTCCGCCAAAGACAGTTCAGAAAAACGAATACCACCTCAGAGCCAGGTTACTGTCAATAAAAGCCTCAGTTCAGTGCGGTAAGCCCCATAAATCAGTTTTGTGAGAAAGAGGCAATGAGGTCTGGTAGAGATTTTAATTAAAAAGAAAAAAAATTTATTTTCCATTCCAAAAGTTAATTTTGGATGATTTGAGGCTGCAAAGTGCCGAGACTCCAAACCTCCACTAAAAGGGGTGGAGGTGGAGAGTCTGATTTTACTCTCAGAGTTCGCGGAAAGGCTCAGGCCAGTTTTCAGAGGGGGCTGGATGAGACCCATTGTACCTTATGACTTTGCTGAAAGTGTTTGAATTATTTGGGATGATCAGACTTGAAGATTAAGAAGACTGCATCCTGCAAAGTCCCTTGACGTTCTCTGGTGTGCAGGGATTTGCGCTGTAGCTCGGGGTTAGTCATTAAACCAAATCATTCGTGAGGCACTGAATCATATTTGCACATAAGTAATGAATTTGAGGAGTGTCACAGACAGCAATCAAAGTTGGTGTTGGCTCCCACAACACTATCTTTTGGATGCAGAAGGCTGCTGGAGCAAGGATCACAGCCACAGTCTGCACAGAGATGCCATCCCTTGTATTCAGCACTGCGGGCATCTTGCTTCATGAACGTGGGGAGAGCAACTGGCAAGATATACTGTCATCTGTCTCAAAGTACCGTGACCTACTGAAAAACTCCCTGTAACTTTCCCTCTGTGCCCTGCTCACAGACCACAAACTGAATAGAAACTCACATCAGACCTTACAAACTGACTAGATACTAAATGAGGACTCATTCTGCATATGACTTGTATCCTCTGTGTTCGCAAACTGTCTCTGACCTCCGATGCAAAAAGCTATATAATAACATTTGATCTGCCATTTAAATGCTTATTTCAGTAACATGATCAGGGAAAGTTAAGTTCTTTGTTGACTCTGCTGGGCTGTTACAAAACAATCACTTTTTTTATAATTCACATTCCCAAAGGAATTAAGGCTAGTTTGCAAATAAAGCAATGGAAAATTTTCACCTTACTGAGGTATAAATGAATATACACAAAATATACCATTACTTTGCATACTACAGAGTTTTTAGTATTTACTATGATTGGTATTTTATCATAGATCCTCCTCTGAGAATAGCTACCAAATGGAACTCTTTTTTACATGATTTATATAATAACTAGCTTACAGTAATTAAAAACGAGTACCAATTTCAAAGCCCAAAACCCCTGACATATGTGAAGCTGGGCAACGTACGCTGGGTATCTGCACATGCAGGGAGTTGGACGACAAAGTGTCCATTTGCACAAGCAATCAAAGCAACTCACAGCATCCGTTCTTGCTCGCTTGGAAGAGGGCCTCTGCCCTCTGAGGTTTGGCCTGCTGTGTAGTTCATAATGCGTCTCAGAAAGCTTTCAGATGGGCTGCTATGGTTTCAGTAATTATTTTTAAAGGTTCTCGGCAATATAAAAACAAATCTGTGGAAGAGATTTTAAAATCAGGATGGAAGTAATAAAGGGGAGGGAAAAGAGGAGGCAAAAAGTAATCTGAAACAGAGGGTCTGCTTCAGCAAACAACTCCTCCCCTCCCCAAACTCGAGGACTTCAATCACCCCTTCTTCATGTTGGAGCCAACCTTAGCTCACCCCAGACTGCTCGGATACCGTGGCCAAAAGGTGATCATCTTTTCAAAAGGGTCTACGAAACTGTAGAAACTGCATCCAAAGCAATAAAAACCAAAAAGCAAAATAAAACAAAAAAACCCCCAAGGTGAATTAAGGATAAGAGATTCATCTTAATCTTAAATATCCTACCGTACATATTTTGGTTTGAAATGGATTCACTGAGAAACATAAAGAAAAGCAACATTGTTACTGAAAACACATTATTTCACATGCAAATTTACAGGATCACCTAGTATCCTGGCAGTACTGGCAAATGATGTCTTGTTCCAATCCATATTAAAAACCAAGTCCAAGATGTTATGTTCCTGCACCACCAGATTATTTGCCTGGTTGGAATCCAGGAAGAAACTTCTGCAACTTACTTCAGAGAAATAGACAGAGGAAGCAATACATTACTGCTATTAAAAATTGTTCAATAAGACAACTAAAAAACTATCTTTAGATGGCTTGTACAAAACTAACAGACCAGATAACCATTAAGTAAAGTGGATTGAAGGTTGCCATCATCTCTATATTGTTTGGTTCTTTGTATCATGTATAAAATCTACTAAATCAGACCATCTTTTTCTCTATTTTAAAAAACACAGATATTATAACATATCCATATTAATCATGTTGAACCACCACCTTTATTACTACAGCAAGAAAAGCTTAATTTTAAAAGCCTAATTTTTTAATAAAAGTGAAACAATGTATCAGCTGTCCTTAGCTGATAGCAACTGCTCTAGTCTCACTCCAGACCTACAAAGTCTTCTACCAGAGGAAAATATGGTCCAAAAGTAGTAATGCGATCTGTATGATAAATGATGAGGGCTGCCATTTGAAGCTCTAGGGCTAAAGCAGACTACCAGCAGGGAAGACGAAGACTCGTCTTTTCCTCCCGCGATACTGAACCACTGAATCCACCACATGCCTTATTCTGAGCTGACCAGCACTTCCCCGCCTCCAAGACCCGTTACTGGATGAAACGAACTGCTACCTTATGGAAATACGTATAGCAACCCTGCAGAGGATTTCCTGCTCTAGACTCGCTGCTTAGGAAGAGCAGCTCCAGAGCAGATTAGTGGTTCGGTTACTGCCCTGCAGAAGGTCACCTCCAAGCCAGGGACCAACTGGAGGGATGGGTGGAGGAGCAAAGGCAGGAGGGGGCTTGGAGACACCCTCTCTCTCTGCCAGCCTGGAGATGAGTTCCAGATCATCCTCCTGAACTGAAGCCACGTGAGGGAGGTGGAACCGGTGGGCTGGGTTTAGAGACATCCCCAGGCAAGAAGCCTGATGCCCTGGTGGCTGCTACCTCAAGACTCCCATTCACAGCTGAAGTGGTGGAAGGACAGACATGAAACTCTGCCTCCTCTATTTGGATTTAGTTTGGCTCTTTACGAAGCAGTAAAAATCTAACCCACGGTGCACTGAATACCTCTCCAGGTGTAATAGGAGAGACCTTAGCTTTCAGCATCTGAGTTTACATGTGTGCAAGTCACCCGCGATGCTCATGCGCTGTTCCTATCACTGACAATTTCCATTTGGTCCAATCTGGAAAACATCCTGAGTAATACAAGGATGAATTTTTCTGTTAAGTGTTTCCAACGCTGCCTTTTGGCAAGAAAAAATGTCAAAAGTCACTTGGAAAAGAAAGGTACAGCTCAGAGATGTTTCAATTATTTCATAAGTAAGCTGCCAAAATGCAAAGAGTAAAATCCAGGCCATACTAATATTCTTCATATTTATACCATTATAAGCCAACCGGAGAACAGAGTATTGACCAGCCGCAATTACATTCTATTTCATTTACTGGAGTAGAGCTACAACAAAAATTCAACTCAAAATAGCTTTATAAAGCCATTTTTACAGAAATCTTGGAGTTTCATCTATTTTTGCAGCAGGGCTTGATATTTATGAAATACAGATATTTATAAAATATAGGTGAGAGAACATTGAAACAGAGGGTTCAGATTTTACACCTGGCACTTTAGCTGAAGACTGAGCATTGATATTGGGACTATGAAATTTGCACATATGCATCTGAGTACACAGTACACATCTGCAGCAGATGATGCCAACTTAAACACCTACAGTAAGGGCACACAGTTAAGCTGTCCATACCTCATCTAAGGTTTTCATTGTACAGTTGAAAGTCCTATAAGTAAAGATAGCTTCTGAAGATTTCATTTATGAAATACTCTTCTCTACTTGTTTTGGCAATTATCTAATAGATGGCAAGGTACAAGTGCTGTTTCGCATCAGTTCTTTGAAACTCAAAGCAATTCTAATGTTATATGAAAGACTAACTCAGTCTAGGAATTTAGATTCCCTGTTCCACCTGGAAAGGCACCAAAATTTGTGTATGCTGGTATACTACAGGATTTAATAATGTGTGGGTTTTTTGGGTGAAAAAAAAAAATAGAAGTGGGAAACTAATTTTATGTCCTGTCAAAGTTTGAGACATGAAGAGATTTCTATCTTAATCAGGAATTAAAAAAACCCAAACAACCAGTTTTGTTCTTAGAAGCGCAAATTTCAGCAGAGCCTACATTTGCTTTAGGTATTTTAAATTTCTTTTAAAAGATAATTATAGAATTTTCTGATTTCTGAAATCTAAATTTTGTGTCAAATTCACCTTTGATCTCAGGGAAAAAAATATGTTTTGATAAACCGATGGCTTTAATTAGAAAAGCTTTTCAATAAAAATGTCCTGAAAAACTATAACTGCGATCGTTAACTTTGATATCCAAACAGAAATTTTCCAACTTAGGTATCTAAATCCTATTGCTAGAGGCTTACGTTTTCATAGCTTCGCTAGTGTATTGACATGGCGCTGCTGACCCAGCACAGGTCTCTCTTA